>NC_064892.1:28608233-29233233 GCF_929443795.1 Astur gentilis | reverse complement strand
TAGATAAAATGCTTTTAATCCCTAGCTTCTATGATAATTTGCAAATTTTCATAACAGAGATGATCTCTGCTGAGGAGCTCCTTGCATGATGAGGCTGTTGCGCTGCAAGAAAGGCTGGAGTACTTGCTTCAGGCACACTGTATGATTGTTTTCCCAGAGACCTAAATAAAAATGGTCAGAGGGCTGGAACACCTCTCCTATGAAGAGAGGCTGAGAGACTTGGGGTTGTTCAGCCTGGAGAAGAGAAGGCTCCAGGGAGACTTTAACGCCGACTTTCAATATATAGAGGGGACTTATAAGAAAGCTGGAGAGAGACTTTTCACCAGCGGCTGTAGTGACAGGACAAGGAGCCACAGTTTTAAACTGAAAGAGGGTAGATTTAGATTAGTTGTAAGAAAGTTGTTCACTGTGAGGGTGGTGAGGCACTGGCACAGGTTGCCCAGAGAGGCTGTGGCTGCCCCATCCCTGGCAGTGTTCAAGGCCAGGCTGGATGGGGCTTTGAGCAACCTGGGCTAGTGGAAGGTGTCCCTGCCCATGGCAGAGGGGTTGGAACTAGATGATCTTTGGGGCCCCTTCCAACCCAGACCATTCTGTGATTTTATGAATTGAGGCCTGGATCAACTCCTGGGAATGTAGGCGAGTCGGAGAAGTGACTCAAGGAAGGACCTTAATTAGCCTCTGTTGCTGTCCTACAATCAGTGGAGAAAAACCATCTGCTCCAGGAGATGCAGCCCACCTCTCCTCCCATTGACTATGGGAGCAACCAAAGTCCTTTCTTATGATGGTGTTTGAGGCTTTTAGAATTATTCTGATTTTAGAGGACTCAATTGTCAGGAAAAATCCTATTTTTGTGGGTCAAAGGAGGAAAAGCTGTCACAGGAGAAAATTGTTTTGTGCTGGTAGAAGCTGTGTGGGTGCATGCCTGCTCGATCCTTCTTCTGTCCACGACACTCAGGGTTTGTCTTTTGGGAGGCATGGGTGAACTTGTGCAGTGGCCCTGTTCAGACAGTGTCTGAGCGAGAGGGCAAGTGCGTGTGTGTGCGTGGGCGCATGTTTGCATGTGCATGTTTGCCTGCCCGAATAAGGACGTGGGATATGGTGGTGCCGTTGCCTTTGAGGCCTCCGTAGCAAGAGTGGTCGTCATTTGAGCTGACAAGCTGTATATCAAAATCTTTATGAGCCTGGCTGCTGTAATATCTGTATTATTTGTTCTGTGGAGCTGAGGGGAGGTAGAAAGAGGGCTCCAGGTTCGTGAGCCTGTGGCTGCGCTGAGGTTGCGCTGCTTTCTGTTGCAGTATGAGACCAAGTTGGGCATGCTACTCAGCCCAAGGTGACTGGGCAATTTTGTGTTTTCCCCAGGCAATTTGGTTCCCCCCACCTGTGCTGCCTTGTTTCCCCCTGCAGCTGGCGAGTCAGGCTGGATCACGTAGCCCTGCGGTAGGGGCTATGGCTGGATGGCACAGGGACGCGCGCAGCAGCCAGCTCTGATGCCCTGTTTAGTTCTGCAAAAGGCACAGGAACTTGAATGATGAAATGAGGAAGAGGCGAAGCTTGAATTTCTCTACACCTGCTTTGTGGGGGTGCTGAAACTTTCCAGAATACCCTGATTCTGTAGGTCTTTTCATGTAACACTCATAAATTCTGTGTCTAGTTCATTAGTAGTGAATTCCTGTGTCTCCCAGGAGCAGGTGCGTGCTCATATGAGAATGACTTAGGCTTCAGTGTGAACATTTCCCCAGACGTTACGAAATGAGAAATACTGGCCTGTCCAGACGCTGCCTTCCCTGGAGGGACCTTTGCAGACCCTGCTCCTTTTCCACATCACTCTTAAGAGAAATCTTTTTGCCTTTTTATATTCGTCTTGTTGGTCTTTAACTCATGTTTCATCACTGTTTGAAACCCCGCGGTGGGAATTGCTAGTCTAGCAACAAGTCAGGAGATAATTTATATTCTCTTAATAGCCAAGTTCACTAGTTTGAAATTCCCCAGACAAATAGTCTCCCTTCTTAATCCCACCCCATGCAAATACTTTAGAACATAACATTTAAGCTACACTGATCTGTAAGAAGAAAAATGTACAAATGGCATGGGAATATTCGCTTCTGTCTTATCCTACATAGCTGCAAGTTAATGTATTTATTATTGTAATAACGCTAAGCATCATGAAGCACACACATTTGCAGAATAATCAGAGTGAATACAGTGCATTTTAGAGTGCATTAAAATTGGCAGCCTAAAAAGTATTTTAATAATAGCTTGAGTGAATGTTCTTCTCCACTGTAACTGTGTAAGCAGTCTCTTGCCTTGCAGAGGTTTTAAAGGCATGATTTTAGATGGAGTATTCTCTGTTTGGTTCTTTACCTAAGATTTTTTTCTGCAGACATTTAAGTGAATCAGATCTCTCACATGTTATGTCCTGGACAGATGTTCAGTACAGCAGAAATGCCTGTACTCTTCATGCTGTTAATGCTCTTCTCCAATTTAGGCAGCCTTCAGCACCTCATTGATTTAACCCGGCAGCAGCTTTTGGGGAAGGGTAATACTGAACAAGTAGGTGAAGGCAATTGTTTTAAAAAACGCAACTTCTCAGCTCAGGAGATGACCACTCTTGCTATGCAGGCTTAAAAGGCAAAGGCACCACCATATTCCACATCCTTGGACTTGTGGGAATAGGTGGATGAAAAGCTGGGCATGAGCTGACAACGAGCGCTCCCAGCCCCGAAAGCCGACCGTGTCCTGGGCTGCATCCCAAGCAACATGGGCAGCAGGTCGAGGGAGGGGATTCTGCCCCTCTGCTCCCATCGGGTGAGAGCCCACCTGCGGTCCTGTGTCCAGCTCTGGGGTCCTCAGCACGGGACAGACGTGGACCTGTTGGAGCGGGTCCGGAGGGGGGGACACGAAAATGATCAGAGGGCTGGAGCACCTCTACTGTGAGGAAAGGCTGAGAGAGTTGGGGTTGTTCAGCCTGGAGAAGAGAAGGCTCCAGGGAGACATTATTGTGGCCTTCCAGTACTTAAAGGGGGTCTACAGGAAAGCTGGAGAGGGACTTCTTACAAGGGCATGTAGTGATAGGCAAGGGGTAATGGCTTTAAACTGAGAGAGGGTAGATTTAGATTAGATAGTAGGAAAAAAATCTTCACTATGAGGGTGGTGAGGCTCTGGAACTGGTTGCCCAGAGAGGCTGTGGCTGCCCCATCCCTGGCAGTGTTCAAGACCAGGCTGGATGGGGCTTGGAGCAACCTGGGCTAGTGGAAGGTGTCCCTGCCCATGGCAGGGGGGTTGGAACTAGATGATCTTTAAGGTCCCTTCCAGCCCAAACCATTCTATGATTCTGTGAAACAGCACAACTGTTCAGTGAATGTCTGACTTGGCAAGCACCTGGAACCTGGATGTAGATGATTACCTTCTGAAAAGCTGGCTGAAATGACAGACATTTACAAGAGGGAAATAAGAGAAATGTAGAAGCGTTGACCTCTCAAAACAATATTCTTAAAGTGTATGAAGGGAGTTAATGCTGAAGATGCTAATAGGTGAAAGAAGGAAAGATAATGACAAAGATCGGGCATGAAAAAAACCCAAACTGTGGTCTCTCTGCAGGGCTGAAGTCATCCTGTCAGGAAGGTTTAGAGACGAGACGATTCTATTCCTTTTTCCAGGTACAATGGAGGTATATTCAGTGTGCCTAGATCAGACGAGATTATTGGGATAACCTGCACATAGAGCTCTTTGTGCTGTGCGCTCCACGCCCATAAGTAGTTGGCTGTCTAGTAACAAGGTGGTTTGTGTACCAAACAAGTTACAGCGAGAGCCTAGGGTTCAGTGTCTTTTTTTTTTTTGCTTTGTTTTGTTTTCTGAAGTCCCTCTGGCTATGTAATACCTTTTCTAACCAAGGCCATGTCCCTCCTTGTGTGTGTGTGTGTGTGTGTTGGTGCTTTCTTAAAGTTGTTTCGAATCTCAAGTTCAGTTTTAAACTAATGTTTTGAGAGTATTTCTTGAGTTCAGAGCAAACTGTTTGGTGGGTGACTTTGCTCCCTTTCCTGCATGCTGCAGAAAAGCTTACTAATTGTGTTTACTTGAACATACTTGGAGTATTTTGTTGCTGCTTGCTTTTCTCTGTGGTGAGCTGTGACCAGGAACACTGGTATGAATTAACCGTGCAGAAAGCACGTACCAGCTCAGAGCGGTGTCTCATGCTGAGGGAAAACATTCAGTTACAGCCTTCTGCCTGTGAGTTTAAAAGCTTAGCTCCCTCATTCTATAATTTTCAATAAATTTAAGTATCTTTTTTGTTAGGCCTATAGATGACACATGAGTTGCAGCTACAATGATCTGTAAAATATGTTACACTAGAAATCAGGCAGAAGAGTTCACCTCAGGAGTCACAAACCCCATGCCTTGATTTGGGAGACTGTCTTGAAGGTGTGGAGTTTGTTTTGCTGCCCCATTTAAGAGAACAAGTCCATCATGGCCTACATGAATTCTTACATGAATGCTGTCTGAGCTACAGTAACGAACCTGATAAAAATAAAGTTGAATGCGCTCATGCTAAAAAAACAAGACAGTTACACTAGAAAAGACAAACAGTGGGAAAAAAACCCGGACTTGTCGGTGCTGGAGGTTAGTGGGAGGGTGTTCATGAAGTCTGACTGACATCTCTGACTTCCCTGTCTGCAACTGTTCCTTATCAATCTGCCCGACTGTAGGTATGGTTTGATACTTTGCACCTCTTCTTACATTACCTTTAATTCCTGTTTCTACAGGCTTTTTTGAATCAAGTATTTCTGCTTGTGAAATCTTAGGAGGTGTTGTCACTCACTCTTGGGTTGGGCTTTTTGTTGCTTTTTGGTTTTTTTTTTGTAATCTGTATGAAAGCTTAGTGCAAACATCAGCTTTGTGATTTTGACGAAGTAGGAGATTTGTCTTAATTTTTCTGAGAGATTTGCTGATGGAGGTGTGTCTCTCCTGTCCCAACCTCATAAATATCTCTCTGGCTCTGTTAGTAATAGTATTGGACTTTCCAAGCCCTTAAAAACAAAAAATTCACAGTACTACTTGTCTTAGTTCACTCATCAAAATATTTCAGAAAGAATTGACAAGAAGAAATAATCTTGATGGTCGTGGCTGAACGGGTGACAAAATGGACCCTTGGGGATGTATAAGGAAAGTGTGTGTTGGGGCACCATATGGGCACTGTGCTGTGTCCGATTACAGACCGGAGAAAACAGGTCACCTCTTGCCTGGTGTGAAAAACCTCACTGAAGAATTCCTGTGGTACAACCATTGGAAATGCATAACTGAGTACTTAATTTCTTATATTTGTGGGTAAAGTTAAATGAGGATCTTTGTGACGAATAGATTAAAAAGCTTCAGGCACAGTCTGCAAAAAATGTGTTTTAACTGATAAGCTTTATAAATAAGAAAGACTGAAAATCTATCTTTTACCCACTCATCATCGTTAACCACAATGCTAACTTAAATATAAATGTAAATGCTCTTCTAAATCCTGAGCTGGTATCTCTCAAAGACCAAAATGTTTGTTTAACGCTGTGTTAAGAAAGCAGCTTATAGATGACTGTTAGTTGCTGTGCTTTGTGATACAGGCCGTACTGTTTCTCAACACAAGCCCTCTTAGCCATTTATTTTTTGCTTTGCTTTGATTGGGTCTGTGATTCTTGTCTGAAGGGTTAAAAAGTTACTGAAGTAAAGATTTAGGTTAAAGCAGCATGCAAATAAAACTTTTCTTGCATGTTTCATCCGTGCTCTTTGGGTTAGTTCACTTGTATGTGTGTAATGGTGTATTGGCTTATACTCTCAGCTTCAGCAAAATGAACCACTTGTCCCAAGAAGGAGGCTGCCTGAAGAACCCTGGGTGAGTTGTAAGAATATGCATATTTATTTGTTGAAACTCTGTTTAATTCCAAGGTGTATGATGTGCATGTAGGAAAGCAAAGGTACCTGTCCGACAAGAACACATAAAATACCTTGTGTAGTCCTCTGAAGCGTCACCATCATGGCTGATGTTCAAAGGGTTGGCTGCACACCTTGCATAAAGAGAGAAATCGCTGCTACTTTTTTTTCCAGCATTGTAGGGTTTAACTCGCCACTGTCTTGGCTGCAGACCTTAGACTGTGGAAGTAGGATTAGCAGCACATCCTCCAGAAAGGGAAGGTGGGCTGAAAGCTGTCGGGGAGAAGGTGGAAGAGCCAAGCCCAGGGCAGCACGGCGTCCTGGCCAGGCAGAGGGAAGCTGGTGGCCCTGGGAGGGCCATGGGCTGGAAGCGGCATCTGCTCGTGCTGCACCGGGCACGGGCTGGAAACGCGCCGTGCTCTAGCATCATGGTCTGAAGCGGGGCGAGGAGTGAGGGTAGTTAGATGATCTTGGACCCAGAACGAGCCGTTTGGGGTTTCTGAGACCTGCTAAAATAAGCAGCAAGTGCTTCCAGGCCATGGTTCTCGTTGGAGGCAGGAGAAGTCTCTGCTGCTGGGTCTCCGGGTTCGTTCTTGCGGGCGTCTTGGAGCCGCTGTTCTTGGTGTAGCCTGCCTGTGTCCTCCAGTTCGTAAAATGAAATCTCATGCCGTCCTGTAACTGTCAGGTAAGAAGGAAAACCGACTCCTCTGCTGCAAACGTTTTTTAGGTGGTACGTTGTAGAATAAAAGTTTTTCGTGTTGGTAGTAAGGGTTAAACGTTGAGGGCAACAGGTATAGGCAGACTTAGGTATGTGATATGTGCGACTGTTTTGCAAGGTGCTATAAATGTTGGCTCCCTGTAATCTGATACCAGGGTAGGACAGGCTAACTTAATGAAGGAAAATAGACAGCAATGTAAAAGAACTGGAAATTCAAGTCTAGCTGACTAATACCAGCCTGCTCCAGAGCCTTTCGACTGTTCATATTGCTGACAGCTGACAGCAAATGAGAGGCAAACAACAGAGACATTGCCTAATCTGTTCTGTGTCCGTACAGATTCTTTAAAGACACTGCAAAGGTAAGAACCTTTACGTTTCTCAACCTGGCAGAGTTGCTGAATGCAGCCTTGAACGTACACATCGTCAACAGGAGTGAAGTACCAAACTGAGGCTTGAAGTCTGTGTGTGTTTGGGAAAGGGGAGACTTCAGCAAGTTCTGTGTGGCTTAGTTTGTGCCCCTTTCTAGTTGGTGCACATCAATTAAATCAAATTCAGAGTTCTGAAACTGCTGAAATACTCAAACATGGAAGTGCAAATCACACAGTATTTTTATGGCTACAACAGAGTAATTTCGAACTTATTTAAATGTTTTGTTCGTTGTGCTTGACAGTCCAGTTGAAAAAGTTTAAAAATAAATTAATTGCAAAAGGAAAGCCGCAGAATGCTAAAAATCTGTGTTGCAGAAGTTGTAACTGGGATTTTTGCTGAGCTTGGTCCTGTAGCATCATCTGCAGAATGCTGAAAAAGTCCTGTGGGAGTTTAACTCCCTGATCTAGAATTACCGACACTTGGCTGGAAAAGGTTGCCTGGAATAAGAAACTTTTGACTTGAACCTGATCTCCGCTGGCCTTTTTTTTTTTTTTTTTTTTTTTTTTCATTTTCCCCCTTTAATGTATATATTTTGTGTGTATTTACATTCCAGTTTAAAAAAGAAAAATGTCTACGTCGTTGGCCAGCAGATTTTTCATTGGTAAACTTAACTTTCACCTGCAGGTGATTTAAAAACAACGGCTGTGTTACTAATTTGTGGGTAAAATAACTTTTAGAGAATGGTTGACAGTTTTATATCAGTATTGGGTACAGACAGGTAACTGGTAATTTGTGAAGTTTGGCACCTAGCCAAAGCAATTACATTTAGTTTCCCCTGATGTTTCTTCTTCCCACTGCCACCGCTTCATTCTCTCGTGTGTATGCGTTAATCAAAAGAGCAAAACCTCTCGGAGCCAAGCAGTTCTTCCTCCCGCCACCCTCTTTTGCGAGTTTCCTCATATCCTGTTGTAGCTGTCTTGGAGCTCAGACCTTCAGCTGTCTCTGTACTTAAACCCCTTTCCCTTTGAAACCAGTGAGATTTGACTTATCTGCAGCTCTCTTGTTACAGTTGCTTACAGGATTGTGGTCTTAATGCTCCTTAAAAGGTGCTATTAAATGCCAGAAACTACTTGAGGGTGCCTTTAAAACATTTATTCTGTGTCACTGGAATAATTAATTTGGTTTACAGAAATTTCTGAACTGGATTTGGGATTTTATCAATTTACAGTTTTCTTGGTATCTTTTTTAACCAGCTTTTGGGGATTTTGTGCAATATAAAAAATAGTAAGGTATCTTTGATACTGATGTTATTTATTAATGCTGGTAATTTCGTTATCATATGACAACACATAAAACCAATCCTGGCTCTGCAAATTTACTATTGGATAAAATAGTGTATACTGAGTGTTGTAGGAGAGGAAGTAACGAGATATCTTTTGTTTTCCTTTCTCTCCATAATTAGTATCACTTACCTCGATGAACTAGACTGTGCAGATGCTTGCAGTGTCATATCAAACTTGTAGTCAATCTATTCTGGTTTTGGCGTGTTTAATATATTACTATTTTTCTAGTGGAGAATACGTGAGTCCAGAAGTAAGCAGTTACAAAGAAAAAAATTACAGCAAAATCCTACCTGTGGAGATGTGTGGTTGCAATCTGCATTACTGGAGGTTTGTCTTGTGTTATGACAGGTCTTTTCCATTCTGTTTAAAAAGAAATCCTTATGTAATGAGGCTGATTTGGTCTAATTACATTGAGCTGTTTCTAAAACATTTTATAATTTTCCTAAGCTTTTGACTTCTGTCATGTCTGTAGCAAGGAGTTTGAGCAAGTACATCTAGGCTGATGCATTTTTAATTGCTTTCCTTTTATTTTTTCAAAACTAGTTGCTTCTCGACTTAATTGAATGTCTCCTTGTTCTCATTTTATCAACTGGGAAATGTGAGCACCTGATTTTTTCCTTCTCTTTACCAGTAGTGATGAATTAACTACAAAGGCAGAATCAAAGGGCAGATGAAGTTAGTGATTCCCAAGAGTTTTGGACCTGCAAACCACACTCCCCACCCAGCCCCTGTGTTTACTGGAGGTTAGCATGCATGTGTACCACTACACAGTAGCAAGAAGAGAAGCAGGTGTTTGCTACTACTGTTTTAAGCTGCTCCTTGTATCCATATTATATTGCTAAACAAGGCCACGCTTTCGGAAATGTTCTTCATAACAAAACCTGATGGTTGTTAGGAGAAGAGACCTTTAGGTAGCCCATCACGGAGAAGTTCTTAGAAAGACTGGCAGTCACGCTGTCGGTCGCCAGGAAGCTCTCTATGTGTCGGTGTGCTTGTGACCGATGTTTTTCAGGTGGTGAAGGCCTGACTTGCACGTACACTTCCCCGCTTTTTGACAGTAACTGTGCACAGATGTTATCTTTGCAAGACCGAGAGGTTAGTGCTGCTGTGCTCCCCAGGCTGGTAGACTGACTGCTGAGTTCTTGCAATCTTGGCAGACTGTGCGAGCTCCCTATGCACTGCCTGGGGGACACTGTCCTTTTTAGGGGGGAGGCAGTTAATCTCGTTTGTTTGGCCTTCAGTGGAAGAGGGTAAGATCAAGCTAAATACTCTCCCAGCAGTACTGAGGTGGTGATGAGCAATAGTGGGTGGAGGTGACTGAACTGGAAGCAGAGAAGGAGCACTTCTGCATACCCCATTGTTGTATAGTGATGTGGGAAGTTGTGGGCTTTTTGCTTCTTTGGTAGCCAAAACAACTGCACCAAAAGTAAAGAGTCAAGTAAGTAGAAGGGCATGCATTTCGTATACTTATTTTGGCTTATACATATGTGTGTGTATGTGCACATACACAAAAATTAGGATAAAGTGTGTTTATGTAACTGCAACTGGTACACGTATGCATGCATCCACACAAACATATAGAGTAGGTGCTATGCAGTGAAGCAACATTACGGGGCTTTTATCTAACTGTAGTTGAAGTAATGCAGCTTATCTGTGAGCTGAGGCTTTAGTCACCCAAATTCAATCTGAAAAGTTTCAAAGCCCCATGGATAGCCAAGGCTGCTAGGTCATATAACCACTTTGGAAAATTTACCCTTATGTTCTCTTTTATGTGTCTGATGTGCCAAGAAGTGCAATTTGGGCAGCTGCAAACTGATGTTTGAATCCACTAAGCAGTTTTGATCGGGGAGGGGGGCACGTGGGGAGGGAGGGAGGTCCAATCTCTGACACAATTTGGGGAGGAAGGGAGGGCTGGCGTTGTGATGTCCCACCTCCCTAACCTCTTCTTACACCATGCACCCAACCTACGGAAATGCAAGATTCAGTTACTTTCTTCTCAGGGGAATGGGGAAGCAGAGGAGAGGATTTGGACCCTTGCTTTCCCCTGGAGTGCCCTTCCTCCCTTGCTTTAGGGCAAGTCACAGCTAACTGTTCCTCTTGAGTTGGCTCTACTTTGCAAGAGCCAACACTTTGCGGAGAGGTGACTAAAACCCAGCGGAGAGGTGACTAAAAGCCAGCGTGTCCTTTCTCTTGCCTGATAAGATAAGGGAGGCTTGCACTTTATCTTAGCAGATGTTCAGATACTTTATTCAGAGCTTGAGAGCTTCAGTAGTAGAGTTGGGGAGAGCTTGCCTTGCCTCAGTATCTCTTAGCTTGCTGCTTAGGACTGGCCTTGCGGTGGTAGTCTGATCTTCTGTTGCTGCAGCATAAATCAATTATTTACAGTGCTCTACGTCTGCACACCTACACTGATTTGGGGCTACCTTTACAGGTTGAGCATGCTGGCAGGAGAGGATACAGATGAAAGAAAGCCTCAACCACATTGTCATTTTCTTCAGATTTCCCAGCAGCGCTCTGCCGGGTTGCTGCGTTTGTGTACAACAGCTGTGTTGTATAAATGTGCTAAATAAAAGGGACTTAAAAAGTATCAGGGAACATGGGAGATAGGAAGAGGAAGGTTTTCAGGGGTGGGGGAGTCTGTAAACAGTGCTGGAGCCATTATTGTTAGCAGTCTGGAAAAGAATCTTGCCTCATATTAAATATTCGGGTTAAAGGACATAGTTGCCAAAAAAAAAAAAAAAAAAAAAAGATGAAAATGTGATTTATTTTTTTTTGTTTTTTGGTGATGCCAAAGAAGAGCTTCTTGCTTGCATTTGTGCTTTCTGCTCTCTTTGGAGTAAATGTGTTTTATGTGAGATTAAGGGAAGAGGTAGTTCATTCCACTTCTTTTGTATTGATTGAATTGCGTGCCAATTTTTTATTTTTATTTTTTTAATGCTTGTTTATATTTAACAGATGAACCCTCTTACTCTCTGTCCTCCTTGCTGTATATGTACTGAGAGCTCAGAGCCCGTGGTGACAAAGGCTGGTTTCCAGCCTGGCTGCAAAACAGGGATTTATTGATACCGATGATTTCTTTGTCCTTAACGAAAGCTCAGCAAAGGTCACTCTGTTGACTTTTGTTATGTCAGCTGCTTTTTGCACAGTTTCCCCTAGGCAGCGTGGATGCTTTCAGAAGATTTCAGGCTGTTTCTTATGCTGTTTCTTTCCTTCCTCGGTGATATACCCGTACCATGTTGTTTTCCTATCTCCTTTAATTTGTGTGAGTAGTTGAAATACTGAGTCTTCAGAAACTTCTTGTGCCAAGTAACATATATTACCTTATTTTCTTGCTTGTCATTTTGTCAACTACAGATGCCCCGGGTCTAAGGACATGTTTCAAAGACCCTGTTCTGTGCAATTTCTTCGTATTACTCAATAGGAATAATCAATCCATGAAGAATGCCACGGTAGACTCTATTGTTAGCATTTACGCTTAGTGTGGACCATAAAGATCATCATGGGTTTGGGATTTCTGTGATATGACAACTGTGATATCATTCAGCTTTTCCCGCCCTTTTTAAGAAAACCAGACTCTACAATGTATTGCTTGCACAGTATCTTAAAAAGATGCAGCTTTGCAGAGGGTGGACTGGCTCTGGCTTGATCCATCCTTAACCTCCTCTGGTAGAAATGAGTTAGAAACTTGAGTGAAATGGTGCAGTTACCATCCATCTGTTTGTCTGACCTCACCCAGGATGGTTTTCAGTCCTTCAGTCCAAAATTTCCAGGTGATGTCTTTATATTTCCCTTTCCTCTCATTCACTCTCCTCTTCCTCCCTCATCCAAGATGATGTTGAGAGTGCAGCTTTACATTTCTGTTAAGTCACAACTTTTGACACTTCTAGGCTAGACCTAACGCTGCAGTCTTAGAAAATCAATGGGAAATTTCAATCGCAAGTCATTTGTCCCCATGCTAAATGAGTTGAGCTGTTTCAGCAGTAGCTTGGGGTTCAGATCTGCATTTGAATCTTAAAGCAGCTAAGCTGGTTCTTAATTTTAAATGTATGAATGATCTTACTAATTTCACAAGAAAAGGCAGTACAGTCATCTTCAGTAACCCTAAATGGGACTGGATCCAGTAGCTGGCTGGAGGTATCTGTCAGCTCAGCTGGGGTGCTCTCAGTACCAAGACTTGAGCCTTCCAAGTTTATAGCTGAGCTTCTTCAGCAAATTTTTGGGTTTGTGCCTGGCACTTTGATGCCTGCTCCACCTGCTCCACTGTGGTGCTGCTGTGTTATTTCAGTGTTCTGCATTACAGTGCTTGAATGCTAAGGCAGTAGGGGCTACACTGGCTTATCTTGTCCGGAGTTGAAGGAGAAATTGTGGATTTGTTACTTCCAAGATGGAGCCTCGTTGCACTATTGCAACTTCACTGTTGGGATCAAAAATGTTGGTTCTGGAGGTATTTCTTAGGAGCTTTATTGAGTTGGCTAAGTAGGGCTATATATGGTGAAGAGCAGTGGGGAAAAAAGTTGTGATGTCTAGCTGGAAGGAGTCCTCCAATGCATCTTCTGGGATACCAGAGTAGCAGTGTACTAAGGGTTAAACTGGCTGAATGTGCTTTTTGACAGGCTGATTGAGGAGGTTGTTTCTAAATGTTGAAATCAGCAGAGGAGGGGAATTTCCAGAGGGATTGAAATAATTTATTTGTATGTTCAGTTTCAAGTATTAAGCAAAATTAAGATGTTTGTTTATATTGCTGTGTCTTAATATTGCTTTTCATAATAGGTTTCTACAACAATTAGTAAAAATGAAAGCAAAACCTGACTTATTCTGTAGTTCTGAAAATTTGATGTAAATTTTATGCTAATATATACTGGGTTCCCTTTCTCCCAGGACTATTTGTATGTAGTCAAGCTTATTATGCATGTGAATACAATTTACGCATTTTATGCTGTTTGCAAATAACTTATTTTCTAATCACAGATGTATGTAAAATCAGGCAGGGGATAAGTGGCATTATATAGCAAAAACAATAGTCATGTTTGTGTTAGCCTATAGACAGCAGGATCCTGTGATACTTGGAATAATGAAAGCACAGTTTATAAAAATAGATGTGGAGGAAAATATAGCTGGTTTAGAATTGTGCTGGCTTCTGTGAAAAGCTGCTCTTGTTTTCTATGTGCCAGAGAAAGTGACATGCGTTAAAGGAAAGTACTTTTGCATTATTTTGCCATGCTGTTATTGCCCAGTAGATCATTTGCTATTACCATGTACCGCTAAAGAAGTAATGAAAATTTTCCTGTAAATAATAATAGGGTGCCTGACCTTTATAAGGTTAGATGTAAAGGCTCACTAAAGCCTGTTGACTTACTTGTCTTTGACTTTGGTTGTAATGGTTATGGTTACATGTTTCTTTTCTTGTAAGAAGAAGGTATCATTTGACTTTACAGATTTCTTGGAGGTTTTGGGGAGAGGATGTAAGGGGGAAGGACCAGTCTGCTATATAGTCTTATATCACTGTGTCACCCTGGTGCTAAATTGGTAAAACAGCTTTTGAATGTCTGTTCCTGCAACAGTATCAGATGATTAGGACCTTCATGCTACCATGAAGTGTGACTATTCTAAGTAGTGTTTGTGTGGATCCCTTTGGGATCAAATGCATTATGCTGCTGCAGTCTCTTAAATGATATTAAATCATGATGATTAGTTTTGCATTGAGGGTTTTGTTGGGGGGGGGGGTGGGTGGGGTTAAAAGGTAAGGAAAGATTTCTTTATGGCTTCTAGTAAGTTTGCTGCTACAGCTTTTGGATCTTAGGCATTTAGTGTGCATCTTGGTATTGTAGTATCTACTGTAAAATATAAATATGAATCACCTGGCACTAATGGAAGAATATACCAGTTCCCAATGCATGCAGGGAACTTGTAAATCTGTCTTAGAGTGGCTATACCTCCAATTTTCCTTATACTTTGAGTTTACTAGGTAGCCTGAGTCTCCAACCCTCATTTATCCTGATTTTACATTGATGGTGTTGTTACTGACCTTAGAAAGTTACCGGACCATAAGAACTTCTACTCTGTTCATACATGTGGCTTCAATTAGTGTAACGGAGATGATTGTAAGTCCTTGCTGTATTCCGGCTCTGGTTCTCCCTGGACAATTAGCTTAACCCCCATTACAAAATAAGCCTCAATTTGGAAGCTGAGGCAGTTCTCAGTATTCACCAGAAACAGTATTCACCCAGTAATCCTTTGGAGTGAAGTTACTCTTCACTGATTAGAGGGAGTGACTTAAAATACTATTATTTCATCTTATTTGGAGAGTTACTATTTATTTGTAGGCAGTAACCAAAATAGAAGCTGTACTTAAATAAATTTCCATATCTGTCCTCTCTTCTGAAAGATCTGGTATGTACCTATTGACATAGATTGACCCACTTCAGTCACTGTCTGTAGGAAATATTAAACTGTACATTATATGACTATGTACTTTATTTTCACGCTGGCATACAGGACGGTAGGAGTCTCGGATGGAACAAGTTGGTCTCAGTCCCACTGTGCTGGCATGTGTATGTAACTTCTTAATTGTATTCTTACCTTCTAAAAGGTGGGGCCAAATAATTACATTTAGGGAAGCTACCCAGGATTATGTGGTTGCATGTAATCCTTTCAGTGCTATAGCTCTGCTGAAGTACAGAGAAAGCCTTGTTAACTATTCAGGTCATCCTGCAAAATGGCAAGGGCTGAGGTTGAACAGTCATGGTTCCAAAGCACATCCTTCTCTGTTCATGCATGTAGCTCTCATTAATGCAAATATCATCTAGTCAGGGTTGTGGCTACTTTTATGAGCCCTTTAACAGCTAATTAAAGCACGCTTTGGAAGTTGGGGAGGTTCTCCTGTTTGCATAATCTTGGGTTTCCTGATTTCTTAGAAGGGTAGGATCTAGTGACATAAATACTTGAATGCTCTGCCATCACTACTTAGGAATTTGGGAATACCACAATCTATATGGGAAAAACAGCTGTTACATTTCCTAGAGTGAGGGAGTATGACCCTGTGACATGATCCTCCCTAATTAAATTGCATGGTATTGGGGAGAGGAAGATGCCCTTCATTTTTTCTGAGTTTCAGCCTACTGCAAAAACAAGGTGAAGTTAAACCTCCTGTATGAAGGCAGATGTTAATCCTGGCCAATGGCACTGAAATCGCCCAGAGGCTTTCCTGGGGGTCTCAGTCTAGATGGGTACAGGTTAGACCTCTGCTCCTTATTTTTCTGTCACAGCAGGCCATAATCAATGGCAGTTTGAATGATTTTGATCAAAACGCTAGGCACCAAACATTTCTCTTCCTTAAAAGCATATGGATTTAAATTCCTAGGCATCAACTTCCTTAGGTTCCTAATTTTAGACACCTGTTTCTGTTATTGTATTGAAATGGTAGATTTTTTTTTATTAATGTATTGGTCACCTCAGTCATATAAAAAGATTACGTTTTGTGCTCGCCTTTTTCATCAGAAGTGACATAGCACACCTCTTTGTAAGCTCATGTTAACCATGTTTACCTTTGGTGCTGATGAGTAAATGAAAACGTGGGAGATGTAGGCATGTATCCCTCCAGTGAAGCTGTTTACATTCCATAGTTTGGGATATAATTTTTTTTCTTTGCTATTGTATCGTGCAGTTTTTTTGCCTGTTCTAATTTGCCATGACGTGGTCAGTGCTGTTTCCTTCCGGCTGCTTGTGAGCCTCTGGTAGAGATAAGGATACGTTTACAGTGCATTTTTAACTAGAAGCTGAAGATCTGCTTCATGTAGGAACTCGAGGACTCTCTGTATTGTACAAAGAATTTATTTACTGGTTTCATCTGTTTGACACTGTGGGAATCAGGATCTAGAGCATTTTACTTGCAAAATAACGACTTTGCTAAATTTGAATTGTGTGTGAAGAAGAAAGGTGATATACTTGAGATATCCTACAGCTGAGTAGGTCAGTCTGGGTTTTCTATTTTTACTTTGAATATACCTTAAAGATAAGAGTTACTAATGAATGTGAAAACTGCATATATTAATCAAATTAAAAGATGGATTTTCTTTTTGCTAACTTTTGTAACCTTTTCTTAGTCTCGTGCTTTTTAATGTGAAACACTTTGAAACTGATGTCTTACTTCCTGAAACAGTTTTCTCTCTAAGGGAATGAAAATTCGCCTGTATTAACCAGTAAAAGTAATACCTCCGAAGATAACAAAGGTGTCTGACTTCCTTGGAGTTAGATACAACAGCTACAGTTTGGAGCAAGCTGTATTGTGACTGCTACTATTTCAAATAGCTAAAGCAATCATTTCTTAATTACAATTTTTTTATTTGTTTCCCTCCACAGTGATACAGGCTATTGAGGTGGGAAGAACAACTCAGGAAAGGATTCCCCTTGGTTTGTTTCTCTTTGAGAAGAGAAGAACGCAGGAACACAGATGATCTAAGAAATACGAACACTGATCCTTGACTCATTTCATGATCCTGCCTTTCTGCCCAGCTGGACCTTGGTGACACTCTCCGTTCTTTCATATTGAAGAACACTTTTCTTCTTATGTGGAGCTGAGACCTGGGAATGCGTTATTATGGCAGCAGTTGTACAGCAGAATGAGCTTGTGTTTGAATTTGCCAGCAACGTCATGGAGGATGAGCAGCAGGTATGGGATGGTGTGAGAAACCATATTTGTGCAAGTTGGTGCTAGGAATATTATGAAAACATGAGGGAAAAAATGTGTAAAACTCAAAAAAGCAAACATTGAGGTCATTATTGTTGCAGCAGATCTTTGTGCTGTTTCAAAAGCTTCCTGTTGCTTCCTGTAACTTGCATGGGCAGAACAGAAATCGGTTGAAATGTTAAAATTTCTGCAGTATTGCAGAGACATCCTCCTCTGAAAATGTTTTTCGTGTGTCGCTGATTTGTGCCAGTAGAATCCATCCATTTGTGATGCAGAATTCCCCAAATTCTGGTATTTGTGAATAGTTTTAACTTTCCTAGTGTGCTAGGATAACGTTCTGAATAAAAGTAATGGTCGCACTACGGGTGACTGGAAGGAGCAGTAGGTACCTGCTCACTGCTTTATACGGATTGGTTTCTAAATTGTGTTACTGTATGCTGGCTATGCAGAAATAAGCTTCAAAGTAATTCAAATTGGTTTCCTTCACTCTGCAGGGAAAATACGTCTGTTGTTATCTGAGGAGGCTCTCAGTTAGGTGTTGATTATCTAAACCACATCCTGTGAGTCCTGAGGCTTCAGTGAAGGATTCCTATTGTAAAAATCAGGCAGCTTCTCTATAGGTGGTGTTTAATAGTAGGGGTTTGCATTTATTAACGAGAAATTAGGTGTCCGGGTACTGTAGAGAGACAGTTTTTAAAGGGCTGAGAAGTGCCACGACAAACTTCCTCTTTCTGTGAATGTGAAAAGCATTTATCCTCCTCTCTTTCAAAAATACTTTTGGCTTTATAATCTTGTCTCTGGGTTTTCTGTATGGCCTAATATCTGGCTGGGTCAGTGGCCTGTTTCTGCTGTCAGAGTCATGCGATCATTTCAATGAACTGAGTGTTGTCTGTCTAAAGTGCTAACTCAGTTTTGGGTGGAACTAGTAATGTAACTTCCTTCCCTGTATTTTTCCAGAGCTTGTGGTAGCCTGGGGATTTAGATATGGGAATTGCACAAACATAGTTGAAAACGAGCCTTATTTATTGCCTCTGTTTGTTGTTCGTTGCTGGCTTTACTTTACAAGCCAATGGGAGAGGGGAGAATTAAGATGGGGAGGGCTACTTCAGCGTGGTTTCTGGAAGGGGTAGTGCAAGCAAACGTGGGTTTGTTCAGTTAGCTATGCATTCTGTCTCTTGCAATTTCTTCAGATGCTCACCTGAAAAACTTCAAAAATACACTCAACAGGGCAGTAAAACCTCCCTAAACAGAGCTTGCTTCAGCTCCAGAACAAACTCAACCTTGGCGTTTATCTCATAACCCCAATAAATCCTACTCCAGATGAAGCCTAAGGGAAGACGGCATCCTGTAGCATACCCTAAAGGTGATGAAATCGAAGATGCAAAAGGCCGAAGAGGGAGAGTGCATAGCAGGTCCATCGCTGCAAACAGTCAGATGCAAGCTCCTCTTAAATCACTGGGTTGACTCAGCTCAGGTGTCAGAGATGCAGGTAGCCAGCTAGCTGGCTGCAAAAAGGTAGATCTTAAATATGCAGTGGTAGAAAAGGAGTCCTGCATAGGGAAAAATCTGGGAAGCTGGAGCAACATTTAGCTCAAACAAGGATTTACAGTATAACATTAACCCCAAAGATTGGTTATTGCATTTACCTGGTCGATCTGCTTCTTACAACATAGGAACTATTGCTATGGCTATTGCTACTCCTGAAGTTTTTAAATTCTGGACAGATTAGTTGTATTTAGGGATGGGTTAACACCATTTGTGTACTTTGCAAAAATTTTAGCTCTGGAAGTGCTCTGTGTTGTTCAAAAGCATTTTTTGAGCTTCATCAGTATACAAAAGGTGACATATTTATACAAAGGTGTCCTTTAACTGATCTTTGGATAATTATTTTTGCAGTACCCCCAAAAGCTGGCATTGCAAGAACTTTGGTACTTTTTTCCTTGTCAAACTTTGCCTGGAGCCCTGTTGTGCCAAGAGTTGTCAGGACATGGAACAGCTGCGGGGAAAGATTTGGGGTCTAGATGGTAGCTATGCTCAGTATTTCAGGGAAGTCATAATTCATGGCTATTTTTTAATTATTTTTTTTTAAAGTCTTAGTTAAACAACCATAAATTATGAACAGTCCATTTGCAAATGTAAGCATTCAGCCAGTGGCAGACGCCAATGGGAGGGACTCGATCACGTGGCCCCGTGTGAACGGGAAAGGCTCTCTCTTATCAGCTTTATCCTTTTCAGTTTAGAAAATAGGATTTTTGATTTTTTTTTTCTTGGAGGGTTCATTTATCGCATTGTGCATGTATGGTGAGGAAGAGATGGGATGAAAATATCCTTGTAATTTTGAGAAGGGAACAAATGGCTTGCACTAATGCTTCTGATAACCTGGCTGCTGCTATGTGTCAGAGGTCATGGTTAAATAGATGGTTTGTCTTCACCCCCCCCTTTTTTTGAGAGAGAGAGAGACTGCACACATAAGGCTTTGGCTGAGTCAGTGCCGCTGCTTACGTCTGCAGCTTCTCCTCTCAATGTCTTTCATTTAGCCCTTCGTTAACTTACAGTTAACGTGATAATTGATCAGGACATTCTTGATTTTAAAAGCTGAATAAAAGCAGTCACAGAGGCTGGATCCATAGGAGGAAGTTTTAAACTGTACTAGGGACACGCTGAATCATCGCAACCCTTAAATTACTAGCAGGGTCCCCAGCATGGCTCAAGTGGCTCTGAAGCACGAGTAGCCTGTGCCTGAAGACACCTTCTGTCTCTGAGGGATGTTTCTCTCTTCCCCTCTTCTGAGGAAGAGGGGTCCAAGCCCTTAGGTTGGGCTGTGATTTCTGCACCATCTTCTCATGCCTTGGTTTGCTCTTCCACGTTCCATGGTGTTGCTGTGGGCTTTCTGAAACTTTAAATCACCTGGTTGAGGCCAAGGTGTACATTTTTTTTTGCTATTTCCAGCTCCTGCAGGAAGTCCTCCCCCTTTATCCACTTGCAGTTTTACAAAAACTTTAAGGAAATGATTGTGAGGTCTGTAATGAGGTTGTCTCCCCCAGGAAAGCAAGTGGTATTTATCTGCTTTCAGCATCCCTCTGTGAAATTGGTAATTTCTCAGATGCTGGCCGTGGGAACGCCTTTAAAGTCAAGAGGCTGCCTTTGCTGTTGGCACAGGAACCTTCAGCAAGAGAAAACCAAAGCCCATTTTTCTAGTCACCAAAGTCACTTTTCCTAGTTTCATTTAGTTTGGTTTTTTTTTTTAAATAAATGGCCAACTGTATTGCAAGTCTGAATTCTGTTCCTTTGTTTAAAAAAACCAGGTTTTTTTCACTGAGGTTTCTTTCTTTTTTTTTTTTTTTTCTTCCCTATGTAGCTTTTCCCTGCTCCTATCTATTGCATGCCTTTCTTCCCACCGATCACTTGCACAAAATTTATTACACACCAGTTAGAAGCTAGTCACCATATTCCTGGGACAAGTTTTCTTCTTTAGAGGACTTGTAGTATGAGAAGGCAGTACCTCCAGAGCAGAAGAAATCCCCTTCCTTATTTTCCATTTCCACAACCTCGATGGTGTTCTGATCTGTCAGTTAGTGACAGCTGATGAGAAAATTCTCAGAGAAAAAAAGAAACATCTTATCAGCATGTCAAACACCCAAGAAGAATTTGAGAGCAGGACGGAAGATTGCTGGCTTTGGCCCCCGGAGGAAGACAGGGTTCAGTTTTCAGGGGGTCATGGAGCATGACCGATGCTTTCAGGGACCTGCTCATGGGACCTTCCATGGACTTCAGCATCTGTCTGAAGCTTTGCACTCCTCCAAATTGTTAAAGGTTGGTGTATAGGACTGGTTTGTAGATAAACTACAGTGAGGAATTCGATGTCTAAGACTTGGGAAGATTTCAGCAGTAGCTCAACTCTTTCATGTGTCCAGCAGACATGGGAGATATGTTGAAGCCAAGCCAAAGCTTTGGCACAGCTAGGGTGTCACATTTTAACTGTCTTTTGCGTGAGAAGGATGAAGCAGCAGAAGTAGGCAAAAGGAAAAAATACACAAATTGTTTTTCTATGGATTTATGTATTGATTTCTTGAAAATCATTGTTGACACTTTAATTTGGGACTGTTTTTTTAATTTTGGGATACTTTGCACTCTTCCTTTTTGTTAGTGCATATAAAGCCACGTTTGTATTAGAAATAAATTATTTTGTGATCTTGCTAGTAGACAAATAATTTTCTTAATTGAATCACTACCTTCTAGTCCTTAATTCAATGTTTTCTCTGTGTGTAATTCTCATTACACACTAGCATCAAGGGGAGCCGTAGTAAACAAGGGCTCTTCTGCAGTTCTAAATATGTACAAAGTTATTCCTGTGTCTTAAAACAACAGAGCTACAGGAAGCTTTAGCTTGGCTCTCGACTGGGATTCGGGCACTTTCAATGAAGTCAAGAACATGATAGAAGAACTGAGGTGAGCTTTTGCATTTCAACATTCATATATACATCAGTGTACATTAGTAGTAGCTTTTAAAACTGAATGAAATCATAACCAATTGCAAATATTGTACAAAAAAGTGAGGATGGTCTCTGCAAAAATGCATTTCAGATTAGATTTGTGTGCAGTTGCATGAATGCTTTTCTCTCTGAAAGCATATTACATATTTGTTCCAGCCTTTGCTTTTTCACAGCCGTGGTAGGAAAGAAATTCCACGTATTGTACCTCCATAAGGTATGAGTTGGAAGCAGGTATAACAATGGTTTTAAAATAAAAGGCCCCAAAAAGTGCTATTTACTCTGACTAGTCTAGTTCAAGGCTGTTATTAATTTGAAGAAAACCACGTTCAAAGTGTCTTACCACAAGTGAATGCTTTTCTGTTTTTTTCT
Organism: Astur gentilis; assembly: GCF_929443795.1. Classification (NCBI taxonomy): domain Eukaryota; kingdom Metazoa; phylum Chordata; class Aves; order Accipitriformes; family Accipitridae; genus Astur; species Astur gentilis. The sequence continues at coordinate 29,211,348 of NC_064892.1, read as the reverse complement.
TGTCTTTTGGAAGTGTAGTGTGTCAGCAACGGTCCAGTACCGAGTTCAAGTGATGAGGTATTCCCCTGCCATGGGTTTCTCTGTCTGTGGACAGACACGGTGACCGTGTTGGAATATGTGTATGATGGTTGTTTCTAGACATGGTCAAAATACAGTTTAACCTTGCAGAGCAGATCACATCTGATCATAAAGATCAAACCAACTGCTGCTGAAGTGCGTGACAGCAGCACTATTCAGTACCACGGGAAATATTTCGGTTAACGGGGAAGCGTGTTTCAGTAACACATGGCTGCTTGGGCTTTTGTAATTAGGTTTCACAGCAGAGTGACGAGTAGGTTGTAATATAAATAGGGCTTTGAGAAACTGAGCTGAAAACACGTGACAATTGGTTGGTTTTATCTGTGTTTCATGTATTATTCTGAAACAGTTTTTTATGACTGGTCCCCACTAAAGAATAACAGCAGAGCTGGAGGTGGTTTTGCCTCTCGGAGGCCAAGTCAGGGACCCGAGCGTCAGTCATTAGAGAAGCATGGTGCTGAGCCAGAGTAATTTTTTTATCCGGAAGAAGCTAACACGAGGCTTATCCTAAGCACAGGCAACTCAATATCAACATATCTACAGATGCAGCAGCTATCGAGCTGGTGCCACGGCAGAAGCGGGGAGGAAGACGTGGCGGGGAGGCAGCTGGCCGTTTGCCGATGAGGGTGTAGGAGACGGGCACCTACGTCAGAAAGAGACACCCCAACGCCTCCACCCGTTCATCAACGGAGAGGAATAGGCGTTTTGGGGGCATGATTCATCCGATCGTAGCACAGGAGCCTAAAACTGGGCAGGGAAATTGTGCCCTAGAAATACCCATTTCTCTCTGTTGGCTTCGAAGGAAACCTGGAGTTCCCAGCTCAAGTCCAAGTGCCTGCACCACAGCTGTCTGAAGATAGGCAAGATGAACTTCACCCTTGGTGTCTATGAACTAGAGCAGGATGAGGAGACTGAAGTCTTCTTGCTTGCATCTTCCCTACCTAAAATCCATAGTTTTTACCTGCTCAGTAGAATACTGAACAGGTACTTGGAAAGCATGTACTCTTCCTGCTTGCAGGTGACAGGAGCCCGAGTGGAGTGATGTATGTAATACTTTTTTTTTTTTTAAAATGTAGTTACATATATTGTACACTGATATATCGGTGTACAATATATGTAACTTAAATCCCAAAAGCTATATACTGTGTCATATTACTGAAATTGAGGTATTTAAACCATTTTTAGAGCATGAATTGTATCTCAGTAATGAGGCTGTAATGGACCATCTTCCTTCTAGTTCATGGAATGTATTGTTGAAAATAAACCCTTTTTTTAATGCATACAGTATTTTCTTTTTCTTCTTTTTTTTGCAGTGCTTTATCTTTTTCATTGATAATGACTTTTTTTTTTAGTGAAATCTGTCTGTTTATTCTTGCCTGGAAGCAAATAGGATCAGGCATGTTGGGGTCAGGAAACAAACAGGATGCACAATGTGAACACGATTCTTTTTGAGGAGCAGCGGGGACCTCTTGGTCACCAGTGATTCCTAGTTTCTCAGCCCTGGCAAAATGCAACCTTGGATAGAGGTGGCTGCAAAGGTGTGGGTTAGCAGCTGTCCCATTGCTTGACTCGATATACACCCATCATCTGGCAACGTCATTGCACAAGAGGGCTCTAATTGGTCTGCCCTTTGTTTGTTTTTATTGATCTCCACCATGTTATTCTATTTTGAAGCTTATGTTTGGTAGAGTAGGTAGGTTATTTGTTGGTTTTTTTGCTTTTGGTTTTGTTGGGTTTTTTTGTTTAGCAGACTGTCCATGATAAAAGCCCATAGAAATACTAGTTTTGTTCCTTAATTCTTCCTATTTTCCTGATTGCCCTTTACCACAGCTGTTGAGACAAGTTTTACAAAACACAGAGCAAATTAAAGTGGTAATTACTGTCCTTAAAAACTTCTAATTGCACTTTCTACTTTCAGTATTTACATTCCAGACTCTTCCCTAGGAGACGCTTACTCCTGTAGCCATTGTCTGTGTTGAGCCAATAGCTCTGATACCATTTTCCACTGGTGGCGGTGTGTGTAGTGGCAAGACTGTGTGACGAGCAATCCCTAAGCAGGCTCATAATCATATGGTTTTTTTTTTTTTTTTCTTGTGTGGTTAAATAAAAAACCTGCTTGATCCGTGCATATCTGTGATCTTCTGTGGAGGGTGAGACCAAATGTACATATACTGGGTTTCTCAGAAACATGTTTTAGCAACTGTTTGTTTGTTTTCTTTTGTGTGTTTTTTTTTTAAGCTTGCCACATTCATAATGTGATTTATTTTTATAGTGAGAGAACCTTAGAGTTACACTAGACTTTTCTTTGAGCCTGCTCTGCTATCATCAGCTATGACTTTCTTCCTGCAAATGACATTTTAAAAGACTCGCTTTGGAAAATACTGTGTCTGTAGTAAATGGTATTTTCTGAAAACCTCTTCCTGTTGAATGGTTGCCTTTTCAGAGAGTGTGCATCTTATTATTTATTACTACCAGTCAGCTTGATTTCTGTTTTCCCAGCTGTTTGGGTTTTTTTTCTGCATCTGATGCAAAATAACCATCGAGACAGAAGGGTCATGCCTGAAAGCAGACTTAGGAAGGAAAGCGGGGAGGAAGTCATGTCAAGTGACTAAAGCCGTAAGAATTGGGGAAAGTATTACGGCACGTATATCAAGCACTCCCTGTTACGCCCCTTGCTCTTGTAGCAAGTGTCCTCTAAAATAGTGATCTTCAACCAGGGTCTCATGGGAAACTTGGTGCCTATGAGAGCTGCGTCCAGTCCTGACAGCAACAGGACTCCCTCACCCCCAGCTTGATGGGAAGAGCGGAAGATTAAGGTACTTGGACCAAGTTGCTTTCCCAGTATTATTGCCAGCAAAGTTTAGCGTTTACTGTGCTTTGCCACTCCTCTGTATTGTCAGCTTTTACACTGCAGAATGATGTCGTGGGAGTCTGGTATTACCTACTGGAGTGAAGTCAATGTATTAGAAACTACGGTGAGATTCTGCCTCTGGCCCATAACGGGACACTGCTGTTACTTGGTTTTATGTGCTAAAAATCACCTTGTTATTTGGTACTCCCTCCTGTACTCATCTTCAAGTGATGGAGTATAGGTCTGCTGAAGTATTAATCAGTAAGTGGTTAGACTGGATGTAGTCTAACTACCATTATTGTGATTTATTTTTTTTTCTACACCCCAGCTTGGCGATCCATCTATTTTCCCTGCTGTCATCGTGGAGCATGTTCCTAGCGCGGACCTTCTGCATAACTACTCTGGTTTAACCTGTGTGGATGAACCTAGTGACATGATCACCGAGAGCTCTCTGGATGTCGCAGAAGAGCAAATCATAGAAGATGATGATATCACCCTCACAGGTTGGCAATAAAGACATTTCTGTGTCATGTTTTTGTACCAAGATGGCTGTGGCTAATGGTGGAAAAAAGCTTGATGACAGAAACCAACAGGAAACAAAATTATACTGGTATTGAATGCTGTTAATTCTGTACAAGACAGAGAAAATATCATTAATACTATTAGCAGGTGGCTTGCAATCCCAGCTGCACAGCTGATAACAGTCAAGAGTTTCATCCATCAACAGAGAAAAAGACAGGGTCCTGCTCAGAGTACCAACAAGATTTTTCTTTGCTCTTTGTAGGACTTGTTTGCTGTTATTTAATGGTTGGTACGTACCTGAGTAAATGTATGTAGGAATATGCAGCTTGAGTAGATGTACTGCTTTTAGCTTCCTGAGGGTATATAATTAGCCATAAAATGTGCATGTTATTGTGACTTACTGATGTAAGTATTCTCAGCGTAGTATTCGTTTTGGACCCCTAATAATGATTAATGCCTAAAATATAGATGTTCTGTGTAAATTGTGTTAGAAAGGTAGCCCCAAACACAAAAAAATTCTCAAGAGGAAAGCTCAAATATGTGTCATATATTTTAAAAAACAACCCCTCACTGAATGCACGTATTTGAAGCATTTTTGCAGAACAAGTCTGAAAGGTGGGGTAGATACTTCACAGAGAGAGGATCTGTTTCTGCATCTTCTTTCAGCCATTAGGCTCCACACCTGGACTGTCTCCAGGGCTGGAGACAGCTTGCTGGTTTCAATCATGCTTTTGACATTTCCAAAGGCATACTCTGATACAATCTTTCACCACCAAAAGCAAAAGCAAAACTCAACAAAACTTGACATCAGGAACAGTTCACAGAGTAAATTGACATGAGCTGTTCTCAGTAAATGGTTTTATCTGATAAAAATGACTCCTTTTTTTTTTTCTTAGTAGTGAATTATCTGTGAACAGACTGTGACCGTACAAATAAGTTAGCTGATTATTCAAGAAGGTTTTACATACTTAAACATTATTTCAAGTTGAGACCTCTTGCCAAGTATTCACTTGCTATTCATATTAATTATTCACACTGCAACTGGCATTTCCTCAGTGTGTTACTTAAGCACCACTTAATGCGGCTGTGTGAATTTTTCATAGTGGATTGTTTTTATGAATCCATATTCACTGTAATATATTGTGCGTGAATTTTTACTTGCATGAGTAATTGTGAAACTCCCACTTTTGTGAATGCTCTTGTTAACGCTTTTTTTGTTGCTGGTCACATGAGAAGGGTTTGCAGATTGCTGCCAGAGACTGAAAATATGTAATCCTTGTAACCGATGGTGTCCAAGGGTTTCTGGGATACTTTGGAGGCAGACAAGTATGGTATTGTTCCCATCATCCATTGTAGTTCAAGCACTCTGCTTTTCTTTAAAGGTAAAGTCCTTAGAAAACCAGAGCTGCCGCTTTGCAGAGATTATTGTTGTGAAGGAGATGTTAACTAATCACCTGTTCCACACTCTCCATCCCGCTAGCTACTGTGCATGCTGTGAGCTTTCCTTGGAAAAGGTCGGGCAGGGACCAGCTCCGCTGCTGAAAGCTCCTGCTCAGGATGCACGGCGGGCAGCACTGGCAGCTCGGCCCCTGGTTTCTGGCAGAATTTTCGGGCAGAATTCGGGGGCCCAGGGGTGCGAAGGCACCCCGCAGGAGGTGAGGAGGGGACACTGGGGTAGGAGCACCCCGTCACCTCCCTGATCGCTGCAGGCAAGCATCAGCTGCGGCCGCAGCTGCCCGCTTGCGCTGCAAGGCTGCTGCTGCGGAAGGGACGCGGTTCAAGCAAGGCTTGCCGTAGGCTGCCTCTGAAATGGGGCTAATCGTAACTGAAATTTCCCACCTACTCGATTTTTCAGCTACTTTTCTTTCCTTCCTTCTTTGAAGTTCCCTTCTTGATTTTTTTCCGTGGGGCGTGTTTGGTCTCAACAGTGAAATGCGTTGTTTTGCTCTTTGAAGTTTGTACCAGGCTTCTCAGTCACTTCCATGTTATGCCTTTGAGAGACAATCAGACATTATGAAGATTGTACTAATTCCACATTAAAATATTCATAAGATTGAAGTTCACAGCAAAAAGAAACTGAAACCACCATCATTTGTGACTAAACGTTACTGAGAAATGGCTGCTTAATATGCAGGATTTGGGTTTTTTTAAAGTTACCGGTTTTTCAGTACTGTTTTATTACTCTGTCATACGTTAAGTTTCTGTCTTCTCCTGAACTAATAGAAATTAGCAGTAGGTCTGCTGAAACTGAAGCAAATAGTTTTTAGGGATCTATCTGCGGAATGATGGACACTGGTAGGTTTTTCCATCTATAGGATATAGCTTCAGCCCTTCAAAACCACAGCTATTGCACATTGGTGATTACTTACTGTAGTAGGAATTATAACCTGTAGAAAACTATAACAGCATCTGTTTCACATGAAACCCTGCTGAAAGATGGCTAACATCCAGCTTTTTAGTTAGGTTAATGCTCATGCTGTAATTTTTTTTATAATGAATAGGCAGATCTGCCTTATCGCCCTCCTCCTTGAAAGCACTTTTCCCTGCAAAAACTGTGATGGCAATATGTATGGTCAGTTTGTTGCCAATATTACGGGTTTTTAAATGATTAACCATCATGTAGTAAACGGTGCTTAACAAAATAAATTGTAGCATTTGGCTTTGAATGAAGTTTTATCTCTAAAGGGAATATCGGATTTATTAAATTTTTTTTCTCTGAAAAATACAGGGGATAACGTTTTGTGCAGAATGAATTCGACGCCAACTTGTCGGATGGTACAATTTGCTATACCCTATGTAACTTATTAATGTGACTAATTATGGTTATAAGATGCACAGGAAGGAGGAACTAATGGGATTATGTAACTTCCCGAAAACATTTTTTAATTGTTGTTATTATTATTTTTTAACTTTGCCATGTCTGGCCAGTTTAATTTAGAAAAATAACAGTTAATCAAACTCTGCCATTTTGTGGTTCACCTGTTCTGCTGCTGTTTTCATGGGATCAGGGTAGCGGCTGCACTGGAGACAGTTTGGGGGGGATGAGAGAGGAAGGACAGAAAATTTGTGCTTAGATACTCTGTGCCACAGTCTGAATAGGGAGCATGGAAGTGTGCATTTTCACAGATCAATAACGGTGCTTAATAACCAGTTCAGAATTTATTTTAGAGCATTTCGAAGTTCAGTAGCATTTGGCTTGTACATTCAGTGAAGCTCTAGCGTTCGTGGCAGAAGCCAAGCTGGTCGGGTAGGAGGATGAAGGCAGAGATGTTAGGTACTGCAGTCCTGCACAAACCCAGCGTCTTCGGTGATCATTTGGGATGCTACAAAGAAGTCAAAAGGAGTAGTTAGGTGGAAACTGAACTTCATAGTGTTAATCCGTGAGGATTTTGAGCCAGTTGTAAAAACAATGGGTACAGTTTCAATTACTTTGTAAAGAAATTACTCACTGCTGCATGTAGCATCTGGTTAAAAAGTGAGGGGGTTTTTTCATAGAGCTCCCCAGTGAGATAATTTTCTTTACAAATTCTAAAGCCTTATTTAAAAAAGAAGATGAAGGTTGATGTGTAGGTCTCCTGAAATACCTGTGTTCTTAAACTCCGTTTTCCAGTGTCGATTAACCATCAGCTCAGAGTTGGTACTAAAAAGCAATTGCTTAAATTTAACAGCCAGCTATTCTGCAGAAGGGGGCTATGTCCATGTTTAATGGTTCTCTTTCTACTTTTAGCAACTTTAGATTTCTTCCGATGTTATTTTGAGGCTCTGCCATCCCTGTTTTTGTCTATAGTAAAACCAGCAGTGAATTTAAACACAGCTGTGACTAGCACAGCCCTTATCCTGGCCCGAACAAGGACTCGTGTACGCTCTACAGAGCTGCCGGCCACCAGGGAAGCAACGGGAGCAGAACGGGATCGTTGAAAGCAGTGTAAAGCTTTCAAAAAAGACATTAGGCAGGAGTAGGGAAAGCAGGACTTTGGACTGAGGCGGGGAACTTCCACCGTGAGGCATAGTTTCTTCCTGCACCAGGTGAGAAGAGCAGAAAGCTGTGTTTGGGCAAGCTTTGCGCTAACGGCGAGTGCTGATTCATAGGGAACCTCGATTCACAGTAACTGGGCTGTAACTGGCATGCAGATACAGAGGCTTACATTTGTGGCTTACTCAGATAAACAAGAACTTGTAGAGTACCCTGAGAGAAAAAAAATGAAGTTACTTTTGGGTGTGGTTTTCCCTTCCCCCCATCCCTTTTTTCTTTTTCCTCCCCCCATCCCTTTTTTCTTTTTCCTCCCCCCATCCCCTTTTTCTTTTTCCTCCCCCCATCCCTTTTTTCTTTTTCCTCCCCCCATCCCTTTTTTCTCTTTCCTTTTTTCCTTCCTTCTTTTTCCCTCTTTTTTTCTTTCTTTTTTAAAGTTTCTACCATTTAAGATAACACTGGAAATCTGATGCTTCTCAGATATGACCTCCCCCACCACCATTCTTTCAGCTCTGACTTTGCCAAAGTGTAACAAATGAGCTATTTCATTCCATTTCTTCTTAAATTTGTGACTGTATCATAACTGCCAGAGATAGGAATACTTTTCTGCAACATTAGGAGAAACACTAAAATAAGACACCAACTTGCCTTTGGTGGTTGAGTTGGTTATCTCCAAGCACTGTCTCAAGTGGAGTGATGCGAATTAGGATCCTGCTGCTAGTAGGACAGAGAGGTGTCCCTCCATCTCTTCTGTGTGGTGCTTCACACCTTGTTTGTGTTAGCTCTTGAGTTCTTGGAATTCAACTTGCTAACGCAGAAATACCCCAAAAAATTCTTTTCAGCCATTCTATAAAACTAAATTGTCTCACTGCATAATCAAAAAAACCCGTGAAGCCTGGCTTCTCTTAAGTCACAGCAGTTTGGATCATGAACCAGGGGCAGAGTTTGGAGGAAGAACCACAGCCCTGGTTTTTTCAGCAACAGGGAAATACTAATTTGGCTCAAACCACCTTGTGAAGTCATCTTCTAAGAGGCTTGAAGGGTGTTAGCAAAGCATTAATGTAGTTAAGAAACTTACTTTTGCCATTCCGTGTCTGTGGATAGACAGATAGTTGGCGCTCCTTATAGTTTTTGTGAGCATCAAATTATATTAATGTCTACGTTTACATTATTTATATGACTATTAAGAGTTCCTTTGATTAGTCTTGGATATGGATGGTCGATCTCTAGCCACACGGTGTAATAGCGGTGTAAAGCTGGAGTCCTCTGCCTCGCCTGCCATTATTCAGAATGGAGACTTGATTGCTCCGTCACCTCAGCACCTGAAAGCCAGGGTTTGCTCCTTGTACAGCTTTTGCCAGGGAAGGAGCATACAGCGGCTGCTCCCTCCTCCCCGCCTGCAGCACTGAGAACCCGGGGATACCACTGCTGCCTTTTAAATTGTATGTAGCAGCCTAAACCAGCCCTGCTCAATGGCTGTGGCTGAGCTGGATTGTGGCGGGTTATCTTTATTTCCATTCAGACAACGCCAGAACTGGTGACAGCTGTTTTGGCAGTTCTGCGTGCCTATATTTAGGGTGAGATCCTTATCGTGGTCTTTGTTATGCTGGTAGATGGTATGGAAAGTTCCCATCCAGATAAAACTTACAACCAGAAGCGATCAAGTCGGCATTGCCAGGCTGAGCGTGAGTGCGCCTGCGGACCATGGGCTGCCCTCGGTTCTGTCTCCTCCTCAGCTGGCCAGACGTTCCCTAGGGATGCTGTTCGGCTCCTGGGGCTGAGATGCTCTGGGGCTGAGCTCCTGAGCCTGCAAGCTGCACGACAAAAGTGTCAGCGGTTTGCTGCCCCTTCTCGCTCTATGGCTTCCCAAGCCAGGACCTTAGTCCATACTCACTACCTCCCCTTTTCTCTTCACGCTGTCCTCTTCCCCAGCTCTGCATTTCTCATTTCTTAAGCCTCTTTGGAGATGTCAGCCAGAAGGTGCAGATCCTTAACTCTCTGAACATCTGTGCAAGATGTGGGGTGGAGGTGGTCCTGTAGACAACAGGGTGAGTTGCTGTGTGGGTCAGGGGTTCGCAACACCTGTCTGCTTTATTCTGTCTTAGCCTGAGCCTCTGACGCTTGGGGCATGGTAGGACTAAGGTCAAGAAAAAATCCAGAAGGTAAGGAGGCTTCTCCTGAGCTCGATGGCGTTGCCTGTAAATCACAGCTGGGTGGAGGAGGTAGGGCTGGTGTGTGAATGTATGCACTTGTCTTTGACCTCTCCTAATAATAGGATTGCTGAAGCTGTAAACATTTGGGGTGAAACTGGGGATTTTTTGCGTGGTTGGTTTTTTTTAATCGTGTGATTGTTTAGTGCTAGTGAGCTGGGTGCTTTGTTGTTACTGTGGTATTTTGATTTTTTTTTTTTCTTTAAAGTATAGAAATTCTGGCATAAACCTGTTGCTTTTATGCGAAGAAGAGATGTTGCAAGGTCATTGTGTTGTGTTTTATCATGCATTTTTGCTTGCTCTGTCAGTTAGTCTGTCTGGTTTTTTTGTTGTTGGTTTTTTGTGACTGCCCCACCCCAAATTCCTCAAAGCTAAACAGGGAGAGAGGGTGTGAAGCTGACTCATGACCAGACTGAGAAAGTAACTGAGGTTCGCTGGGGTCCTAGGGAGGGGAATACTAATGCAGCCCTTTGTACGACTTTGATAGATGCAGGTGAATTCCCCAACGTAGCTTCAGATTTGTGTTAATAGATGAGGCAGCCTGGCCCGTGCATTTCCATCCAACAAAGAGTAATTTCTAAAAGAAAGAGTTAAACAGTTCTACAGGTTTACGGTACCAGGTGCTGGAACTATCATCTAACTTGTTAGTCATGCTACAATTATTTTGAAAAAAATCCTTTTTTTTTTTTTTTTTTTTTTCCCCAAAGGTAAGGTAAGGTACTCCTCCAGTCAAACCAGTATCTTCTTGGACAGTTGTTATTTTGCAAAATGATATTTTATTGGCTTTTTTGGTGCGTAGCTTCAGATGACCTTAATCATAAATTAATGCTCAAGAGCTTTGGATTTGTTTAATGACCACCCTCATGAGACTGATGGGAGATTGTCTAGTAGTCAAAGTTTTTGAAAAGTTTGTCAGCCCTCTGTATTGTTTTTCATGTGTAACGTTTGCTTTCCACTGTGTTCCTGGAGCCTGCACTGTTAGCCCTACCTGTAATACCCATGGATTTGAATGGTTTACGGTTCAGTTACACCTTCAGATCATATGCTCTCTAATTGAACTTGTGGAATATTTTCCTTTCTGTCCTCCAGGCTAAATAGCAGGATATTTTTGGTGAACATCTCTTAATTATGGAATTCACTTCTTTTGGTCCACCATAAGAAGAAATTAGGTTTGCTTTTTTTAAAGGATACCGTCTGGAATATTGTTTGTGGTAGTGATATTTCTTAGGGTTCATAAGTATTGTGTTTTACTGCATGTGCTTGATCAGCAAAGAGAGGGGTTAGAAAGATGAGGCAGAAACAAAGCGTTTGTGTTGGTTTTGTTATTTTTTAAATACATACAATCTGAAAAATGTACTGTATTAAATAAATGAAATAAATAAATATTTCAGTGTGCATTTTTCCCCAGCTAACCTGTTACTACTTATCTAGTAGAAGACAGTGTTTACCACGTTTTTTTCCTAGAAATGAAATAGGAATAAATACCATGTTAAGCTTTAAGTCCAGTTTGTATCTTGTTAAGAATTAATTTCTCTCTCTTGCTTTTAGTCGAAGCATCTTGTCATAATGGAGATGAAACAATGGAAACAATCGAGGCTGCTGAAGCACTTCTCAATATGGACTCCCCTGGTCCTATGTTGGATGAAAAAAGAATAAGTAAGTTTTTTATGAAAGCAAATCCAGTCTGTATTTGCCTTGTTTATTTGTGAAAGAAGGAGGGATTCAGTGGGATTGCATGGAATTGGTGAGATTATTTTGCTTCCAGGTAGCCTTTACGTACATAGTTTGGATATCAGAAATCCAGTGCTGTATGCAATGAAGGATTTCATTGCCATGCCAGAATTGAATAGGTAAGGAAAGAATCGAAAATTACAGAGAGAAGGTGTGAATGAAGTCGGGTAGTTTAGATTGCAGTGTTTTGTTTGGCTGATAGAGGATTAGTCTGTTTATGTTGTCAAGATAAAAGAATATACACTTACATCTGCAGATTGCTTTAAATGTGAATAAAAATGTGTGATCACCAAATAATTGTGCTTTTTGAGGGAGTGGGTTTTATCATTATATTGTTCTATTTTAATAGTACTTCTGCTTCTGTAAAACATTGTTGGTGCATATATTCCATTATGAACTAGTCTTCTCTCCCATGAAGGCCTTAAGTGTCATAGTTTTGGTTTATTCTGTGTTTAATAGCTTTTCAAAGTCCTTGTGGTTGTGTGAAAATACTCCTGTTGTCCCTTTTCCTTAAGCAACTATGTTTGGTGCAACTGAAGATGATGATATGGTGGCTCCTATTACACACGTGTCAGTCACGCTTGATGGGATCCCTGAGGTGGTGGAAGTTCACCAAGCACCAGACCCTTACGCTGAATCACCAGAGACCCCAGAATTTGAACAACCAAAGAAGAAAAAAGGTAAGATGCTACTGGAGAACAGCGGCGTGGAGTAGGGGAGCACTGGGTGGCACGCTCGCCTTCCCTGTGGGTGTCTGGAACCATTCTGGGTGTCAGCCCAAAATAACTGGGTGGGCTCAGCTAGACATACAGAGAAAGTGTTCTTTTACTGGATAGTGTGAGCACAAATGCTGGTGCTTGGATACTAATGATGTTGGAGAGGTAGCAATGATGGCTTATCCCATGGGAAACATGAATCTCTGCTTGTTCCTATTTATAATTTCTTCCTCAGAGCAGAACTGCAATACAAGCTATAGAGCTTTTGTAAGTGTGAATCCTGAAGTACTTTAATTAGCTCTTATTTAGCTTCAACTAAAGATACTTGATCTGTTCAGAATATGGGATGAGAATGAGGAGGGTTTTTTAGCTTTTCTTAAATATGAACGGTTTAATTTTACAGTTTTTTTTAAATAGCTGCATGCTATAGTAAGTGTTAGTTCCATTTGCGGTAGGTAACATTTACACAGTGTCCACTGAGTGATGTTCCATTAGATTCAGTGCTGTGCCAGAGTAATGAAGTGGTGTTAGACCTTCTGCTCCTGTTTTCCCACCCTGATTGAGTGTGGACCCCACCAGAGGTCCTGAGGCTGATGTCTGCGGTGGAAAAGAGTCATGCAGTGCAGGCAGATGTGAGGTGCTGTTGCAACAAACTTAAAAAAGGAAAAATAAACCAAGAGAGTTACATTTCTGGAACTAATCCTAAGGCTGACTCAGAGCTTGAGTACTTTGACAGGTTCCCCCGTGCAATAAAAGCCTTCCAGAGCAGGGCTCCTGCTACCAGCCATGCTCCTGCTGAATGAGAGTGCATTTTTCGCTGCTACTTTTGCTGCTACTTCCAAATGTTGGGAGTTATTGTGTGTGAAAGAGAGCACATCAGCCTCTGGAGATCTTGGGGAAGCCTCCTGAGCCCTGTGTGTGTCAGAAGGTCTGGTCGGGATGGGTGTGGGTCGGGAAGTCTCCGATTCCTGTAAGAAAGCTGAACTGAAACTGCTGTGGAGGAGAGCTTTACCAGCAGCTGCCCCGCGAGTGCTGCTGGGAAATTACCGTGCTGTGTGCAGTACTGTGAGATAAGCAACTTTAAGAGGATTTTAAACTGGTTTTTTTTTTGTTTTGTTTTTTTTCTTTTCTTCTTCTTTTTAATGTTGGCTGCTCTGTGGGTCAAAACAAGGGGCTGCTGTCTGCCAGACATTTAACTTCTTTGACTTGATGCTTTCATACCCTCTTTCGTGTTGTGCTTCTGCTTACTCCCACTCCTTCCTCCTCCCTAGCTGTAGGTTAGAAAACCAGTTGCTTCACAGCAAACGTGTTTGGTTTTGACAGTTACATCAGATAGAACAAATACTAGAAAAGATGCATCAGCTTAGTGTTAACACTAACTACTAGTTTTCAATGAAGTTGAGACTTCGTGAGATAGATGGTATGGTCTGAGTGATGTTGAAGTATTACTTCAAAATGTCGAGGGATTTGTAAGGCATTGGTGTACAACAATTGCTGCAAAATCTTATAAATTTTGTAGTGCACTTTAGGTTGACATGCAGTGTGTGGGTGGGGTTCTTTGGGGTTTGTGTGGTTGGTTTTTTTTAAGTGCAAACTGTTTCCCTTCCTTTGGTCAGTTTTGTGGCACAGCAAAGGACTGCGGTCATTTTGCCTTATTCGCACCACTCATGATTTTATAGACTTCTAGCATATATAACCCATAAGCTGCATTTACAGGGTTGCATTGTGCAGAGCATTGCCAGCTAACTGAGCCAGAATGGCACTGCCACGTGGAGCTCCTCCAAGGAAATTTTCTGCAGAAGTGATTTCACTTCCTTTCCTTGTGGGCCTTACTGCTGCAGTAAGAGAGCTGTATGCAGCCATCTGCTCAACTCCAAACCCATGATCAGCATGATGCTTGTACTAGTGAATGTCTGAGCACTGAGCTGTCGAGCTACGGATCAGAAGGACAGGGAAAACAAAGGGATGTCAGAGAAAGAAACTTGGAAATTTGCTGTACTAATACTTTCAGTCCCCTTTTTGCTATGGGAGGTATCTGGCAACAGGTGGTCACATAAGTTATATACACGTTATATTTTAGATATATACTATTTATTATGTTTTTACATACTTTTTTTTTTAAACAAAACTCACTGAAAACAGTGCAAGAAAATGTACTGAACTTTTTCTGGTGTGGTGTAAAAAATTTAATCAGGATGAGCATCTCACTGTCTAAATATCACATTAATTTGTAACATAAATTTCTAACCTGAAGTGTTTTTGCAACCATGGAAATAGGAAAGTGGAAATACCAATTATAAATTCAATTGGCGATACAAAATTATGGTAGTTTCCCATAAGGCTTAGCTCTTTCACATTTTTCATTCTTCCTCTTTGTAAAATTGTCTCCTAAAAAGGAATTTAGTGATGTGCTCTGAAAGGTAACAAATTCATGCTCTATTGAACCAAAGAAGGAAGTGTGCTAATGCTTAATGTGCTTTCAGAAAATATCTTCTTTTAAACAAAGGAAACATATCTTGTATGTCTCCGTTAACTGTCTTTTTGATGGTATCAGTCAGTGCCTGGAGATTATAGCTCACAGTGTAGTCTAAAACCATCAGCTTAAGTATCTCTAGCCCAGATGCAGAGCAGTAACATCAACACCTTTCTGTAAACAAGTTTCACATTCTTCACTGATTTCTAATTTTGGATGGGTTTCTGGTAGAGGATTGCCCAAATAGAATGTCCTGAAGTAGTCTAGGCTGAAGTAAGAGAGCCTAGAATTGCTGCAGCAGTCGTATTCATATTTAGTAGCCTAGGCTATCTCTCACGAGACGTGCATAAATGATACGTGATCGCAGTAGTTCAGTCATGACCTAATTGAGACCTCATCCACTTCATTTTCTTTTAAGACCTGATCTCATTTGGACACAAGGTAATTAATGGTATCAAAATAACACTCCCCACTCCTTAATTTACACCAGTACAAGAGGGGAATCAAGATGAGCACCGAACAGAGTCTTCCTATGGCACAGCTCTAAGGGGAGAAAAGCACTTAGCCAAAGTTACCCTGAGGGACTTGCACAGTAGAAGCTGATCTATACAAGAGTGACTTCATCTAGACATTTTAGGGAAAACAGACATTCCTGCAACCAGTAATGGTGAGCGGAACAAAGCTGCTAAAAAACATACTCCAGGATTTCTTTATCCTTTTATATGCTGATATATTAAAAAAACAGTATTGTAGAATTTCCTTCCTCCCATCTCCATTCAAATCAAGGAAGACATTCCTGGCCAAGATAATGGCTGAATTTTGTGTCCCGTCCCCAGTCATGAATCCTGTCTGAACGGAAGCAAGAAAATTAGAGGACTCCAGGCGTTACTAGAGTTTCCTCACTGTAGCGCTCTCAATTAGCTATCCCTCCTCCCCCATGCCCTATCAAAAAAAGAGAGAGAAAGAAAAAGGTGCAAAGGTGGACTTAGCAAGACTGCTAATGTCAAAAGGTGAGTGCTCAAGCCAGTGTTTCTTATGACTTCTTTATAGGTACTGGGAAGCGTAGAACAAAGCAGACAGCGCAGGCGGGCACTGAGCTGTTTTTTCAGGGCTAGTGAAAAACCCTCACTCATATTCTGCAGCAGAGCCGTATCCTTACTAAAACAGCCCCTAAAAACAAAACCAAAAGTGGAACGTCATAGTCTATGGGATTGCACAGGCCTATTAGTCTTGCCTCCTTAGAACATAAACTCTTTGGAAATGCAATAAACTGAAAAAAAGAAAAATACTTTCATTTAGAACTTAATTATGACAATATGCTATTTGGACTAGAAGTATGTTTCTCTGGGTCCTATGTCTGCTTGGTCTATTCTGCCTCTCAAAAGAGCAAAGCTGGTACATGAATAATTTAGGTATTGCCAGTGTACTAAGCGGTCGCTGCAAAACTTGATAAGAGAAATTTTTATTTCATAACAAAGTTATGAAGGTTTCTGATTAATTACATTACCTGTAAAAGCTGCCATTGCAGGGAGTGAGAACTAATAAAGGAATAGGTTCAAGGTTTTATATTGAAAAATACTTCAGCATGGTTTGTATTTTTTACTCCAGTTATGTTTGGGTAGTTGATTTCTCAACATTTTCAAATGAATGCTCTTCGTTCTTGTCATCAGTTGTAACTAACTTCTTCCTTTCAGTCTTCCTCACTGGATAGAGCCACCGTGCTTATGACTAAAACCTGGTGTTTTTTCAGAGCCTGTTACTGGTTATACTGGTCTTAACAAACAAACAAGTGACTTTCGTTTACCTGTAGCCACTGTTGAGAAAGGTGTAAGAGACAACAGGACTGAAAAATGTTTTCACATGTCCACGACATGAGTGAACAAGATAGCACTCTGTATTTTATCTAGCTTTTCCTGTTTAAACTCTTGCTTACAGTTAATAGCTCATTCTTCTCATCTCATCTGTTTTAAGTGCTCTTAAGAGTACCTAAAAAGCCACAGAAATTTCCAAGGTACATGGACTTTGGAAAAGTGAGCATAACACTAAGAGCATAGGGGGTCCAGTTCTGCTGTAGAAACTGAAAAAAGTTCAGCATAGAACTGAGCTCCTAACTTAGTACAAATTGAATCCTCTCTGAATTGGGGAACAAATCTCTTCCCTTTTTAGGTCCTTGGTCTTTTTTATTTCCGTTTTTTTTAAGCTACTGTTGACTTACTGGTGGTTTATTTCAGGGAAGAAGCCAAAACCATCTCGTCCTGAGTCCCCTACTACAACTCCAAACATATCTGTGAAAAAGAAAAACAAAGATGGAAAGGGTAAGTCAGTTGTCACTGAAGTTCTTAACAGAACATTGTTTCTGAGTGACCTGTGAAAAGAGAAAGTTCACTAGTTCTCTTGTGATGTAAAACCAGGTCTTATGCTCAGGGGTGGTTAACATCTCATCTGAAGGCAAGAAAAATATTAGCACACAAGATTTCTTGGTGAAATACCCAGTTCCTAGGGAGAATAACGTATTTGTCACTTTAGTTGCAAGGGTTCTTAGAAACAATTCAACCCCCCGCAGAGGCTGCTGCGTTTTGAGTGAAGTCTTGGGGAGCGCTTTGCATTGTATTAGTGTTTCTTGGGCTGTGGTTATTTTGACAGATGATCTTTGAAAACGTTTTCCATCTGTGTGTGTCTTAATTCTGCATGAGGGGCTAATCAAAGCTGCCACTTGGCAGCAGGAAGTACCAAGCCCTGAATTTTGAGGAAAGTCATAACGCAGCTTGAAGACTTGGGCAGAAAACTTGGGGTTTTGATACTTCTTTCATTGCTCCTGTGTTTAAAAGGAAAAAAGAAAATAAATACCACATAACTGATACAATAAATCATATCCTCCAGACTGAACTGTTCAGTAGTGCCTGTCACTTTTGTCAACAACTCTGTTGCTTTGCTGTTGGGTCCAGCACCCACAGCCGTGCCCGGGCTGGCGTTTGAATGGCAGCCTGATGCTCCGGCCCCTACCGAGTTCTGCGGTGGAGAGCTGGGAGCTGGAAATTACCCCCCCCCGGGTCACCCCAAGTGCCTGCATGCACGCCTAGGGACTGATGTGTTTGCATGTGTGCAGCACTTGCCTGGACAGAAGCCCAGCCAAATGGGGAGGGTGGTGGCATAAGAATGTCAGACTCTCTTGAAATCAGAAAAATCGCTACACTGACAAATAAGTATTTTTTTTTCTTTTGAAGAGGTAATTTTTGCAATAACTGGGGAAAAAACGTGTTAGCAAGCAATAAATATTTAACAGGTTAATGCCAGCAATTTTGAATATGCATTGTTGCTTTTTATAAAAATTAAAACCTGATTTTTAAGTAAAAATGGAAAAGAAGTATCAGAGGAACCTCCAAGTTGTGCTCCAATAAAATAATAGAAAATATCCAAGCAGCTAGCCACAAAATTAAAAGGAGAAAGAGTCTAATGCTTCTGTCAATAATAGCAAGGATACACCATACTTCACATTTGTCCATTGTTACAAGATCGCTAATTCAGAAGGAATTAAAAAGGAGCGTGTTCCCTGAAACCACTGCATGTTATGAAAAAAGCTACAACAAAAGCATTTGTTTTGCATTTTGAGGAACATAGAATTGAAGTAAGAGGGATATTAATATAACTGGCCATGGCAAGGAAGCAGCTAGAAAATCGTGAGAGTTGCCCGTCTCTCAGTATCCACAGTGTTCCCCTAAGGGGAACATGTATGCTAAAATACCAAGCCTTCCATATAATTATTTGATGCAATGCATTGAGAAAACTGTGCTTTCTTTGTATTTCTTCTTGGGCTGTGACTCAGAGGAGGTTAAAAATTCTGCCTGTGAGTAAAGCAGATGTAGTTTTTGCAGACGGTCCTCTTCACAGTGATTTTCAGTGGCTAAGCAGTGACAAATTTTCAGATTGCCCTGATGCAGCTGAGCATTTTTAGTCTAGACTAGAACAAAAGTACCCTGGATTAGATGGTGAGTGGCTGGGAATGCTTTCACTCCTGGCTGACACTGTGTCATGCCCAAGCAGTTTTAACCTTTGCCTTCAGGGTATCCGAAGGCAAACAGGCTGGCGTTTTATGTAAGCTGGGAGACATTTATTGCAGAGGTACTGTTTTTTTCTCTAGGGATGCTCACTTTTCAAGTTTCCACCTGCTGAAGGAGCTGCTAACGTTTTGTACTGGCAGTGCTGATGACTTTGCTGAATATTTGCAAAATATAGATTATAATACAGTAGTATGGGAGTTTTAATTTGTAAGACACCTCCTCTTGTTGAAAAAAGTTTAGACTGGTGGTTATTAAAGTTGAAAAAACTGCCGGCTTAAATTGAAGCTAAGAAAAGGGATCCTGGTGATACTTTCATAGAAGAAATCTTTTCTTCCTTTCTCAAACTAACAACATACCACTAAGAAGCTTCAAGTGCAGCTTCAAGTGTCCAAAAGAATATCAGACCCCAAAAGCCTTAAAAAAAAAACAAGGAAAAGGGTCTCATTAGTTACATGAGTTTAGAGTCCTTAAATGTGCTTTTGGAAAAAAAGAGTATACAGATTTTGTAGTAGTTTTAAGTATTCACAATCTGTGATTTTAATACTCTTTTTTTATATGTGGTAAACACCGAACAGGTGTGATGGATTTCCATATATAAGTGTTTGTGCCTGCTTGTTTGTAAAATGAAATTTGAATGTTGTCTATCAGCAAGTGCAAGCGCTCACTGGATTTTTTTTTTTTAAAAAAAAAATCTCTTTCTGAACTTTATTCTTTAAGGATTGCCTGCCTCAGCATATGCCACTGATTGCCCCATATAAATCTAATTGTTAAAAGTAAGGATTTTGTTTAGCCTTTTAAAGGATTGTAACACTCGCCTCAATTCAGCAAAGTATTTAAGCAAGGGCTTAATTTCCAGCATTTTCAGAGGATGGACCTGAACATGTTCCTATTTGAGGTAAAGCAATAGTGACTGCTTCTGTAACTGGAATAGGCAGGAGGGAAGTGTACTCATAGGTGACTAATGCTGAGTTTGGTGGTTGGAATGGCGTGACTGGGGGTTGACTGGTACCTGACGCTGTAGGTTACAGACGGTAGCTGGGGTGTTTGGGCACCCAGAGTACAGTAACTAACAAGAATCGCTTCCCGTGCCCTTCCATCGCTATTTCCTAGTCTTGATGATATATTATAGTGTATTCATAAAGATACCAGCGTCTTAATTTTTAGATTATTTACATCATTAATAAAATGTGGTTAACTCATATTTTTTTCTTTTTTTCCTGTGTCCTGAAATGCTTTTATTTTAGGAAATACAATTTATCTCTGGGAGTTCTTACTAGCACTGCTCCAGGACAAAGCTACATGCCCTAAATACATCAAATGGACTCAAAGAGAGAAGGGCATTTTCAAACTGGTAGATTCTAAGGCTGTATCCAGGTTGTGGGGAAAACACAAAAACAAACCTGACATGAATTATGAAACAATGGGTAGAGCTCTCAGGTATGTGCATTTTTAATACTAGACTTTTTGTTGCCTTCGTGTTTGCATGTGTTAAATGCCTCATCTAATTTGTATAACAACAGAAAAGAGTTTGTGTTCTATCAATTTGTGAAATGAAGATCTTACTTCAGCAAAATAACTAAGCTAATGTCATGGTTTAACTGCAACCAGCAGCTAAGTACCATGTATCTGCTTGCTCACTCCTCCCTGCTCCCAGTGGGATGGGGAGGAGAATTGGAAAAAAAAAAAGTAAAACTTGTGGATTGAGATAAGAATGGTTTAATAACTAAAAGAAAATAAAATATAATAACATCAACAATAATAATAAAATATAACAATAATAATAAAATATAACAATAATAATAATTGTAATGAAAAGGAATATAACAAAAAAAAAGAGATAAATTAGACCCAAGAAAAGAGAAGTGATGCACAATGCTCACCACCCGCTGACTGATGCCTGAGCAGTGATCCACACCTCCTGGCCAACTCCCCCCAGTTTATATACTGAGCATGACGTTCTCTGGTCTGGAATATCCCTTTGGCTAGTTCGGGTCATCTGTCCTGGCTGTGCTCCCTCCCAGCTTCTTGGGCACCTGCTCGCTGGCAGAGCATGGGAAACTTTAAAAATCCTTAACTTAGGATAAACACTACTTAGCAACAACCAGAACACTGCACCGTACCAGCTACTAGGAAGAAAATTAACTCCTCCCAGCCAAAACTAGGACAGCTAACTAGAAGTAACCCTTACTGACCTTAGCCCCACATCAGCCACCTTCAGTCTCAGCTTGGACATTTTCAGGGCTGCTGCAAAAACTGCATCTTCAGAGTCAGTCCCAAAGTAAGAGACTGAAGATTCCAAGTGAGGCAAGCCTTTTACAAAAAATTTGAATCACTTTTCTCCAAAAAATCCAAAATTCAGTTGTATTAACGAAATTATTTCTACTTGTTGCAAATGATCCTGTGTCCAGTAGAAGATACAGTTTTAGAATTCAGGTGTGGTTGTGCTTCTCTGAACTTGAACATACAGTTTTGAAACATCTTATCATGTGCCTCTGCCTATCGGGCTGGGATTTTTCTCATACATAAAAGACTTTGCAAAATAAGCAGACATTCACGAAGCTTCAGTCTCATCTGCTGACTGATAATTGTCCAACTGAGCAGCTATGCATTTCTTTTCATTTCCCTTCACCCCTCACCTCAGTGTGCATAATTTCAAATTGTAATATTAATTTTTAAATATAACAGAAGTAGTGCTCTCCTGTCCTATTCCCTTTGCTTTGTTGTAGCTAAAATGTCTGCCCGTGCTCACTGGTGAATAAACATTAATTCAGGTAACTGGAAGAACTGTATGAGTCAGGAGGAGAACTACAAGTTTCATGCAACTTTTAAAGAGTTTGAGTTGATAGCAGAGCTGCCAAGTCATGGAGTTCTCTCTCAGAGTTGTCTGAAGTTGAAATTAAAAGGTGGCAAGAAATACCAGTAAAAGAAAGTTGTTTGAGAAAAAAATACGCTACTAAATTGGCCACTCCTTTATAATGAAGAAACTAGGCACTTAAAATATTGTTTACTTGTTACTGCTGGTCTTCTTTTCTGGGGGGAGTTTGCCTTTTTTTTTTCCCCCCTCTCCCTGAAAAACACTGTGTAACTTGATGTGTGTACACTTTAAACAGATACTATTACCAAAGAGGAATACTGGCTAAAGTAGAAGGTCAGCGCCTAGTATATCAATTTAAAGAAATGCCAAAAGATCTCATCTACATAGATGATGAAGATGCAAGCCCTAGCACTGAATCATCAGATTCAACTCTGCTCTCAACTCCTGTGGCCAATAGAAACCAGTCGAGCAGAACTAGAGCGTCTGCAAACGTGGGAACAAAGGGAGGATCAACCACAGTGCTAAAAACAGGAAACTCAAAGCCTGCTAAGCTGAAGGAGCACGTAGAAGTTGTACAGCAGCAGACACCTGGCTTGACTTCAGAAGTTTTGAGGACAATGCAATCTCCGCAGCCAGTACATCCCACTCAGCTTTTTCGGACAGTTCACGTAATGCAGCCATTGCAGTCCCTCACAGAAGGACATGCAGCTGTAACCAGTAATGTTCCGGATGAAACGTTAAATCCTTCGGTTCAGAATATAAGGTAAGAAAACGTGCAGAAAATAAATGTATGAATAATAATAAATTCACTGGATGATGGCTAGGTAGACTGGATTTTTTTGTTGTGCTTCAAAAAAATGCTCGTCTCCCAGTTCTGTTGAAGTGAAACAGTGTCTTTGTGGCTGATCCTAGGAATTGGGAGTTACTATAGCATACCGCGACGTGTATGCTTATAACTGCTCTGCCTTTGGTGGAGGGAAGCACATCTTTCCTGCAGTATTAGGCCTCATGCAAATCCTTTAGAGAGGAAAAATACACAATGTCTCTTTAAAATTGGTGTCATCAGTTCTGTCCTGGAGCAAAGGCAGTGTTTTCATGGCTCTGCCTTTTCATTGACTATTAGGTGTCTTCGCTTCTGAATTATACATAGTGTGTCTGCATGATCCCTTCAAAAAGATTTTCCTTCTTGCTTCTTAATTTTTCTTAAGAATTTTTGTCATCTCTTTCATCTTTTGTATTGTCCCCAGTTACAACAAGGGAAAGCTCTGTGTTACCTACTCTAGCATTTTGCTGCTGTTAGAAGAGCATGTTCTTTTGACTTTAGAAAACAATTAACGGAATAATCTCATGGGAGCTGTGTATCTGCAGACTATTTTGGGAGACAGTCGTGCTTCCACGCTTCATTTGTAAGTCAACTGGCTAACACTACACAGCGTTTAAGTATCATGACTCCTTTGCACCTACCTGTTGGTAGCAGCATCCTAATTGAAGAGACTTTGAAAACAGTCACTTAACCCTGGTTTTACCCTAGCCTGAGGCGTCCCCTGATGGAGTTTGTTCATCTCCACTGACTACAAAAGACCTAAAACAAATAAATGTTCTTGCAATCTAGGCCTCTCACAGGAATGTCAGAGTTGTATGTGGTGATTCTGGACCTTAAAGCTGTTTCAGGAAAGCTTCAGGATATAATTCAGGAGCCGCACATTCTTAATGAATTATGAACATCACCTTTTTTTGAGATGTGCTGTGTTAACATCACCGTTATAATTGTTATCATTTTGCGCCAGAAAATGGCAATAATGCTATTTCCTGCTCCTTTCCTCTATTTCCTTTGAAAACTACATCCAAAGCCACCAATAGATTTGGATTGGTACTATCTGTGGCTAACCATGCAATTTTGTCAGAGAGAAGTAAGTAATGACACTAATGAGACCAAATAATTTCTTCATTTCCAAAGAATAAGTTTTGCTCTCTCACCTCTGCTACTAGAGGGATGCTGTAAAAGCTAGTAAGTTGTTAAAACTCCACTTATATAAAAGGAAAATCTAGAATAGCAGTGACAGCTAGGTTTTTCAGAAGAACTGAAACTCTTTAGAACATCCTCCATTGACTGATATAATAGAATCAATAAGAAACACTTTAGGAGATAACCAAGTAGTTGAGGAGGCTGAAGATTCATATACAGGAAATGACAAAACTAAGACTGCAGCTTCAATGAAGGAAAAAAAGTTATATTATCTGTTTTTTCCTTGGGGTAAAAAAAACCCCAAACTTTAAAATTATCCCTGGACTTCCTAGTTTGAATCCTGTTGGGTTGTTTATTTTTATAATTTCCTTAAAAAATTATGAAATGTTTTCATTCATGCTGCAATATGAAAAATTCACACTGAAAAGGGAAATTCACTGGTTAGTAAAGGCTGCAAGGGAATAAATACATTGGGCCATGAAAACA
Source organism: Astur gentilis (assembly GCF_929443795.1). Taxonomy (NCBI): domain Eukaryota; kingdom Metazoa; phylum Chordata; class Aves; order Accipitriformes; family Accipitridae; genus Astur; species Astur gentilis. The sequence goes on along the minus strand of NC_064892.1, from coordinate 29,187,472 downwards.
AAAATATTTTTCATAGTTACTGGTAGGCACTGTGAAACAAAATGGAAAGAGTTGCCATTTTGAAGTAGACAACATCTGTTTTCATTTGTCTTTTAATTCTAAAATGCATGATTTGAAATAAAATTGTGTCTTGCTTATTGTTCTAACCAACTAGAATTAGTTCAAGGTGCACATAGGAGAGGGAAGGGTTATATTTGATCAGAAGTTTATATGTAAGATAATTATGAGGAATTTGACCCCCCAAAAAAGAACCCATTTTGGAATTCATTTAGAAAATTAATAAAAATTGCATCAAGGTGATGTCTTGTAAGTTTTTAAAACTTAGGAATGAAGCTACTCTGTACAATGCAATCCTTTGATTTCAGGGTTGATGAAGGATTTAATTACTTGTAAAAGTTGACAAGGGCAATACAGTAAAAGGAAACAAGTACAGACATAACTGAAGCTATACAGTACCATTTAAGTCAGTAGAATAATGCTATTAAACATTAATAGGGGGAAAGTTCAGCAATTTGCACCCTTAAATAGCTCTAGGCTAGACCTACGCTAGATTATGTATCAAAACCAATATCAATAGTACAGATGGTATTAAAAAATGGTAACAACAAACAGATCTGTAAGACCTAATAAGGCAGGCAGGCAAGAAGTCCAGCCTAACATTTGGAAAGCTGCTCAGTGACATTATGACATCCAGTTATTATTGCATTGTGGTATTTCACAATTTGACCTTGGGCAATAAGCTAAGGGGGAAAAAGTAGCAGAAATGATGCATGTGTGAAGTTTGACTGAAGTAAAAGCCTTAAAGCCTTAGAATTCTGTATTGCATTGGTTCTAAACCATTGTTTGTAATTTAAATTAGTCCATGAAGTCTTCAATTGCCATTTCCTTAGCCAAGATGACGAAGTGTCTTAGATGAAGGAAAAAAAAAAGACCCATCAGATCTTTTCAGTACAGTATGCAATTACTGAATGGTATAGAAGTATTGCTAATTAAGAAAGAATGTATTAAGGTGTCTGAGCAGTTAGAGTGAAAATAAAAACTACAACCCAGATTTTTTTGGTGTGCTTTTAACCCGGATGGGCCAAGCTGCAAACCAAGGTGCTGATGAGTCCTGTGCAGTAGTCACTGCCCCTTCCAGGCTCTAAAAATACAATTTATGATAGATACATTTCTGCTCAGTTTTGAATTGTAAACTTCAAATAGTTTGGTGAGGTAGAATGGCACACTGGATTTTGGGTTGGTTTGTTCAAACAGCTGTAAATCTCCAGCAGTTGAACGTGTTTGTGTACACATTCTGAATTGCTGCAATGGGGCTTCCATAAGGGTTGACATGAATGGTCTACGTGATTTGAAAATGTACAGCAGATACGATTGCCATTCTAGAGTAAGAGCTGGCAGACCTTCTAATGTATGCACACTCTTTGTAGGGGTGTGGTTAGATTCACTTTATAGTAGTTTTATAAGGAAGCATGAGGACAAATAGCAACACTGGTTGCCAGTTGGTGTTCAGAGGTTGGGGCACGTAGGTGGTCAAGGGCATTTGGGCGAAATGGCAACCAGGGTTTGGGAATGATCCTCAGAAGGTTTTCTAATGCATACTCGTTAGTGGTTGGGCTCTGCCTTGAAGCGTGAACATCTTGGACCCATGTAATCTGTCTTATGCAACGTAGCTTCTAAAGTTTTATTCATGTAAATGTTCTTCTCTCTTCTTCATGGAAATAAATGGTCTTCCCTCTGCAGCAATTTAATTCTGTTGTGTTGTGAGAAGAAAAAAAATATAGGGAAAATATTAAGGATTTTTGAGGTCAAAACAATTGGCTTCTTAACACTTAACCATATCCTTTAGAGAAAAAGTCTGAACATGCATCTTCTCTGCTGAGGGACTTGATAAAAGAATCTTATTTGGAGAATGTTGTGAAGGGCTTGTGTCACCATCCCTCCCCTGAGCTAGGCAGCATTGCCTGGTAAAGTCTGGTCCCAGAGCATCACTGGGAGAGCGTGGCAGCTGTTCCCCAGGGTCTCTTTGAATTTCTCAAATAAATGGGCATGCCAGTGGAAATCAGGGGTTGGTTCTTCACAGGAGACAGGCAGTGCCTTCCTTATAGCTGCACAAAGCTCATGCAGAGTTTTGTGTACTTTGAGGGGAGGGTCATGTCTTAGTGGCTTTTGACGGGCTTTTTATACAAGTTTTGGTGCTGCTGTATGCAGGGGAGACAAGGAGAAGTGTTGCTCGCTAGGGACAGATGCCTCAGTGCCTAAACAGAAAGGCTGTGATGGGGTGCTAACCCAGGCTTGGGAAACAGGGCAGGAGTAGGGTCAGGTCATGGAAACTGGGTTTTGCTGATGAGGGAAGACATCTAGTATCTGCAGTGGGAATATTTAGAATCGTAAACTTACTGCTGTTCTGCAGGTCTAACCGCTGTGGCTCGATGGATGCAAGCATTGCAGTCTTCAGTCATGTAACTGGGAACTGAATTTGGCAACACATCTTTCCAGTGATAAGGCAAAAATGGCTCTGTGAATGAGCATTTTATTTCTAACTTTTTCCAATGACCCATCTTCTTTAGGGAAGAAAAAAAAAGTCTCTGTGAATTTAGTGCTTGTAAAATTGTTCTGCTTAAACTAGAATAACTGACACAGGTTAACCAGAATACCTGGTTTATTGGAGTAATTCTGTTTTAGCTTGGAATTCAGAGGCACTGAAGCATCACAGAATCATAGAATGGTCTGGGTTGGAAGGGACCTTAAAGATCATCTTGTTCCAACCCCCCTGCCATGGGCAGGGACACCTTCCACTAGACCAGGTTGCTCAAAGCCCCATCCAGCCTGGCCTGGAACACTGCCAGGGATGGGACATCCACAGCCTCTCTGGGCAACCAGTTCCAGTGCCTCACCACCCTCAGAGAAGAACTTCTTCCTTATGTCCAATCTAAATCTACCCTCTTTCAGTTTAAAACTGGTGCCCCTTGTCCTGTCACTACAGTCGCTGGTGAAAAGTCTCTCTCCAGCTTTCTTATAAGTCTCCTCTATATATTGAAAGTCGGCAATAAGGTCTCCCTGGAGCCTTCTCTTCTCCAGGCTGAACAACCCCAACTCTCTCAGCCTGCCTTCATAGGAGAGGTGCTCCAGCCCTCTGATCATTTTTGTGGCCCTCCTCTGGATTTGCTCCAACAGGTCCGTGTCCTTCTTATGTTGGCGGCCCCAGAGCTGAACGCAGTACTGCAGGTGGGGTCTCACCAGAGCAAGTAGAGGGAGAGAATCACCTCCCTCGACCTGCTGCCCACGCTGCTTTTGATGCAGCCCAGGATACAGTTGGCTTTCTGGGCTGTGAACACACATTGCTGGGTCATGTTGAGCTTCTCGTGAACCGACACCCCTAAATCCTTCTCCTCAGGGCTGCTCTCAACCCACTCATGGCCGAGCCTGTATTTGTGCTTGGGATTGCCTCCACCCATGTGCAGGACCTTGCACTTGGCCTTGTTGAACTTTGTGAGGTTCACACGGACCCACCTCTCAAGCCTGTCAGGGTCCCTCTGGATGACATCCCTTCCCTCCAGCCTGTCGACCGCACCACACAGCTGATGTCGTCGGCAAACTTGCTGAGGGTGCCCTCAATCCCACCGTCCATGTCGCCGACAAAGGCTGTTAAGCAGAGCTGGTCCCAATATGGACCCCTGAGGAACACCACTCGTCACTGGTCTCCACTCGAACATCGTGCCATTGACCGCAACTCTTTGAGTGCGGCCATCCAGCCAATTCCTTATCCTGGGCCAGTAGGCCTGGGATTCAGCTCCATGTGCATTGAGTCATTCGGAGCGTAAAGGGCATCCTTTCTGTTGCTCCAGAAAGTGTACGTCTCCTGTAAGACTAGGGACTTACTGGTCTAGGACATCGTACAGGGCTCTAAGGTGCCTACATTTGGGCAATTAAATTTCTCCCTTAAATCGCTAGGGCTGCAGATAAAGAAAGATGCATTTTCATTTATCCGTAGTCTAGAGTAGTAGTGATTTAAGGTGGAGTGTCTTCTGGATGTAGTGAAAAGAGGTTCTCATGTTATTAATGGTTCAGAGAAGATCATATTGTGAGTAATTTAAAATTATATGTCTCCATTTCCTATTGACTGTGTGGGACATGGCTGAATCTTCTAGCTGGCAGCTCTGTATACCAAGAAACTTGCAATTAGCTGGCTGCTGACAGATCCTGTGCAATGCTTTAGCAGACTTCAGGTTTTAAACAGAATGTTTCTATCAAAATGCAGTTCATTGTTTCTTTTCTGTATTTTCAAGTTGTCATTGTGGTAGCTTGGACAGAGCATGTTAGAAGACCAGTATCCTGAGTCTGTTCTGTAGCTGGGGGAAAAGCTAATACAGACCACAGAGGACCAGTGGAATATGCTTTGTGTGTTCACTTCTGAACTGGAGAACAGCTACATGATGAATCAGCCCCAGCTTTCATCTTGACCTTTTTGCAACCTTTGGGGTAGAAAACATTGCAGTAATTCATCCTGAAGGTGACACAAGCGTGGACTACAGTGGCAAGATCCTCATTCAAGAGGAGAAGGAAGTGGCTGAAGGTGAATCGTGTTTTTTCTGGGCATGAGCATTCTCTGTAAGAACAGTGATGAAGCCAACAATATGCCAACACGGTGGATTGTCCTGATAAGCAGAGGGAATTACCTTTGAAAGTCATGTCTACCCCAAGCAAACACATAGGCTTCCTGCTGTTGTTCCATAATCTGTTTCTGTGTGCAGGCTGTGATGTTTTGGTGGTCTGACTGCAGCTATGCTGATGCTGAAAAATAGACAGATTTGTCTAGCATGAGTTTATCAACTCTGAAAATGTGATTACAGCTGCTGTTTCAAATGAAGTGTCTGTATCTTGTGCCACGTATAGACGTTAGCTTGTGTAAGTTGTGCAGTGAATGTCACCATTATGTTCTGTAATCATACTTTACATTGTATTTATAATGGTTTTGCTCGAGCTTGCATAACTACACAAGACACAGGGAGGCAGCCTGGAACCGTCCTGTTGAGATTTTACATTGACCATCTGCTTTCAGTTCTCTTTCCTTGAATAAGAATGACAGTCAAATCTGCACCATATCAGCTAATTTTGTAGCCCTTCACTCCTCTGCCATTCCTATAGGTATGCTGAATAAAAAACATCATAGGTGTCAGTCTCGGTAAAGAGCTCACTAGGGTTCCCCGGGACTTGGTGGGAAAGAGGAGTGAAGGAATACGATACCAGCTAAGGAGTTGTAGATAATCGCAAACAACTCCTGGCTAATATTTGGAAGGCCTTACTTTGATCGGCTGGCATGCTTTGCTTCTGTTTGCAGTTAGACAGTAGGTCTTCGTCAGTGCAACCAGTTGGGTCTTCATGCTCCAAAGGAAGGCCTGCAGTAGAAGCTCTCCAGCGCACTGACTAGCAGATACTGTTGTGTCTGGCTCACCGTTGCTGTAGCCTTCCCCAAAGGAAGAGAGGCAGGTAATTGTTGCAAAGAGCTGATCTCTGTCAGCTCTTACGTGAAGGCTTGACTGCATTTCAAGTTTCAGGATGGTGAGGAAAATGCTGTCCCTGAGGGAGGTGTTGGTCAGAAATAGGCTGATGTGATCTCAGTAGACTTCTAGGAGAAACTCTCATTTAGCTTACAACAGGGTGTGTTTCTCAGAAAATAGGGACAACTTCCATCACAGCAAGGAGTTCGGTTATGACCAAACATCTTGATTTGATTTTCCTGCAGCTGAGAAGACCCTTTCTTAAGCCGAGTTCTGGTTTAATTTCTGTGGTAGGTCGGAAGAAGGCTGCTTACAGCAGAAGGGACTTCAGAGTCATCTAGACAGATTTTGTTTCTGCACAATAAGCAGCTATCTACAGGAGCTCTCTTTACCTGTCTTTGGCACCGTCGAAAGTGGTGAAGTTTCTGCAGGTCTCTCTTAGTAGCAAAGTTTCTGAGTTTTAATTCAGGTGGACGTGCAGTTTTGAAAAATTCTGGAAAGAAGAATGTAAGACTGCATGGGTCAGTAACAAGGACACCAGACTTGAGAGTTGAGTCCTCTGTCTCCATCCTCCTGACATAAGAGATTATCTTGTCCAGGCAAAGAGCTAGACAAGAACAGGCAAGTTCTCCCCTCCCTTCGGAGGAGGCTGTGTTCAGTCTGGGCATGGAGGCACCACGTGCCTTTCTACCTCTCGTGGACATCTCCCCTAGACGGCTTAGCAGCTCCTGTCTGCGTGGCTTGGGCTGTAGAAGGGCCAGTGGCTATGAGGCAATAGGCTGGGGTGAAGTATTGACGATTGTTGGCGACTCGTACAGGAGTGCAGCTGTGGGGCGGTTTGCAGTGACGGTGGAGCTCCTGAGTTGCATTTGGCTGATGCTTCCTATAGTCACTCAAAAGAGATTGCCTCTTGACTCAGGCATCTGAAGCGGTTCTAACAAGCACATCCCAGCCCTTCACCTCCCTCGCTCTTACTAGCTTGACTGAATGAGTTGTTTGCAACCAGTCAGTTGAACAAATGGGGAAAGTCCCTGGAAATTTGCCTGCTTATCTCAAGGCCATTGTTTCCCCTATAGCTGTAGGTTGAACAATGTATATGTTGGGGAGGGAATTCTCCTCTGTTACCTCTCTATGTATTTCTTAATATTTGCCTCGTTTCATTTTCTTACTGTGCTGTGAAATACTTCGTTTACCTTGGATTATAGATATTTTTTTTTTTTTGGTATCTTCTCCCTTTCTCTATTCCATAAATTTCACATAAATTGCCATGATGAATAAACTTGTTTTTCTTGCCTGTCACTTACTGTTTGCTTTATCACTAGTTACCTCTTGATGAGCTAATGTGATATTGCACAATTCTAGGCTGTTAACAGTATCAAATGGACCAAGAAATAGATGATAATTTTCTGCCGAGCTAAAATGGCTTCAGAATTTTTGTCATTCTTTTCTCAGTTGTAACCAGATTGTTTTATGGCAGCATTTCCTTTTCATCAGTGTTGCTCAATGTTCTTTTTCTTTTTGTAACCTCAGCAGGAACTTTTAAAGTAATCGCCCATAGATATGTACCTTAAGAGTAGGAAGGCCATTAGGAAATTGACAGTGAAATTCAGAAACACAGCAAAATACACAGTTCAAAGCACCTAAAATAATGTAGCCCAGTATTACAGATCACCTTAAGTTGTGTGTACTTTTTTTTTTTTAACACTGGCAAAACGATTAACCAAACCTGTATTTTTTTCAATGATATACAAGGCACATAGTTTGAGCAGATTTTTAGTTTGTCAACAGACGCAGTTGTCTGTAGTCTTACCAATCAAAGCAAATGTCTTGCTTGGCCACCATTAGCATAAATAACAATGTGTATTTATGGTGCTGTGCGCTACTTAATCTTGTGCTTGTACAGACATTTGCTGCATGCTTTTCCCTGTAGCCAGTTCGCACTGTGTGTGTGTGTATACATATATGTGTATATACATGTTTATATATGTGTGTATCATATATATGTATCTGGACTGATGTAGAAGATAGAGCACCTGGAGTAAACTTATTAGTCACTGTATGATGTACAGGTATGGGACTTGCTTTCAGGAGAAATAAAATGGCGTAACATCAATATGCAAATACTAATTATAGTGTGCTGAGACAAATGGTCTGGTTTGGTCCTGTCAGAGCTGTTGCTCCTAGTGCTTTGAAGAATACCTTCTGCACTGATTAGATCCAGTTCACTCTTTTTGAGGTTGTCCTTTACAGCTGTTTAGCAGCTAGAAGCTTTTATTTTTACTATTTTGTTTTAAAACAAAAAAGCCAAAGAACAAGAAAGTAGCTTGAAAGTAATACTTGGATGGCATACCAGCACAGGCTAGCAGCTTCAGCTGCTGCTTTCAAAACTGCAACTACTGAGCTGATCTTAATCCTTCAGGCTCACGTAAATTTCCTCATGGATTAAAGAGCTGGCTTGGTATCTAGTCGGATACTTTAATGCTTTTCTGATGGCAAGTGTCACTTGTCTTTCCTTCTTAGCTGTTCCACTTGTATTGCTGGTCTCTGTAGACTTTCCTGGGTTGAGCTGTATCTATGTGACATTTTGATTTTACTGCAAGTTTGTTTAACTGTAGGTAGTTTACTTTTATATTATTATTTTTTTAAAAGCTAGTGGATGCCCACATCCTGTTACTGACACAGACATTTGTTATTTTCCTATAAAGGTCCCAGGGGAATTGCTGGGGGGGAAGAGTTAGCACTGATAACCCTTAGCAGACTTGGTGTGAGCCTTGGTGCTGTCATTCTGAGCCTTGCACTTTAAGCTCGGTTGTTGGTATTTGCTGTGCAGCACCAAGTTCTCCAGAAGTTGGAAAGAAAGAAGCGATCACTCTAGGTGGTGCTTCACCTCCAGCCAGCTCCCATTTCCACGAGCTTCTTCCTTGGGCTGTCTCCAGTTGTGTGAAACAGGAGCTCAAAATTGACTCTGGTGTCATTTGCATCAAATTTTGTGTCCCACAAATTATTATGGCCTCTGTGATGAGACCTGCGTGGGAGCCTCATGAGCAAGGATTTGGATTTGGTTTGCTATGGCAGCATTCTTGGGTACTGCAGTTTTCTTTCTTGTGAGGAAGAGAAAGTTACACGTGCAGATTTTGTTCCTTCTATTATCAAGAACGAACACATAGGAGGTGGAGAAAAGATTGAGGGCAGCAGGGACTGGCAGCTGGAGGATGCTCCGGGAGTACTAATGTGCTCTGAGCCTGATACCAGCTGGGTTACTGCAGCTGCTCTTGCTGCAGCAATCTTTGGAGCTCAGCTAGAGACCTTTCCCAGAGGACTGAGCTGAGAGGGGCCTGGGAAATCCTCTGCAAATATTCCTTCGTTTGCTCTGCTGCTGCATTAAGGAAGGGGGGGGGGGATGCAGCACCCTGTGAGTTTGGACTACCGCCAGCAGCAGCACCTGCATCCACATTGCCCCATAGCTTCAGCATCACGTGAGTCCTGCTTTGGTAAGCTTTTTGTTGTAGCTGGGATAGCCAGAGCATGGTTTTAAATTGAACTTTTGAATGTGCTGAGTTTGATCTGACTGGTCAGTGGCTAAACGCTGGCAAGTAGGATTTCACAGAGCTTTAAGAAATAGCTACTACATGGGTAGAAGGACTATAGAAAGGAGGACATTCCATAGTAGATGTATAGTAGGCAACCCTTACAGCATATCGGAGGACCAGTCTTCAGAAGGAAGAGCATGCAGTGTTGTGCGTGGACTTGAAAGTACAAATGCTGACAGTAAATCGCTTTCCATCTGAAGTGATCTCAGCAGGGATAGACATAAGCTAGGAGAAGGCAGGAGTTGGTTATTTTTCTTTTCAGTCAGTGTCGAATATGTTCGAGAAAAGACAAGGGAGAGCTTAAGACTAGAAAGGGGGATGAGGGCAGGTAGGAGAAAGCAGGAAGGTTGGAGAGAACTTTGCAGGAGAAGCAGAAGGAAAGAGAACGATTGTCAGAGACTGCGTGGCACGGTGGGCTGGAGCTAGCTGTGGGAGGGTGTCAAAGCAGTTACCCTTCCTTTCCTCTTTCCCTCCCCTGGAAATCGTTTGTTTCACCAGGAGAATGTTGTTGCTTGGGGTTTTTTGTTTGTTTTGGTTACATTTGCGTGACTGGAGTGTATGTGTTTCAGCCGTGTCTCTTAAGTCACCATTGTCCATTGTAGTCGTTGTGTACTTTAGCAATATGGCTGTTAATCCTCTAACATTACTCTCTCAGCTGTACCTCTATAGAAAGCCATGTGGTACCCAAGTCTGTGAGCCTGTAACTGATGGAATCATTCCTAATTTAAACTGATGTTTTGGGAGCAAATTCTGTTGAATTGCTTCACAAGAAGGAGTGTACAAGCCTGGCAGACAGAGAACTGTGTGTCCTGTGAGTCTGAGAAGGTCCTGACCAGACTCACTGTCACAGTGCAGATACTTTTGCATGTAGGTAAATGTATATACAGATGTCAGGAGAATTGAGGCCTGATTTACACATTATTTAGGCTCATGACTTATGAATTGCTTAGGGTGCCTCGTGAAATTGATGGCAGATACGTAGCGGGTCATGCTCGTGATGTTGGTTGATGCTCGAGAAGGTGATCTCGGATGCGATTCCCAGGTTTTCTGATGAACGGCTGAACGACTCAAAGGTAGGCTGTACAGTTTGGGAATGATAGTGTTGTTTATGCAGAGTACCTTTACTTTGGGAACTGTGTTGCTGAATTCAGGGGTCAGGTCCAGTTCTTGTTTTATTAGGAGAGCGACTGCTACCTCTTCTGGAACCGCTGAGTAAATGAAATGTTTATGATGCCAAGTGATTTTTCAGCAGTAAATCTATGATTATTTTTCAAAACTCAACGTGGAAGTGTTCTGACCCTATAATCTTCTCTATTTTTAATAGGACTTTACAGACTCCGACCCAAGTTCCAGTGGTTGTTTCACCTGGAAATCAGCAGCTGCATGCTGTAACACTCCAAACGGTGCCTCTTACTACAGTGATAGCCAGCACAGATCCAGCCACAGCAACAACGCCCCAAAAATTCATTTTACAAGCCATTCCTACTTCACAATCTATGACGGTTCTTAAAGAAAACGTCATGCTACAGTCTCAGAAGCCAGTCTCGCCTCCTTCCTCAATTGTGCTGAGCCCAGCACAAGTTCAGCAGGTGCTCACCAGCAGCGTGCAGACAATTTGCAATGGAACAGTCAACATGGCTTCGTCTCCATCCTTCAGTGCCACTACCCCTGTGGTAACGTTTTCGCCTAGCAGCTCACAAGTGGTAGCTCATCCATCGGGCACGGTGATCACTTCGGTTATTAAAGCACCAGAAACGAAACAGATTGGTGTACAAGGTGTGGTAAAAGAAGAAGACAGTGACAAATTAGATGATACCGAGCAGTCGGAGCAGAGATTCCAGCAGCAACCGTTTGTGATGGTAGTGTCCAGTTCGAATGGTTTCCCATCTAACGTGCAAGTGAAGCAAGAAAATGAGCCATTGGAACCCAATTCATATCAATAAATTTAAAAAAAAAAAAAAAAAAGAAAAAAAAGAGAGACCCTGTGGATGATTATTTTCATAAATGTGATGGGACCTTTTCAGTTATGTATATATGAGTTGATTCTGAAGCAAGATTTTGCAAAGCTACTTAATTTCTGCATTTAATTGTTAGAATTCATGCTTTAGAATGGATTTTGATTTTCTGTTAATTGCTAAATGTTATCATATAAATAAAGTTATCTATTACTCATGTTTCAAAGTACAGGCGTGAAGGAACATGCTTTTTATGCTATGAAGACTTTCTCCTGAGGTTGTTGGCCAAAGTTTCAAACTTCTTTCTAACTGTACATTTTCAGTCTGTTGACAATTTACATTGCAGTAACGTTATTATAACCTTTTCTGTTTAATCCGTACGTGTATCATTTAACTTTTGAAGCAACAGTTACTTTAGTGGGACATTTTCATTCCATGTGTATGAGTTTTTTTATGATCAATTATCTGTTTCATACTGGTGAATTACACCAGTTTTAGACTTTGATAACCAGGTATTCTCTTGCATTTTTTTGCAGCACAAGCTCTTGTGTGTGCAAAATTGAATATACACTCCTATTGAGAGTACACAAAACATTTATTCCAGTAACGGACAATGCCCTGTCGGTATTTTATATAAAAACATCAGATATATTTAATTACAGAAGCTAACGGCATCACTACAGGTGCAAACGTCTCATGCCATTTTGCAACTATGAAGCTTAACAATCTTGCTTTGTACTTCAGATTAATTTGTAAGAGGGGAGGGAAACAAAATATATACAGTTTATGCAGGTATTTGGAGATTAATACTGCTAAGAGTTCTTTTTTTGATTGTAAATAATGTACATTCAATGTCACAGGGAAGTTTTTTCAGCTAATTTGTTTCCATACAAATTTTTGATAGATGCAAATAAGATCATTATGTTTAGAGGTCTAATGTTATATGTATTCATATTACAGAGTGAATTTGTATTTAAAGACAAATTTTTAAATGATGGAGCCCTCTGAACCTTGGGTCCTTGTCTTTTGTATTTTTAATTGGTTTATTATGAAAATAAATCAAGTGGAAAAAACATTTTTCTGTATTTACTCTGAAATGTTTTTATATTATTACAATGTCTTGACAATCATCATAAATAACCAGAATACACCGAGAAACAGGATAACGTGATTAATCACTGCGGATCAGCGGTGGGATGTGTGCAATTCGTGAATCACTTCTGAACAGACTTGAACGCAACCAACATGCTGTGGGTATCCTTTGAAATCGCAGTACTGTGTGTTTTTGTGGCTCAAATGGAAGTTGAGCTAAATCCAAGAACTGGCCTTAACCTTCCCCTTTTCCATCACTTCCCAACTTGTTACAGACAAACAATGCAAAACTTTGAATGTAATTCTGGGGTGCCATTCATCGCAAAGGTCTTTGCAGGTCGTATAACACAACTGGTGGCCCAAATTACTAGGGCTTCAAAACCTTGCATATTGCAATGTTTCAACAGAAAGCGGGTTAAAAATAAGTATGATGCCTGTTAAGATCAGTGGAACATGAAGGAAACACGACTTTCAATGATTGAATTCATGTAGGAGTTTTATTGATTGGCTCATGAGGTTAAATTTAAAGCATATAAGTACTAGAAAAACTAATGGGAGCAGAACTGTGGCAGAGCGAGTTTGGTCTAGTTGAATAGAAGTAACTCTACCAACTGTATCAAACAAGCAGTTCTCTGCCACGGCTGCCCTGTTTAACTCCACGTTTCTTCCCTCCGACTCCCACGCAGTCAGGCTTCCACCTGCAAATCCAATGCACCCCACCCCATTTTCAGGAAGGCTGGCCCTACCCAAACCGAAGGGACTGCTGCCAGCTCTCCGGGAGGGTGGATATCTGGCAGTGTTGCCCGCAGCTGGGGAGCACTGGCAACATGCTGGGAATGCTGGTAAGCCTTGGAGAAGCGTACCTGGTACAGTTCTCATCCCGCGGGCTGCTTCAGATTGATGAAAGCACTGGAGAGGGAGGCTAGGTTTTTTTTAATCAGACTATAAAATGGGGACTTTCTCCCGTAGTACAGGTATTTCGTAATACTTGGAAATCTAAGGGGTAACACTTGATGTGTTTTTAAACATGGGGAAGTTGTTTTGCAGATTTACTGGAGACGGTGTGGGGGGGGGGGGAATATCACACCATAAGGTTACAACTTCGCCGACAAAACTTGTCGCCACAGATGCAGCTATCACAAAGGGAAAACGATTTGTCAGCTTAGTTTATGTCAGTTGGAGAGGTGGGAAAAATCTCCAGCACAGTAACGCGTCTCCAGCGGCGGACTGTTGTGTAACCAACAGGAACGGAAAATCACTCCCTTCCCCGCGTCCCTTAGGCTCCGGGCGGGTGTACCCGTACTTCTAGCTCTCCTTCCAACGACAAAGGGAGGGAGAAGCTGGACTAAGTCATCAAACGAGGCCTCACATTCGCAGCTCCAGCAACAGCCGCCAAGGAACCGCCGTTCCCCTCAGCGCCGCCGGGGGAGGAGGAGGAGGAGGAAGGAGGCGGGCGGGAAGCTGCTCGTGACTGCCGCTCTACCACCGCCGGTCCTCCAGCTCTATGGTGGGGGGCGGAGCCGCGCTTGCCCGGGCGACAGCGGTGGCCCCGCCCACTCGCGGAGAAGCGCGGGAGGAGCTTCTCCCCGCCGCTATCCCGTCAGGCCTTGCGCGGGCTGCGGCCTTCGGGGTTTGTGGCGCGGGGGCCTCGAGCGGCTCCAGAAGTTTCCCGGGGGCGGCGGGCGGTATGGCGGCGGCGGCGGCGGGTCCTCCTCTTCGGTGAGCCCCCTCCGACCCCTCCCCGCCTCGCTCCCCTCCCGCCTCGCTCCTCTCACGCCGTTGTGTTTCCTCGGCAGGTTCTCGGACGGGGACGTCGACCGGGACCCGGGGGCAGCGGCGCAGGTGAGGGCCGGGCCGGACCAGGCCAGGCCAGGCCAGGCCGGCGGGGGCTGGGAAGCGGTCGTCGGGTCTTACCCAGCCGGTGTTTGAAGTTTGTCGGCCTGCCCAGCCGCCGGTGTTGGGGGACACACCGGGGTTTGCAGCCTGCTGGGCCGGGCTTAGGGGCGAGGGGAGCGGCTGAAGGGTGGTGCGGTCGCTCTTGCTGTGAGGGGCGCGGGGGGGGGGCTTGCAGAGTGTCCCTTGGAAACAAACGTCTCTCGTCTGAGGTCTGCAGGCAGAGGGGTTCGGCGCCGTTCTGTCAAAATACTTGGGCTACCTGTGTTGCGAAGAAGAAAGGCAGAAAAAAGCCCCTGAACCAGCTTTCTCTTCCGTGTAGACAGGTGGTAGTTCAAATAACTAAAGCCATTGCGATTTGTGGTTAAAAAAGCATTAAGCTTAGCAGAGAAAACGTGTTCAATCTTCATTCGTTTTTATTCTGCCCCGATCGCTTTTTTTCCTCTTTCTGTATTTTGCGGGGATCAGCACCAATTTTTCGTTTCATTTCGACATGAAAAGTAAACTTTTTACAGTGAGAACGCTCTTTCACAGGAACAACCTCCACACGGATGTGGTAGAGTCCCCATCACTGGAGGTTTTCAAGACATGACTGGACAGGATGCTAGATAACCTCATCTGGGCCCCCTTTCCCACAAAAGGTTGGACCAGATGATCTTTCAAGGTCCCTTCCAACCTGGCCTGTTCTATGATTTTACCCATTAACATGTATTAATGTGCTTTCAAAGGTTATTTTTAGTTAAAACAGAGGGTTAATGAGAAGGCAGAACTGGAGGGTGCATAAGTATTTCTATTTAACGTACTTGGAAGGGGAGAGGATGTAAATGGATAGTTCTACTTGAATGGAGTAGGTGGCAGAAGCATAAGATGATACTGGATTATCTTTATGTAAAGAAAATGGTGAAGCTAAATCTTACAGCTCTTTTAGGTTTAGGCTGTAGCTTGTTTTCAGAGGATAAATGACATCTAAAAAGCAATTTGGAATAACCAAATATATTTGGTGTAGTAAAACTAACTTAAGATCTAAAAAAAAGTACATTTCCCATTGTGGGGTAAAAAAATCCACCAACAAAAACCCCCAGAAAACCTCAACACCAAAAGGTCTTTGGAAGTATTAAAGAATACTATCAGAATATGCTTTTTTTATTATTATTATTAACAAAGTTGCTTTGCTTTTCTAGTTTGTATTTCGGTTCTTTGTACATTCAGTGCTTCAAAACAACATGTAACACATTCTATAGCTATTATTTAATACCCAATATGGTAATACTGGTGTCACTTGTGTAGCCTTTTTTAAAAGGACTCAATTGAGTAGGTAGATTGTGCTTGGTAATCTCTGAACTGGTAAGTTGCATAGTTCAGTGTGGCATTTTGCTGATTTAGAAGCTTGGATCTACAGGTGGTATACCTAGTATACCATGTTTGCATGATCTTAGGTGTGGTCTTTTAGCTCATGTACTTAATTTCTAATCTGGGACACAATACTGTATAAATTGTGCTGTGTAACGCTGACACATTTGCTGACTAGACTTGTCTCCAGTTGTCATGCAATTTCTGCACTGTGTCCTCATGACTTTTGATTTCTTGAACTCCTGAAGAGCATGCTTTGGCTTTCTGCACCTGAATCTGATACAAATGAAAGATCATCTTCCATCTTTAAATAATCTCTGAATGATATAGCTGTGAAGTCTTTAATGATGTTTTTGTCATTTTAAGTTGAAAAAGTAGCTTACTATGTGGAGACCGAAAGCACCTTTAACTCATACAAACTCTTATCATTAGCGTGGAGGGACCTGAAAGTTCCCAATATATTTAGAAATAGATTTGCAACTTGGTCCCATGGTAAGGGCCTTTAGAGTCAACATATGTGGAAGACACGTACTTGAGTGTTTGTGAGGACAGGGTCCAAGCTTGTTCGAAGTTAACTGTTGCTGATACCCATAATCTGGAGTTCCTGGTGCTAGTTGAGTATTACTTGGCGGTCTTCTCAAACAGCTGTGTTACAGGAATAACTTCTTCCGTGTGCGTGTGGCTGAATGAGATGTGATGACTTATGCTAAAAAGCCAACGAAGAGATGAGTTTCATGCTGTTGAAGGTGCTTGGGTTGGGTTTGGTTTGCTTTGCTTTCCTGGGGGGAGGGCTAGTTCTGTAGGAGGATCAGTTCATATGTTGTCTGCTGGTTCTAATTGGTGCTTTTGTCATCAGCGTAAATCACAGGAAATAACGTTTGGAGTGAGAGGTGATCTGTCACAGAAGTGACTCTGCTTGTGAAGTGCCTGTAATGTTCAGTGTTCACTGTCAGAGTCAGACCCCACTGGGTTTTCAGGATCTAAAGCTGTACTTCACCTCTCAGCATAGTATGAACCAGTTTTCATATGTGGGTTACCTTATGTCCCTCCCGTAAGGAATACCTATAGCCATGAGTATTTCTGTAGCGATGACTGCTTTTGAATGACTTTAAATCTTAGGAGGGCATCGGTACAATTAGGTGAAGTTACAGTGGTCTACTGCCTGCCACTTTCTTCAGAGACTCTCAAGGTTTTAGATTTATATGTAGATTTGCATATCTTAAGCTGGTAAGAACTCATGCTACTACTAAAAGCAGCTGTTGTGGCCACTTAACTCCTAGTTGGTGTAAACGTTTTATGTGACGTGTGAAACAGAACAAGATGCTGATCTGAGTTAAACCTAAGGCAAGTCCTTCTGTTCTTCCTTTTTCTCTGGCTTGGTGGGACAGAGTTTTGGCAACTGTGCTGTGCTAATATTTATGTGGGTTTAAAACCTGTATCTTAGCTACATTCATGCTTGCTAGATTCTGAGTAGAAGTCAACTTGGCAAACAGTTACTGTACTGTACTGATGTAGTGCAGTGGCTTTGAAAGACTTACTGTCTTCTAGCAAAGAGAAGAGCATCTCTCACTAATAAGGACAGAATTGGACATGCTCTTTTCAGATGTGTGCGTCAAGTCCTGATTTTACTCTGTTGTGCAAAAGTCAAACTTTTCTTACAGAGAACAAAATATAGTTATTTCAATCTGTATAACCAGTGATTCCCCTAAGAAGGGACTGCTTTATGCTTACTTATATTGTGCAGCAGTATTTCCTGTGAGGCCTGTGCCCCATAAGTCTTTTGTTCTTCTGCTTTTGTGCTCAGCATAAATGGAAACAATCTCTTATGCTCAATAATATCATGTAATGTTTTATTTCATCACGTGTCACAATGCTTTGAGCATGTTATCCCCACACACGTGTTTTGACATACTGTATGTTGACTTCCAAATGCCTAATAATGCAGTGCTTCCTCAAACCCAGCAGACCTGTGTACAAATATGCTGAGAATTATAGGAAAGTCTTTGGAATGAAGAGGATCACCTGTGCATTAGACTTCATGTTGAAGGCATTTGAAAGTCCTGTTTCCTTCTCAGTAAGAAACAGGCTCCCTGAATTTGATATAATTGGCAGGTTCCTTCAAGCTCTGATGTTTAAGCTTTGTGGATGAGAACTGATCAACAGGTACAGTCATGCCAGTTAGGGTATTTTCTTCTGAAATGTCTATTAGTTGTTAGAGTTTGGTACTGTATTTTTTTCATGGGGACTTCCGAGGTGCCATTTCATGGGGTTTTTTATGTGTCTTTACAGGAACTGACAACAGCTTTGGAAAAAAATCCAGATGATGCCGAATATTATTGTCAACGAGCTTATGCTTATATTCTTCTACAGAAATATGCTGGTAACATCTTCAGACAACACTGAGAATCCTCTTACAAGTGTATTGTAACGCGTTCTTTAACGAAGATGTCTTCAATCTGAAGTGAAATATAGTAATAAGAGAAAGTGTTATCTGTAACTTAATGTGCTGCTTTTACAGTTAGTGCATAATTTTGTAGTCACTTTGTTTTCAATTCTTTTGTTTCTGCAAAACTTCCAGTGAATTGGGTACTTTGCAGTCCCAGCTTTCCATTCGATTTTAGTCTGCTGTTATCTTGGCAGCTTTTTTTTGTAAGTAGACTTCTTAGGCAGATTTTAAGCTTTTGTGTTGTAAGCATCTTCCATCCTTATGTTTTTGGTAGAGACTGAATCCTGTCATGGTAGGAATGTGATAGCTGAGTAATGCCTGGGAAAAAATTTTAACTGAATAACTGAAGATTTGATCTATTTTTTCTTTCCAATAGAAAACAAACAAACGGATTCACACTTCAGATATGTCAGAGTATTTGACTAAACAAAACCCAGGCTATATCATATGTAGAGCTCTGCAGCTGAGTGAAGGGTTCATCTGTAGCAGTTGTGGCTAGATTTAATTCGAACGGTGTGATTTGTTTGCAAGCTAAGAAAGCTAACATAGTACACCTTAAAAAATTTTCACTACTGAAAGACTCACAGTTCACTGCTTTTTATAACACATTATTATATTCCTCACCTTTAAACTTCCAACAGATGCAGTTGCAGATGCAAAGAAGTCCCTGGAACTCAACCCCAATAATGCTGTAGCGCTCCTTAGAAAAGGGTACGTGTCATATATTGTACTTTGTGAATCTTGCGATAAATCTGTAGGGCAATACTAGTATTTGGATTATGGCTCTGTACAAGCTTTTTGCAACACCATGAATGAATAAATTTAATGCCATACTGCTTATAACCCATTTGTAATAAAGCTGTGGTTATAATAAGCGATTTAGTTTGGTGTGGTTATCTTAACATCCTAGCCATTTCAAAAACACGCCTCTTAGGTGATTTAAATTCTTACATTTGTAATTTTAACAAATATAGTGTGTGAACTAAGGATGTCGTGATCTTCAGAATGTGGATTAGACTGAAAAGTAATTACTGTTTCCTTGTGCTTTTCTTTGTTCATGTCAGGTTAGGTGAATATCATATCAAAAACTATGCATCTGCTTTAGAGTCTTTCCGAGAGGGACAGAGGTTGGACAGTAAGTATTAAAATTTTTTGTGTGCACAGTACTCCTTTGCTAGTGAGGAAAAAACTTTTTTAATGTGTTAGTTGAAAGTGAAGACCAAGGATTTTTTCTTTTTTTTTTTTTTAAAAAGGCTAATGAATTAGGTGCCTGACTTCAGATGTCTAGCTTTTGGGAAGGTTTGTGCAATCACTGCATAAAAGTGTAAAACTACTTAAAAATGTGTGACAAAGTTCTTAGCAAGAAGTATATGATTTTTAAATCTTTTTAATTTTATTTTTTTTTCTTTAAAAAAAGGGGAGTGTTTTCCTGCTTCCTGGGGGTCTTACAAATAAATGGTGGCAATGGTGTGCAATTAAGTGTCTTAGAAAAGTTTCTGAACAGAACAGGCTCCTTACACATAGCTGGAATTTCGTACTTAAACTGATAGACTGGTCTTTAGAAGGCACATGCAACTTGATGCATGTTCAGACTGACAAAATGGATTTTTACCTCACATTACATGTTACTTAATTACAGAAGCATTTTTATATCTCTTTCTTTATTAAAAGTGTTGGCTTCCTGGCTGGACATGGGCACTTTTTAGTTTGGGAAGAATTAGAGCTTTTTTCTTTTTTTTTTTTAAAACCTGACTTTATTCTAGAAGCAAGAAAGGAGTAGTGTAATACAGAAAGCTTTGGTAGAAGACATGGGGAAGCATAAAACAAAGCAATTGCAAGATGGTTGCGACTCCCTTCTTTTCCCTCCTATGCCTCATTTGAAATAAAACCCTCCCCTCATTCCATTCCTTCCCATCCCAACAGTGGAAGGAAATGGTAAGAAAAGCACCTTGAAAGGTTACACAGAGCAAAGTGCACTAATCTGGTAAGCATTGTCATGGTCTCAGATCTTTCTAGTATGTGGTCTTGCCTGTAACAGTGGCTGGGACCTGAAAGTTTAGCAAAAATTTAATTTCTTTGCCTCTCCCAAATAAGCGAATGTAAGAAATTTCCTAAAGTTCTTTCAGTTCTGGTAGTTTGCATAACTAGGTAGTCTCCACTGGCTTGTACACTATGAAGACAAGCGTGTCTTTGCAGTCTAGCCAAGTTCTTTGTTTAGTATCTTTCCATGAAAGAGATTCCTTCCAGTGACTTCTGTAGCTTTCTGTACTTGATAGGTGACTTCTTATACATCTCCAAACTCATCACTCCTGAATTTAATTGAATGACAGATCTATATTTTTTCATATTTTTGCCCCACCCCAAGAAACCACTATCAATTTGAGGTTTTTCATGTGCATGGATGTTGTCACCTTTCTAGTTGGTCAGTTGGAGTTGTTCAAAATACAGGTTGTACACGAAATCTCAAGCCAGAGCATCTTTTTTTTTAATTCTGTTTAACCTCACATTCTACTTGCGTTCTAGGGTGCAACAGCACACAGAGCTGCAAGTATCTTTTTAGATAAGTTGGTGACTACCAGGATCCTCTTAGCTTATTCAGAATCCCTGAAATACAGCACAGCGTTTTCCTGTGCTGAATTGCTTGACTTCTACCTGTTTGAATTTAATTTGCCATCATTTTGCTGCTTACCCAGTTGAAGTGTTTCTGAAGCTCCCCAGTCCTTCCTGATTACTCTCTCATCTGAAGATTGCTTCCGCTGTGCTTTCCGTATCTCGTTACCAAATTCTATGACCTATTGTGAGATGAGGAGTCTCCTGAAGGCCTTTTTAAAAATACAGAGTTTTAGTTGAGTCTCTCATATATATTACCTAATTTGCTGGCAAGTTTATGTCCGTAACAGAATTTGCCTTTGCAGTTCTGTGGAATGTTTGATAGATCCCAGGTGAAAACAATTGTGAGCATAAGCATTTTAGCAAAACAATTAACTTCCAGTTCAATGCAGCTAGTGCAAAATGAACAAAGCTCAGAGGGAAAATTTGCCACATACTGCTAAGCAGGTGATAAAGAGAGAAGAATGTAGCTGTTGCTGCCTCAGAGAGAATTGCCGTGGTGGGGAATTCTTTGCCGGTTTCTTTGCCACACAAGGGGGCAGAAGTACACCAGTACATGTTTCTCTTTCCTTGTTGATGTAAGGCCTGTTTTACATCTTAATCTGGAATGCTAATAATGATGAGTTTCCTACTTATGCTCATTATTGGTATGACTGACAGGCCCAGGGTATGACAGCAAGCTTCCCATTACCCACCTACAGGGATATCTAAATAGGACTTAATGTGATGAATTGCTGAATGTGCAATGTTTCTTTATTTTATAAAATAACATTAGGAAGCGAGATTCCTTTCACTCAACCGTGAGACTAGACACATGTGGATTTTTGGAGTTCATTAATTTGCCTTAGATTGAAGAAGCACTGTGATCCCTTACTCTTCAGTATGTTATGTGGATTTGGGACAATTATACTCAAATTTTCTTGTTGGTTTTTTTTTCTGTGACCACCTAATGGATTTAGTAAAGGTGGAATGCATCAACTTTTTAAATAAATGTGTTCATAGATACCTTTCTTGTGTTCTAAGAGTAGATTTTTCAGTAAGTGAAGACCCAGTTAGGTTTTCTGAACTAGAAAGTTATTAATAGAAGTCGTTGGTAAGTTCTTTGGGATGATAATGCAGTTATAGAGCACCAAAAAAAAATAAAATTCTTTTGCCTCAAATTATAAAATGTGCTGGGATGCAGGGAAAGAGGCAGTGGTTGGTGAGGGGGATCTTTCTTCTAGGAAAAAAGGGAAGATAACACTGGACTTTTCTTTTAAAGTTCGTGTTGTATAGCAGTCTTGTCATAGGCCATAGTTAAAAAGAGAATTCCTCACACGGTACTGCAAGTCAGAGGCTGGATCAGTGGAGATTTGACTCATTTTTCTCTTTGCTTGGACTCCTGAACCTACTTAATTTAATTTCACTTTTGATAAATAAACTTTGTTCCTGGCTGCAAAACTTGGGAGTCTTTATAGGGTATGGGTGCTAAGTTTTAAAATTACAGATTAATTTAGGTTGCAGGGAAGCTCTGGAGCTCATCTAATTCTGTGCCCTGGCCAAGAGCAGTATTAACTTTGAAATGGCATGTGTTTGCTTGGGTTCTTTTTCTGCTGATTTCCAAGTATCTCCAAGACTGAAGATTCCACAGCCTCTTTGGGCAACCTGCTCCAGAGTTTGACCACTCTTTTAGTAAAAATTTTCCTTATCTAATCAGAACTTACTTTACTGCATCCTGGGACCTTTGCCTCGCTTCCTTTCCCCATGTACTTCTGAGGGCAGTCTGCGATCAGGCATCTGAACACCTTAAGTATACATTAGGTAATTGAAGACAGGCCTTGGATCCCCCAACAGAACTGTCTGATAGTTAATTTTGGTTAATTCGATCTGAAAACGGGAAAGAAATCTTCTTTCTAGGATTTGCTAGGAATATAGAAGAGACTGCAGCAGTCAGTGGCTGATTGTATTGTGATGTCAAGACAGCCATATTATTTGCATTTTTATCTTTTCCTAAAAACAACTGAGAGATTACATAAATCTTATGTAGCTTAAAATTTATATAACTTTTAAGACGAGTGGTGGGGATGGCAGAAAAGGGAAGAGGAAATGGCTGGAGGAGTGGAGTAGCAATTTTAAGACCTAAGGTGCACCTTAAAATCTATGTACATTTTTTATTTGAAGGGATTGGGGGGCATAGTTTGCATAACTGCAGTAGAGTCACAGTTGGTGTTATGTGCATGTCTGCTGGGAACTCTTTTGTCGAGCCTCTTCAAGTGTCTGCTAGGTAGTTGGCTGTGTGAACTCCTCAGTGTGAATTCTTTCTATTTTAAAAAGATAATAAGTTTAGCTGTTCTTAGTAGTTGGTCAGTAATGTTGCCGCTTTTTTACTTTCCTGACTCTGAAAGACTTTTCTGGGAATTTTGTTGAATAAGATGATTATTCTGTTGTTACACTGCTACCTTTTGAGCTATTTTCTAGTGAATTCATTTCTATCTGGGGAGCTTGCTTCCTAGTATATCAAGGTCTTTCTAAACTTTTCTGTGATTGTGATTCATAGGATGATATTGGCACCTATGTATTTCTAACATCTCTGAAGCTTCAGATATATCTGTAAAGTTTGTGTGAAACCATCAGGAGAAAATACTTGGTGTTTGTGAAACCATCAGGAGAAAATACTTGGTGTTTGTGAAAACTTGTGCAATTTTGGGTTGTCCCCAGAAGTGGCTGTCTCTTGTGATTATTCCTCTAGAGAGGAAGTGTGTGACTTCGAAAAAATGATTTTAAGAATAATGGAAAAATGTGTAAAACTATAATTCTTGCTTTCCAAACACTTGTATAGGGGTAGAGCAGGGTGGAAAGCGATAGCGTATTTGGGTCATTTCAAACAAAATCTAGTGTCCTACAAATTAATTTGAAGTTAATTAAATATAACAGAGTTAAATAGTAGAGTTGTGTAAAAATACTTAAAGCTTAACTGGAATGACAGAGGTTACAAGAAGATAACAGGAAATAATACCTTTTTTTTAGTCAATTGATGTGAGTTTGGGATGGATCTGTTCCAAGTGGCAATTGTGAGGAATTGTTCTTTATGCAATATGTGTAGTGCTTGAAGAGTTTTAATGTTACTGTGTTTGATCTCTTCTAGATGTAGATGATACCTTTACTATTTGGATTAAAAGATGTGAAGAAACACTAAATGGTAAGAAAAACCACATTTACTTGATAAGGGATTTGTTATGCCCTGTGCTTTGAAGCTGTGTCATGTTTTTTCAAAGATTTACAGCTTACCTCTTACTTAGAACAAAAGAATTTTATTTTTTTTTAATCACTTTTTCCTATCTCTTGTTTCTCTCAGAGTAGACATCCTGAACACTTCTATACTTCAGATTTAGAGGAACATTAATATTAGGGTTTTAGTGTAATAATTAGATGTGACAGGGGAGTACCTATTTAAAGTTCAGACAATCATAATTAATTTTAACTTGTTTTCATACACAACTGCTAACTAATTTTAACTGTGGAAGCATGTTTCAGCTTGCTTTCCAAAAACAAAATCAAAATAAGTTTTCAAGTCTTACAGAATATAAAATTGGAATGAGGTGGAAATTTGGGGATTTTAGTCCTTGATTCCATGTGGAGAGTGCCTTAGGTGCTAATTGCTGCTGTGGTGTCTTACCTGTGGTAGTCAATGAGTGTGAGTATATCTTCCTTTCATACCTTCCTACGGAATGACACCCCTGACAACTAACTCGTCCACAGTGCTTAAACTGCCTCTGGATTTTAATGAGATATAACGCAATAACTGATGTCGGTTTTTCCTCCACCTGTTGTGACTTTCCCTCCTCTTTGTGGTGCACACTGGAGACTGGGACAGTAGAACAAGTTCATGTCAACCTGTTGACTAAAAAGCCAATAGAGTAGAACCTTTTTTGTTGTATAGGAATGAACAGATTTCTGCTTCGTGATACATTTTTGCCAGGTTTATTTTTATTTGGACAAATTGTGTGATTGGCAAGCACGGTCTTATTTGCAAAGAATTTTATTGGGTGACTATTTTCTCTGCCCTCTCAAGGAAAGAGGTTATAATACACATTTTTCTGTAATGTCAGAATTACTTTTTGCAGTGTTTTGTCTGGTTCAACTCACTTGTCCTGTTTTCTTTTGAATATTCATTCGTGTCTTGTCTTTTTTGAGCCATTTTCTTAATTCTCTGATACACCAGTGGAAAAAGAAACAACAACAAAAGAACAGCTCTGATTTCTTAATTACAAATGAATATTCTTTTTTTGTTAATCTTTATCTCTTTTTAGCAGTATGCATTATAAAGAAGCAAAGGGAGAGGTGTGTTTTTTTCCAAACATATTTAGTCTGAAATACTTTAGGAAAAAGTATTTAGAAGAGGAGATACCGAGCTATAGTTTAGATCCAAGTATTACAGTATATTTAAGGTCATGTGAGTGAATTTCTCTGCCAAGCTTCCATCTCATTCCCCAGGTGGGTTTGCCTTGCACAAGATACAGTTTTGAGGGGAACTTTGTGCTATTCCTAGGGATGGATGATAAACCTAGTACAGACTTGTGGGAAGTGATTTTTAAAACTTTTGTTTGCCATGGTGTTGCTTTCATTAAAAACGTCTGTATGTGTTTCTGATAAGCAAGGGAAAGTAATGGCAAGTTTGTTCCTTCTGTTAGTTGGAACATGCTTTCTGTTACAGTTGTTCCTTTGTACAAGTTGCTGATTGAAATCTGATTAAAAAATAGTGTGTCATAAAAGCAAAATACTAGAGGTAGAACTGGCATGTTTTTGACTTCTACTGTTGAGACTGGAATAAATGTGGAATGTCTGGAGTAACTGAAGAAAGCTAGAATAAGTATATGCCTTGTAAGTTCAATATGTCTTTTTCTGAAAGTGCAACTTTTTTCTTTCTACAGCATCACAGACAGAAGTGGTAAGATGTTTTCCTTAATATGTTTACTCTTTCAATTTCTTTGTTAAGCTAGAGCATACTTTCAGGCTTCAGAGGGTTCTTAAAACTTTCAGGCTTTAAAAATAATCTTTTCTATTGCACGCAATTCTGAAGGATTTAACTTTCCTTCTAAACATGTGTTCTTTTATTTGAGACCAAGGTTGCAAAATTTGAACCCTGGAAACTCCTAGGAATGGTATACAAATATGGCAGTTACTCTGCACTCACTGAAGTAAATTTTAAGTTTCTGGCTTGCAGTCTGTGGCCTAATTTACAAATTAACCAGCTCACGTTGTCAATACTAACTTGCTTGTGACTGCTAGAAAGTAACTTTTTTTTCCCAGTAGCTTGCAAGTGGTTTGTGCAGACTTTTTTCTGCTGTAATTTGTGCAGCTTTCAGTTTCCTTTTTTTTTAATTGGAAGTCTTTAGAAGAAACGTTGAAATTGACGCAACCCCCCCCTTTTTTTTTCTTGAGACAAAAAAAATGGGAATTTGCGTTGGATGTTCTGCTCCCTCTTTCATAGTTACTTCCATTTTTTACATTTTAAGAATAGGGTAGAGGAGGAAAGTGTACAGAAAACGTGGTGGGTGTAATGTAAAGACAGATCTTACAGTTAAAAGGTTTTTATGTTTAAAAGTTACATCTTGAGTTTTCAGATCTATTTCAGGTTTCCTTCATGACTTGTAGATTAGCAACATAGCCACTGTATGTCTCTCAGGTGTACTTCTTATCCAGGAAGAAGATGAGTTAAAGCAGAACTTTCTGCTATCTATAAAATGTCTGACTAATACATTCTAAGTCACAGACAGACATATTTAATGTAAATTGAAACTTTTTAATTCATAATCTGGCATAAATGGTTAGGAGAACAGTGAAGAGCTTCACCTGTAAGTTAATGCTCATACATAAATCAAGAAAAGGGGAGCAATCAGTATGAAAATGATTTGTGTCTTTGAAAAGTACTTAATTGTAAATTTTCACTTAACACTGATGTAACTTTCTTTCCAATTCAATATGCTTCAACTAGAATGCACAGCAGCAACCTCTGCCACCAAAGATCAAGTAAGTTGACTTTAGCTTTACTGTGAAAATTGAAATAATTGACATATAGCTGTTCTTTGACTGGGGGATTGAAGAAGCAAGATAATGACTGTAGAAATTCTTTTTGGGTAACTTTTTAAAGTGGCAGTCTAACTGAAGTGTTTCTCGGTGTCATCACTTTTGTTCAGACTGAGTTGTACTTTCAGGAGATTATGCCTCGCTGGGGGAGTGGGGAATGGTGTAAGCATTCTGACTTCTGTTTCTAATTCTCATGCTGAGCTTAATTAAAAGATTGCCCCATTGTGCCTAGTATAGGCAATGTTTTTGAGATTCTTTTAAGATCCTGAACTAAAAAGGTGCTATTTAATTTATAGAAGGCAAACAATATTATGAATTGGTCAAGAAAGTGACCTAATTTTGGTATGCTTTTTGATTAAAAAAGATTCTTTGTTCTTTAACTACTTATCTTGCCAATTCTGCAACTGCTCTTTTAGAGGAAGACATCTAATTTTATATGTCTTTTCTCTCCCATCAAACTATACAATGTACTGTATATCTCTCAGGTTTTCCTTCTTTTTTTTTTTTTTTAGATATGACTGGTACCAAACAGAATCTCAAGTAATTGTGACTATAATGATCAAGAATGCACAGAAGGATGATGTCAGTGTGCAGTTCTCAGAGAAAGAGGTGATCTGTATTGGCTATCGATATGCATCCTTAGATGCCTTAAAATGTAGTAATTAAAACAGTGAACATTATCTGCTGTAATAGCATGAAAAGAATAGCACAGGTGGTCTTCAGTCTGAGTTTTTTTTATATACAGTTATGCTGTATATGTGTGTATGCCCAATCAAGTGAACTGGCATCTATTGCTGCAGCAGTGTCCATAGGATTTATACACAAGCAGTAGTGTGGTGTGCGTGCTGAAGAGGGAACATCTGTTTTTCAGCTGCTTGTGTGTTTGGAAGGATGGGGGAAGAAGTGATCTGGGCTTCAAATGTTTGAGTATGCATGCATCTGGTGTAGGAACAGAGACAAGGTATTCTAAAAACAGTTATGAATAAGTAGTATCTTGCTTTAGGACAATTATAGAAAAAGAATGAATGTTGGTTGGTGGGTTTTTCTTGCTTTTGGCATCATTAAAATTGTTAATGGCAGCAAAGCATATATTTCAAGGAAGTGCACTAATCTATTGTTGTGCCATATGCGGTACCAATGATGTTCATGTTTAATTTAGCTGAGAGTATTGAAGAGTTAGGTTCTTATTCTTGACTAAGTTGATACTTCACAAACTACCAGGAGTACTTGGTTGTTACTATCTGCTTTAGATTGTTAAAAGTGTGTGAGTGCTTGCCATGTAGTCTGCGTGTATTAGAAGGGAAGTTGCAAATTGTTTTCATATTCCATTATTAATGTGTTGATACTTCTTCATTTGCCATATAATTCTTTACCCAAAGAATGCAGATCAAGCTGACAAGATAATAGGCTTTTTGAGTACTTGCTGGCTAAGAATTGAAATCTCCTGTTCATTTTCTAGTATACTTCAGAAACACCTTGTTCAATAATGCAGTAATGTAATGGCGTTGTCTGAAATTCTGACACCTGATGCTTTTAAGTGCCCTAGAGAAGGGTCATTAATTTAATCACTTAATCTTGGTGCCAAATGACAATCCTTTACTTAGAAATGGAAAAAACTGCTCTCAAAGATGACCAGAGACGTGTTTTCAATTGTTAACAGATGAATGCATCAGTGAGACTTCCATCAGGTGAAGACTACAACTTAAAGCTTGTTCTTCTTCATTCTATAGTGCCAGAGCAAAGTACATTTAAAGTGCTTTCAACAAAGGTAAGCTTCTTAAAGTGTAAATTACTTCTTTGACCGTTCCTGATGTTGAAAACCTTTCTGCTCTATTGTCTTGTCTCTCTGGAACAGTCATAATATCTTGCTTTTCATATAGAAATGCTTTTTCTTTCTTCAAGGTGCCTTTCAGCCAGTGGGAGGCTTTCTAAACTTTTGCAAATATCAGAAATAGTAATACGCTGGTACTTACTGAAGTGCAAATGACGGTTATGTTGAGGACGCTTTTACTTGTTGCTGTAGAAAGATGACTGTGGTCTTCACTCTTAAAATTCAGGTGTTAGGAAAGTATTAAAAACTTTCTGCTAAACTTCTAGGAGCCTGGTGAAACATTGTTATCTTTGTGTGCCCAAGAAATAAAAGATTTCAATGTTGAAATAATTCTTTACCCTTTCATGACTTCTTGCTGTTAAAGGTTAGATGTATGGTTAACTGTTCTTGGCTTTTCAAGAGAGTGTATTCTGCACTGTTCCTGGAAATAGTACTTGCTTGGAGACAGTTGAAAATCGCATGGCATGAGAGAGAATGCTTCTGTCTCAACATTTTGTTTCTTCTGTGTTACAGGTATAGAAAAATAAGAAACTGACTGTGGTCTAGCATAGCATATATTGTTGGTATAATGCATAGGCAGACATATGTTTTGTCCATAGAGCCAAGTCTGAATCTCTGAAGCAGGATTGTGTTGTTGATGCTTTCCTTGTATTTCAGTGGTGTTTCTGCAGAGCTTTTGGAAATTCCTTTGTATTCTCAGGTTCCATTTTACCTGTTCCCTTGTCAGAAAGGTACCTATAATAGTTCTTGCATCGTTTCGGGGAAGAGGGACTTCAAGATGAGATGAGAGGATTACCATAGAAAGTTGGTCTCGTTTTTCCACTCCTCGCACTAAGGAAGCTGGGCAGGTTATGTGATTTGAGTCACATGAGCTCTCATGCTGTGGGAGATAAGCAGAGTGCTTAAAGCATGTAGAAAATTTGCTAGTCCATTAGTATTTCTGTAAATTTGAGTGCAATGGGCACAGACCTTGTCAAGAGGAGTAACGTGAGGTCCTATTTGCTTTATGTTCCTATCTAGCTTGTGTTATACTTTTCATTTGTCTTGAAGTTTACCATCACTTTTATGAAACATCTGCTTGCTACTGAGCACTGTTGAAATGAACTTGACTTTGTCTTTCTATGCTACCATCTCTAGTAAATGTCTGAAATAATTTCTAGTAGTCTAGAGCCTGGTTTAGATTGAGGTTCCTAAAGTGGTGTGACAGCTTTAGTTATGTTCAGGCAGTGTCTGAATTGTAAATATTTTGCATTAATTTTCAAATGTTACTGTTCCTGTATAATTGTGAGAGAATGTTCTTGAGATAAAATGGGGTAAGAGAGAACGGAGGAGGTGTTCTAACAGCAGAAGTCAGTGCTTCAACATGTTCTTCCTTTTCCAGAAAAGAATATAGTGTAAAGACATCTGTGAAGGAATACAATTTAAATGATGCCCCAGCTAATTCCGGTACTGGCCAGCAGATGGAGTCTGGCTGAAGTAAAAAAAAATTTAAAGCAGGTCTATGTTAAGCATGCAAAGACTTCTTTAAAGGCTTAGAATATTTTACTTTGAAAAACATTAAGCACTTTAAGGGAATGATACAGCCTTAGTGTTTGAATACTAGAAATTCAGATTTCTATTCATAAGTTTCATGTATGTACTTTGTTCTTACGAGCAGTATGGAAAATGTGCAGTTATTACTTTGAATAAACTATCTTAGAATTTCTCAAACCCCTTACAAGTTAATTTGTACCATTTACATGAAGACCTTTTGTAAGGACTTGGAAAGAAAGATATAATCTCATCATCTTCCCAATTATATGAACCTTTTACTACACACTCCTAAAGAAATTGTGTTTTCATGGGATAGGAACAGATCTGTTCTTGTGGATTAATAATTTCAAATAAGAATAACTGCATGTGTTCACACTGCTTTATTTTGTATTGCTGCTTTGAACATATGAGCCACACTGCCATTAGCATTGTGTAATCTTCACTGGGCAACAAAGAGTCTGGTCTTTCTTTTCCGGTTGTATGAGGAAATATATGAGGAAACAGAGTGGAATGTATGGACAGGCTATGTGGGGGATAGTTTGTTTCCCATGAACTTCATAAAACTAACAAATGTAATGGGCAGAGGATGAAACAACAGAACTGGCAGATAGTAGAACAATCCTGCGTGTTTTGGTAGCTAAGAGAAGCCAGAGAGGGATTTCTCAATACTGCTTGAAATTCAGCATCACTTGACAAATGCAAAGGAATAAAGGTAAAGATGCATAATCAGGAGGAGAAAATAGCCTTAATGGTATTTGCAGAATTATAGATTCTAAAATAACTGCAAAGAGCAGACAGAACTTGCAGACTCTGCGATTGCTTCTTTCAGGAAATGTTAACAGTGGTGAAAAATGCGATTGATACCTTAAGAATTGTTTCTTTCCTAGCAATGAAATAAAAATTATACCTTTCAATAAATCCATGCTGTGTCTAGCTCCGAGATACAAAGTCTCTGGAAAAGAACAGAACTAGCAAATGGTACAGAGGTAGCATACATAGATGTTTGGAGGTGTTTGGTTTCTGTATGAGCAGAAGTAAATTAGCATTCATGATCTGCAGACTTTTGACTTCAAGCTGTGAGCTAGAAGAGGTAAAATACTTAATGCCGATGCAAGAACAGCATAACGTGTGGGTGAAGTCCAGCTTTGAGATAAAAATCTTCATCTCTTTCTTTATTCATCCTAGTATTGTATATTCTCTAATTGTCAACAGTTTTACAGATGATACAGATGGCCTTTATTAGTGGCTGTATGTATTCCTTCTATGCTTGGAGCCATTTTTTTACCTAATTCAAAAGCTTATTTGCTATTTAATAGATATCACTACTTGCAAATTCAGCTTTGAGTGATTATGTTTCCTGTTCACATTTAGTCATGAGTTCCTTAGAATTACCGGGTGTTGTTCAGCATATAATTCTGATGATCTAAGGCCTCAACTTGATGTTCATGTGAGAAAATGCTGAATACAACTGTATTAATTGCCACATATGCATAAGCATTTTTTTCTCGTACATGAGCAGCATAGCTGATAGATCATAACTAGCACAACTAGATCAATTGACATTATTGGCTATACTCCTCATCTGTCAAAGGTGTCTGACTGTAGTAGTCTGATCAAAAAGTAATAGCAGCTCCAAAAAGCACCATATAAATTTGAGATTTGTGTCTTACAAATGGAAGCTGATCTGGTCTTTGTATGTAGCATGACTTTGTACACAATAGGTAGGATTTTGTCTATTTTGGTGGTCATCCTCAGTTGTGTTCAGGTGTCAGCTGAAGTTGGGGGAAAACTGTGCCACACTGAAAACTGCAGGTTGCGTGCAGCATTTAACAGTAGGAAGGTAGGTACCCTTTAGTGGTGCTGCTTGGTTTTTTACTTCTTTCCAGAAGAGGGAGCCAAAATGTAAAAGCTGGACCAAGTTTGCTCTTTGTTAGTTGCCTGTGTGCAGTTATCCGGTAGCTCAGTTTGCATAATATCATTGTGCTCCCTTCATAAAAGGAAAAAGGCATAAAAACTTAAAATGAGTGACTAAATATGTTTAAGGCAAAACTAGCTGATCTGTCTCTGGCCAGAAAATAAGGCAGGAAAGCAGAAATGCACAAATATTGTAAGGATTTCTATTGTTCTGAAACAGTTCTTTGTGCACAATCAGCCTAGCTTTCTTTTCCCTCTTTTGTTCAGTCAGCGTTTGGGATTCCAGGGCAATATTCTGCCATGTTCTGTTGGAAACCTGTGTAATGTGAGCAGTTTTTCTAGGTCTTCTGTTGTGTTCTAGGTGACGCTCAGGTTTTTCTTCTCCTTAGACCTAGAAGAGGAGAGTGAGGATGACTATGTGCTTTTAGCAGGTATGCTTATGAACTTGAAGGAAACTTGAGCTAGTGTTTTCTCTTTTTCTTCCCCTCTGCTCTTGCATCTACAAATAGTCAGGGGACATTACTGTGAGTTTTGAGTTTTTAGTGGTTTGGGCTTTTTGCAGGCAATGACTTGCAGCAATTTAGAGCCATTTGAAAAAGTGGTAAAAAGTGGTTTCTTTACCCCAGAACTGTCCTTTAGTTAGATATCAAAGTTGTGCTGCAAACAGGGGGGAGGTGTTTAGAAATCCTCAGCCTCTTTTACAGTTGACATTTGTTAGTTAATAGACATGTCTGAGGTAGAAGCACACTCTCAGCAGCTTCATGCCAAGAATATGGTAGTGTGCATCAGTGGAATGTTTCTTTTCCTCAAACCAACATTTTGCCTTGCAAACTCTGAAATACTCTGTGCAGCTTACTGGAAAAGCACACCGATGCCTGTTGCTAAATGTAAAGGAAAAGGCAAAGAGTGAAACTGTTTCACATACTCTTGGACTGTCATCAGAGCTTCTATTCAGAGGCAAATGTACACAAATAGATAAACAGAGGAACAGATTTATTTTAACTAAAGTTGGTTCTTACCATTGCAGTCCGATCCTTAAAAGATACTTTCTTGTTTGGGGTATTTTCATTAAATGGCTTGCAGACACTTGAATGCAGGCTTTCCTGCTCTCCTGTACTTGTTTTTTCTATGAGGCTTTTGTGCAGATTCATATCTCCCATATATTCTTGAGCACTTTCTGTAAATTATAAACTGATATTTAAGATAAGTGTTGGATGCTTCTCTGAAATGTCTTACATCTCTTGGGTAGGGCTAGATGGAGCAATTTACTGGCTAGACCATAAAGAAACCTTCCCAATGATTGGCATGATATTTACTTGGCTCAAAATAAGTTTGAATTTTTTTCTTCTTCTTCTTTATGAATGCAGATGGTGTGGAGCAGATTTAAACTTGTTAATACTCTGAGAACTATGTTTCAAACAAGCATGTAAGTTAGTGCCCGTGCTTTATATAAATACATAAGGGAAAACTAGGCATAAGGGTTTTTCTCTGTCTTGAGAGAAGATGGATTTAAGAACTATTGGAATAGTGATGGTTTACATTGAGGATGCAGTGACAAAAAGCTCTAGGATACCTAAATGATCTGTATTGGTAGCTCCTCTTAAATTTAAAATTTTAACGAGGGGTTGCTCTGTAATATCTGTGTGGTGGAAACTTTGACCTTTTTGCACTCAGTTCTCTATAGTACATAGCTGGCAAAGAAACTGAAAGGTGCACACTAAATCCTTTCTGTTGCAATATATTCACTGCAGAATAAATTTTTAATTATAAATTATTTGTGATAACACTGTAGAGTTATTTTCATCTTGGTGTATTTTGTTTAAAGTTATGGACCAAAGATCTTGGAATTCACAATATAAGCAATGTATAAAAGGTCTTTGAATAACTAGGATAGCAAAACTGTATGTGCATATAATCTTAGAGGTAAGTTTGAATAGGTCATATGTTTTTAGAAGACAGTGGTGTTTTGTCCTACCCTTAAATTTAGGTAACAAAATACATGAGATGATTGCAAAATGACAACTCTAAACACTTAAAATTTACAACTCAGGCAAGGCAGTCAGAAGTTCAGTAAATAACTAAGCAGTTGACTGGAAACCCTGAATTCTCATTTTCGTGTGTTTGATGTAGCAAAACATCAGAATTTAAAAGGCCATTTTTTGATGCATCTTCAAATGAATGGCTGAACTATTGCTTAAGCTTTGCCAGTTCTGATTTCCTTCATCCATCTGATCAGAGCTTGACAGAAATTTGCCAGTGGTAGGTGAACTTCCCCTTAGCAGGGACTGTAAAATACAAACCACAATAGAAATTAGAAGAAAATTCTTGCAACTTGTCAGTGTACACCAGAATCTTCTTTTAGGGAGGAAGATAAAAACTCTCTTTTAATGTTTCTCAGTTAAACTGGCAATGTCTGTCCCAGAATGTTAGTTCAAGTGAAATCTAGTTCATCAGAGGTTTGGGCTTTCTAACAGTAAGCTTCTACCTAGAAAATTAATGTTGGCTAACTAGCAATGTGTTTATCTGTAGCTAAGGGGAGAAATTCTTTCTTAAAACTAGATTAAATGCTCTTTTATGCCAGTCATCTTAAGGTAAGGGGGTTTTGTGTCCTTATACTACCAGTGAAATAGTTTAGAATAGCTTCTGAGAGTAACTCTGCGGCATCTTCTCTGATAGCTAGCACTTAGATTAAGTTGCAAACAAACTTGTCTAGATCTCTGATAGATTTTAAAAAAATCAATTACTTTTATGACTAGAAAATTTTGTCATTAGAATCTTCTCTGTATCCTTTCACTGTGGATGGGGTTTCTTCTAGACAATGAATCCCCGTTTGACCCTCTTCTCAGGGGTAGGTTTCTCTCAAGACAGTATTTCAGACAAGTAGTGCATGAATTATATCAAAATTCCATTTTTATTTTTTTTCTTTTCTTTTTTTTTTTTTTTTTTTTTTTGCTTTGCTTACTTTGGGCCCCAAATACCAGGAACTTAAAAATTACAACAGAAAGTAGATTATTTCTGTGTTGGAACTTCTCATACAACCAGAGTACTGTGTCCAGTTTTGGGCTTCCTAGTGCAAGAAATGCACTAACGTGGAGCAAGTCCTAGTGGAGGGCTGGTGAGATGGCTGCACAGCATGAGCTACAAGGAGAGGCTGAGGAATTAGGCTTGTCCTTAAGTGGCATGCAAAGCAGTTAATTTGCAATGAAATTTTCCTGTCTTTTATTCTAACGTTGGCACGAGGCACACAGGCATACATTTTATGAAATATAGATGTTAAATCAAAGTAGTTGGTGAAGTGTTGATGTATTTCTCTTGCCCGAGTGCTGAATTTTTTTCAAAGGAGAGGAAAAAGCTAACAGTACTTGCGTGTTAGATACGATACAAATGTCCGTACTGATACGTTACTTTTCTGTGTGATAGCTATCAGTATCTGCTTTAAAATGTTCATTAAAATGCATTTATTGCCGTTTGTGCACATAATTGGGACTCGCAAAGTTGTTTCTCTTTAGATCAAATAAAGCTCTCAAGTTGAAGAAATATGTGCCTTCACAAGCAGAATTTTATAGCTTTATATTTTTGGAAAATGTGGTTGTATAATGGTATGAAGCTAATGATTTCCCTAGTTTTACTCCTGCCTGCCACTTTGCCTAATGAGTAACTTCGATTGAAGTGGATGCAGTAGATGGGGTAGAGGTTTAATCATGTCATAAATGCATTCTGTCTCAACTCTTCAGCTGTCTATACCTCTAGCTTGGCAGCGTTGAAATGGTTTAGATTTAAGAAATGTGCATCTTACACTGGGAATTAGTTTGTAGCATTTCCTTTTCCTTAGGGATGTTTGTCATGTAGTACTGGCTTAGGGACAGTTTCACAAGACGAAAGTGTAAGAACTAGCAGATTAAAAAAGGAGAGGGGGATTACTGGAGCAGCAAAAGTAAAGATCTTCTTTTTTTTTTTTCTTTTTTTTTTTTTTTCCTTTTTATGTGTGGGCAGAGTACTCTGATGAATAGCCAAAGGCCTTCATAAGGGCTCTTTGGGGAGGATTGTATTCTGAGAAGAAAAAAGTCCATGTGTAGTAGCTCACATCAAGCATTACATTGCATTAGAGGTCATTCTTGGTGTGGATGAAATAGTCTGGTTTTGAGATACTGAAAGATCGGTGGAAAGCCTGAAGCGTAAGGGTAAGAGGAGATAGTGAAGGAAGAAACAAACAGAAGAGAAATTGAAGAGGTATAGGGTTGAGCAGTCTCAGTATCAAGCATTTACATTCTCTCTTTTTTTTAAATAGAACATATGGGAGGATCTGCTAATAAGCAGAGTATAAAATCTTAAAATTAAGGCCTTCTCAACTTCAACATGCAACTGAATTGATAATACAATTTCCTCAGGTTTAGAAGAGTTATATAAGAAGCAGAGGAAAGACAAGTTGGTTTAAATTAATACTCAGGTTTCACTTGTAACTAATTAGTACTTTTCTAAGTGGCTAATGAACTTAAATGTTTGACTCATGAGATCCAAATTCATTGTGGGGTGGGAATCAAACCCAAAAAACTGCTGGTTCTGGCACTCAGGGAACTACTTGTTTGTCTTATATGTAGATACACAAATATTTTTGGCTTCCTTAAGCTAATTGCAGAGCGTTAGATTTATGAGTGTAGATGTTAAAAAATGAACTTAAGGTTATAGTTTCCAAGGTGTTTTTAAAAGAGTCCAGTGGAGGAAGCTTTGCTGACTTCTTTCATTTTACTGAAGACTAATTACTGGCACAGTTTGAATGCTATTTCTGCATAGTTTCAACAGAAATCTCTGCGTTCTTACAGATTGCAATATTAAACTCTGTAATACAAGCCTTCTTTAGGGACAGTAGGTTGAGCAACTAGAGTAATACATTATTTTAATTTTATTTATGTTTTTGGTTTTGTGACTGGGACTTTGACTATTTTAAAAACTGATGCTCTGATGCTTAATTTGTGACTTGTAAAGTTGCTAAAAACATTGTAAATCCAACAGACGGGGAGTGGGAAGTCAAATACAAGTGGTTGTTGGACTTAGAAACTTACTGAAACTCTCCCCTGCCTTGAAGGGCATTCCATGCCTCGTGTCTTAAACTTTTTGTTGTTCTCAGTACAAGTTAGTGGTGGAAAATAAGTATTTAAACTTGTCTAGGGAAATGGTAGCTTCTCCAGGGGAAAAAAGAAGGGGAAAAAAAAGGGGGGGGGGGGGGGGGAAGCAGTCATAATTGGGTATTCTGGTTCTTAAAATGCAGCATGATTGCAAACATGGAAGCTTTGAAACTTAAATGAGCTCATTTCTTTATTTTTAGAAGGTATCTCGGTCTATTGCTTACCAGTGTTTGATTTGAAGAATGGATTAGATGAAGTTCAAATTTCAGATCAACAAGATGCTGTGCAAGGAGCTTGCTGTTAGGATCTCTAGGGTTAGCTTTTACAGTGGTGCCTTTGTTCTTGGGTCTGCAGGGATCCCCAGGTTATAGTGGCTATAGGTGGAACTAAGAACTCGCTTCTGCTGAGCAGTTCACAAATAAGGAACTGCTGAAGTTTAGCAAGCACTGATTTCAGTTAATTAATAGCGTTGTATGAACTTTGCGACATTTTCTTAAGTGAATTTGTCCTTTGGAGTGACATTAGGCAGTCCTTGCTTTTCAGACAATGTTTTGTAACTTTGTAACCCTGTAACCAACGGATAAAGTTAATTATGAAACAACATTTCAATATGGTTGTCTAAAGGGATTATGTGTAGTTGTGAATAGGGCATGACATACTTCACTTAATTTTGTTTCTCCTATGATAATTACAACCATATCCATTTTTAATTGCCAGTTTTGTCAATGAATACTAGACAGTTTTCTCCATAGCAGTGTTTGTTCATTGAACCAAATTAATAGAGCTTCTGAATTTCTCCAGTGGGAAGATCTGCATAGTCCCAGGGTGTTTCTGTGGTTTGTGTACTACACATCAAATACAAAATTTTTTGGTGGTTGAATTGTGAACCTAGATAAAGTTGGATTTTATAGTCCTTCAAAAGTACTGTTTAATTATTAGAGCTGACTTGCAAGAAAGGGATGCTTGCAAGGTAATACCTTGGTGCCTGGCAGTGTAGAGACATTGGGACTGATTGTTACTTTTGGGATGCCATAATTTACAAAAAGAATCAAGTGAATAGTAAGCAAAAGAAAGTGGTACTAAACAAAAGGATAAAAGTCTGATAGATCTGTGCAGCCACATAAGAGTTTAGCTGACATACGACTTGGAAGTCATGTAACTTCATCTTGTAAGGTAGGTAAAATTTGCTAAAGTATAGGCTTTATATTAGAGACTGTGTTTCTAAAAACAAATGCATTTATTTTTGTTCTGCTACAGGATCCAACTACTTTGAAACTATTTGGCAGAACTGTTTG
Source organism: Astur gentilis (assembly GCF_929443795.1). Lineage (NCBI taxonomy): Eukaryota > Metazoa > Chordata > Aves > Accipitriformes > Accipitridae > Astur > Astur gentilis. The sequence goes on along the minus strand of NC_064892.1, from coordinate 29,149,276 downwards.
CCATCTGGATCAATTTGTTCTTTGTCTTGTGCTTTGTAGGTTGAGATAAAAATGAAGAAGCCAGAGGCTGTAAGATGGGAGAAGCTGGAGGGCCAGGGAGATTCTCCTAAGTTAAAGCAATTTACACCAGGTTTGTTCTCTCAACTATTAAGTATTAAATGGTTTATATGTATTAAACTACTTGCAGCTATTAATAATATTTTTTGTGTTAAATATTGTGAATAAAATCACAGCTTCATATTTACAAAGAAAAGCCTAATAGTCTTGATTTTACTGCCAACAATTGACAGAAAAAGTCTGCAGGGCATTACTAAAACTTAAGTATTAAATTTAGTCATAACTTCCATTAATCTGATGGATTATTAAGGATATATGCTTTTCATTAATTTCTCTGGGCTTATCTGTTTGGCTGTTTTGGTCACTGTTCTGCAGTTCTATGCATTGTTACGCCTCTGTTGTTGCTTAAATAAGTAAGTATTATTTACTTAAGTATTATTTACTTAAGTATTCCATCTCTCTTGGAAAGTAATACATTTGCAGTTTTTCAAGACAGATTAACAATCTGTCTTTGAGAGAATTTGAATTTCCTGATTTATTGATTTCAGGTATTTTTTTGAAATTTAGCTCAAATTTTCCTGTGGCTCTAGGCTGCTGGTTTTGGGGGTTTTTTTTGTGTTTTGTTTTTTGTTTTAATTTTTTTCTTGCTGTCAGCCAGTATCTCCTGCCTCGTTTTTACTTTATCTGCATTGCTGTTGTCCAGCATTTTTTTTGTTGGATAGCTAAATTATGTAACTCTGTTTACTTAAAAGTAAACTTTCGTAGGTACTCAATGTAGTGTCTAGCATTTTTTAGTTTCCTTTATTTTTGTTACTGCAATGCTTATATATATCAGTAAGGAGGAATCCATTTGCGTTTCCAGATTCATGTTCCATTATCATCTCTGATTCATCAGATACATATACGTCTGTTTTCTCTGCTGCTCTGAAATTTGTGAGAAAATGCTTCATTAACTAACACTTCTGATTTCAGATACCCAGCACTTATATCCGTCATCTTCTCACTATACAAGGAACTGGGACAAACTGGTAGTTGAAATCAAAGAAGAGGAGAAGAATGAGAAGTTAGAAGGAGACGCTGCTTTAAATAAACTCTTCCAGCAAATTTATTCAGATGGTACAGATGAAGTGAAACGTGCCATGAACAAATCGTTTGTAAGTCTTCATTCTTTTTCTCTGAAGAAATGTGTAACTTTTGCACACTGACACAATTTACTAAACTTTGCATGAATGTGGAAGCCTTTAGCTACCAAAACCTTGGGCCTATAATGAACGGCAGCAGTTCTGTTGGACATACTGGTGTAACAAGTATCGCTGAAAGCTACGATGTTGTATGCTAATGAATGTGACTCTTTAAGTCCAAGGTTGTGCTTTGTCACTGGTCTCTTAATCGGTGTTATCAAAGGAAACAGGTTTTGGCTCATACAGAACTTGAAGGCTTGCCATGGATGAAAGGATCAAATACCTCTTAATTGTTTGTATCTAGTTCCTTTTATTTACAGTCCTCATGGGTAAGAACATGACTGACCCTTCAAAAGCTTCTTGTTAGTGAATTAACATCTCATTGTGTCCAGTACCGATAAACGTACTGTTGGGCTGAAGATTATGGAATGATGGCTTTGTCAAATTTTTTTCTATATGTACACAAAATTCCTGTGTAATTGCTACTACATGAAGCTTAAATTCTTCATGTTTCTTCTGAATTTGTTAATCTGCTGTAAGAAATGTGGCTTTTATATTACTAGAATTCCTGTAGTAAGCTAAACAAGCTTTTTCTCATATTGCAGATGGAGTCTGGAGGCACAGTTCTGAGCACCAACTGGTCTGATGTTGGTAAAAGGAAGGTAGAAGTAAATCCTCCTGATGACATGGAATGGAAAAAATTCTAACCCTATTTTTAATCTTTTACCATCTATGTGTTGCCATAGTCCTGTACTGACCACTGTGTATGGACATAGCATTCTTGGATTCAAAGCACTGAATGTTCCCTTGGAAACAAGAATTGTCTTTACATTTTGCGTGCTTTAGAAATTCCTTCATCGCAGATGTTAAAGATATACTCAAGAGTGGAACCCTATTTTCATCATCTGTCTAATTTTTGGAAATCGAGTCAATCGGTCTAAATTTTCTACTGCCTTTATCAGCTCTGCTCTTTGGGGATAGGGTGATCTCTAATGGCTGGTCAGGATTATTGCCTTATGCCTGGTATTTCTTTTCAGTAACTTATTAGTTCTTGGCAACTTTGGGTAAAAAACACTTTTCAACAATGGCGTTAACATTGTCTGCTCTTAAACTCTGCTAAATAAAAATGTAAATATAACTTTTTCTATACGGAAGCTGCTTCATTTCATTTTTAGTAATCTTGGTTTTTGATAGGGGAATCATTGAAAGCATATAGGTAAGGATGCGAACACGCTGCTAAGAAAAAAAAGCTGGCATGTGTAGGAGCAAAATGTGCATTCAGTGAAGAGCATGAGTTTGCTATTCTTGATGCAGACACAAAATTTCCACTTTTGGAGTCCTTCCACCTGTGTGATAGGTTGAACTGCAGTTCATATGTGATGGAAGGGAGAAAGTCAGTTGTGGATGGAAATTTCCACAGAAAAGTGGGTCCTCTGTCTGCCTCCTATATTCAGAAAGAAGGATCTCTATTGCAGTTGCATGAAGTCAAAGATAGCAAGCAGTTGCTTTAAGTTGTTATTTCAGAATACTGGAAACTGTTTATATTTTAGAGAAGAGCCCATGTGTCCATAATTGTTTCCATCAGTACAGCTTTTCCATCATAATCGAATTATAAATAATGGTATTTACAGAAAAAGAACTGAGAAATGTAAGAAATACTGTCTATGCTTGTACTAGTTAGATATAAGTCTGCAAGGGCCTATAGATGCTCAAAAGCCATCTGGACAGGGTCCTGGGCACCTGGCTCTAGGTGCCCTGCTTGAACAGGGTGGGATTGGACAAGGTGACCTCCAGAGGCCCCTTCCAACCTCAGCCATTCTGTGATTTGGTGAAAGAGAGATGAACTTAGAAAACTGTGGTAAACATGCCTAGTCCAGGTGCCGCTGTCCCTTGGGAATTCAGAGATATCTAAATATTCTAAGTTTCTAGAAAACACCATGAATTGCAAATATTGGCAGCCCCTGAAAGCTACTTCATTCCTTGCTAACCATTGGATGCTGCTTTAAGTTTGCTTCTTGCCCTTAAATTCCTGACTATGTAAATTTTTCCAGATTGTTTGTTTTTCTGCCTTTTTTCTTTGTATTTGGTATGTTATTTTACTACAGTGAGAATTGGATGAGCTTGGTAAAATATGAAGGCTATTACAACAGGTGTTTTAATAGGACAGGTGGAGCCTGCAGCTGTTACAGTAATAAATGTATGTAAAAGATGATTGAAAACTAGGGAGGAGGAAGAAAGGATGTATTCTGTTCCTCCTGAGGACTAGGAATCTAGATTTTGCCATGATGCTGGCAAGGTGCAGTGGTTTTTTTCCTACTATTGTTACTATGCCTGTGCAGTAGATACATACCAGGATCTTAAAATCTCACAAATCTTAAAAAGAGAGCTTGTTTTTGAATGTATGCCATAGTTGTGAGCTTCAGATTGTCACATTGGGCAGCTGCAGACTATGACTGCAGTCTTGCCATAACTGCAGTTTCTTGATGTGCTCAGATCGTGATTATCCTATAGCGCAAGCTGGGCAGTGATTTCTTTTTGAATCACTTTTAGCTTCAGAATTGAGTCATTTTTTCCAAAGCTCAAATTTGATGACCTTCAGAACTGAACATAATTGTGTTCTTTGAATACGATGAAGGGAGATGGATTGAATTTAGGAAGGGTTTTGTGTGTGCCTTACCTCTTGGCTCTTACTGAGCAATGTTTGCTTGTTGGAAGAGTTTCTCAAAGGATATAGTTGTGGCATATTTCAGTGAAGATTTGTTAGCTTCAGTGGGGAATTTCTTGCCCTTCAGAGAACTCTGAGTCGCTAGTTGCTCAATGTCTAGAGCATTTGCCATCCATATGGGATGCTAACATTGAAGTTGACTTGATTTGGAACAGGGACTTGAACTCTATTCTCCTGGATAAGTGCTTTGCTGCTTTTTATTTATGCACTGAAAGGCATTTCTTCCTTTCTAATGTAGAAGGAAGACAAATGTCTGAGCGCTTCACTTTGTCACACAATTGGGTTCTTGTCTCCTGGCCAGCCTTGCTTTATAAATGTCATTCAGAGCACTTAACAGCGCTTAGCAAAGACTTGCTGTGGGAGAAACCTAGATAAAAATCTCTTAAATAGAAATGAAAAAGTAATTTGATGATGTTTTCTGCCAATCAAGTTGCTCTTACTTACTGAAGAGAGCACGGTAGGGGTTCCTCTGTCTACTTTCACTTACAGAAGGACCATAGGAATATTTCATCAGATAAGCACAATATATTCTTATATTAAGTGGGTACTGTTTCAGTGTTTTGGGATTCAATTCACTTAGCTTAAGGCAAAAAGTAAAATAAAATGCATTGCTACTTTTGTACTCTTGAGGCACATGTAATGCAAATATAATGCTTTAGCTTCAGGCTAAAACTTGTAGCAATCAAGTGGTAGACCTCCCTGTCCATCTCAATCCTGTAAGCCAAGTTTGCAAGTCTAAACATAATTCCAGCATGTTTCTGAGCACAGACAGATAATCTGTGTGTGTTCCACCTTAGAATATAGGTAAGCAAATAATAGTAGCTCTTGTTGTCTGGTGGGGGAAGGAGATGCTGGTGGGAGGGCATCGGATTAAAGCAGTAGGCAAAATTTCCTTAAAAAGTTGGGGGGAAGGTGCTTCATGAACTTTGTGAACAGTATGTATTTTGTTCTTGACAAAGCACACACAGAGAATGGTTCCAGAAGCCCTAGGTTAAGAGAAAGATAGCAGGGAGCTTGGAGGTTGAATAGAGGCTTTGAAGGGTACCAGTGACAAAGGGAATTTCCTCTGGGACTGCAGAGGATGAGGGGAATTTGTTGCAGCACTGGCAATGAGTTGGCTGGAGGCAGTGAACTGCCTGCAAGGACAGAGAGTGGATGATGTTTTAATTGTGTTCAAACTTCTCTTGAGGTGTTTTTTTCCAAACGTTTTGGTCACCTGTAGATAGTACTGTCTAGAAGACCCGGGCAGTTACACCTCAGTGCTCTGATTTGTAATCCTGTTGCAAATATGGGAACAGGACAGCAAGAGGTAACAGTAGCTTTCCCATTTAATACCACAGCTGGGATTACTCTTTGCTGCTGTTCTGGGGGTCATAGAAAACGCCTGTCTGCTGTAGCTTAAGGCTGCCTCTCTCATCTTTGGTATGCGTGCAGTGTTCATAAAAGATCAGTTGAGCCTCTCAGAAGCAGAATATGGTGGTGCTCCTGGTTCAGTCTAACTCTTGCCCTTTCTAAGCAGAGATTCTGTCCACCCTGATGTGCCAATCAACAATCTGTTCTTTTGTTCTTTGCCAATGGTAGTTTTACGCTTCTCTACTTTTTTCCCATTGTATGGAACAAGTGATTAGTCTGTTCTTCACTGAAACATTATTGGTATGTATTCTTGCTGCAGCAGGGGTGAAGTCTTACATGGGCGGCAGAAGACAGATCCGCCCCCTTCCATGCCCCCCAGCTGCTTCTTACTTTCTCAGTGTAGATAGAAGTGGAGGATGATTCCCATATCAAAAAGGACAAAAGGAGAGACTTGGGTTCATTCCTTGTAAGTGGGGAGAAGCGGGGGGGGGGGGGGGGCGGTAGGTGCAGGGAAAAAAAGAGCTGACTCCTGCCTTCCCATCACTGGTTTTCAGTCCTTTTAACCCTGTGGCTTTGTTGCCTGTTTTCCTTCTCTTTTCCACCAGCCTGAATTTATCCCCTTTTTCCACTCTAACCTTCCCTGCCATCCTAATCCTCCTAGTACATAATCACATGGGTAATTAAGTTTTAAGGAGAGTAGAATTACAGTGCTCTGACTAACATCCACCCACCTGCAGTGAGAAACACCATTGGTGACAATCCCATCCCTTTTTCTTTCTTCCTCCCCTAAGGTTTGGCCAAAGGAAGGTTTTGAACTGGTTTCTGCTAGTGCAGGGTCAGACTCAGGAAGATTCCCCCCACCCCCGCCCGCCCACTCCCCCCACCCAAATGCAGACGTAGCCTCTCCAGTGTGCAAGGTATATTTGTGGTGGCAGTGGAAAAATTGTCTTCAACACTGGTAGTAAATGCTGTACAGTAGTGAATAGGATCACTGCGGAGAGTTGGAACTGTAGTCTGAGCCACCACTGCGGGGAATATTGCTACATCTTTTCATACCGTTGGATCATTGGTTTTATTGTCACTGCTATGTCGCCTCAGAACATTTCCTTCAAAATTAGATGTTGCGCTTAAGTAAGATTTTTCAACCTTGCTGCAGCAAGAGATCTTCGCTTTTTTTTTCTTTGAATATGATATTTAGGTAAATATGAATTTGCTTATTTGAAGCATGAGTTGGGGAAGACATTTTGTTGCGTATCTTTTGGAAATGGATAAATTGTGCCCTCTGTCTTGTAATTAGGCAATATTGTAGTTCCGACAATTGTGCTACTCACAGTGTAAGTAGTATATCTGCTTATCTTATGATCACTGGGGCTTTCTTGGTGTGGTGCATACAGAAGGGTTCTCAAAGCGTACATGCTATATGTGACAGTTCAATGCATCCATGAGTAGGATGCTTTTTTACTTCTTGCAGACTTTGTGACTGCCTATAGAAAACAACTGATACAAGCCTTTTGTTTAGGAAGAGTTAATTTTGTTAAGAATGTGTAGGCATGGAAATCACCTACAAGACAGTTTTTTCTGTCTTCAGAAGGAGACTGGGGAGTGTTGTTTTTTACTGGGGGCGACAGGGAGAAGCAGGTCACGGGTTGCCTCAAGACAGCCTTAGATGCAAAAGGCAGCAACAGTCTAGTTCATGTATACTGTCACATTTCCTTCTCTTTGTCTTCAGTGTTTCACTTGCTGATCCTCTTGTTTTCCTCTCAAGACAGTTCTTGAACACGTACATAAAGGTACCATTATACTTTCTACATTGCAAAAAAGGACAGAAAGCGTTTGCCGTTTTTAATGTATTTGTTTAATCTGCAGTAAAAAAAAAGGAAAACTGACTTTTCTAAGCATATGAATGACGTACTTCTAAAACAACATAATGATCAAGGTCATTTTCATTTTAAAAAGCAGAAACTCAAATTTAACAGGCCTTGAAATCCCACTTTAAGAAGTTTTTAATTTAAATATTTCAAAGCAAGTTGTCTTGAGATTAAGGGAAGGTGAAGCTTATATTAAAAAAAGCTACAATAGAACAAAATACTGAATTCTATTCTCATCTTATTCTCATTTAACACTTTGCTTTTTAGATATGCAGTTTAGCATTCCACATGAGGTTGTCTTTATTTTCTTTAAGCCACGATTATGTCAAATTAATTCCTCTTTTCTGTGTGTCACGCTGTGTTAATAACATTACTAGGCTTGCAACACCTCAAGAGCTGTTTAGTCACAAAAATGAATGCTCCAGAAAGTGAACTTTAAGAAAAATTGGACCATTCTGTTTATAAAGCCCATGTAGATAGCTCCATAAACTCAATGGTAGGGTATAGATGAAGGCAGTGTAATACCTCTATCTTTGTTTTTCAAGGCTAGAAATCCTAAGTCATTCCATCTTGGTGAGTGTTTCAGCTTAGTACCTTCCTTAGAGATTTAATATGTAATAGGCTCAATCCCAATAATTGCAGAGTTTGCCTAAGCAAAAGGGGTGAGGTTAGAAAACTTTTTTTTTTCTTTCTTTTTTTTTTTTCTTCTTACTGGTAAGCAGTTTCTCTTGTGGGGAGTGGAGGTTAGCTTCAGCAGAGCTAAAAGAGCTAGCGTGAATGGCTGCTATCCATGTGGAATAAAGAGGGGTTGTAATCTTGTGTCAAAAGTGTCTAGTTCAAGGATTTATAAATACAGTGGCTGTTGTAGATTCTGAAGGGTCTTGGGATTCTTTGGTCTGCAACTGCGTGTAAATACTTTTGCTATAGTAGCTGGATAGCAGATACTTGTTAGACACTAGAGTGGTATCGTGGATACAAGATTCTTGATGCTGGGGCTTCTTTGATGTTGGGACATGCAAAGGGTTTTGATTCTGCAGCCATGCACATTCCCTTCCGCAGCCCCTTTCCCTGCCGTTTGTTTCCGATTTAGCACAATGTGCGCTTTCCCGTGTCCCCTGGAGCAGCTTTGTGGGAAAGGTATGCTGTAATTGGTTTATAACCATTCATAATGACCTGGCAACTTGGTATGAATAGCAACGGGGAGCAACTTAACTTGTGATTTATTTAAGTAAGCTACGTGGATGAAAGGTACTCCCAAGTGTACAAGTTGAGCTAGTTGCCTAATTGGACGTAAATTTTCACATGTAGCTTGGAAAGAGAGGGTTTTGTTACAAAAGGCTGATTTTGGATTGATGAGCAAGCTTCTGGACTGCTAAACCAGTTCGTGAGCAAAGTTTAATAGTGTCTTTTTTTGGGGATGTCTTTGTTTTTTAATTCACTAAGTGCTAGTATACCCTTGTCATTTGTAAAGCTAATAGAATATTAACTTAAGATTTTTATTTACAGGTAGAATATCTGACCCTGCTTTTGGTGCAGTAACACACACTTGGATTTTAAAAGCCAGGATTGGTACTGCTGCTTTGGTTGTAGCCTTTTACCAGTTTGTCGTCATTGCATTCCTGCTTATTTTGTCAAGGCTCTGATTGCTTTTTCTCACACAACACCCATGATACGAGCAACCCACCAGCTGCAGGGCATGATGATGCGGCAGGCAGTACGACAGCCTTGGTAGTTGTAAGGCCACGGGTAGTAGCCCATGAGAGGCTCACAGATTCTCTGGCACTGTGTGTAACTTCGTCTGCATTCAATGCAGCACACGCCTAAGTGATCCAGCATGGGGTCAAAAGCCATCCCTTCACCTTCCAGTTGCTGAAATGTAAAATATTAAATGTCATCCCGCTGCTCTCATTCTCAGAGAATGTAGAATATACCAATGCTCCTGTTAACCCTACAAAGGGTAAAAACTGAAATCTTGGTCCCTTTGAAGTTAACAGAACTCTGACTAACTCACCCGTGTGTCTTGCTTTATTTTTTTTTCTTTTGTCTTGCTCTGTTTGGTAGAAGTGTAGAATTGGTGCAGTCACCCATGTAAAATGGAAAGAAACAACAGACAGCTCTAAACTTCATTATTTTTCTTCTACAGTCCTTGCAAAAGATCAGCAGCAGTAAACTCCCAAGTTTTAAATACTAGTGATGAAAAAGACTTCAAGACAGTTATCTGGGTCTTTTATGTAGATGACAATGGCTGAAGTGTATGCTGTATTTTTAATGTTTTGGTTTATTTTTTGTATTTTAATGCTTTTTACAGCATTCCCAGGAAACTGTTCAGTAAGCTGTTACCCTGCAGTTTTCTGAATATTTCTCCCTTGTCTTTCAGTCTGTTTCCCCCCCTGCCACACTTAGGTGCATTGTGGACAGTGAGAATTCTGCCTGTTCTGTATCTGACAGTAAGGGGTTACGTGGAGCAAGGCATGCATAAAATATGTAAAAGCAGGCTCTCGCTACTGCCTTCACCCTTCAAAATTCTTTTCCTCCTTTCTGGGGAAAAAAAGTAACCTGGATATTCTGCTTTTTGAAACTCAGTTGTTCTTTTCCCATTGGTGTTATTTCAAGAAAACCAGCAGCAAAGAGCAAATGCGGGAGTAACACTTAGCTTTTTACCTGAGCGTTTTTCATTCAGAAAACTAGCAGCACACCGAACAGGTGAGGTACAGAAAGTGCCCTCTCTTGTCTGGGCTTGTACGGGATGCTAGTGACAGCTTGGTGTCGTTCAGGCCCCCAGCCACCCATTGCCAGCCCTGAGAGCAGGGAGGGTGTCGTTCCCTTGGGCAGGATTCATCATCCTTGAATTCGGATACCTGCAGTGTGAACTCCTACACCTGAGCTCTTTGTCCAGACTCCACTCATAGTGGGTGAAGAGATATAGCTCTAGGGAGGATTTGTTTAATCGTACAGGAAAGACCTACAGTGTAATTAATGGTCCTCTTGAACAGAATGAATCAGTCTGTAAAGAAAGCTTGGTTCTAGGCATCGACGCACTAACTGTTGGCGAAGGTGAATCCCGCCCTGCAGGCCGAGGGAAGTCTGGTGACCGTATCTGATGGACGTTCTCCGTTTGGCCCAGGGACCCTCCGGCTGGAAGAGGGGACCTGTGGCAGTAGTTCTGCCACTGCCCTCCAGAGACAGGGCAGCTCAGACCCCATAGACACGGTCACGTTAGTAGCTGCGAGGAGAAGTTACGTTCCAGTGCCGCTGCTGTTTCACTGACCTCGTGAGAGAGTCGATTTAGATCCACTTTATTTGGAGTGATTAAGTTTAATTAAGGGATGTCAACTTGGCAGAATGCTGTCACAGTATAATGATCTCCTGCTGTTGCATAAATGTCAAGTCAAAGCTGGGACTTCGTTCCAAAGCAGGAGGCATTTATCTTGTGACAGTGTTGTATTAAAATGACTTACTCCTGCTGCACCAAATGGTGGGTGTAAATTGTCTGGCGCTGGTGCAGTAGACTGGAAGGTGCCTACTGTACAGTCAGTTTTCCTGCAGCACGGCAAAGGTGCTGGGACACAGCGGGGCGGCTCCTGTGCTCTTTCTGTGGGCTGCTTCGTCTCCAAGAGCGAGAACACGTTTTGCAATAGTCATCCTCCACCCACTGTTGCTGTCCCTAATCAGGTTCTCCTCTGTGAATTGCTTCCTAGACTAGGGCCGTTTACCCTGATAGAGAAGAGGCTGAGAAAAGAAGTTTCTTTGGCCTAACCCTCATCTCTCTGCAACCAGACACTGCTACTCCTTTCCTCTGTAATAGTCATTTCTGATACTAATTCCTGTTTGAGGGAAAAGTATGTTTCTAGCTACTGGGCTCACTCCTTACATTGTCGGTAAATGATGGGGTTCAGCTGTCTGATCAAGACCAGCTTTGGATTGTTTTCAGAAGGTGCTATCTTTGTCAGAACTGTCTAGTGCTGCTTGCTTCCGCATCGACCTGGAAACCCTGAAAAGCAACTTGGCATCAACTTGCCTTAATCTTGCCACCTCAAGCTCTTGTGCTTGTTTCAGACTGAAGTCTAATGGAAACTGGGATGAGGGAGGGAGAAGAGGACTGAGGGAAGACTTCTTTGAGCTCCTTAGGTGTTTTACAAGTCTGTAATTTCAGAGAAAAGCTGAACAGGCAAAGACTGCGCAGATTTAAAAAAAAAAAAAAAAAAGAAAAGAAAAAGACAGACAAACCCCACATCACCACTGTTGCCTGTCTACAACAGTCTTGGGCTCTGAAAGAAGATTACAGTGCAAATACTTACATTATATGGGTTGTCTGGATTAAGTGTTTGATCGGTTTCTTGTCCCATTGGCCTGGTTTCATTAGACTGGTGATCAGGCTCTTGAGTCAGCTGCATGGTAAGCAACCTGGTGTTTACTTTTTCAGTAGCAGCTTCCAAGTCTTCTGTATCAAAGTTTGATTCCAATTGGCGTTTGTTTCTCTTAATTTCTCTCCTTTGGTTATCTGAAGAAATAATCACAAGAGGATAATCTTACCTTTAGCGTGTCCTTATATTTATCCACACATTATCTAAGGCTTCACTGATTTCTGTAAATATTAAAAAAAAAAAGAGGGGAGCACAGAGGGACAGATGAAACCGTGTGGTGGCAAACTTGCTGAGCATCCCCGTCGGAGCTGCTTGCCTTCCTGTGTTGTATCTCCAACCAATGTCAGTCCAAAGAGGTGTGTGATTGCCTTTTCCTCCCCTTGAGGCAAAATAGGTGTGAGATCTGTTGGGGTTTTTTTGACCCACCCTGTGGTCACTGATGTTAACTCAGCAGCAGTTGCCAGCACTAGCAAGACCAGTCATAGGCATCTGATTATTTTCATTTTTTTAAGTGCTTTTGTGACAGACTGGTGCCCTGCTCCCGAGGGCAGCTAGTGAACCTGGTGGAAACAGCTTCTGGACAGCTTTGATACTGCTCTTTTGCCCAGTGGGATATGCAAGGTCATGAGAAAAGTGGAAAATATTGGCAGCTTACATCCACAGGTGATCTAAAAATGTGGTGTCATTTTGGGGGTTTTTGGGTTGGGTGGGTTCTTTTGGTTTGGGTTTTTTGTTGTGGTTTTTTTTTTTTTCCTTCCATTTCCCTTTCTGAGTGTTCTGATATTAACTGGACCAATGAGAAGTAAATCTTTTCAAGCCTTTTCTCCTCCCAGGCCTGGAAGTCACCTGGAGAAGTTGCCATCTCCCTGGTGACTCCGGAACACCTTTGCTAAACTTGGCTCTGGCTGATGGGAGTACTTCAGTCCTGCAACTGCCCCCAGGACCTCATAAACTTCATCCACCAGTTGTCTAGCTAAAGCTTCTCGTCCTTCCACTCCACTGAAATCCTTGGGAAAAGCAGGGTAGGAAACAGGAGAGGCTATAGTCCCAGATCAGGAGCTTGATACTCCCCAACTCCCAGCCAAGCATAATGTTCCTGCTACCTGGTGTCAGCTGCCTGAACATTTTGGGGGCTAGTTTAAGCTGTTGTGTCTTCTCCTTCTGTAGAAGGAAGCTGACCTCTGGGAATGTTTCATCTCATAGTAAGTCACCCACGTGGGCTAAATAAATTGTCTGAGGAAATACAAGTATCGAAAACATCTAGTAAGTGTGGATAAACTCCAAACCTGTCTCGGCACCAACCCACAAGGGCTTGAAATACAGGCTGGGCAAGGGAGGAGACGATAAAGGATCCTGGTTTCCCAGGTGTGCAAGTCTCGGTGGCAAACCTGAGTTGGGGAAGGTGTTCAGGTGAAGGGAGGGATAGCATACTTTTCAAATAAAAGAAGTGTTACCTTTGGGATATGTTGGTCGCAGCCAGAAAATTGGAAGATCCCCACAAAGCTCTAAAATTTTGGGGCTTAGGAAACTGTTATGCTTGATAGGCTCGTCTGCAGCCACCCAGATAAGGGAGTTTTCATCAAATCTCACGGGCATGATTTCATCTTCCTGCAAATAGAAGAGCATAAATCCTTTGCTGCTCAGTGAACAGGCATGTGCCTGCTTGCTGTTAATTCTTGAGCATCAAACTGTATAATCATCAGCTGCAGCTAATACCGACCATCCTTGTATTTCACAAATGTGAACGGATTGTACCGAGCCAAAGCCTGAGTAAAGGTTGCCACCACTGAAATGAATGGCAAAACTACTGTCAGCTTTGCTGGGGCTAAGATTTCATCTGTCTCTGTCTTGGAAGGCTTTTGCCCCATGTACAACGACTAGGTGTCAGAGATCTTTCAGCCCAAAGCGCCAGATTTTTCAAGTGGTAGAAACTTTGAAGATTTACCACCTTCAGCAAAGCACCAATGAAATACGCCACCTAAAAACAAGACTCTAAACTTTTATCGTGCCCTGTTCTCATTTGAGGTACTCCAGGATATAACTGTGCTTACAATGAGGTGTGTCTGTGGGGAACCTTGTTCAAAAGTTTTAGAGAGGATTATAGCTTGAGAACTGCTCCAGCTTCCCATTTTAAGTCAACATGATCGGTCTGATTAAAGGTCTTGTTTGGTAAAAGCAATTGAATTGACCAAAAGTTTGAAGTGCGAGTTAAAGGAGCCTGCCTTTTTGAAGTGTACCCTGCAGGTTTTTGGTTCATATCTTCAAAGTAATGTAGGAAAATGCCAGTGATTGATTCTTTAAAGTTGTTAGTTCAAAGTATTATTTTACATAAAATGTGTAAGTATTTTATAGCAACAGTGAAATATTAAAAGAAACCCAACTTTTGAATCATGAAAACCAGTATGATTTCAAAGTTAAAATTCTAAATTGCTTCCATAAAAGTCATCAAAACTTGTTATATAACTGACTAGATCAATTTATTCTGTCGAGTTGTTGTTCCTTTAGTGTGTTTATTGATTTCTTTTGTAGGTCTCAAGTCATTTAAGTTCGCTATCCAATCTGTCTAGTGAGAAGTGCTCTGTATTTATATTCTCCCACTTAAGCTTTTATCAGCATCGGAAATATCTGAATCTAGTTTTCAGAAATAAAAATATCCTTTGTTTCTGTTTGAGGTGATCCTGACTTGTGAGCAGGCACAGTTTGGGTATCTAAAAGCTTATTTTAATCAACCATTTTTATAGGCAGTGTTGGTTATGATACGTGTTGTAAGAAAACGGCATATGCATACTTTCCTCTAAATATGTGTGTTTCAGAGAGAGGACTTGCTCTAGAAAAAATAAATACTACTTTGCCATTCCCGTTGTACATCTAATGTGGAAAGTCGAGCAATAGGGAAAGGTTAATATCCCAATGGTAGCACTAAGTCGGCTGCTTGATTTGGCCTCGGTGCATACAATTTATTGCAGTGGTTGTGTAGGTGATGCACCTTTGGAGAAGATACACAGAATACAGGACAAGGGAATAGGTCTGCTCCAGCCAGGTAGAAGATTAGAAATTTCCTTTTTGACTATTTTAGGATAATGTTGTCAGGACTGTGACTTTGTTCTTACAAAAAGACGGAAAATGGAAACCTTGACTTCAGGCAATAGTGCTCATGAAGTCAAGAAGCCCAGCCTGCCTTTAAAGTAAGGCAAAGTGGGAAAGATGCAGGTCTCTGCCTGGAATCTGGGCAAGATCTCTTCCCCATCACGGAGAAAATCCCACCAACTTCAGGGGGCTTTGCCATGTTGCTGGTGCCTTGCTGATGGGATTTAGAGAGACCTTTTTCCCCTTAAGTAGATGTTTGGTAATCACAGCACCATTGCAGGTAGGTGCAGCCTTAACAGCGCCTTTCTCCCAGCTAATTGTATCTGCTTTTAATTTCTTGGGAGTGGGGCAAACCCAGGGAAAGGGGTTGTGGCTCTCCTGCCGGGGGCTGAGCCCCTGCCACTGTCCGGGCTCAGCTGTACTCAAGGCACTGGAGCCGCTCCTGCGTGAGCAATGGGTTTGGGGTTCTGAGCTCTGGGAAACTCAGGATTTGCGCACACAAAGTGATAGACTTTTTCACAAATGTGAGGTAAGGAGAGGTTTTGGCGGTATCTGGGCGAGAACTGCAGCCTTAGTGGTGGTTGCGATGCAGATTCCATGAAATTTAGTTAACACGGTATCTTAAAATGAAGGCTGATGCTGTCTAAGAAGACAAACTCTTGATTTTTTTTTTTAACTGTTATTGCTTCAGCATTATCTCAATTTTTGCAGTAATGTTTTCCACAATTCCACTTTATTGACTATTTAAGAGGACTTGAGTGACAGAGTCCCTGCTTCTGCTCAAGAGTGTTGATAGAAATCTCCCAGCATCTACCATGACTCCTCTTCGCATTGACTAAAGGAGCTGCGTCTTCCGTGCTCTCCCTTCCAGCCTTGTGCACAGCCTGATCTCAGGCAGCTGCTCTTGTCACTGAGGTCTATGGATCTGGTAGAAATCGGTCTATGGCTTCCCCCCTCACTACTGTGCAGCCTCTCGCAATGCCCCTGGACACAGCGATGCCTCTGACGCCAATCTTGCTTTTCTTACTGTATTGGTTTTGTTTGGCAAGGTTTTGGTAGCGGGGGGGGGGGGTGGGGTGGGTGGGTGGGTTACAGGGGTGGCTTCTGTAAGAAGCTGCTGGAAGCTTCCCCTGTGTTCGAGAGAGAGCGAGCCCATATTAGCCGGCTCTGAGACGGACCCGCCGCTGGCCAAGGCCGAGCCAATCAGTGATAGTGGTAACGCCTCTGTGATAACATTTTTAAGAAGGAAAAAAAAGTTGGGACGGGGGAGAAACTGCCGCCGGAGTGAGGAGTGAGAACATGTAAGAGAAACAAGCCTGCGGACACCAAGGTCAGTGAAGAAGGAGGGGGAGGAGATGCTCCAGGCGCCGGAGCGAAGATTCCCCTGCAGCCCGTGGTGAAGACCCTGGTGAGGCAGGCTGTCCCCCTGCAGTCCAGGGAGGTCCACGGTGGAGCAGATCTCTACCTGTAGCCCGTGGAGGACCCCACGCCGGAGCAGGTGGGTTCCCGAAGGAGGCTGTGACCCCGTGGGAACCCTGCGCTGGAGCAGGCTCCTGGCAGGACCTGCGGATCTGTGGAGAGAGGAGCCCACGGAGCAGGCTTTCTGGCAGGACTTGTGACCCCGTGGGGGACCCGCGCTGGAGCAGTGTGCTCCTGAAGGACTGCACACCGTGGAATGGACCCATGCTGGAGCAGTTCGTGAAGAACTGCAGCCCGTGGGAATGGCCCACGTTGGAGGAGTTCGTGGACGACTGTCTCCCGTGGGTGGGACCCCACGCTGGAGCAGGGGAAGAGTGTGATCAGCCCTCGTCCTGAGGAGGTGAAGCGGCAGAAAATAACGTGTGATGACCATAAACGCCATCCCTGTCCCCCTGTGCCGCTGGGGGGGCTTGGTGGTGAAATCCGGGAGTGTAGTTGTGCCCGGGAAGAAGGGAGGGGTGGTGGGAAGGTGTTCTGAGATTTCGTTTTATTTCTCATTACCTTGCTCTGGTTGATTTGTAATAAATTGAGTTAATTTTCCCAAACTGAGTCTGTTTTGTCCGTGACGGTAATAGTGAATGATCTCTCCTGTCCTTATCTCGACCCGCGAGCCTTTTGTTGTATTTTCTCTCCCCTGTCCAGCTGAGGATGGGGGAGTGATAGAACGGCTTTGGTGGGCACCTGGTGTTCAGCCAGGGTCAACCCATCACACTTACCTTTCAGGGACCCCTTGCAATCAGTCAATGAACCCTCAACAACCCTACCACTATCCACAGTGGCTTTCAAATGTCATTTATATTTATATTGAAATACCGCTTTAAGACCTTCTCTATACAAAGATTTGTTTTTAAAAAGTAAATAAATTTCCACCTTACCAGCTCAGATGAGAGGCTCGCTTTAGTCATAGCATCAACTTCAGGGACGTGAGCTTTTGGCTGAGCTTTGATGTAACACTTTTCTCCTTCAGCAAAACGGATTCCAGTTATGCCCTGCAAAAGCAGAAGGCAGGGGGTTGTGTGCAGCCCTCCGGCTCCGCACCGCCCCCAAGAAAGCGCTCGAGCTCTGCTAAAATTGCCACTGAATCTTTAGTCTGAAGGTTAAATCTTCCTTAAAACTAGATGCAATAAAACACTCTTCCCTCATCATTTTAGCTTTACAGTTTTGGTCAAGTGGGTCTAGAAGTTTTCGCTCGATTTCTGAGAGATGGGGGTGTTTTATATAAGTGCTTCCATGCCTGCTGTAGACTACTTGGAGTAGCTCTGTTAAGGAACTAGTTGACATGATTTGAACTATAGCTTAGCACCTAACGTAGGCAGCCTCAAAATTGTGTTAGCTGGTGGTGCGGTACCCTTACAACACAGGTTTACAGAACTAGGGGGGCTGCTTGGTCCAATTTATACACGTAAGTGGCTGTGACAGCAAGGGGAAGCTCGTGATGGGGAATTTGGTGCAGAAATCTGTGTGTGGGACTCCCTTATCTGGCCTATGAGGGTGAAATTCAGTTGCCTAAACCATGGATGTCTAGTTTTAAGCAAGAGAAGGGTATCCCAGCAGCTCCAGAGGGCTGCAGGTCTCCTGCAAGTCCTGGATCTTATCTGCCAGCCCTGCGCCAGCATCTTGGGCATCAACATTTTGGCAC
The DNA here is from genome assembly GCF_929443795.1 of Astur gentilis. NCBI lineage: Eukaryota > Metazoa > Chordata > Aves > Accipitriformes > Accipitridae > Astur > Astur gentilis. The sequence continues at coordinate 29,131,523 of NC_064892.1, read as the reverse complement.
AGGAACCTTGGCTGTAGTTTCTGTGTTTCTGCTGTAGGTTTTTGGGTACCCATGAAAGAGCTCTCTTTTACGTTATGACTTTTGATACCTCGTTGTAGATGGCCAAACTTTTTTCATAGGGTTGCGCAAGCTCCATTCAGCCACCTAAATATAATTATCTAGTGCCACCCGAGGTATGCTGGTTTTCTGCCCGGCCGCTCGCTGCCAGGACAGGGACACGGGTGTCGTCGTGACCCCTCTCACCTGCCTCGTACGGGCATCGCGGATGCCTCGGGCATCTAGTGCAGCTTCAGATGGATGGTACTGAGGCACCCGAGTCTTGGCCCGTGTGCCTGCAAGTCCTGCACAGTTGGACAGACACCCATCAAAACCAACTGACTCATTTTAAAGCAGTGAGAGAGGGGATGACTGTGCAGGGATGGATGGGTGCACAAGGGAATGAGACTTTGTGGTGCACCGAACGTGCTAGGAATAAGTATCTTAATATTGCCAAATCCAAGTTTTCACTGACGGTGCAATCATTTGAGTGGCGCCAGTCAATCCAAAGCTGCTAATGTAAATACTTGGCTGTTGGAAGCACATCTTTTCAACTTCTTTCTCCTTTATGTGCATTCTTGGCTCAAACCCCAACTGGCAGCATCCCTTTGCTCTTGCTGAGCCTGTCCCTGGCCCACTGTAATTAAAAGCAGGCATTGTCCCTGGAAGGTCCCGTTAGCTGATTGGTGCTGGGAGTTGATTTCTGACCTGGTTGTGACAGGCGGTAGCTTACCAGCAGCACACATGGAGGCAATATGAATTCAGCGTCTCTCCAGTGGGCTGGTGCTTTTGTGCAGATGTGGAACGGTGAAGGAAAAATGGGAAGAGCTCGTGGCAGCTCTTATTCAGCTGCTAATAATGTTGCTATGGTGATGTTAATGAGAGTTTCATAAAGGCTGATCTGCAGCTGTTGGGTCCTGGGTCTTCTGGAGTGGATTGGTTTGTACTTGCTGAGAAGCCAAGGAGCTGAATTTCCTCACCTTTCTAGATGCAGCAAAGGGAAGGTGGCTGCTCCAGAAGCCCTGGCTAGGTCTTCCTAGCAGTAGCGTCTTTGTTTTAGGTGCTGCTTTGACTTACAGAGGACTTAACTCTGAAGTTATGTAGGGTGTTTTGCACCTGAGAAGGTTAATTGCAGGATCCGGACCCTGTAAATAGCTTTCTGCAACATCACATAGATGTGCCTTTAGTAGCTCAGAGGTGGTACAGCTCAGTGAACCACTTTATCCAAGCTGTTGAGCTCTGCTAAGATTCAGCATCTGTTAGTCCAGACTTTGTGCAGAGCCGCCACAGCCAAGTTGCTGGGGTACCCAAACGTGTTTGCTGTCGTCCCAGCGCTGTGCGTTTGATGTACAGATGCATAAGCTAAGCTAAATGCCTCCATCCTCTCCCCTGGAGATGAAGCCAAGCCATGGAGAGCAGCTCCCATCCTTGGACGTCAGAGCAGAGCGAGCTGCCAGGGTCCAGCACTGTATAGTGGTCTCTCCTTGGTGTCTACTTGGCTTATCGTGTTGACCCAGTGCTCCTAAAAGGGTGATATTTTGGGGAGGGGGAGGTGTTTTTTCCAGTTCAAATCGTATGAAATCACACAAGGGCTGCGTCACAGCCTGCCGGACGGTTTTTCTAGCAAGACTCCCAAGGGCACGTGTCGTAGATCTGTTCAATGGTTTGAAAATGCAGAGTGTTTCGTGGAGCCAAACCCGATGCAGCCTAATCCGTGCTGCTTCCCAGAGTGGGACCTGGCACGGCCTGTCCCCAAAAGGCACTAAGACTTTGTTTTGGAGGAAACGGCCTGGCTTGCTGTGAAAGCAAGCCAGGAGAGCAAGGATGTTTGTGTGGATAGTTGGGGGCTGGAACCTGAGACCGACTGGGACAGAGAAGTCAGGTAGGGCAGGGTATCCTTAGAGTCCAGCGCTGGAGCGTGTTACGTGAAGGATAAGGGTGGTGGTACTTACAATCTGAAAATCATGAACTTCAACAGCTTCTTCACTCCCGCTTCCCGTTTTGAATGTCTCTAAGTTGTTCCCAGCATCTATTTCCATTGATCCATCTTGTACTTTTCCATTAATGCTCATAGTATAGTGAACGTTGTACACCTGGAATCGATAAAAGAGCAGTAGTGCATGTCAGTAATTGCTTATTACCTTCCTCCTACAGCAGGCGATGGGTCAATCTGACTTGTCATATCCCTACTCAGCTCCTGACTCTTATTTCTGTAGGCATTTCGTAATCCTCCAGCAACCAACACCGCAACAACACTTCACCATGGGGGCAGGTTGCCCGGAGAGGTCGTGCGTTTCTCCATCCTTGGGAGTTTTCCAGGCCTGACTGGATCAAGCCCTGAGCAACCAGCTGTGACCCCACAGCTGGCCTTGCTCTGAGCAGCGGGTAGGACTAGAGACCTCCTGAGGTCCCTCCTCCAGGGACTACTCGCAGTTTGACTTCAAAAACAGTGTAGGGTGAGTCCACATCCAGGCTCATTCTGACATAAAAACCTCCTTCTAGGTCATATTTTAGGAATCGCTTCTTACGCTGGCATGATTCCCAAAGGAGAGCAGGAGTGAACATCCTACTCCGAAGGAGGCTAACCCCCGTTTATCTCTTAGGGTGTTCTGCTGAGGCACAGGAAAACAGGTTCCTCTTGACTATGAACATGCTTCCTAGCTTGTAATGGATGTGAACTTTGTTTAAATTGGATGTGAAGTTGTATAGACTCGTATTTTCCTTGTCAGCGTATTTGGTCTTATCCTATTTTCAGTGAGGAAAGCTGCAGCGTGGTTTCTATTTGCTGGAGGACCACAATCTGTGGAGGGGTTTTGCGATTCTCTTGTGCAGCTCTGCTAAAAGTGCTGCACAAGCAGTTTACTTCTGGTCTTAAAAAAGCCTTACAGCATTTTAATGAAAAATTTACACTGACAGCTAGAGACAAATTTCTTCTTCTCTCACCTTTGCTTAGGAAAGTCTAAGGTGTCAAAGATTTATGGTTCCTCAGTTATACAGATTCAGTCCCATATTCTCTCTGCTGTCTAGGATTCCTGTTGAAAGCAGTCCATAAAACCAGACCAAAGTACATGGTGTCCCCTGCAAGGGCCTGAGCTGGAGCTGAGACTTTGTTACCCCTGACAGTTACGGGAGAATTTAAAGATTTAAAATAAAAATAATAATTTAAAAATTGCCTTAATTTTTGTTATGAATGACCCTACATTTAAGTTTTACAGTTGCTTCCTAAACATTTGCAAGTCAAGTGTAGCTTTCTGAGTTTGAAGGCAGCTTGGAATAATACCTCTAAGCTTCCCCTGTGTCTTTAAGCTTCCAAGTCGATCACCAGGTAAAGACAGCTATGAATGTGACAGGGTTTGTAAACCCGCATTTAGATGATGGGAGCAATCGGGGAGGGGGAAAAAAAAAAATGAAAAAAAGGAAACTTTGTCCTGTACTCTGGAAATGCACCCACCCCGTCAGAGCTGAATGTGCTGTACTCCCCAACCCATTCGGGTCCCTCTCCCTTTACACCTTTTTGGTGTAAAACCTTGTACGTTCTTTCTGATTATCTGAATTATTCCTGGGGGGGGGGGGGGTGTCTGTCTCCCCAGCACACCTCTGCTCTGGCAGCTGGGGTTCACACAAGGCTCTTCTTGATGGGGACTGGTGCGTGGCTGGAGGTGGTACAAAACTTCTTCCAAAGTAAATTCAAAGATACTAATTGCACTTAAGGAGCAAGTTACGTTCACGTGTGCGCCACCACATTTTAAACCAAAATCTTATGTAAACAGAAAAGTTAATAACACGTTTTAATGCTCTGAAGTTTGGTTCTTAAACTGATCAGCACCTTCTCAGTTTTGTTCTTTTCATACAGGGTTTTTCATGTACTCCAAAAAATGTAAATAATAAAACTTACCGTGACTTTAAAAATTGTTCCACAGCTGCTAACCATAAACGCCTGTGTGTGCGCACAGTCATACAAACCGTCAGAGTGAAATAATGGTGCCTGTTAATGGGTTAAATATAGCATTACATATTTGAGGGTCCAGGCAGAACCTGGACCAAGAATGCAGCTGATGTGAAGAAGGAATTTACACGTTTCAATGCTTTTTTTGTCCTGGGAGCTGGAGTTTGCCCAGGATGTGAATCCCTGGGGACTTGTTGGGGTTTGAGTTCGCTGAGGATTTGCGAGCAGAAATCAATGTGGTGTCTGTGCTCTCGAAGCTACGTTTCGCGTTCGTTAATAAACGCGCTTCCACCAGGCTCCGTCCGAACAGCCGGTCAAGATAACGAGCGTGAGGTTGGTTTTTGGGTTGGATTTTTTTTTTTTTTTTTTTTAATGAAAGCATAGAGGAAAAACCCCAAAAGCTCTCCTTCAACCCCTCTTCATCCACCTCGTAAGGAGTATCCCCATCCTCCCACCACCACCACCACCCCCCCCCCAGTCCCCCCCGGTGGGCTGCCGTGCCTCCTCCCGCCCTCACCTGCCTCTCGGTGGCTTTCCAGAAGTAGAAGGCTCCGATGGCCCCGGCCAGCAGCAGGAGGGCTCCGGCGATCAGCACGGCCGCCCCCGCCTTCAGCAGCCGCCCCGGCCCGGGGGGGGACACCGCGGCGTAGGCCTGCCGAGGAGAACGCGGGGCTGGATTCGGGCCGAGAACACCCAAATTCCCACACACAAACACCCACCCGTGACCTCGGGACCCCCAGCCAAACCCCCCCGTTCCCTTTCCTCGGTGTCCCATCCCGATCCATCTCCCACCCCATCCCACCCGGCTCGCACTCACGGGGGGCAGGCACTGCTCCACATCTTCGGGCCCCGCTCGGGCGATGGGCACCTTCTCGGAGCCTTCTGCCATGGCTGTCACTGGAAGGAAAACTTTCCCGTCCTTTTTCCACCTCCCCTTTCCCGGCCCTGGGCCCCTTCCCCCCGGGTGGGTGGGGGGCAGCACCGCCCCGGCCCGCCCCGGCCGTAGGGGGGGACACACACGACGGGACCGCCCCATTCCCGGGCACAATGAGCCCCTTGAGCCGGCAAACAACTGGCAGAGCCCCCCCCCCCTCTGGGGCTGTGACCCCCTATCCCAACCCTATGTGTGTGGTTTTCCCTCCCCCCCCCCAACCCGCCCCGGGGCTTGGCTCCAGTTTTGGGGGAGTCAGGAACACAAGGGGATTCCATCGCGGAGAGGTGAGGTGCCCCGACAGCCAGAGGGCTGACATAAAAAAGGGGTTTTTAAAATAGAACGGTGCTTTAACTGCCCTTTTTTTTTTTTTCTTTTTTTTTTTTTTTGATGCTTCCCCGCAGGAATTCGCAGGCGCCGGAGCTGACACGCTGCTGTCGGTGTCGAGCCCAGCCCCGGCACAGGCTCGCTGGGGGCAAAGCCTGGGGGGTAATTTCATCTTTTCATTTTGAAAGGTCACGGCTACCTTGCGACTTGACCTCTAGAGTGGACGTAGCCCTGGGATTTCTTCTCTTTTCTCTCACTCGTGATGCTCAGATGGGCTTTTTGAGCACCTAAAGTCCAGTAGGATCATAGGGGAATTAGGCTTGGAAGGGATGTTCATCTGCACCTATTTGCTCGTTCCAATATTGCACAAGGGAAGCTTAAACTCAGGGCTACGACCGGCTATGTGTGTCTGTCCGTATGTGTGTCCGTCCGTGTGTCCTTCACGCACCGCATGGACATCCCGCCCGTACAAAAATGTGCTGCCTGCGCTCTTTGATGCTGGAAAACAAATAGTGCTGGACCCCTTTGGGGCTGACATGACCAAACACAGAGCAGAGCATCCTTCCTAAGGCTGGAAGCAGAGGGAAAAAAAAAATATCGACTGGAAAAAAAGAGGGTGAAGGGTGCAGCCTGGGTTGTGCTCTGCTTGCTTGGTGGCCCAGCTCCAGTTTCCCAGACAGGCAACAGCACTGGCGGGGGGGGGGGGGGCTGTTAAACTGAGGGGACCCTGGCCCACGGGCCCCCATTTCACTCCGGTGCAGTGCCTACGCTAACCGACTCTGCAACAGCAAATTTTTTTCAAATTATCCATCGTCGTTTAGATTTCTCTGCCCGTCTCTTCTCTACTTCGCTTATCTGGCAGGTTTATGTCTTCCTGCTCAGTTGTTGCACGCTACGGACACGTCCCCACCGGCTTAAACCTTCTGGGATCCTGACAGCAGAGGCCAGGCGGGGACCCTGTCCCACCGTGGCTCGTCCCAGCTCCGCGTGCCCTCAGGAGGCAGGTTTGGTCCCCGCACTTGATCTCCTACGCTTGCCTCTCCTCTGCGTCCCCGCTCCATAACTGCAAAAATCTTTGCCGTTTCTCCTGTCTAAATCCCCTCACTGACGTGACCGGTAGCTTAAAAACTACCATCAAGCGACACAAAAGTGGAGAAAACTCAGGCCCCGCCGATCGCCTTGCATCCACGTGCTTGGGGACCAAATCCCAAAGACGCGATCCCCATTTTCCTTCCCTTCAACCCAAATTCATCCTTCCTGTCGATTACTGTCATTAATGATCAGACCTTAAACAAACATTTAACGGGCATAGTTGCCGCCGAAAATAAACACAATCACAGCTCATTAAATCAAAAGCGAAGCCTACTGTGCAACTTCCTAAACTAGGGCATATTCTAGCCCTCTCTCAAATGACATACTCTTGTAGTTGGGGCTAATAATAAGATTATGATCCTCTTCATTAGCAAGTATTTTGTTACACCAAAAATCTCGTGAATGGATATGTCTATCTTGGCAAAATGTGCGAATCCCAGCCTTTGATCTCAAACCTCCATTTAGCATCGCTGCTTTAAAAAGACAGATTTATTTTAAGGCCCCTGTGCTCATCTCCCGTGGGAAAACGTGCCAGGGAGGGAGCGCTTGCCCAGGAAGAGCTGCTGCTCCCCGGGCTTTGGCTCATTTCGGCTGCTTCCCTGCGATTGAGGCGGGGGAAGCCGGTGTCCCCCCATCCTGGTCCCCATCCGAGTGCCCAACGGCTCCTTCCCCGGGATGCGAATGGAAGGAGAGAGGGAGGCTGCGCCATTTCGGCTAGCAAAAGGATGGCTGAGGCTGGGGTGTCGAGGAGGAGCGTTAGCAAAGGCGCTATCGGTGCAAGAACGAATAGGTGTAATTAGTACATCTAGGCTGGATATTCGTGGAGGTACCTTCACTCCCGGGGCTGTGCGGTCAAGGGCAGCGGTGGCCCCCCCGGCAGGTTTTGGCTCGGGCAGACTCCTGTGATCCCAAGCAATGGTGCCAGCCACGAGCCGATCCGCAGGGATAGGTGCCCGGCTGCCAGTCCTCAGCGGACTGGGGTGTGAGAAGGGTCCCGCTCGCGTGGGGAGGTGTGGGTGGGAGAACCGGTCCTTCGGGAGGGAGCTGTTCTGCCCAAACCCTGGGAGAGAAGCCGTGCAGCATTCCCTCCTCAAGTCAAGGTGCAAATCCCCCGAGTAATCCTCCAAACATATTTTTCTCATGCAGGGATCAATCCCAGATTTTTTTTTTTAATTTTTTTTTTTTTTTCCCAACTCAGAGCATCGCTGCCTCTTCTTCTTCTTTTGTTCCACAGGCAGAGGAAGAGCAGCATGAAATTTCAAGCAGACACAAGGGAAAAACCCCGTTCCTTTTACACAGTTTGCAGCTTACCACCTCTAGTTAACCCCTACGCTCATGCTTTGCCTTTTGTCTGGGCACATCGCTGTTTTCCTTGGAGGGTGCGTGGAGCACATCTTTTGCTGTTTGATTGATTAGGTGACAAGAGAGAAAACAAGATTTTTTAGACAGATGCAAATCCATACAAACAGCTCGGCATTCAGCAGCTCCAGACACTCGCTGCGGAGCGCAGACGAGTGCAACAGCCAGTGTTTGCAGGGCTTAGGACAAAAAAACGTGACTTGCCTTTCACCAGCTGAATTCTTCATTTGCAATAAAGATGATGATGATACTAGTGTCTGAGCTCAGTCTCCTCTCTAAATAACATGTGTGTGCTCAGCTGGATTAAGCCAACTTCTGAGACTGGAAATCATAATAACAGTATTTTACAGGACAGCCTTTCTGGTCGTCTAATACTATTATCCTCTGGGCTGAAAAGCATTCCAGAGTACTTGGAGGGCTACGATGAATGTGAGGTTGCTTAGCCGATAGTACTGGCTTGTCTCAGGGAAGCACATTTTTCTCATTATTTTTCAGTTTAAAGAAAAAGTTTAGAAGGAGAAATGGAAATATTAAAAATGAGAAGGATTTGGTGATGCTGCATGCCTTTCCATAAGTCTCTTGTGGTGCCTTATGCATTTTATCTTCATTTTCTAAGTGTCCCAAATAGTTATTTGAACTCCGTGATGGCCTGAGCAGAAATTCATGAGGGCTACTGAGACCAGGCACCTGATTCATGGCTCTGCTTTTCCATGCGTTTACACCACCATGACATGGTGCCGATTCAGTTCCCACTGACTTGACGTCTCTTCAAAATAACCAAAGTCCTTTGAGGAAAAAAGTCCTACAGAAAAAGAAAATCTTGGCTTTGGTATTGTGGTGGGTTGAGCCTGGCTGGAGGCCAGGTGCCCACCAAAGCCACTCGATCACTGCCCTCCTCAGCCGGACAGGGGAGAGAAAATAGAACGAAAGGCTCGTGGGTTGAGATAAGGACAGGCAGAGATCACTCAACCAATTACTGTCACGGGCAAAACAGACTCGACTTGGGGAGATTAGTTTAATTTATTACCAATCAAATCAGAGCAGGATAATGAGAAATAAAACCAAATCTTGAAACACCTTCCCCCCACCCCTCCTTCCTTCCTGGCTTTAATTTTACTCCCAGTTTTCTCCACCTCCTCCTCCCAGCAGCACAGGGAATGGGGGTTGGGGTCAGTTCCTCACACGTTGTCTCTGCCGCTCCTTCCTCCTCAGGGGGAGGAGGACTCTGCACTCTTCCCCTGCTCCACCGTGGGGTCCTTCCCACAGGAGACAGTCCTCCATGAACTGCTCCAGCGTGGGTCCCTTCCCCGGGCTGCAGTCCTTCAGGCACAGCCTGCTCCAGCGCGGGTCCCCCACGGGGTCACAACTCCAGCCAGAAAACCTCCTCCGGCGTGGGCTCCTCTCTCCCCGGGCTGCAGGTGGAGATCTGCTCCCCCGTGGACCTCCCTGGGCTGCAGGGACACAGCCTGCCTCACCGTGGTCTTCATCACCACGGGCTGAGGGGAATCTCTGCTCCGGCGCCTGGAGCACCTCCTGCCCTCCTGCTGCACCCACCTGGGGGGCTGCGGGGCTGGGGCTCTCTCCTGTCTCCAGCTGCCGTTTCTGTGTGCCCTGCAACTTTTTTTCCTTCTTAAATATGTTACCACAGAAGCACTACCACTATCGCAGATTGGCTCAGCCTTGGCCGGCGGCAGGTCCATCTTGGAGCCGGCTGGCATTGGCTCTGTCGGACACAGGGGAAGCTTCCAGCAGCTTCTCACAGAAGCCACCCCTGTAGCTCACCCCCCCACCAAAACCTTGCAACGTAAACCCAATATAGGTATTTAACTGACGACAGCCTGAGGATTTTGAGAAACTCTAAGGATTCTCGCTGGCAGTGAGACCAAAGGATGAAAACTCATGTATGTACGTCATCGCCATGGCTCTCGTCTCCGTGGTGGCCCTGGATGTTGAGGTGTCCCTGGGATGCTCACTTTTCCTCATCTCTCCCTCTGCCCTTTGCACAGGCTGCGCCGACACCGTCCTCCCTTCCCACAGAATTTCAAATACCAAAACTGTTGTTTTTCCTGCTAGGCTGTGAAATTCTCCCTGGAAAGCCCTGCAACGTCCCTTGCTCTGATGCTACTCTCTGGAGAAGATGGGCATCCCCATTTGCTCTGCTTGAGGTGCATTCTCAGCAGGACAGCTCAAAAGGATGGCCCAAAACGTGCTCGGTGCAGGACCTCGCTCATCCCGAATCCTTCCTCGTCCCTCCTGCAGTCGGGTGAGGACATATGGCCCATCACGGTTTGCTCTTCCTCACCCCAGGACACTAAAGGCTGATTTGTTTTTCCCCAGGGCTGAATCCCATCTATCCATATGTCTTCATCTTATTCTTCTTAATTTAGCTAGTGGCTGTGCCTTCTGTTTTCCTTGAATTAAAGAAATAAAATAACTAGCTGTCCTTAACATGCTTTCATTCCTACCTTTAACCATGTGGTGTCTTTTGTAGCTATTCTGTGTAAATTGCTCATAGGCTACTTTCTTTCTTAACCTCCAACCACAGCTTTGTGCTTTGGAGGTAGTTATTATCTTAAACAACTTGGTAGCATCAATCTGTTTCTTTCCCAGAGGCTTCTTTACAGTTTGATGAGAAATCTGCTAAGTTTCTTTTTGCTTTGTAGCAAAGGCTGAGCCTGCCTTTTTTTTTTTTTTCCTCTCATCCAAAAGCACCCATGAATCAACTATATTTCACTTTTTCGATCTATGCACTGTTCTTCTAATAATTTCATGACCCGACTTTAGAGAATTTTTCCAATGAGATTGTCCCGGAGGCACCTGCAGTGCCAGAATGTTTTTCACAAATCCAATCTCTTGAAACGTATATTTTACTCACCCTTCTGACAACACTTTAAACATTTTTTTTTGCTTTCATTACCTTTGTGAGACATTTGCGCAGGTTGATTCCAGCAAGTTTAATCCTTATTCACCTACGCTCTGTTCTTTCATTTAGCTTCTTACACCAGGCTATTTTTGATCCAATCTATAATACTTCTTCCCCCAGATTCAGATCTCTACTTTAGAAAAAAAAAAAAAAACCTCTTCCAAAAAACCCCTCCCTCACATCAGATTTAAGAAACTAAACCTGGGAGAGTTAAAAAACCTATACATAACCATGTCTTCTGCTGAATTTTATTGCTACATGGATTTTCTTTCTTTTTTTTTTTTTGCTTCACATCCCTTTTCTTGAGATTGTTGGTCCTCAGAAATAACTGTGGAGACTATGACATGTCCATCGAGGTGACCCAGGGCCTCTCCGTTGCCCACTGAAGGCCGTGAGAGCTGCGTTCCCTCCGAGGACCTCTGTGCTTAGGGTGGGACATGGTGGAGAAAATGGGTAAGTTCTCACTGGAAAAATCCAGCAGACAGTGCCATGGCTCAACCGGAGCCGCAGACCACTTGGATGAATATTTCCCTGAGAGATTAAAGGTAGAGTAGAGAGAGACCAAGAGCAATCATAATTTCTGGGCACTCCCTGTCCTCCCTCCATGGCTTTCCTTATGAAATCAAGCTCTAGCAACAACAACGATAATAAGTTTGGCCTGGCTGAGGCCGAATCTCCTTTCCCCAAGATGGGATTTGACAAACCTGGAGCCACGGGGCCCTCATGCCTGTCTGGTGTGGTCTGCTGAGGGGACCAAATGCTTGAGAAATAGCAGGAAAAAAGCCGGGGACCTTTCCCCTTGGAGACCCTGGAAGAGCGAGGGATGAAGGGAGGAATGGCAGGCCCTGAACACGGAGGCCGGGTGAGGTAGGAGAAGGGATCGTGAGCTCCTGGAAAGGCCTGGCTGCCATGGGCCTCGCATCCGCGGCTGCCACCGGGACCCTCAGCACAGCCCTTTTTCGTCAGGGTTTGCCTCACGGTGCCATGAGCGGCCATTGCCACGGCGTTCCCTAATCCCGAAAAGGGGGAACTGTCAAATAATTTAAGCTCCACGTGTGATAGACCGTCTGCTCCGGGCCACGCACAGCATGGGGGAGAGCTGAGGAGCCAGAAAACACCACCGTGGGGAACCGGACTAATTGGAGAGGGGGTGGCAGCAGCCTCTGCCCACCGGTTTTTCCTCCATGGGGTCTGGCGGGTGCTGGGGAGAAGCCCAGCCCCGCCGCTGGGCTGGGGGGACGTCGGGGAGGGCTGAGGATGAGCTTGGGCTTTTCTTGCTCCTTGCTGACGGACCTTTCGGTGGTGCCTCCAGCTGCTCGTCTGTCTGGCACAGACAGTAAGGACTTGCCTCCAGGCAGTTTTGGGGCTGTTTTGTGGGGGGGAAGAAGAAGAAGAGTTAGCTTGCAGAGAGCTCTTGCCCTAGGTGGAGGGAACCACCTCGCAGCTGCTCTGCCTTCCTCTCTTCGAAGGCTTCCACCACCCATGGCCTCGGTGGCCAAGAGGAGATGCTCAAGGTAGCTGATTTCCTTGCCTCTGCCCACAGAAAGCCAAACTCGTCCCCAGCTGTGACCACGCGTGACTCTCCGCTCCTGCGAGGAGGTGGCCGCAGCTGCCCCTGAGCATCTCCTTGCCCCGAGGGAAGCCCACCCTTCCCGGCCGAGACCTGCAAGTGGCTCTGCGAGAGCGACGTCCTCCATGCAAGCTTGGCCTGATGAAAAGAGCTTTGTTCGCCCTTGTTGGCGCTGAAGGAACCTGGCCCCCAGCTGTGGCAATACTGGTTTTAAAGACAGAGGTGACTGGCATAGCCTTTGCTCCGTGGTCGAGACACAGCTGGGTGGTCCCTCGTGCGATGAATTCGTTAAATGTGTGAAGAGGTCGGAGGAAGGCATAAAGCACCGAGCATTTCTCTCCCCTTCTGTGGATAATGCATTTTAAAGATCAGCTTGGCTTTGCCTGCAATGTGATTTGTTTAATTATTTAAAGCCTGTTAGCATATTTTCCTCAAGGGATGGAAAATCCTCAGCGAAAGGATCCTTACACCAGAACACAGATCTCCGTTGTACGCTGAAGGTCTGGGCTCGCACCCAGCCACCCGCACTGATCCCACCACATCGTACGGTGGAAACGCTGTGTAAATACTCACCTTCCCAAATCCAGAAGACGCCTCATGCCAGCCTCTTCTCCACACCTACAAGTCCCCAGTCACTAAAGGGCACTTTAGTGGGGTTATAAGTGGTAGGTACTTGGCATGGAGAAGGCTTTCTAAGACAGTTGTCAACCTCAGCCCTTTCCAAGCCTACGTTTGGTTGGATATATCTGCATGGTGCAAGGCGGCGTAATGTTGAGATATCTGGAGAAATACATCTGGGACTCTTGCTGATGTCCAAGGAAAGGCTTTCTGCTTCAGGATTCTCATCTCCACATGGCTGCACGGTGGAGGACTGTAGTATGAGGAGGGGCAGAGAAGGCGTGGGAGCAAATGGTCCTGCCACAAGACTGGATTGACTGGATCCCAGATGCTCTTCCTCTATCCCAAAACTGTCTGGCTCCATTTTACTAAGCCTGCCGTGACAAACAGCATGTGCAGGGCTGACCTCACACTTCTGAAATCCCAAGGGATGGTCCCCCTCCCTTCTTCACTGCCCCCTTCACAAAGTGCCAGCTTGGCAGCTCTGGCTCCTCTATGCCACCTCCGAGTCTGACCTGCAACATCCCGTTGAAAAGGGAAAAATCTCTCGATTGGGCTCAACTTTGAGAGAAACCACCGTGTTTCATGCGAGCAGGCGCGTGTGTGTGCTGGGCAGGGTCTGATGGCTGAGGCAGGACTTCTCTTCAGCATCCCCATCGCACCCAGAAGGTGTTACACAGCAGACAAGCTGTACCAGACACGAAATCCTCTTTCCATTTCCTTCTCTTACGTTGAGCAGTGAGTGCTAAAACAGAGCTGCCAGCAGCTGCAGCCATCCTGGCTGTGGGATCAGGATGGAAATATTTGGGCACGATTCCTGCCGGTTTCATCATGAGGAGCCTTCCTGGAGGATGGATGGGCTGTGGGCTGTCTCGCGGCTCGGATACTTGGAAAGTAAGGGGGACCTCACTCCCTACGGCTGGGGGACCTCATCCCCGCCTGGATGGGTGCGTGCCACCCGGGTTTTCCCAGCACTGCTCGGTGCTGCAGGTGCCGATGCACCCGGGTACCGGAGCTGGCACCACGTTGCCTCGTCTGTGCCGGTGTCTGCAGCACCTTGTTTTTTCACTGCAGCGCAAATCACAGGGATGCAACTTAGATTTGCTCTGACATTGTAACGGGGGACCCCAGAGACTGACGCTGTTTACGCTGGCGAGGCCTGACGTCCTCGTGGCGTTTGAGCTGGGTCGCCGCAGATTCAAGTTGTTGTCGATTTTTATTTCGTGTTTACCCGGGAAACCCGGACTCAAGGCTCAACTGGGGCACGGTGGCTCGTTTCCACAAGGTCCGCCCTTCAGCCAGTCTTACAGCTGAGTTGGCCGAGGTGCAAAGAGGTCAAGAGCCCCGAGTGAAACACACTGAACGGGTGGCTCATTAAGGGCTGAACTCCAGACCCGTGTTCCCAGCCCTCTGCTCTAATCACCAGGCGAGACATGGGAGAGCCTCATGGGGCTGATGCTGATGAAAGAAGAGTCAACAGCTTTATTTTGCAGCTTTATTAGCAAAGACGAAGTAAAGCCAACGTGCCCCACTCTATTATTGAACCAGTAATCTCTGCGTGCTTGCATCCAGAGCTTCCCAGCCGTTTAACTAGGAGCCTGAACAATAAAATATGTTAGGTCCGAAATGGCTAAAGCGGAGGCAAAGCAGGAGGTAAGCCGTCTAATTGGAGAAGTTGCAGCGGGAATCTCACCCCGGGGGTCTGTCCCTTGGGATTAACGGTTTCCTGACATCTGGGTTGCGTGGCACTGCTGCCTTGCCCTGGGTCCCACCAGGGCTGATGGCAGGGAGCCAGCGAACAGCAACAACAACGAAGTCCTCAAACTCCTACAACAGGGAAGATGAAGGTTTTTTTCTGCTGTCAATGCGGAGGCCTTTGGGAGAAAGAAACGGGCAGCTCCCAGAGACGTACGGTTGTGACTTCTCTTGGCTTGCAGAATCACAGAAAGAAAAAGCAGGCAGAGGGAAATACAGTCTCTTCTGCTGCCGCTGGGGTTGTCCCAGTGGAGAGATCCCCCCCACCCTCTTGTCCCGTCCAATTTTAAAGGCCTGGGGGTCTTACGTCACCTACTCAGGACGGCTCGTCCGTGGGGAATGCAGGAGCGCCTGCTGCGCGTCCCGTCCTCTCCCATTCCAGCAAAGCCGCCCCAGGTCCGTCTCTGCCCAGGCATGCACCAACGTTTGCAGCGTGCCAGGGTCTCAGGGCAGGGCTCCTACTTCTGCCTGCGTCCTTTCCTGGCTGTAGGCCACTACCGAGGACAGATAGATTCATTTTCCCTAAATAAGGTGCCTGAACTAGTTAAGAGAAAGAGGTAGCAGCTAGAAGTCGGAGGAATCACCGTTTGGAGACGTCTATTTCTTTCCTTCCTCCTGTGAGCGAGATGCTGCTGGTTAGTAGTTGAGGTGCAGACCCTTGGGGGCCACCAGAGAGGTGAGATGTGTCCCACTGTCAGCCGGTGGTCATGAATTTGCACTTGCCTCTCCCTCTGGTAGCCCATCGAGATGAAACCAAGTCACCAACCCCAGGTCCTGTCCTCCTGCTTCCTCTCCCTGCTGCGATCTCATCGGAGCCATTTGCTGATGCAGATGAAAAACCAAACATGGAGAAGTAAAAAGAAAAAAGCATCCAAATGTGCTAGAGCCAAGGGACTGACTTGGACACGTAGGCTGAGGACACCCCAGGAGGTGTCCACAGCAACGCGCAGAGCCTCACACGGGCTCGGAGCCTGCCGTAAATCTTAACTAAAGTACTCAGCCTGTTTTGAAATCCACCCACAGCCTTACTTTTTACAAACTCGGGAAGAAAATGGCAAATTAATCCTTTTTTTAAAAGGATGAGCCGGTTCCTTGTCATTCTCCGCGCAGCTCAGGGTATGATAGTTCCTGCTGCATAAATACAGATTGTTTCTTTTCACAACTTCCCTTTCATCAGACTGCTAGGAAGGCCTGGAGGTTGTTAAAAATTGTGAAAGAAACTTGCTTCCCAATTAAGGTCAATCTCTTTTATCAGAGTCTTTGCATATAAACCTCACTTTCAGAAGGATTTCTATAAACTCCATCCCTGCCTCTGACAAATTGGGAGATGCCCAAATCTCCGAAGGAGCCGGAGAAGCGGCTGACTTCTTTCCCGGCTCGCAGCGCAACGCAGGGATCTGATCTGTCATGATGACTGAGAACATGTCACAACAATCTGTTTGCGTTCTTCAGGAAAGAAAAACATCTTTCTCTCCCCGAGCTGTAAGCTAATTTGGAGATTTTGCAAGCTGACATGCAACCTGATTAAAATGACCTCAGGCCAACAATTCTTCTTAGGCAACTCGACAATTAAAGTCTAGACCTATCTGTAGCCCAGGGGTTTTTTTTGCTTCAAATCCCTTTCAGGGAGGAGAGAGTTCTGTGTTTTTATTTTTAAATCTACATATTTGGAATTTTTCTTTTACACTTTCCTTCTACTGTAGCAGAATGTGCTAAGGGGATCTATATTTTTTCACATTTTGAGCAGATGAAACTTGTACACAGAAGCCCCAGTTTCTTGCCTGCTGGAAAAATATACTGAATATCCGAGGAAATAATACATGAATACACTGGAGGACTCTAAGAAATACCCAAGGCATTTTGTGGCCTACATAAAGCTGCCCTCCGAGGTAAAAATGTTGTGCCCTCAATTTTCCAAAGTCAGTGGATATTTTTGTAATGACCATCGTCCTACTACTCAAATCACTTTTTGGCTTTTCGCAATTAGTTAAGCAGTGGGATCAGTTTATTAATCCGCTGAGTTTTCTGTGAACGCAGCGGTTTGTCAAGCAGCAAGCAGTGAAAAATAAATGGGCGCCTTCTGGCAGGGCGTTTGTCAGACCATGAGCAACCCCTAAATTTAATTCAGTGGTTTGGGTAGACTTGGTAATTTGTCCATGAGTGTTTTAATGCCCGTTTCTTTAAAAAAAAAAAATCGGTCACGGTCATTCATCTGAGGTAAATCCAAGAGAGTTTTCACTTCTCCTTTGCTGATTTGGCTCAGCCTGGACCATCGCCTGGTTTCTAGCTTGTCAACTGGCTAAACTGATTCCCAATTTGTGTTTTGCTAATGCTCTTCACAGCATAACGAGATTCCCCTGAAGGGCTTTACTTATTAATTCAAACGATATACTTTTGAATTACGTACTAAACCGGAGTGCCTTGCAGACGAACTTTTCAGCATCACCGAAATATCCTGTACAGCTACGGTTATTTGACATCGGTTCCAGGCCACCGAGCCAGGGTGGGAACTTTCCTGGATGCGAGGGTGGGATGGTGGCGGGGGATGCCGGTGGCTTTACGTTGGGGACCCATGGCGGGTCCTTGCGTGCCTGTCCCCAGCCCAGGCGGCTCACTGCCTTGTGTTTTCTAGCTGCTCGGGGGCTTTGAAGACGTGGGCTTTCCTCACCCGATTGCACGACCCTACCTTGGCTTTACCCCTTGCGAGACTTGACTGCTCCGAGTGGACTTTGCCTCCTGGACCGTTTCTTTCTGCAGACTCTGCTCTAGCTCAAAAGTGGAAATTTCCCCCGAGGACGTGCAGGAAATGTCTCCCGGGCGGCACAAACCTGAGGAAAGTCGGATGGAGGTTGGCTCCCACCTCCCAGCTGGGCCAAGCATCCCTTCCAGCTCTCCCTATGACCCCGCAAGTCCCCGCCATGCCCTGCTCTCCCTGCCTCTCACCAGGCTTCACGTCCCCATCCAAACCCTACTGAGCCAGCATCCCTTTGGGGAATAGCATCACCTTTGGGGAATAGTATCGCCTTTGGGGAATAGCATCGCTTTTGGGGAATAGCATCGCTTTTGGGGAATAGTATCGCCTTTGGGGAATAGCATCGCTTTTGGGGAATAGTATCGCCTTTGGGGAATAGCATCACTTTTGGGGAATAGCATCACCTTTGGGGAATAGTATCGCCTTTGGGGAACAGTATCGCCTTTGGGGAATAGCATCACTTTTGGGGAATAGCATCGCCTTTGGGGAATAGTATCGCCTTTGGGGAATAGCATCGCCTTTGGGGAATAGCATCGCCTTTGGGGAATAGTATCGCCTTTGGGGAACAGTATCGCCTTTGGGGAATAGCATCACTTTTGGGGAATAGCATCGCCTTTGGGGAATAGTATCGCCTTTGGGGAATAGCATCACCTTTGGGGAATAGCATCACTGTTGGGGAATAGCATCGCCTTTGGGGAATAGTATCGCCTTTGGGGAATAGCATCGCCTTTGGGGAATAGCATCACTTTTGGGGAATAGTATCACCTTTGGGGAATAGTATCGCCTTTGGGGAATAGCATCGCCTTTGGGGAATAGCATCACCTTTGGGGAATAGTATCGCCTTTGGGGAATAGCATCACTTTTGGGGAATAGCATCACCTTTGGGGAATAGTATATCGCCTTTGGGGAATAGTATATCGCCTTTCGGGAATAGTATCACCTTTGGGGAATTTACACCAAGTGGAGGAGGACACCGTCCCTGCCCCAGCTTGCACCCCCAGGACCCCAGCCATGCAGGAGCTGGGCCAAAAGCTTTTTAGAAATGAGCAGCTGAGTCTTGTTGGAAGGAAGGGTAAAGCGGCTGCTGATTCCGTGGCTGAACCTCTTGTCCCGCACCGATGCCCAGGCTGGAAACCACGGAAATCAGGAGTTACGTTGACCAGGGAGCTCCCTAAATCTTCCAAAAAATCACCAGTTTAGCACAACCCCCTCCCTCTCCGCTTTCACGGGGGAGGATGCCGGAGTCTCCTCCATCCTCTGCATCCACTTACTCCCGATGTTTCCCCCCCCTCGTCCTCCCCAGCCCCAATTTTCGGGCCCTCCCTCCCCCCGGCCGCGGCAGGGCAAGGACCGCCGGGTCCGTACCCCCATCTAGCGGCGGCCCCGGGGGGTGCGGGGGTCCCGGCGGCAGCTGGGGGGGCTTTGACATCTCCCCCCCCCCCCCCGCCCGGTCAGAACCCACATCCATCCCCCTTTTCCAGCTGGGATGGGGTTTAAAAGAAAGCAAACTCCCACTGGAAGGGGGTCTTCTTTAGAAAAGACACTCCCCCTCCCACCCCCCCCGGGTACGCCCGGGGGGGTAGATGCTCTCCGGGATGAAATGCATCATTAAATTGATTAATTGGTGTATAAGTTCCTCATGACAACGCGGCCTGCCAGGGTGCAGCTTGGCACCAGCTGCAGGCTCCGGCGCAGGCAGATTCCTTCACTATCTCATTTATCATCATTGCTTCCAGTCCGGTTTTGTTCACGCCTTACATTTTTGATTGTCTTGGATTAAACGTTACCAGAGGAAATAATACTAATAGCCTTTCACAGTGGAAAAGCAAAAAAAAAAAAAAAAAAATCGACTTCTAAGGCATTTGTTATGGAAAGGATTATAATAAATTAAATGCTTAAACTAGCACTGTGCAAGCATTTTTGTCTTGGATCAAAATGTTTGCACTGGCTGTTTAAACATTTAATTTATTATAATGAGAAATATCATTGTAAAAATAAGCATGTTAATTAAACCTGAGTTTTGCAAATGTGAGTCATCCCATGTGGACACAGTATAATGAATATAGACAGGTAGAGTCTGCATGCCCTTTTTTTTTTCTCATTAAGAAAATTAACATTTACATCTTTAAACCCTGCAGCTATTAGTTATTTTTAATGAACTGTGTTGCCATTTCAAAGTTAAGCTCTTATATGATGCAATCAGATATTGCTAGGTCAGGGAAGAACTTTGCTAATTAAGTTCCAGAGAAGTTCTTTGCCACAGATAATTGATTGAAGTTGTTACATGGATAATCAGTTTATGCAGTTAAATAAATAAAAACAAATAACTGCTAAGAAAACCCAGGTCACGACAGGGTGGTAAAACAAAGCAGAACTCGGGCCATCCCGGCGCCCAAAGGAGCCATGAATTCGGAAGCAACAGACTGAACCTCTTTATCATCCGACAGGGGAGCGAGGGACCGCGGTGACCTTTACGAAGGCGATGTGGACAGCGATGGTTTGCTGCTGGTGTGAGCGAGCGAGGATGGAGGCAAGATGCTCTTTCCCTTTGAAGCGAAGCGATTGGAAGCAAATTTTCTGCCTTCTCATGCCACTGGTCTCTGGTGCATCCACCTGGTCTTGTCCTGGATTCATTGCATACGCCAGGTTGTATGCTGATAACGTAAACAAAAAGCACCTGGATTTACTCCCGGCTCTCTCATAGATGTGTGGTGTGGCCTTGAACATGTTCCTTTACCTCCTAGGCGCTCATAAAGTGCTCTGAGCTACGACCCTGCAAACGGTAGAGGTAGCGTTACTCTGTTTTAATTAACATCCTGCCAAGCCGTGTGTTCAGAAGTATCTCGGATCTCTCGTTATCGTGCATTACTTGAACAGGCAAAGGTCACAGCAGGCTGCCAGCCCTGGCGGAATCCCATTTCTGAAGCGGTCTAGCCCCCAAGGGAGGGAGGAGGAACCCTTTTGGTACAGCAGCGAAATTAAACTCTGGGGAGGGAGGAGACCTCGGTGAATTATTTTCTGGGAGCTGCAGCAAAGAGCTGGGGATGGGATGCCCCCGCTCAGGGGTCACACACGTCAAATGCACGGTTGCCCCACATGCAGAGGTTCAGGAGGCAGCAAATTTGTAGGCAAAAGCACTTTTAAGATCTTAATCTGCGGAGGTGCCTCTTCATGTTATTCTCTAGCTAGTTGGCCACAGAACCTGCTCTTAGTGCCTGCCATAGGATTTTTGGAAGGTCAGGATTCTTGGAAGGTCAGGATTCTTGAATTTCTTCCAAATCCAGTGGACATGTTTTGAATGAGAAGATGATGAATTAAGCTGAGGATCCTCTGTACATAATGAAATTGTTCTTTTACTGGGGATTGTCCTCTAAAACCATTGTGTAGCTGCAGCCTCGAGACAGCTTAGTCCCATGTCATGTGGGTCCCTCTCTCCTGTCCCCCGCAAACTCCCGGCTTTTTTGGTCTTTTTCTCACTGTGAGTGGGAGGGAACAGAGTTTTCCAGGTGAAGGGAGGAAGCTATTGCCCTTTCTTCTTTTCTTTGCATCTCTGTCCCTCTGACGGAGTTTTACAGAGTTGTCCATCATCATGGCCTCTGCTGACCTCCTGCAAAACTTCCGTCTTCTTGCAGGAGCAAATTCGAGTTATCCTTGAGACATTTTGCTTTAACCGTAAGGAATATTTCTACAGAAAGCATGACCCTGTGGGGAAAGGGACATCTTGTCTGCAGGGTCCTTTGGGCTGGTTGTTCTTCGGTGAGCTGCCCCATCCCGAGGGGATGGAGCTCATGGCCAGGGTTACAGAGACCATCCGCAGAGCAGCCAACCCAGGCAGGGCCAGGGCTCATCACCCCAGCAGAAGGCTACAGCTAGCAGGCGGGTGGGCGAAAGGTCCCAGGAACTGGGCTGTGAAGATGGGCAGGGGCTGCCTGGCAGACAGCTGCAGGGAGAAATGTCATTTCTTGCACCCAGCATCAGGCCATCCACCCTGAGACCCTGGGAAGCTGCGAAGGTGTTGGTACCCATCTATCTGTGGTGGGCGCAAAGGTTGGTCCAACTATGTGTCCGCTTTAGATCCAGAAGAAAACCTAGAGGTGGCTTTGCCGTGGTGGGAACTGGGAGCTGTTGCAGCCACCGGTGTGCTCGTGCCAGGACAGAAATGCCCAAATCCCATGGCACTCGGGTAACCCAGAGGACAAATGTGACCATAAAACCTTATTGCTGAGGCCCAATACCTTGATTTAAGAACCACCCGTAAACAGTCAACTGTTTCACGGCTGGAGGTAGCCGGAAAGCAGACGTTGTGTTGGGATCTGAAGTAGTCACCTGGGAGGGGAGAACAGGTACGAGGCAGCCTGGGCTTGGAACAGACACCTGCCTTCAAATCTGAAAGATGGAGTTACCACAAAAACCTCTGCATCCTTAAACAGCATTTTGACTAGAGCACTCCCATGCGGGGCGGTAGGTCCCCCTCACTCAAAAGTACTGATGGGCAAGTGGAGTTTGCCTGCTGCAGGCTAAAATAGGTGCTCGTGCCTGTGACCCCCAAGGATGCTGCTGCCCACTCAAAAATAATGGATAATTACCAACTGAATGAACCCACTGGCTTCTCACATCCAGGCTAAGTCAGTGCTTTTTTTCGTCTTGGTGGCCATCTGCTCCCTTTCCAATTCAGCTCCCAGGATTTTAACCCTCCCCAGGAACCGCGGTGCGAAACCGACTTTGTGCATCCATCATGACGGACGGGCAAGCGAAGGGATCCTTATCCCTGCTTAAGGAGGGGAAACCCAACTCCAGCGAGCTTCTGCAAAGCATCCTCTTAAATAAGGAAGGCTTGAAGACCTTGGCATATACAGCGGGAAGTAACACTTACTTCTCCCCAGTTACTAGTCCACATTCTTCACCCTAAATTTGGGCTTAGGTGACATTTGAGGAGCGAGCGGGCATTATCACTAGTGATGCCAAGCCTTCGAATTATCCAAAAGGCATTATGTTCCTTCTTGGCCAACCTTGAAGTCACCTAGAAGCCTCCAGAGGTTTTACATACATATAGGCTAATCTACTTGTTGGCTGCCGCCCAAAAGCACAGCCCTGCCTTCTTCCCAGGCCCTGGGGGTCTCCTCCCTCTTTGCCCCCTCCCTGACAGCGTCTGACATTCGCCTGACCCCTGTTTGAGCTAAACCTGCAGAAATCTAGCCGGTTTTGGTACTTTTGTACATCTACCCACGGGCAGATGACTTTCCTGGGTGCTGGTGGCAAAGGAGTCATGGGAAAATGAAACTGGAGGTGGAGAGAAGGGTGGACCGTCCCCTTTGGTGACAGTGCACCCACCAGCCCTAGCCGTCTGCCACAGGAGCAGAGATTCCTGCCGTTCATGTAGACCCCTAGACATTGACCGCAAAAGGCACATCTGTCTGAATCGTCCGCTAAATCCCACCCTGGTGTGTCTTGGCCTTCAGGTCCTGCTCCGAGCAGCATTTTCTGAGCATCTCTCGCATGTGCTGAGCTCACAGGATTAAACCCCCATCCCAGAGGTCACAGCCGTATCCACTTACAAGCATGAGTGCTGCCACCCCATTTTACCAGGAGTGCTGCATCTAGAGCATGCGCTGCAGAAACCAGAATTAGGCACCTCACGGTAGTGTTTGATTCCATCACACATCATTAAACATGAAAGACCCTTGAAGGCATTCAATAGGCATGGGAGACAAGAGCAGGTCAGTGGGAATTTGACTTTATTTTTTGGCTAAAGCGGCACAGAAGGCATCTCTGGGATCTTGTTCCCTTGGTGTTTGCGGTGGGTTGACCTTGGTCAGCAGCCAGACCCCCACCTAGCTGCTCACTCACTCTCCCTCCTCAACAGGACACGGGGAGAAAAATCAGATGAAAAAGCTCATGGGTCAAGAAAGATGCAGAGAGATCACTTACCAATTACCGTCACAGGCAAAACAGTCTAGACTTTTGGAAAATTAATTTAATTTATTGACAATTAAAACAGATTTGGATGTCTGCCCAAGGTCTCCAGGGTGGCAGTTGCAAGCCTGCAGTCCCAGATCATTTCTGGGGCACTCAGGAGACAAGACATTTCACTGTTGTGCTGATGTAGCATTGCTTTTGTGCATCCTGGGTAGCGCAGCTATGTAGCGCAGCTATGTCTTAATGGCTGTGCAGGTACACCTGGAAAAGTCTGTGGGCATTACCCACTTCTGGGTTTGTGCTTCTTTGGTCCTTTCCCTTGATGCCAAAGAAATCGGATGCTGGCACCTCGTTGTGAGTCTGCTGGTCTCCAGATGCCTCGCTTAATGCTACTGATGCTACTAGTCTTATCTGCTGTGCGTGACACAGGGCTGATGCCTCACCAAGCTTGGTGAATAAATGGAATTTAATTGCTAGGCCTGTATTAATTTCTGAAGTCTGTTTGCAAAATCTCAGTTATGTTAATCAAAAACTAAAAGAAAAAAACCAGGACATACACTGTGAAATAGCAGCGATGGAGCAAACATTAGATTTGAGGGTTCCTGCCCAGGAGATAAGTGCTGGGCTCCCCTTTCTCAACTCATCTGCACTTTGGCCGATGTGTGCTCTTATCTGATGGAACTTGGGGATCTCCCTCACATAATTTTAGGCACCTAAAAGTTAAAGGAGTCTGGGCTGCTGCCCTTAGAGGCAAAGGGGAGACCAGGAGCTTCAGCGACGCACCCGAGCTGTCCCTGTTGCCTGTCCCCAAGCCAAGGGTCAGAAGCTCTCAGAAGAGGTCCACGTCTTTCCACTAACCAGAGAATCCCCGCAAAGCGACGGGCTGAGATTTAAAAGCTGAGTGGATGAATTCCCACATTTTACCGGCAGCACGTAGGACCCCAGAACAGGCAAGATCCCTGACCCCAGCAAGGCTGTACCTGCTTGCTGCCGAAAGCTGCTTTGGGAACGGGAACGGGTGACTTTATTTCCCCCCTCATTTCAAGACTGCCTCACACTGGGGTGGCCCAAACTCCTGGCTAGGCAGCGAGGAGCATCGACGCAGAAGGGCAGAGGTTCTGTTGCAGGCAACAGCGGGAATTGGGCACCTCAACTCAAGGCGACGAACCGTCCGTCGGCTGCGTGCGGTGAGCCCCTGCCAGCCTCCCCCAGGAGAGCCTGGAGACCCGCCGCGGAGGGGTCGCAGCGTGGAACCCAGGCTTTTGTACTAGACGAGGAAGAACCAGCTGATGGGACTGCCCTGCTCGCGTGACGTAGAGCCTTTCCCTCCCCGCGTTCAGCGTTATGACTAATTACTTCACATGCAGGCTTGCTGCTCTGCATCGCTGATGATTAGCCGGCAGGGAGGCTCCCAGCCTCCCTCCTCAGCACCCAGCCCTCAGCCCCAGCTTCAGCTCTAAATTTAACCAAGACGACCCTCTTAGTTCATTAGACTCATCATGATTTTTACTACTGGGTTTAGACGAATCGCCAGAAACGCTCACCTGTTTTCCTGCCCATAAAAGCTCTTACACAGACATTGCTTCCCAGTTGAGTCTTGCGTCAGCCTGATTTCAATTCCCTTCGGCCTCTGGAAGCTCTCTGCCCACCACAAATCTTCACGCAGCGACTTTTACGAAGGCCCTGTTAAAACTCAGACCGTGTGTGCATAAAAACTTGGTCAGGCTCTGCCACTCTTGCTACGTGGGCTTGGGAAAGCTGGAAGTTGCGGGAGAAAGGGAATTTCTGTTGGTTAAGGGACATGCAAGTGGGATACTGTTTTCTACTTACATTGTGAGACGCAAAGTCTAATAGGGCCTCATTTACATCTAAGAAGGCTTTTTATTTTCTTTGTGAGTCATCTTCTATATATGTGTACCATACTAATTAGACATATGATTGAAGAATTCATAGTAAAAACCAAAAGCTTTGCCACGTACATATCTCTGGACTATTGATTTGTACAAATTGTGAAATTGTATACTCCAAGTGAGGAGCAGCTCTTCCTTTTGGAAAAGTTCAATCTAATATTAAAACTCCAGGAGAAGTGTTATCTCTGGTGTAAGCGGTTTTTTGAACACAGGAAGAAACGCTCACGTTTCAGTTTGTTTCGTTAAATGCTATTCTATACCTGATTTCGGCGGAAGGATTTGAGAACCGCTTTTAGCTTGAAACCTTGAGGGGTGGGAATTTCAAAGCTCTGTATGAGTTTTTTTCAGGACTGTCATTCCTAGGAGGAGACAGAATACGTGTCACAGACAATCTCAACATAATCAACATCTGTTCTTTCTGGTTTGTGCACAAACATAAGCCTCTCTCTCTTGATGTATAAATATACGTCCACAAACGCAAGTTACTGTCCTTCAGTAAGGCTGCCTTAACAAGGGATAAACGTATAAGCACATACCCATGCAGCTTGACTCAAGTCAACGTCTCAGCCAGATCGGAAAGCAAAGTGCTCGCGTGGCTGCGGACGCAAAGGTATTTGCACAGCACGAACACTTCAGTCGACGGGCATAGCTCCACTTGCTTCACTAAAATTACACGGTTTCCCACCAGCGAAGGGTCAGGCTGGAAGAGCTCAGACCAGGTAGCGAAAAGCAAAGGCCAGCTCCATCACGCAGCCCTCCCTCCCACCCTGCAAGCCATCCTTAAAATCTCTAGAGCGAAACCTCCAGTGAGGTATTGCTGGAGACGAAGGGTGGGCGAGATGAACGGTAGCATCGTTCACGCTCCTCCCCACTGCATTTCTCTGCAGAAAATAACTTTCCTTGACCTGTAAAGACCTCTACGCTTTGAAGCATGAAATCCATGAAGAGATCCCTCCGACACAGCACAAAACCTTTATTAGTGTTTATCAGTGACACAGATTACAGGAACCAAAGGCAATTAAATAACACTTAACTTTAAGTTGACCACAGACTCAAGAAATACAAGTCACATTTGGCAAGGCAAAGTTCTCAGTACACTGGGTTGCTTAGGTTATTATTACACTGTGAAAGAGGAATTTCCCTTACAAGGTTCTACATATTCAGGATATTATTATTATTATTGTGTCTTTCAGACAGTTCCTTTGGCAAGAATTCCCATTTTTTAAGCTTTTATTATATAAAAATATAACCAATTTTCATTATGTACAAACATTACATTACACAATGTACAGGTTAAAAACACTACAAAAAATGGCAGGCCATGGGTGAACCAAAAGCAAAAAAAAAAAACAAACCACCCCGATGTAGAAAACATGAAAAAAAATTTAAATACTGCACATTTCATAAAAATTACGTTAACTACAAACAATTTTTTTTTTGTTGTTTGCAAATATCAAACAGTACTGACGTGATTGGAAATCTTTCCCAACGACTTCATTTTTAAGGCACATCTTGCATATTTACACGTACAACACCGGATCTGGTCAATAACTTAAAGGCTCTCGGGAGTGACCTAGTCGTGTGTGCGCGCAGGGACACGTGTACTCGGGTGGGGAGCGTGTTGGGCTACACTTTCTCAGCCGCGTCAGTCTGGGGGCCCAGGTATCTAGTCGAGGGGGCTGGGTAGAGGGGCACCCCGATCTCCTGAAGGTCGGGGAGCCGTGCGGGGCGCGGCGGGGAGAGGAGCGTGATCGTCCGGTCAAAGTCCCTGTGCAGCACTTTCTCGTAGACGCTCTGAAGCCCCACTGTTTTGGGCAGATGGGCTTGATAAAAGTTGTCCCTGCGAAGGGGATCGCGGGGCAAGGACGTGCTCTTGCAGAAGGTGGAGAGGGGTGCTGAAGGATGGGGAGAAGGGTGAGGGTTGGCTCGGCCGCAGGAGGGGCTCCAGCAGCGGTCCGAGTGGCCCAGGATCTTACACTCGGCCGTGCACGCCCACAGACCTAGAGACAGAGAGGGAGAGAGGAGGAGAAACCTGTCGTTACTGCAGGAATCAATCCACATCATTCGTAATCCTCAGAGTTATCAGTCACGGGATGATTCAGTGCACTGACGGCGGGAGCCGGGGGGGCGATGCTCTACGGCACAACGACAAAACACGCTTGGGAAGGTTACGTCATTTTGCTAGGGACGCTCCCCACAACCCTAACTTTAAGGGAAGCTTTTTGGGGAGGAAAAAAAAACCCCCACAACCCAACACTACAGTACTTCCAGCACCTGCTAATTCATGCTGGGCGCTCAGCGCCGAGAGCAGCCAGCATCTAGCAGCCTGCTGCAAAGAGACGAAGAGCCGGGAGGTTTGAGCCACGCAACGTCAGGTTTCCACCTCCAGCTGCCCGACCTTACCCCCTGTGCCCCGGGGACGGGTCCCTCCGTCCACCCGTCCACGGGGCTGGCCGGGAGCAGGGGAATGAGCCCTTACCGTTCTGCATGTGCGTGATGAGATCTTTCTTCAGGGCATCTCCGCTGATATCCGAGTCGCTGTCGTTAAAATCGCTGTCGCCTTTGCCGCTGTCTTTGCCGCTGAACTTCTCTGCCTCTCGGCCGGAGATGGTGTTGAAGGAGTGTCCCTTCCAAATGGCCACGGGGGGTGCAGGCTCTTTGCCGTAGCTCGGAGCGGTGGCGAAACCCTGCTGGGGTGGGGTGGGGGGGGATCAAAGGAGACGGGAGCGAGGGAAGCGGCGAAGGGTAAATCAACGTCAGAACTGCACCGCGGCGATTCACATCCCCCGAGACATCCCCCCCCCCCCCCTCCAGCCTCTGCCCCCCCTTCCCCACGGTGGGACCTTACCTCCCCGCTCGGTCCTCTCAGCCTCTTCTGACCCTCGTAGAGGCAAGCGCTGTCGCTGCCGCTCTCGGCGGTGGAGATCTCTTCGGCAGCTGGAGAAGGGTCGGGGCTGGTGAAAGAGGTTTTGCTGGGAAAGGTTCGCACCTCGAAGACATTCCCCCTCTGGCTGCCCTCCTCGGGCCGGCCCTTCTCCAGGTGGGAGATGTCTATCTGGTCCTTCAAGGAAGCGTTGTTTTTGATCTCGTTCCCCTTCTTGCGCCTGTTGCAGGTGGTGGCGATGGTGATTATAGCCACCAGGAGGAGGGTGCAGCTGCCCGCCAGGACAATGATCACGATCAGAGGGATGTCCCACTGCAAAGCCTTTCCTTCCCAGGAGCTGGGCTTGGCCATCTCCTGCATGCTGGAAGGAGCAGTGGCAGTCACCAGGAAGTTGACCGTGGCGGTCGTGGCCAGGGGGGGTCTGCCGTTGTCCGTCACGGTGAGGATGACCTTGAACAGCTGTCCCAGCTCTTCAGAGAGGTCGCCCCTCAGCACGATGTCCCCGGTACTCGGGTTGATGGCGAAAAGGTCCTGCCGGGGCTCCTCCAGGAAGGCAAAGGTGAGCTCGGCATTGGCCCCATCATCCGCGTCCCGAGCTTTGATCTGGGCCACCACGGAGTCACGGGAGGTCTTGCTGGACACGCCGATTTCCACCGTCCCGTTGGTGAGCACGGGGTGGATGATGACGGGAGGGTTGTCGTTCTGGTCCACCATCCTGACTTTGACCAGGGTGCTGCTGGAGAGCTGCGGGGAGCCGCCGTCGGTGGCCTGGATCCGCAGGTCCAGCTGCTTGAGGATCTCATAGTTGAACGTCCTGAGGGCGTAGATGGCCCCGGTGGCGGGATCCACCGAGACGTAGGTGGAGATGGGGGCCCCCATGACCTGCGTCTCCAGGAGCCGGTAGGTGACCTTACCGTTGTGGCCGAGATCGGGGTCGCGGGCCACCACGGTGGTGATGTAGGCGCCCGGCGGGTTGTTCTCTGGCACGGCCACCTCGTAGAGGGGCTTGGCAAAGAGCGGGGCGTTGTCGTTCTCATCGCTCACCCGCACCGTGTACTGGCGGACGGTCTTGAAGGGTGGCGAGCCCAGGTCCTCGGCCACCACGGTGAGGTTGTACTCGGGGATGCGCTCGCGGTCCAGCGCCGCCGTGGTGACGATCATGTAGCTGTCCTCGTAGGCACGCTGCAGGGCGAAGTGGTCGTGGCCGCGGAGGCTGCAGCGCACCTGCCCGTTGGCGCCCGAGTCACGGTCCGAGGCGCTGACGAGGGCCACGAAGCTCTCGCTGGCCGCCGCCTCGCTGACGTAGGCCACGCCGGCGGCGCTGGCGGCGCCGCGGAGGGCGCTGATGCTGATGCGCGGTGCGTTGTCGTTGACGTCGGTGAGGCGCACGACGACGGTGCAGGTGGCGGCGCGGGGGCTGGCGCCCCGGTCCTGGGCGCGCACGTCCAGCTCGTAGGTGCGGGTGCGCTCGTAGTCGACGGCGGCCTCCAGCGTGAGGCGGCCCGAGCGCGGGTCGAGGCGGAAGAGCCGCCGCGCCTCGGGGGGCACTTGGCTGCCGAAGGCGTAGACCACCTCGCCGTTGGGCCCCTCGTCGGGGTCGGCGGCGTCCAGGTCGAGCAGCAGGGAGCCGGGCGGCGCGTCCTCGGGCAGCTCCACCGTGACCGAGCCCCGGGCGAAGGCGGGGCTGTTGTCGTTGGCGTCGAGGACGCGGACGCGCACGGTGGCCGTGCCCGAGCGCGCGGGGCTGCCGCCGTCCTTGGCCACCAGCTCCAGCGTGTAGGAGGGCTGACGCTCGCGGTCCAGCTCCTGGAGCAGCACCAGGTCGGCGCAGCGCGCCCCGTCGGCGCGAGTCTGCGCCTCCACCCCGAAGTGGCTGTTGAGGGAGACCTGGAAGCTCTGGATGGAGTTGGAGCCCACGTCTTCGTCCACGGCCACCTCGAGCGGCAGGCGGGTACCGGGGGCGGCGCTCTCCGACACCTCCAGCGTCATCTGGGCGCGGGGGAAGCGGGGGGCGTTGTCGTTGATGTCGCGCACCTCCAGCTCCACGTGGACCAGGCGGTAGCGCTCCCGCCAGCAGCTCACCACGTCGAAGGCCAGCACGCACTGCGGGGCCTGCCCGCACAACCGCTCCCGGTCCAGCCCCGCTTCGCCGACGCTCAGCTGCCCGTCCTCCTCCCGCACCCTCACCAACGAGCTGTTGCTGAACTGCCGCATCAGGCGGAAGCTCATCTCCCCCGGCGCCTTCACCGGCATCTCCTCGGCCAACGTACCGATCACCGTGCCCGGCGCGCCCTCCTCGTCGGTGCGGTACCTCACCGTCTTACAGCGGGACAGGGACAGCAGGCTGGCCACGGCCAGCAGCCGCAGGGCGCCCATGGCCCTTGCCTGGGGGCGGTGGGGGGGTGTATGTGTGTGCGCGGGGGGCGTGTGTGGAGCTCAGCCCGACGGCGGAGCTCCGGGGTGACCGGCCGCCGTCCCCCTCGCCCCGCTCGGCCGCCGTCTGCGCCCCCCTCCGCCCCGCCGCACCGCCTTTCATAGACGGCGCTATGCAAATGAGCCCCCGCCGCAGCCAATGGGAGGCGGCGGGGCGCGGGCGGACCCCGCCCCGGCCGGGTGGGTCCGGCCCCCCCCCCCCCCCACCCCGCCCCCCTCCCCGGCGCTCCCCGGAGCGGGGCGGCTCCGGCGGCGAGCGGGAGCGGGGGCCTTTGTTTTCGGTCACTCTCCGGGCTTTGGGGGTTTTTTGGGGTTTTTTTTTCCGGCTCTATTCCTCCCCCCTCCTTTTAGTTCTTTCTTTTTTTTTTTCCTTTTTTTTGGGGGTTTTTTTTTTTTTTTTGTTTTTTTTTTTTTATGTTTTTTTTTTTTTTTTTTTGTATTTTAATTTTTTGATTTTTTTTTTTTTGTATTTTATTTTGGTTTTTTTTTTGTATTTTAATTTTTTTTGTATTTTATTTTTGTATTTTACTTATTTAATTATTTAGTGGTTTTTTTTGTTTTTTTTTTTTTGTTTGTTTGTTTTTGTATTTTATTTTTTTGGCTTGGGGTGGGGGGTGTGCGTGTTAGGTTTCATTCTTTTCCCTCCCCATCTTTCTCTCTCTCTCTCTCCCTCCGGAGCCAGCGCGGGGGAGCTCGGAGTTAAAACGAGCGGCCGGGGGTTTAGTTTTGCTAATCGTGCCCCAGGTCGGACAGGTGCCGTGGCGTGGCGTGGCGTATCGTGGCGTGCCGCGGGTGGGTGCGGGGGCGCAGGGCGGATTAACGGGGTGCGGGGGGCCCGGGGAAAGGGGAGGGGGGGTTGTCGGCATTCAGCCGGGCACCCGGAGTGGTGTGTTACTCGCGTGAGAGCCTGTGATCAGCGCCGTAAGTCGCCTTTCAGGAGGTGTCCCCGCATGCTTTAGTATGCATGTCACCGCCCGGGTTTCTTAAGCCTGGGGGCACTAGCAGGCGACGACAAAAAAAAAAAAAAAAAAAAAAAAGTTCCAAATAGGATTTAGCATAAGCTTGAGGAGATTTGGAAAGGTTTCAAAGATCAGGCTGTATCAAAGGCTTATGAAGCCCTCGTTAGCTGTAGAAATATAATAGCATGGCAGGCTATCCCATTCGAGGAACCAATGTCTGTATTATTTCGCTATGACAGGCTAAAGGGAGAGAAAGTTGAACAGTTTCCACAGAGGAGTTGGACTAAGTTGAATATAATGAGCAAACGCCACATGTATCCATTATGTCCGTCTATTCATTCCCAATCACTGCCATAACTCTTTGACTAAACGATGATGAGCGCTGAATTACGCACAATGCCCCGCTCATATTAAAATACATTTAAGACCTATCCCTCCTGGTGCCCTGTTACGCCTATTCACAGGATTTTCTTTTTGTCCTAATAGGGCCTCTCTGGGAAGCAACACCAGTCTCGTTCCAGAAGAACAAAATAACAGCATGAGGCTGAAACCTGGCACGAACCGGGGGGAACGAAACCATCTGCCCCGCGAGGCTCCGAGGCCTCGCTCCGAGCCCGCCGCAGCCTCCAGGCCCCTCGGTGCCCGGGCGGCCGCCGGCCCCAGCCCGCAGCGAGGGAAGCTGCGGGTCCTCGGGGGTATCTGGCTCTCCGGGAAACGGCATGCCCTTCCTTCCCCCCTCTTTTCCTTCCCTCTTCCCCTTCTTCCCTCTTCCCTTCCCTTCCCTTCTTCCTTGCCTCCTGCCCTCTTTTCCTTCCCCCTTTCCCTTCTTCCTCTTCCCTTCTTCCTTGCCTCCTTCCTTCCTCCTTCCCTCTTTTCCTTCTTCCCTCTTCCCTTCCCTTCTTCCTTGCCTCCTTCCTTCTTCCTTCCCTCTTTTCCTTCTTCCCTCTTCCTTTCCTTCTCCTTCCTTGCCTCCTTCCCTCTTTTCCTTCTTCCTTCCCCTTCTTCCCTCTTCCTTTCCTTCTCCTTCCTTGCCTCCTTCCCTCTTTTCCTTCTTCCTTTCCCCCTTCTCTCTTCCCTTCCCTTTCCTTCTTCCTCGCCTCCTGCCCTCCTTTCCTTCTTCCTTTCCCGTCTTCTCTCTTCCCTTCCTTTTTCTTCTTCCTCGCCTCCTGCCCTCTTCCTTCCCTCTTTTCCTTCTTTCTTTCCCTTCTTCCCTCTTCCCTTCCCTTCTTCCTGGCCTCCTTCCCTCTTTTCCTTCTTCCTTCCCCTTCTTCCCTCTTCCCTTCCCTTTCCTTCTTCCTTGCCTCCTTCCTTCTTCCTTCCCTCTTTTCCTTCTTCCCTCCCTTTTCCTTCTTCCTTGCCTCCTTCCCTCTTTTCCTTTCCCCTTCCCCTTTCTCTCTTCTCCTTCCTTCCCTCCTTCCCTCCTTCCCTCTCGCTTCCCTCCCTTCCTTCCTTCCCCTCTTCCCTCCTTCCTTCCTTCCTTCCTTCCCTCTCCCCACGTGTCAGTGCCCCTCAAAGAGATGCGTTCTAACGGAAGAAGGGCGACAAAATGAACGGAGGGGTCCCCCCCAAAACCCCCCCCACCCCTCGGATAAACACCCCCCCCCCCCCCCCGGGCCGCGGGGGGGGGCTGCGCGGGTCGCTGCGCGGGTCGTTGCGCGGGTCGTTGCGCGGGGGGCTGCGCGGAGCGGCACGCGAGCGGGGGGCGGGGGGGGGCTGCCCGCAGCGCCGGCTTATGGAAATGGGATTTAAATCGCGCTTCAGCGCTGACTGCAGGGACGCGGGGAGGGGTGTTTTTTTTTGGGGGGGGGGGGGAGAGAGAGAAAGGAGGGGGACACGCACACGCTCTCGCCGCCAACAAAAGCTTCCCCAAACGCCTGGTTTCCATACGAAAAGGCTCCGCG
Organism: Astur gentilis; assembly: GCF_929443795.1. Classification (NCBI taxonomy): domain Eukaryota; kingdom Metazoa; phylum Chordata; class Aves; order Accipitriformes; family Accipitridae; genus Astur; species Astur gentilis. The sequence continues at coordinate 29,098,211 of NC_064892.1, read as the reverse complement.
GAGTTTCTTTTCTCCTGCCCGCGGGAGCTCCGCAGACGGCCGGCTGGAGGGGCGGGGGGAGACGCCGGGGTCCGGGGGTCCGGGGAACCGGGCTTGGGGTCCGGGGAACGGGGCTGCCCGGCTGGGAACGGGGCCCGCCGAGCGGGAGCGGGCAGCGGGCAGCGGGGCGGCCCCCCTCGTGTGTAACAGGATTATCTTTGCCATTTCAAGTTCCATCCAGCATGTAATTTATTTTTAATTAGGATTAGATCGAGCAGGGAAGGAGACCAGACCTTCCTCCCCCCCCCCCCCCCATCCCCCCCCTCGCAAAGGCATGGCTATTCCTCGAGGAGCTCTTATTCTTTATAAAAAAATCAATCGATCGATAAACCGGGACCTGCGTTCACCTCCCACGCGCTTGGCAGGAGAAAAGGATGCAAAGGGCTGTATTTTCAATGGGTGCTCAAGTATGTGCATCAGAAGAGGCTCGGAAATTCTGCCCCTTTCCCACCCGCCCGGTCCCCGTTTCACGCGCTTTCGATCCAAACCCATTCTTAAGAGGGTCCCAGTGTGGTCTTTGCTCCTCTTGTCTTTTTTTTTTTTAGAGGGCGAACGCACTTTCTGTCTGCCTGCGCTATTCTTTTTCCACAGTCGTGACTTTGATTAAAAAAAAAAAACCCAAAAAACCGTATCAGCCGCTCCGCTGGAGCAAAGCCTTCTTCCCGATAGTTTGGATAGAGTCCATTACAGAAATGTTCTGAAAGGCTAGTGAAGAATCCCGTTTTACAGCTCAAAAATAAACATACGGATCAGCTGCATTAAAAGCACTTCTTTGAAATATTGTGGTTAAACAGCCCAGATTGGTTGACTGCTCCATGCAGGGACATATGTTCTTGCAAACTGTGCGTATTGTTACTAATGGGGATTCTCACACCACAGCCTTTCCTTTGAATCCGAGGCGCTGGTGGTTTTTTCGGAGCTGTTGCAAGGTTGTTTTAATAATTTACCAGCTCTCTTGCACTTAGTGTTGTTGCGGAGACTCGGAGCCTGCTAAGAAGGAGGTGTTTTTGCGGTGTCCAGAGGTCTGATCTCTGCTGCCAAGCTCCTTCCCGACACAGAAATCAAAGCTGCCCTGAGAGGTGGGTGTCAGGCAAAGGAATAAGCAAGAGTGTCCCGTCCTCCCCCCCCCCCCCGAACCCGAACGCCTGGGTGATGTGTCACTCCCAAGGAGTGAAAACACTCCTGGACCGCCAGCCTGATGCCGACAGCAACCAAGTCAGCGATGGCCAGCAAATCACTCCTGGCTCCCTTTCTTTAGCCTTAAATTTACTTTTTCCCCTGATTCTGATCCAGCTCTTAGAAATAAAGTCTGCGGGGGCTTTTCCCCTCTCCCCAGGTAGTTACTGCCTTCCACAGGGTGACAAAACCCCAGGATCTCCTTCCTCCTCCTCTTCACTCCTCCAGCTGAGCTCAGGCACTTACTGCTCTGGCCCTTTCCACCATCACCTCCACCACAGTCAGTTTGCGTATGTCCCAAGGCGTCACTGTCCCCAGCGCAACAGGGTAAGGCTTTCCTCCTCTCGGCAGGTGTCTGGGATTCCCTCTGTCGGTGGAGATAACCTAGAAGGCGTTACATTTTGGGGCTGCGAGAGAAGGTAAGACTCCCATAGAGATCCAGCCTCAGGACCACGTGAACCTCGAGGGAGGATGCGCGGCTTAACGCGCGCGCGGGGCGGTGGAAGCAAGGGAGGCTTGAAGAAGAGGTGACCGTCCTATGTGCTTCCCCTTTTCCAGGAGATCTTAGGGGCACCAAGCCCCGGCTATTGAAAGTCCCCCTCTCTCCTTGGCCCCGGTTGCTATCCGGGCATGGTCTCCAGAAGGTCCGGCCGACTTTTCTCCGGCCGTGAAGCCGAGATGCAACGTGTCCCCCCAGCTCTCGTCTCCGAGCCTGCGGAGGGGTGGCACGACCTCCCTCCCTGGAAACCCGTCTCGGCGCTCAGCCCCTGCCTCTTTCTTCTTGGGCATCCCGGCGGGCTCGGCTGCCTTGGAGTGATCTACAAAAACAAAGGAATTCCTTCTGCTTCACGGCCTAAACAATCCCCCCCTGTTTAATCATTTCTGCCGCAACCAAGGAAGTGTGGGTTAACCTGTCAAGCTCCACAAGCCTGGGCTGACCAAAAACCCTGGAAAACAAAAGAGTGGAACGAAGCGGCAAAGGGTTTTGTTGCTCTATGACTGTTTGTGTTGGAGGGTAGCACGCGGCATTGTGCTTCTGTCTCCGGCCATGCAGGCTATAGAAGACAGAGGCTGCGAGCCTTCCCGTGAGCTGTGGGTTGGTACCAGGGTTATAAATCATCCCGATCATTTGTTTGTTATATTTGCTTCAAATGCTTCCCTGCCCGTACCTCCCCTCTGTGAAATGTGCGTTAGAAAGAAAGAGTTTGTTTTGCAGAAGAAAGAAATCGCATGCCCATACCCCCCACCCGGCAAGCAGTTTTGATTCCACAGGGAATTTATTTTTTAATTGGATTAATTTCTAGCCTCTCCCGGAGTAGCAGCTGGGGTCTTTGATTCAAGAGGTTAAAACAAAGGGGCATGAAACAAAAGACCAGTTCTTCACATTCCCCACACAGCATGGGCCTCGTGGATGCTGCCCGGAGGTATCCCTGGAGCAGCGCATTCCTAAAGGTCCCCCCATGTGGCCCTCAGCCGGGGTCTACTGCAGGCTTTTTTGGGGTGCTCCTTACTCTGTCTTGCCTGCAAGGTGGCTAGATGTGAGTTTTCCCTGCCCCTAGCCTGCCCCTCCTCTCTTCTGCCCCCCTTTTTTTCAGCTCTCTTTACCTTTTCTGCCCTGGAAGAGATAGACGAGGCTTTTCAGCTGTTAAACCACGAGGCAGGCGTCCAGGTTCAGTTCTCAGCTCTCTCATCCGGAGCAAGCTAACGAGGCTGAGCCCCACCAAGGTCTGGGGTAGTTAGGTACTCAACTGCCATCGAATGCCATAGGAGTTGGACATATTTTAGCCTGGACGAGGGCTTGAGGCTCTCTCAGACTCAGCCTCTCGTGTCCGCAGAGCCCTTCTGTTCCTCGCGGCAGGGTTGCGAAGACGAAGGCACCGCAGACTGCGGGTGCATTGGACAGATGACAACCCAAGTCCTGCTGTTTGCCCACCCTGAGGACCGTTAGGAGGTCAGAGATGGCCTTAGAAGGACCAACCTTTATTTTGCAGGTCCTTTCTGGCTCTTTTGCCTCGGTGCCTTTGGTTTTAGGGGGTGCAGGTAACAGAGTAATTATTCGCACCAGGCTCCAGTGTAGACCTTCAGAAGAAATGCCCGCTCTCTTCATAGCTTGGGGTCTGGTCAGATCACCGGGTGGTGAAGAGGGGAGCTGCACGGCTTCTCTCCCTGGCTGTTGGGAATTGGTGCTCCCCCTCCGCGGCTGCTGCCGTACACCCGGCTGGGATGTCTTTCATACCACTTTTGAAGGTGTCCGGGCTGGTATATTTGGCTTTCCTCCAGCAGCTCCTTGTTTCCTCCTGGGTCTCGTTCACACTCTCCTCCTTGAAGGACTGTTTGGGATTTTAAACTCTTACAAATGATGAATGGGCAGGAGAAATCCACCTCTCAGCTACCAAGAAGATGTACAGTCCTTTGCGAATACTTACGTGGGGCGGTTGCGACGGGCTCCACTGATTTCTCGGAGGGGCAGCTCCCTCGCTATTGGGAGTGCAAGGTCCCTTTCGGAATGTCCTTCTGCTGCCCCTGGCCAGCCAGTGTCACCCACCCAGTGCCACCCACCCAGTGTCGCCCACCCAGTGCCGCGCTAAACAAGCACGGCCATGTCACTCCTTGGGCTCTGCCTCCTTCCCGGTAAGATCCTATCCCTGTATAAGCACAAGGATAGTAACATACATGCCAATATATTGTTACTATGCCAATAAAAATATTCTCCCCATTTCTCTGCTGTATCTATATTCTCAGCCTGCACACGTGCTTTCTTGCCCCCACCCCAGCTAATACATCCATGGGACAGGAGGGGACACTGGGAAGCGATCCTTGCTGAGGTCCTGGAAACGGAGAAGTTGCGGTAGCGTGGTGCCATGCTCAATCTAATTAGCCCAGTGTCACAGCGGAGTTAATGAGCTTGGGCACAGTGCCACTGCTTCTGATTCCTGGGCTGCGGTGGGGGGCTTTGCAGGTTTGTGCCCTGGTCTGCTCCTGGGATTACAGTAAAGGGCGGCACGGGGGAAAAAACCACGACGGAGATGCAGCGACTCAGCCTCGTGCCGCGAATCCCTTTCTCCATCTCGCCTCTCCTTCTCCCCCCTCTCCCCCCCCTTGTCCTCCATCTTAATCGCTCCTCAGCTTGCAAAGTCAGAGCCCCCCAGCTGTGAAGGACTAAGTCTCTTCTTCTCCCAACCTCCTGAGCGGCAGCGGGCTGTGAGCAAGAGCGTGCCCCGCGTCACTCCTGTTGAAGAGGCTGCGAGAGCAGGGGGCTGCCGTGCTTGGCCGCCTGCCAGGGCAGGAACACGACGAGGTTTTATTTCAGCACGGCAAAAAGCTCCCCCCGGGGACTGAAGTTGGAAGGGGGATGATGGGGAGCGGTGGTGACCTCCATCAGGCTGCTCTTCTTCATCCTGGTTTTGGGATTGTCTCCCTTTCCTATCCGCAGGTGGGGCGCAGAGTTAACCCCCCCGCTCTGCCTCCACCTTTAAGGTGCTGGCTTTCTTGTAAGGACTGATTTTAGCTTCGATGACTTGCCAGCATGATGTGCAGCCAGCTCTGGGCAGAGCAAGGCAGGGAAACGGGACACAACGGTAGAGGAAGATCGAGAGCGAACACATCCTGTTACAAGAAATTTGGAAAGGCTTTAGGTATTCATACTGAGCCGTCAAGAAGTAAACTTTTCAGAAGGTTGGGGACTCGTGGAAATCTGGTTCCTAAATCATTTAGGTTGTCTTGAGTATTTCACCCAGGATTCTTGTGTTAAGGTTTTCTACTACCACATTTTGCTGCAGTTAATGAGTTCGAGGTGTTGCTCAGGATTAGATAAGACTGCTTTACGAGGCTACAGGAAGACTTTTCCTTTCATTTTTTTTGTCCAAATCTGCCATTCTTTGACCTCTGCAGGACTTTGACCTCCAGAGCTACAAAATGTTCCTGTACTCACCGCCCGTCGTTCATGCACAGCGTTTGCTCATTCTCCGCTGTCGTGGTTTAACCCCAGCCAGCAACTAAGCATCACGCAGCCGCTCGCTCACTCCCCCCACCCAGTGGAATGGGGGAGAGAATTGGAAAAAAGAGGAAAACTCGTGGGTTGAGATAAGAACAGTTTAACAGAACAGAAAGGAAGAGACTAGTAATGATAATTACAATAATAAAATGACAACAACAACAATAATAATAATAATAATAAAAGGATTGGAATATACAAAGCAAGTGATATGCAATGCAATTGCTCACCACTCGCTGACCGATGCTCAGTTAGTTCCCGAGCGGCGATCCCCCCAGGCCAACTCCCCCCAGTTTATATACTGGGCATGACGTCAAATGGTATGGAATATCCCTTTGGCCAGTTTGGGTCAGCTGCCCTGGCTGTGTCCCCTCCCAACTCCTTGTGCCCCTCCAGCCTTCTCGCTGGCTGGGCATGAGAAGCTGAAAAACCCTTGACTTGGTCTAAACAACTGAAAACATCAGTGTCTTATCAACATTCTTCTCATACTGAACCCAAAACAGCACTGTACCAGCTACTAGAAAGAAAATTAACTCTATCCCAGCCGAAACCAGGCCATCCCTGTAGGCTTCGCTGAAGGGGTCTAACTGCACAACTGGCTCTGGGGGGGACGTGACCTGGGACTGGAGCTGGCGGCAGAGCGGAGAGGAGCAGAGCTCTTGCCCGTGCCTGAAGGATACATCTGCACCGTAGCCCAGAGCGGTGTGTTTGCCATCTTTAGGACATAGCCAGTCAGTCCCCAGATGTCACCTGTCCCTCCTGCGTCTGTAAATGTGCACCACAGCAGGATGAGGAGGCAATTTAGAAACCACCGCAATCCCTACAGCTACATCTATAACACTAAATAAAACTCTCCGTGCTCTGGCTTTGCTTAGTTTACTTCTGCAGACATCGCCTATGATGATATGGCCCTTTTCCAATTTGGGGGGAAATTACCTGTTTGCCTTTTCAAGTTGAACCATCTGGGGCAGTCACTTATTTAATTCACTTTAAAAAGAGGTGCACAATTTTACATGCCACCCAGCGTCTGTGGTTTTAGCATCTGGAAATACAGACACCAGCACATATTTCACGTGTGATCCCCGGGAAAAAACATCATCTGGCCCCAAAGTCTGCAGAATTCTGTTCTGGAAAGTTAAATAAATTGTTGTCGCTTTTTTAGTGCTGTAATAAATGTGTGGAATGATCTCGCAAAAAAGCTTGAGGCTTAGAGAATAGGTGCTAAAGAAATGCATCAAATTAGACTAAAAAAGAGGCATAAAATCTATGTTATCCCAAAAAATAAGGGCTGACGGCTCAAGCGACTTTTCTGCTTGCTGCTGTACTAAACATCAAATTCGTGTTTCTGCCTAAAAGAATTTGCATCTCTGCAGTGAGCAGATCTGAAGGCTTTGTTTTGCGGGAGAGGTATGCGGTGGTGGGTGAGAAGTAGAAAACGATGCAATTGGGCACGGTTTTGTAAGCGAAGGGTCACAGATGGGTGAAGCCTCGCAGAAGTTAAAACTGACAAACAAGCACTCGGAGATGGCCCTGAAGCATCCTGAACACTTAGAACTGGAGAGGTTTGAGTCTGCCTCAGCAGCATTATGTATGTATATGTATGTGTTATATATTATAATGAATATGATAATTATAGGAGATAATTTATAATATATGTATATTATATATGGGTGCCTCCTCAGTAGGCTAAAACAATACCACGAGAGTCTAAAGAAATGTGAAATCTAATTACTGTAGCTGTGTAAGTGAAGTAATGAGGAGCTTGAGAGTGTGACTGATAAGCAATTAGATACTAGACTAATGAGCAAGCTGTCTACAGTCCATCAAAAGAGTAAGGGAGGCTTGTGCAAGACACCTCTGGCATTGCAAAGAGGAAGATAAGCCGTATCCAAATGCAGCTTTCCAAGATACATAACCAACACGAACACACGATGCTCGCTAATGACTGGAGACTGTGTGCTCAGCTCAGGGATAAAGTCATTAACCAGCCAAAAACCGTGTGGCAGACCCACAGGAGGTAAGGACAGCAAAAAAAGTACAAAATGTAAGGACCTGCGAGGATGTTTAAGAGAGCTGCAGCTTGGATCGAAGGTGCTGGAGTAGTGACTCGCCAGTATTGGGTTTGCTGTGCTATCTTACCCCCGATAAAGCAGCCGGGGTGAGAAATTGGTGTCGGGTTGGGTCGTGCTGGTGGGAACGTGAGTCTGGTCCTGGCAGAGGTGGGAAGGGGCAGCGGAGGGTCGGGCGAGGGGAGCGGGGGCAGAGGTAGCGGGCACGCTGGGAAAAGGCACCCAGGGCTCTCTGTGTCCTATAGGGAATCCTGCAATAACAAGACTTACGTTGTATAGAAGACTGTCTCCAGGAGCTTAGTCTTCAGCAAGTATTAACTGTTTAAGCTGAAATTTTCCACGCTGGGTGTCTGCTTCAGCCTGTTGGTTCTTTCTAAGAGAAGGTTTCAGCTGAAGCAGTTCAGCGACCTCCAGAAAGGAAGCTAGGGTAAATTTATCATAGGCTTTTTTTATGGTTGTTTTGCTTGTGGGATAAATATCCAGGCTGTCCTCTTTTTCTTTTCTGTTTTTTTTTTTTTTGTTTGTTTGTTTGTGTTTTTGTTTTGTTTTGCTTTGTTTTGTTTTGTTTTTCAAATAATGGAGTTTTCATGATTTCATTTGAGGACTTGAAATTTTGCAAGAAGATGCCCTGCTAAAGCAGGCATGTCACTTGTGCCACTTTTGGGAACATTCAATCAAACTGGGCTATACATTTGAAACAGGGCAGCCTGCAGGTGTTAAGTAGAGTCGATATTAAGCAAGTTAAATCCCCTGCCAGGTTCTACCTGCAGTGAGTACACCATGACTTTAGCTGGGACTGGCCTTTGTTTTAAGTACAGGCTGGGCAGATCCAGAGGCCTGAAAGCAATCCGCACCTCTCTGTGGTCTCAGGCAGGTGGAGAAGGAAACTGCTGGGTTTGAACAAAGCAGGGATGAAGGTTTGGGGAGAGAAAAGTCAGAAGAGTCTGTTCCAGTCATAGCACCTTTTTTCCTGGTCTGCCACAAACTTGGGTTGCTACTCCGGGTATTTGTGAGACCAAGCCAGCTATTCCTTTTCTATGGGGAAACATCCGTCAAAACCCACTGGCAAAACATCCCTCACCCTCTTGATTTCAAGAAAGGTTGGCCATGAAAGCCCAACGCTGGTCTTGGCTCTGTGCTTCCTCAAACAGGGAACGGTCTGTGCGATGGACCCAAGGCTTGCAACCCTGCGGCTGACTGCCGGAGAGCTGGTGGTGAACTTCATGATTTTCCAGCATCTGTACCTTAAAGTCTAGGGAGATACGCATAGAGCATCACGGAGTTCGCAATGTCAGGCCCTCCAGAGTGAAGGCAAAGCAGGCCTTGAGTGTTTCAGCTTAGGTGTGCAAAATTAGTACATATTAATCTACTAACCTGCATCTCTTTGTGTCTCAGCTCACCAGCTGTAATGCAGAGTTAATGGTACACCCTCCTTCCACGGGTTCATTATGGAAATAAGATAATTAGCATCTGTGAATCACTCACATGTGGGGAAGGCCAAAGAAAAGTCTATGAGAAAATGATTGCTTCCATCCCGAGCAGGACTTGAGTGGTGTGAGGAAACTGCGGTGTGGAGCAAGGACCCAGAACGTGTCCCCGAAGGGAAGGAGGGCTCTTGGGTCCGTGGAGCAGAGCAGGAGAACGGTGGAGATCTGACACTTCACTGTGCAAATAAGGATTGTATCACAGCGTGACTGGGGCTGCAAAGACCACCTTAGGCCCCGTATTTCCTAGTTTAAGTGCTTGACTTTGCAGTCTTACTAACGTACTTCCAGTGCAGTTCTCTTGGGTGTCGTAGCCATTGAAATATATAGGTCTGTGGAGGGAAAACCCTGTCCTGTACGCCCTGTAATCACGCAAGTTTGCCTGTGGCATGATGGGGCTTTAGATCAGTGATTGCTCATTAAGCAACAAACTTTGGCTGCCCAGGTGGTGACTTCTTTATTTTTTCACTGTCCTCCAGGTATGCGGTGACCTTCTTGGCTTCCTTCTCTCCGCAGCCGTAAAACTTCTCCGCTCTTCCCTCGGTGAGGAAGGAGCCTCTGCCTGGGGCTCCTTCGCTTTGCTGCCTCAGGAACGCAGCGTTTGAGAATAAATAGCATCAAAGAATTATAGGGAAATTGTGGCTTTTTGAGGAGGAAAACAGGTTTCTAAGGTGGTCAAAGGCTGAAGACCTGTGTGAGCCTTGATGCAAAGCTGTGAGGAACTCATTCGGGGCAGCCAAAAGCGATGCTTGGGCACAGTTTGATTAAGGTGTGCCTTGTGAATTTGAAGGTCTAGGTAATACTGCCATGCCATGGCCTGTCTGTGTGGTTTTGGGCAAGACATCTCCTTGTCTTACAGTTGAAATAATAATAATAAATAATAATACCCACAGAGGGCAGTGGATTCAGTCTCTGGTTAGGTCCCTTAGAGATGCTGCAAGGAATAAAATCAAAGCTACTGACTTTATTTTCCTATTCCTAAAACCCTTCCAGACACCTAAAATCTCAGTGAAGTCATTATTGATGGGGATTTCCCCCAGAATGACTCTTTCAGAGAAGGTGTGGGCAGGGAAAGGGGGCTGTGGGGTTTCATCTGGCGGGGGAAGCTGAGGGTCTGCTCCTATTGGGATGTCGGGGCTGTCAGCGTCATAGGAAAAATGAGTGGCAGGGATGGAGGCAGGTAGGACTCTCTGCGTGGGGAGAACATAGCAGGGAGACGGTGGGGTGGGAAAACTTGGAGTAAGCGAGCAAAGGTGGGAAAGGGAGGACCAGGTCGGGGGACCTGGTGGTGAAGGGAGTTGGTGGGAGGATTTGGAAGGGGGCAAACATGGGTAGACCCTGGAGGGAGTAAAGGGGGCTGTGAGATGGCAAGTTTGGGGTGCAGGGTTATGGGGAGTGTTATGGGGTTTGAGGAAGCCTGGAGAGCTGAGGGCTTGGTGGGGGAAGTGATGGGAGAGATGTGGTGGGAATGCTGGTGTCCCAGAGGCTTTGGGGCCAGCAGCTGGAGTGGGGGAGGCCGGGAGCTGTGATTTGGGGATAGCTGGGGAATTTGAGCTCTGAGATGCTCTGGGGCAGCAGAGGTTGGGTACGGGCACTTTGTGGGAAGCTGAGGTCTCTGGAGTGGGAAGGGCTGAGGGAAAGGGGCTTTGCTTTTGGAGGACACCAAGGGTATGTGTTGGGCTGAGTTTCTGGAAGAGGAGGGATTTTGGCATGGCCACCAGTAGGCATTGTAGTGTCCTGGGGTGCAAGCAAGGGCACGAGCTGGGGACTGCTCCCAGAAAGCTATCTCATGCCTTCTTGCTATCATAAATATGGTAATCCTAAGCACGCCGGGAACTTCATCCGGGCATGCATCACGCAGCTGGGCTCTCATGGTTGCTGTATCACCTGCACAAATCAATTACCATTAAGTGGGGAACAGACCCGTCTGGATGTGTCCACGCCTCAGGCGAGTCACCAGGCGATCCTATTAATATAACAAATTCTCAGCTCCTCTCTCTGCTCCTCCTCTGTGGCTTATCCCACTTTCTTTCCACCTCCAGTCGAGCCAGTGCACTCCGGTCTTTCCAGTCACTCCACGGTGTGTCTAGCTTGCTCTCAGACAGTAACCCTGGAAAAAGCAATAGATACCCTTACAAACAAATGCGTACCGCAGTACGAAGCATTTAATGGAGAGCTCTCTCCTGCTGCACGACGTGTTGTTTAGGGGCACGGTGTCAGGACATGGGGAATGGTTGTAGGACGGCTCTCAAAAGCATTTAGAGCTGCACATAGGCGAGCTCAAACTGTGCGCAGTACTTTGGCTGCCATCCTGGGTTGAAGCACAATGTCTGACCTAATGATGTTGGTAATATAAGCTGTCTTCCTAGCCTGTCCATTTCAATTCACAATATTTCACCTGAAATCCCTCTTTCATCATAAGAAGATAGGAAATTAGCTATTACAGAGTGCCATAGGTGTACATGGTGCTTTATGAACATATGAGGAGACAGATTGTTGCCCTGAAGAACCTACAAATGGATTTAGACAAATAGAATAAGAAAGAAAAAAACTATCAGGGTCGAAACTTTGAGCAGACAAATAAATGCCTGTATACAATTGCGTCAGTCGCAGTCCATGGAAATATTCTCTTTTTTTTTGTTCAAGTGTTCAGCTGTGTCACATCTACTGCTGAAGCTGACAGACTGTTACTTCCTTAGGTAGAAAATGCTTATATTTTAATGCTTGTTATGTCATGAATTATTAAACCAATTTAAATGTAAAAATCAACTGAAAGGACAAACTTATGTTTAAGGATGACCTGCAGCATCTAAAATGGAGACACTGACCAAACTAATAGAAGCAAGGTCAGATTTTGTTTAGTTCAGTTAATTTATGCCCAAGTTGTAACGCTGATGTAATTTATGTTGCATTTAGTGCTTTGTTTCCTATGAAATTTGACTGTACAACAGTGTGATACCAGTAATATTTTAAGACAGGATTTTTATAGGTGATGCTTGTAGCTAATATGCACAGGGGTTTTACTGGTCTTTCTTGTGAAAGGAAGAAAAGGAGGAAGAAGGAAGGAAAAGAAAAGCACAAGGCAAGAGCCATGTAGGATTGCATCCTTTATATCAAGGATAACATTTTGCTTACTTTATTTTCTGGGGTGTGTTTCCAGAATAAGCAAATACATTTTGGAAATTATAGACCGGCTAATGCAGCCTCCATATCCAGAGCAGCCCTGAGGTAGCCCTCCTGTCCTCTGCTCCATGCCTTTTTTTCAGGGTTTTTTGTTTATCCATCAGCCAAGAAGTCCAGCCCTTGCGCTACAAATCAGCTGGAAAAGATCCTGCTCGTGCGCTGTGAAAAAGTGCTGCCGAAGTACGCCCTGCACGGCAAACGGAATGGTCCTTCAAGGCAGTACGTAGATTTATAAAGTATGACAGGAGAAATAAGAGGCGTTGGCTATCTTTTACAGACGGTCGTTAGAAAAAGCCCTTATTTATCAAATCTGAGATAGCGGTCATATAACGAATTTCTCAGATTCAAGGTGAATTAAAGGAAAACTGTGTCCAGGAGGACAGAGATGCTCAGCCAGTACGACGGCGTGCCCACATGACATACCCAGCGGCAGGCACGGGGCTGCGAGTACAGCTGCCCGCGGACTCTGCCAAGGAGCCAGATGATGCTGGAAGAATATCTTTCACAGCTCTGGATCTGGCTATTCTTGGCTTGTTCTCTGGCTGCGGGAGCTGGAGCTCATTGCTGGGCAGATAAACAGAGAGACTAATAAAGAAGATGAGGAGCTGTTGATCGGTTGAGCAAATCGGAGATGAGCTGTTAAGCAGAGGAGCGTGGTGATCCCTATGAAAAAAATCACCTGGTGGTTGACACTTGATCCAGGATGAAAGTGCGCATGTAACTCTTGGAATAAAACTCTCCTTTCCCCCCAAGCAGTCCCTCTCCCCAAATGATTAAATCCTGTGCATAATTACAAAAGCATAAAAACCTCTACCTCTTTCAGACACTGATTTTTTTTTTCTAATTCCCATAATTGGCAAGCGGGTGTACATGGGGGAAAAAAAGGGGAGAAAGCTTTGATTTTTTTTTTTCCAAGCTGAAAACGTGCAAGCCCTGTGTGGGTTAGGTCCTTTAGATATTTAAAAAGATTGAAACAACTTCAAAGGAGACGTTCTGTTCTATCAGGTTCAGTATATTTTAATATTAGCGAGTCTTTTTTTTTTTTTTTTTTAAGAAAAGAGATCCGTTCTCTTGAGGAAATAAAACATTCTGAAAGATTTTATCCAGAATGGTTTTTCATTGTTTTTAAAGAGACAACACAGCATTTCAAGCATGCTGAAGCTGGTAAATGTCCTCATTTCTGCTTATCAGCGTTGGCTTCTCTGTGTTATCAGTTTGATAGTTGCTGGTTATGTAAATCAAAATTTTCTATCAACAGACTGCTGTTTTTTGGAAACGAGAAGGGAGAATCATTTGTCAGTAACCTTTTTACTTACCTGTTATAAATGCCAGCACGTTGTGGATGAACAGGGTGTGGAGTGCCAGCCGTTCATTTCAGAGGCACGAGGGACTTCTCCTAAGGAGAATTTGCTGAATTCCCTCCATTTGGCCCAGAATATGATGGACTAACAGAAGACAGAGCTATTCTCTTTCCAACGCAGGTGCCTATTTGAGCTACCTCTCCTGCCCTGCCTGCCGGACTAAGTGCATTTCTCATGAGAAGCGGACTTCAAATACAAATTAGACGTGTGTGCTGGGCAAAAGGGAAGGAGAAGACTTAACAGGAGGAGAAAAATCTTTGGCGGAGGGTCACTGTGACAGCTCGAAGCAGTGGCGTGGGGAGGAAGGAGTTGTGTATGGGGATAGGGGAGGGCAAGGTGCTGCAGTGGTTCAAGGCAAAGGTCCTCGTGGGATTGTCCCTTCAGGTCCATTGGCAAGAGCTGGTGCAGGTGGTGAAGGTCTTCTCCAAACCCTGAGGGACGTGGTACCAATGGGGACGTGGGAGTCTGCAGAGCGGTATCCCAGGTGGTGTTTGCTGCGGGGAATTTGGGCTGTGCTACCATTCGGTCTGTTTTGGCAGGAGGGGGAAAGGTAGAGGCCACGTCTCCATCTCCTGTCGTCAGCCCTGGCTTTGGCAGCAAAGCCTCTGTGTGGGGTTCGTAGCCAGCTGGTTTAACATCTGGGCAAGGAGTCTCCAGGGAAGTGTTTGCCTCTACCCTCTTTTCTCTCTTTTCATTGTAATCCAGATAATGAAAGCAGTGAGTGGCTGATCTGCCCCTTGTGAACCCTGAGGAGATCCAGCTGCCAGCTTCTGAATATTCTAGTTATTTTAGATTAACCTCCTGGCCCGTGTGCCTTTTGGGGTCTCCAGACCAGAAATGAGGCAGCGAGACCGTGCAATGCTTGAGCAGGGTTGGTTTTTTTCCCTTCACCTCGTTCAGACTCCACATATTCTAGCTGGGATGCTTTAGTCTAGGAGAAAGCCTGGAGAAAAGCTCCTGCCCACGTCCTCCCACCTTGAGGAGCTGGGGACCAGGAGCATGGGGCAGAGGGCTGCTCCACAAAGTTTCCCCTGTCCCAGCCATCGTGGCTGGAAAGATGGGGAAGAGACTCGGCGTTTGGTGAAGGTGTTCCCTCCGCCGTCCAGGGGCCGTGGGATGGTGGAAAGGGTGATTGCTGTCCCACTGGCTGTCCTCCCTTGGACCATGGCAGGGCAAGCTGGCTCAGGGCATTCACCTGCCAGGATCGACACAGCCACAGGAGAGAGCACCCTGTCTTGTTAGATCCCATCATTACTAACAGTCGTTAAACATGTGTTTTCTTGTATAATGTAGTAAGTCTGTCCGCGGTTATCCAGACCCCTGTAGCTGAAATAAGGTCATGTCCCTGATGTTTATTAATTGATCTGAAAATCCTCTGTATTCAATGCCTCCTTGTCCTTCAGATCATTGGCAGGGGCCTTTTGGTTTTTACCACTGGGGTGTTTTTAGGCTAGAGTGGTCTGGAATGAAGTCTTGATGAGACAAAGTAAAGAAGGAAAAAAAAAATAGCAGTCTCCTAGCTTCTGCAGTGCTCATGTGCATCTTACGATCTCTGCAGGAAAAGTCTTAATGATGCCCAGCAATGAGCAGAGTACATATGCTCGATAAAACAGATGCTAGACATGTTTCCTTAAATAGATATTTTGCTAATTCAGCTCAGCATTGGATCTCTGCTTGCTCTGGGTGCACGATCTGTAATTCCTCTGCTAAAGAACTTGCTGGGGATGCTACAGCTTGGCCCAGAACTGTGACCAGGGACTTTAGCTTCCCTCACAAACAGCCAAAAAGGAAGGCCCCTCCCAAAAGTAGACTATCTATAAGTGACTGCACATAGCCTCAAGCCATAGTTTTCATTTAAAGGGATTTGAACGGCTTCATTCACACACTGGCTCAATACGGTAACTGAAAGTTAACATTTCACATGGCAAAACTGTCTCTTTTTGATGCTTACTTCTTAGCAGATACATCCAGGTAGTATCAAATTCACCCCGTTCTTTCCTGGATACCAGGTTATCCCACAGGAAGGTGCATTGGCAATTCTGGTGACGCCGACACTGAGTTCTCTGCACAAAAATTTATGGCTCATTCTGTTCTGGAAGTGGTCTGATATATAAAATATGTAAAATGATTTAAAAAGTCAGATAAATAACAGAGTGTGTGCTCTCATAATTCATCCTCATGTTTAATTTAACAACATCCTTCATTTTTGTAATGAATGTGACACTGCTACAGAATTTCCAGCCTGGGGCACTGCAGTGCACCAAAACCAGAGGCCAGATCTGGAAGAAGTTCTCAAATCCACGTGCTTTGCTGTCCATCTTGCACTTGCTCAGCCCGACCTTTCAAACATGGCTATGGGCTTGGGTTCTCAGAGGGATGTCCGTGGCGTGGAGGGCTGACCAGACGTTGGAGCTAGGTAGGAATGGGCAGTGGAGGACCGTACAGCATCCAAAATTCTCCCAACCTGCAGCCCCGAGGTGCTCACCTCCTGGCTGTAGTGAGGAGCATCTCTCACCTCACAGTAGGGTCTTTTTAAATGTTAATTTATTTTTTTTCTTAAAGAATGGAACAAGGCTCATTCTTTTGCTGCAAGAGACATCTGGAACATGATGGAGTTTGTCTTTTGCATGGTGGTCTCCTGGTTACGGCAGTTATCCAGGCAGCTGAAGACTCAGGTTTGTTCTCTGCTCTACTGGAGAGGGTTTGAATCTGTGGGCCACAAAAGACACAACTACCAGGTGATGGGCTTATGAGGTGGGGATGGACACTGCACAGGAAAAAAAAAGCCCTATATATAACTCCAGGGAAGAAGGAACAGGAATGTAAGAGGCAAGATAATTGTGTGAACCTCTATAAAAGTCTCTTCAGGCTGTTATATAGAGGAAAGGTACCCTCAGCATCTTGTTTTCTAGATCTTTTTTAAAAGTAAGAGACCTCAGGGTGCATTTTGTGAGGACTTGAGCTGCATCAGTGTTAGGTGTGCTCTGAGACTATGTCTTGGAGAAGGCTGCACAGGCAAACTAGTTTTTTGTATAGTTTGCTTCTGTATTCTGACAGTCTGTAAGGCTGAGTTCCCTACCTGGAGAAGATCTAGGCTTGCCAGGAAGCAGAACTCTAATTTTTAGAATGTTTTCTAATGTTTTCAACTGGAAAGAGGATGTCTACTGAATCTAGGTGTTTCCAGGGCTAAACAGCTTTTGAATGGGGAGTGGCGGGAGGCTTCAGTTTCACTGAAGTCCTATTTTGGATATCCAAAACCCGAAGAAAATTACAACTACATTGATGGACTTCTCTGGTCCTTGTGTAAATACTGCCAGTATGAGCAGAGAGACTCATTAAACGCAATTCTTTTGCAGTGTAAGGTGAGCTAAAACATCAGGCCTCAAAAGGTTTAAGCTATCTACAGCAGATTCTGTCAATCCCCGCTCCCAGTATCTTTCTTTAAAAAGTGCAGCTGGGGGGAAGCAAGCTTGTTGTATAAATAGAAGCAACCCAAGAGAATAAAATTGTGGACAGTTGAGGCCAGCACCTTGAAATCCTCCGTTGTCTGTTGTCTCACCAAGCTGGTACATGCCAAAGTATAAGTGGATGAGGACACCAAAAGACTAAGTGCAAAAAAAAAAAGCAAAGCGAGTGGGAAGCGAGCTGCCCCAGCAGCCAAATAACAGCGTGGTGAGCAGTCCAGCTATACCAGCTTCTTAACCAATACGTAACTATTTTTTCCAGCTTGAGTAGCAGGGCTGGAAATAGTTTGCTGATGTGGCTGCATTCAGTTAAGGTTTTCTGTTAACACAGCTATGGAACCATGTGCCTCTGAGCATCACTGCAGCACCACTGCGAGCATCCCCTGTGTTACTGGGCAGCCTTTACAGCACCACGTGAGAGACAGTCGGCTCAGGGCATTAATTGGTTTGTGACGGCTTTGTCTTGCTAAGATCTAAGACTTGTAAGCAAGCAGTTAAGAAGATGCTTTATTGGAATATCATTCCCAGCTCTGATGGTGAGAATTTTACGGGTGACCCCAATACCTCAAGATTTTCTTTTTCAGTTACAATGAAAGACTTTAGGAAATGGAGAGTGGTGTTTTGAGTTTGGGTC
This sequence comes from Astur gentilis, assembly GCF_929443795.1. Classification (NCBI taxonomy): domain Eukaryota; kingdom Metazoa; phylum Chordata; class Aves; order Accipitriformes; family Accipitridae; genus Astur; species Astur gentilis. The sequence goes on along the minus strand of NC_064892.1, from coordinate 29,080,807 downwards.
TCTTTTGGGCTATGAAAAGGTAATTTTGGGGCTGTTTGGAGAGGAGTGAACTCCTGTTTTCAAATGACCTGCTAAACATTTAGCGTGCCTCTTGGCCATTGCCAGTAAAATAGAATGAAAGATTTGCAGAGGAACAGACTGAGATCTTACTAGTGGGTAATGAAGCTGGAAGTCCTGATAGCAGGCTGTTAAGATGCATTAACCCCATTTATTATAGGAAGATTCATCAGGAGAGAAGCCTAAATGGGCAAGCCTGGGAAAACGTATTAAAATAAATCATTGAAAAGATAACTTTTGACTTGCTGTGTCCACAAACTTAGTGTTTCATGAAACAGAACAAAAAAATGATTTTCCAAAAAAGTGTGCTCACAAAGCAGGGCTATGTGTGTATGTGTTATGATTCCAAATTTGTTTTTTTTTCTTTTCTTTTTTTTTTTTTTTACCCCAGCCTTTGAATTAATTAGCTACCATGTTGAATTCTAAGTGCAATAATTAAGCAAATTAATGCTGCAGTGAAGTTATTAATGAGGCAAAATATGCTAATATGCTTTCAATAAAGAACTCCCTTTTTGTCTCTTACCAAGAAACTAGAAAAGCTCTTTTATTTCAGGCCAGACACCTTATCTGGAGTTCTTAGAGAGAGGGTGCTCGGTCGTATGCTGGTGACTGACTGTTTAAAGCAGGGGTTAATATCTGCATTTTAGACACATGCAAAAACTTGCAGAAATGTTGCGGTGACAATGAAGTTATCAGCCTGGTTTCTAGCAGCGTCAATAACGAGGAAAGGAAGGTGTTCTGTGACCTGTGCTTCCATTATGGGAGAGCATAATGCCTGTTAAAGGATTGCTATTTTTTATGATGATATTTTAAATATTCAATTCATATAAAGCAGTGAAAGCAATTATTCCCATGACATAATCAAAAATACATTTCTCTATTCAGCGCGTCTGGTGCCATTATGTTTTCAGATTGTAAAGAAATATTCTGCATTGAAACATGATGGTAATTATTTAGTGACTTGGAAATATGTGCATGTAAAAATAATAATATCTAATAACTGGTTTCTGTAAACTTTGCCCAAGGATTTGGAGTTGGGCATGTAATCCGTAAAGCCATTTAAAACATGCTGGAAAAATGACAATAAAAGGCTGTTCCTTGAAATGCTAGGAGTATCCATCTATGAAGGAAATCAGCCATGTGACAACTTAGAGATCCCTCGTATGGCTCCTGCTTTCTCTGGCTCTGCCTAACAACCACTTCTTTTAATCCCTGACAATCCAGCGGACACTGCACTTTTCCAAACTGCCATCTTGTTTATAAGCAGCTTCTCTGACTTTTAGGTATTGCTTCTCTGTGAAATCCTTTCGGCCTCTTCTCATTCACTCCTTACCTATCGCTTGTTGTGCTTTATGCTTCTGGCCATTTGCATCAGTTTGGTGAGATTTCCAAATGCTGAAGGGTTTCTAACTGGTTCAAAGAGGCCCTTGAGCCAAGCCAGGCAGCTGTGTTCATTAGTTTCTTGCTTTTGTGTTTCATCCTTTTTTTAATAATTTTATTTTTATGTTCAGCAGTATACATGCCTTGGAGATTTTCTTATCAGTTCCATGAATAGATGTGCTCTTGCTACCTCTCAAGGTTTCATTTCCTTCCTTTAAACCTTCAGGATATTTTCCTGCTCATTTGCTGACATGTCCTTTGTTTTTCAAATCTGGTGTTAGCAGGTCCATTCTTGGTACCCAGCTAACCCCTTGGACATGTTTTAGTTATTCTGCAGTCAGTAGAAGTGATTCAGGTAACATTATCTACTGTTTTTTAACTCTATGCCAAGAATAATCTCTCCTCTTTACATGCTTATTTCCTGGAAGCGCTAATTTTAGAGCCTTAAAGTGGTGAGAAATCATTTCTCTAAATTTTCTCCCTGCAGGCAGTTTGACCGGTTTACTGGACGGTAGTTGAGTTTCTCTGTTAAAAAAAATTTGTTAGGTGTTTGCTGCTGCTTTGATCTGTAACTGCGGCATCTACTTTTCCCCTTTTTCTTGATCCGAGGCTGGCAGTTCATCCATATATTTATATCCTTACAGGCTGGGATCTGTATCGGATGGTCTCTGCTGTTTGGATCTCACCAGTCAACACCCTTCATCAGCGGGGGTGCTGGATTCCTTTAATTACAGCACTACTCACCCATGTCTTTAGCCTCACCTGCCTTTCTGGTGCATGCCGACTCAGGTGTTATGGATCTCCCCTCTTCCTTCTTGCCATCTCTGCAGTGTCCTCTTCTGCATTCCTCATCCAAGACAAAACCTATTGCCTTTTTTTTTTGCTTTGGGATTGCTTTCACTCATGTTTTGGCATTTTCAGGGTTCATCCCTGATGAGCTAGCTCCAGTGAGGGATCTGTGTGTTTACGTGTTGGGAGGCACATCATTGCTGTTTGGGTCCCAACAGTAGAGCCAAGAGGTCCCCGTGCTGACTGGAGAGACTCCTTCTGCAGGCCAGAGCTATGGATTGAATAGCCCTGTCCATTGGGCCCTCAAGAACCGGTCAGCATTGAGGACTGAAATCCAGTCTCGGGGAGTTAAGACAGATTGAACTCCAGTTTATACTGCCCTATATTTGGGTGCCCAAACACCAGTTGTGGGTTTAAAAACCCCATTATATGCGAGGAGAATTGGTCAGTACAATCCAGGGAACATGAATCCTGCCCCACGGACTCATTTCCATGCCCGTGTCCATCCTTACTGTGCTGCCCTAGCGCATCCCATCCAGCCGCTCCAGAGGGTACTGGTTTCCAGTCCTGCCTATGTCCTGCTGAGCATCCGTGTGTGGGTAGTGAGGGTACCTCAAGTGGGGCGAGATGCTTATTTGTGGGAACAGAATGAGTCCTGATGTCTCTTGTCTCAAGGCCACCCTGGGGCAGTAAGGTAGGTGTGGGGAGCAGGGTGTGCTGGCTACAGACTTCTTGGAAAAAGGGCTTTACGTTCAACAGCCACCTCTTAAATAAAGAAAAAGACCTCGAAAGCAGAGTAGTTGGGAAACTCTTTAGCAATGGTCGCTGATCCTGCATTATACACACCACATGTGCAAAGCAGGGATGACTGGTACATCTTCTGGATTGAAAAAGAGGACAGTATGGGTAATTTTAGTAAATTATCTGTCAGTGGGGTTTTTAGAGTGTAACAAGGCTGTTGTTGGAACCTGAGTCAGAGGACACGGGAGGGTATAAAAAAGCAGGGGGAACTCTGGTGACATCTCTGAGGTAAATTGAGAGCACGCTTCTCCCTTATGGTCTGCGTCTAAAAATAGTATTTGTGCTTTTATCTGGTCTCCTAGATGTGGCTTGAGGAAGAAGACAGCCAGAATAGGGTCCGGTGGAGGTTATCAATGCATACAGCCTCTGCGATTGCAGGGAAAGCTGTAGTTCCTAAAGCCGTGTAGAAAAGAGGTAACTTTCCAAAGACATTCACTTCAAGAAGAGCACCCAGCTACAGCATTTGGTGTTAGTTTCAGTACGGTCATACCCCGTTTGAATTTGGACTTTTGCTATTTGTTTGTGTTCCTGAGTGCCTAGGAATCTTTGGCATGGATCTGGACCTTGCTGTGCTCACACTGTACAACAGCAGAATGAAAAGGTCACCTCTGCGTTAAAAACTTCACCCTGTACGGAGCTGAAGTTTGCACATATCATGCTCTTTCCCCTGAAGACTGTCCTCTTGGTTAAACATGAGAGCTCTGATATCAAAGACTGAAGTTCTTTCAATTCAAAGGCCAGGAGGTTTTGCTAGAAAGTAAATAGTGCCAGTGCCTAAAGAGGCTCTAAATGACTTAGGAGGAAATATGCCAAGAATGACTGCAGCCCTTTGTATATTAGTTTGCTTTTCTGTATGATTTCCTTTGATCCAAAATGTGTTGCTGCTTCATTTATTGTGGAGGTTCTCACATGATTTCCTTAGTCAACAGCAGAACTCCATCAGGAATTCATTAGACACTGTTTGTACAGATGTAAAGGTCTGCCTAAATGATCCTATTATTATTTATATTGGGCCTGATCCTGCAATCCCTTAGCCACATAAATATTTCCCAAGAAGGTAGTCAACTAATGTGACAGACAGAACTGCAGCAGTGAATTTAAATTTGCAGTGCCAAGGCAGCAGTAAAATTTTTCCTTGGTACATATGAATTTTGTTATTAATCTTAATTTTTGTTTTTCCCTATTTTTTTATTTATTATAATGAACTACACCTCTATATTATTCACTACGCACACTTCTTTAAAAATACTTTAAGATAAGTAAGGAACACCTTACCTTTTGTGTTCCAGGAACCGACTATTCTAAACCTTCATCTCTACTTTGTTTCATGTTGTCTGCAATAATTCCCTTCTGTAGCCTCAAAAGAAAGAGTATCGTGGTCATCTATATATACAGCTGTAACCTAGCTGGACTTTTGTAAGGCCTTTGACACGGTACCCCACAACATCCTTCTCTCTAAATTGGAGAGATATGGATTTGATGGATGAGGAATTGGTTGGATGGTCGCATCCAGAGGGCAGTGGTCAATGGCTCAATGTCCAGATGGAGACTGGCGATGAGTGGTATCTGTACTGGGACCAGTACCATTTAGTATCTTCATCAAGGACAGTGACAGTGGGATCAAGTGTACCCTCAGCAAGTTGGCCAACACCACCAAGCTGTGTGGTGCGGTTGACACACCTGAGGGAGGGGATGCCAACCAGAGGGACCTGGACAAGCTTGAGAAGCGGGCCCAAGCTCACTTGGATGGGGCTCTGAGCAACCTGATCTAGTTGAAGATGTCCCTGAACGCTGCAGGGGGAGTTGGACTAGATGACCTTTAAAGGTCCCTTCCAACCCAAACTGTTCTATGATTCTCTGGCCAGTGATGGTCCAACACAGATGTGAACCTTATTTGATGCTGTTGAATTTTGGGTCATCACTGCAGAACATAGCATTTCTGAGGTCGCAATACCCAATTGTTTGGCTGACAATGCAAAGAGAGCTAAGATATGTTCTACAAATAGGGTAAGAAAGGAAAAAAAAAAAAAAAGCTTATTTTTTATCTTCAGAGAGCACAGCTGTAGACATTTGGATGTGGTGGAGTCAGAACATATCCTCTCAGTTGAAATGGAGTTAGTGTCTCTTCATCTCAATGCCAGGTGAACCAGGCCAGTTGCAGTGAAGATTGAAGCTGGTGATTGTTTTCAGCAGTAAGCTCTGAGATATCAGTTGGATGAGGTGACCCCACAGGTCCCTTCCAGCCTAAATGTATGATTCTTTGGGGATTTATTGCTAAATCAAGGTTGGAAATGACAGTTGATGTTTCTTTGGCTTAAAAAATTACTGCCACTGTTGTATGTGTGTGTGTGTGTGCGCACATGTAAAAAAGGGAATACTTTTCTTACTGCGACTAGCAAATGTTTTGGCTCTGTGTACGTGAGGCACCATGACACTCGCAGTGGATAAAACTTGGTCCAGGATATGTATCAAATCTTTGCCAGATGCAAAGGCTTTCCAGTGAGGAGGGTCTGGTATGACCAATAAAGACTGGTTTTGTTCTTCAGAACACACAGTTCATCTTCTTACAATATTCGGTTCGAGGCAGGTGGCATAACAGATTCACAAAGCTATCGTCTCACTGCAGTGTTGAGCTGAAAGCTTTGTCAAGCACTGGAGAATTACCACTTTGGAGGAGGAAAGCTAATGTGCAATAGTTATGATAAAAGAAGTCTCAGTGAGGCTATAGAGGGACCTGGCTTCCATACGTCTTCATAAAACCACTTGAAAATGGTCCTCTCGATTCTGAGTTCCTGTAAAACCATATTCCTCACATGAACATAATGAAAAAAAAAAATCATCTGTCAGTCTGCAGACACTAAGTAGCACAGAGAAGAAGTGAAGCATTAGGTCTTAGAAACGCACATCTTGCTGAGGAGCCCCTGGGAAGTTTGGTCCGTATATCAATGCTGAGTACACTTGGCATATGAGGCCATACCAGTGATTTCCCATCCCAAATACCACACATCTTTTGCCCATCTGGAGCACGGTATGGTTAAACTTAGGATGACTGAAGGACCTGTGAATGAATTTAAGCACGTGTACTGAAGGTTCCTCCTTAGACAGCTATCTGCCTCCCACTGTCAGGATCCTTCATGCTGGTGATTGATGTCATGCTGGCAGCGACAAACTGTTGCACTGCTGAAGCTGCACACCGTATGCGGGCTGTGGTTGGCTGTTCCCTCTTTAATCTAATTATTTTATACGGCATGAGTGCTTGCAGGCTGGTGCTTTTATTTTAGCACAGGCTGGTCTGCATTGGGCCTTCTGCATTTGTCTTTTTGCCCGTCTCCAGCACAGTTCGGGGCACCTTATGAGGAATATCTGTTTGTGTTCCAACTGGCTGAGACATAGACTTCAATTTTGTATGCTCCTTTGCATCTAGGCAATAAATCTTGTAATAGCTTAACTTTTTATATGAATGCTGCCTCAGGCAAGGACTGTGTGGCCTAGAAAGCAGGAGGTTTAATATTTTATAAAATTTCCAAATGCTGTTTTGCTGCTACCTCTCCTTGAGCAAATGGAAGCCACAGTGGTTTGATAGACCTCCAGACTCTGAGCTGCATCAGGGAACAGAAATAATCATGGACCATCTCAGTTAACTGACATTACACGGGAGTCAAACACTGGGGAAAAATGGTTTGAGTGGAAGCATTTGAGAAAGTCACAATCCACTTCGGGAATAAGCAAAATTAAAAAAAAAGAGAGAAAAAAAAAAAGACTATGCCCTGTGGGTAAGTCATTTGAGGGAAATTGGTCACTTGTCTTTAATAGTTAGGAGGGATGGAGTGTGTTTTGAGCTGGGCAAATAGTTCATGTGAAGGTAGACATGAGACAGAGCACTGAAGTCAGCAGCCTGGCTCTGTACTTCAGTGGTGTCAGAGCTTTGATTTTTTTCTCCATTTTCTGGGAAATGCCTGTGACACTTCCCTGCTGCCTCTTTATTTAGGTCTATTAGGCACTACTTTGCAGCAAGGCATTGGGGGGCAGTGGGCTTTGTTATGCTGGAGTAGTACTTTGTATCCCCCAAACCAGACATAATTCCCTTGTTGTGGGTGGGTTAGGACTGAGCTGTGTGACACTGGCACTTGTGGAATTCATCAGTGAGATTCATCGATACTAACTTAGGGCTGCTTTTGGACTTTGATGCAGTTGAGGCCCTTTTGCCTTCCTCCACTGTCTCTCTAGTCTCAGGATAGAGCTTTGATTAAGCCAAGTGAAAATCAAACCATGCAGAATGGAAAGAAGCCACAAGACTCCATGAAGAACCTTGAGATCGTAGCAATTTGCATCTTTCCAGGCATAACGCACACTTTTCTCGTGGTAAAAAGGGCTTGTGACTGCTGCTCTTGGTATTTTACTCAATCTGTTCCCAGCAGTGCAGCACATAAGCTAATGTCCCATGACGTAGTCCAATGATTATACCTTGGCTATGGGCTGAAGTTATTGTTGGTAGGACTTGGGTCAGCAGAGCACTTATGTGTGCTCACCCCATGGAATTCCATAGGGTTGAGTGAGAGGGAGGGAAGAAGTAGGGGGCTATGCCTTCCCCTTCGTCCCCTTTTTGTGTGATGGGCGGTGACACGGCACATGCTGTGGTTGCATCCTCTCCCTGATTTTCCCCCTCAAAATTACCGAATCCAGCCAGGAAAGCCGATAGAGTTCACTTAAATGCTTTAAAAGAATCACAGGATTAAACGGTTAGCAGAACTGTGTTTGTACAGTCCCTCTGGAGACTGGAAAGAATTGGTTTGAGTCAGGAGCTCTACTGCCATTTGCGAGTCCTGCTTGGGATCTCTCATTTTAGGCATAAGCCGTGGTCAGGGAGGAATCCAGTGGTGTGGAACCTGAATGCGTTTCATCCCTACAGGTTTTTTTTTAGTTGAAACAATTGCTGTTCTCACCACGTTTTCAACCAGAGTCGTGTGATGGTGGGTTAATTGAACAGAATTGATTCTTGGAATTTGGCATCTCTGGGTGTTATTACTTACCAGTTGAGAAAGATAGGAGATGTGACAATTTGTATAGATTTTTCTCACAAATTTGCCAGCTGGGGAAGAGATAAATGATAAATCTTGAAAATGCTTCACTTATCCATAACAACTGAGCAGGCTAAAACTTGGAAATGTGTTGGGAGGGGGCGAAGTGGGACTGAGGTTTTTTACAAAGGTTGGGGTAGGGCACCTTTGGAAAGACACTTTACCCTTTGCATGGGTGCCAGATGAAGAGTCACCAAGAGGCTGAGCAGGCAGTTCAAAGTGCTAGGGCTCCAAACCGCTTTTTTCCTTTCTTCCTTCCAACCCACTGTTCCCATTTTGTATTTTCATACCGGTGCAGCTGCTCAGCTTGGTTCGGCGTTGCCTCTGCTTTCTGCACATCATTCCTTCCCTTCTTTCCTGCCCAGGTCCCTCAGTCCTGGCTGTTTCTCCTTCCTCTGATGTTCGCCTCTTGCAACTGAGACCTGGGAATACCAATCCTACAGGACATCCTCCACAGATTTTGCTGCCTGTGTGCAGACAGTAGTGGCGGGGGGTTGCAAATGACGCTGGAAAGAAATCCCAGACTATTAACAATGCAAGAAATAGTCAACCTGGACTCTGTCTAGTCTCTCTCTCTTCCCTGCCCCCTCCTTCTCCCTCCCCGCTTCTTTCTTGGGGACTTTGTCTTCTTTCTGGAGCTGTGCTCGGCATGTTGATGCAGGTCCGGTGTGTGAAAAAACAGGCTGGGTCTGGGTCTGCATTTAGGGGGGATTTCTTTAGAGCCATCTGCCATCTCGAAAATTAAAGCAGGGAAAGGTCATTGGGATAAACCGATTTGCTAAACAAAATGGTTAACAACTCATGAATAAAACTTAAAAAAAAAAAAAAAAAAAAAGAATATCCTGAGGGGAGGGGCAAACTTTATAAGGAGAAAGAAACCCACCCCAACAACCCCCCAGCCTGCCCACGCTCAGCTCCACCCACCCCTTTCCAGTTCATTTCCACCCTTTTGGGGAAGGAACTGCTCCCCCTCTTTCCTTCCTGAGCCCCCCTCCCTCCCCCTCCTGAGCCCCCCGTTCCCTCGCTTATGCCTTGGGAGAGGAGGACTTGCAATCTGTGCTGGGGATGTGGCCGTGAGCTTCCTAATGACTTTCCAGCGCTGATGTCCAGGGAGCTTTGTGCCTCCTCTTAGCAACTCCTGCAGCAGCAGCGGTAGCAACCAAGTCACTTTTGTCCCTTGCTTGCTTCAGTGGTGCCTCCTCCTCTTCCTCCTCCTCCTCCTCCTCCTCCCTTTTGCTGGATTTTTTGCAGGTCACACACAGGAGCAGTGAGCCTGCCCCTGTGCAGATAAGAAAGAAAACGCAGCCCTGCACAGGCACAAAAAAGCAGCAAAATCCACCTCCTTCCCCTCCCCCGTTTCAGCTCTAAAGAATAATCAGGATTATAGGGGAAGCTGGCTGTTGAAATATGGCATGCTGGCCATGCTGGCCATGCTGGCCACAGCCACCGTGCTGCTTATTTGGGCTAACCCTGACAAGGGAACAAGATACTTGAGGTGGAGAAGAGGAGGCGAGGGAAGCTCGCTACCCACCCATCGCCTGCGTTTGTTCCTCTCCCCAGCAATAAGTTCTCTGTATTCCCCGATGAGACCTTAGCATAAAAACAAACAGTAGATGGTTTTGGTGTTTGCTTACTGCTCTTCAGGGCCTGCCCTAAGCACCAGTTCTCAGGGGTGCCCCTAATGGAAGAAATACTTCAAAAGCTTGCAGTCTGCATGACCTGCTGGAGGCTGTGGGGCTGCTCTTGGCTGAAGAGAGCCCCTAAAGACCTGAATAAAGCTCGTGCAGAGAGCACCGGGAGACTGTTCAAAGCGTGCGGTGGTCTTTGAGGGTAAGTGCGTGCCACGTTGCCCATCTACCCACATAGCCTTGCTCTGGCTCCTTGTCCTTGCCCTGCCTTCTGAACTATCAGGGCCGTGATACAGCCCACACCATCTTCCCCTTAGGACTGCGGGAATGATGGGAACTGCCCCTAACTTTAAGAAAAGGGGCTTAACACATCCCATGCCTCAGGGGTACTGATGGTGAGGGTGTGAAGGGGCTGTGTTTGGTGTTCTTCCATTGTGGTCTTCTCACCCACAAGTTTCCGATGCGGGAAAATCTCCCCCACGCTCCGGCGCTTGCCAGGGAAACTCTGACACCATTTTGTCCGGTCAGCGGGGTGTTGTCCGCATGTGGTGAAGAAAGCCGTAAGTGTTTTGAGGTTGGAGCTCTGGAGTCAACTCTTTTCTTAGACTCAACAGGCCATGCTGGTCAGCAGCTAAAAGGGCTCATTCAACTCCCAAACCTTGTGGGGACAAAGCTACGTGCCTACCAAGGCTGTGGGAAGATGGTCTGAGAACCCTAGGGTATGGAAAAGAGAAGAAGCTAAGGCGTCAGGAGATGAAGATGATGGGGTTATGGTGTGGAATCAGGCCCGGGTCCCATCCGAATCGTGCGGTTATGGCATGGGTAAAAAACGCCGGCCCTGCTCCCGTGGTCCAGCTGCGTGCTCGTGCCTTGTGGAGCAGCAGTTTGAGGTGGAGAGAGCTGCCGTGCCTGAGCTGCTGAAGGAAATCCACGTGGGCCTATTATGTAAGCTCTTTCGAAAGCTACTTTTGGTGGTATGTTGGGAAAAGTAAGAGCACGTTAACGTAATTTCCCATTTATTTATCTGAAGTCCACTGACTTCAGTTGAAAGACATCCATTCAGCCGGTTCTTTTATAATGGCTTTTAGTGTGTGTGTGCTCTTTTCTCTTTCCTTTCTCCATTTTATTTAGTTTTAGAATGGTTAAAAAGAACAATATTAGGGGAAAATGGAAGTGCTTGAAAAGAATTAATTAATATTATTATAGCTATTGCTATAGCAGAATTCAGCTCTTCTGTTGGTCTTGCAAGTGAAAGCAACAAACCGAGAGAGGAACCGAGGAAAGTCCCCCTGACCATGCAGCTGGCTTTAGCATCAAACTCAAGCGGGCAGAGAGGCATTTTCTGTGCTTATGTTTAATTTTCCAGTGTAAATGAAGTTGGCCTACATTGCTGATACATACCTATATCAAACTCATACTTGACTTTATGAATTGTTTATAGAATTCACACCATGAATTTTGCATAAAATAGTTGCAGAAGAATTGTGCCTGGACTACATTTGCTTTTCCATGAGTAAGGTGGTGAGCACTTAATGTTTAATTGATTAACAAGCAAGACTGTCCAATGCATCTCCTTTCTAAAGTGCACAGTGTAAAAGCAAGAATCTGTAACAATTATGGTCAAAACACTTTCAGGAGAAAAATCTCAGGAAGCTTGAGCTGTAGGAGCATTTACAAGGAGAAAACTTCAAAACAGGTGATAGAATAAAAAAAAAGTTCTCTCTTGATTAATTATTACTCTTATTATTTCTCATTTTCCTTTAACTCTTCCTACAAAATGGCATATAGCTGCTGACTGCTGTTTACATATCCAGGTGATTTTTCATTTGGTCTTGGGAAGTAGAATATGCATTTAATATGTTGCTTACTTGCTTTGATCTTTGACGGTCATTAATACAATTTTAATTTTTGGACTTCCTTGCTTATATTTAGAGTATTAACCCTGAAACATCCTTCTTCTCCAGGGAGATGATTGTTCCTGACTTGATCTGTTTAGAGTTAGAAAAAATCAAAGAGCCCTACAGGGTTGTGGCAAAGCACTCGAGATAAGTGTTTTCCCCCCATGTATTACTTATTTATTAAAGCTGGTGGAGCATAACTAAAAGGGAGAAAAAAGACCAAAGAAATACAGAATACAATGGCCTTCAGATTTTAATGGGAGATATGGCTGGAAGCAATTTCTAAATTATTAAATAAATCGATTTTAGTCTCGCAGTCACCCTCCAAGGTGTATTTGTCAGCCTTATTATATTCAACTTCAGCGCTATTCAAAACCACTTACAGAGAAACATGTTTTCCCCGGCCACAATTCCTCAGCTCTCCTAATTAAATATGTGATTTACATCACAGGTTCAGCATTCTTTCCTTTTCTTTCTGTTTTTCAGCCTTCTTTTTTTTTCCTCAGTTAGTTCTCCCCATGTTTGGTTTGTAGGCCCAAAGACAAGTAGGCACCAGGCTGACAAACCTGGAGGTAGCCCTGTTCCCATTTAAAATGCAAGACCTGTTGGCTACAAAAGAGTGTTGAGTGTGCAGCGCAATCCTGCTTTTTCTCTTCACAGATGACGACAGGGCACAAAGTGTTAAACAGCATATTTGTGACAGCAGGGTTGTAGATAAAAGGTTATTGTACAGAGAAAAATACTTAAAAAAAAAAGAAAAAGATTTGATTTATCATTTAAGTGATTCTGTGCTCTCTCACTCTCTCTCTGTGCAGACGCACACTACACAAAATCCATTTGCTCAGCTTTTCCCACGAGTAATCCAACCGCAGTGGTTTGGAGCAAAAATCTGAAGAAGCAATTGAAAAAATTCTGGTATTGAAAGTTATTATTAAATGCCCATCGATAAACCAAATGCGCTGGCATGCTGAGAGTGGGAGAGGAAAGCTGTAAAGTATTTATTTCCTACAGAACAACTTTACAGTCTCCAGCAATTAAAAATGGATAAAGGCAGCACATTCTTTTCACCCCCCCATAATTGTCAATAGTGCCTGTGCCTGCGCTCAGCGCACTGAAGCGTGGAAGGAAATTGGGAGCAATTTTTGCTTCTCCCTTTATAGAGGAGCGGGAAGATGCTTTGCTGAGGATGAACACTTCAGAGCAGTGGCACGGGTCGTAGGTTTTGTGGCCGTTCCCTCCACCGGTATCTCTGCTGGAGTACAGACTGGGTAAGAGATGTCTGTACCGTCTGCGAAGAGATGAGTGTGGGGGGCTCCGAGGTACTTCACGGCACATGCCTAGAGGTTGTGCTTTTAAACAGGGTCTCTTTGTACATGCAGAAACATCGCTAGCGTTCTGCTGCTTTCTGTGTGGATTTTCCACAGTGAAACAGAGCACAATGGTACTTAAAATAGATGACTACCTCTCCAGAAAAATACATGCCCGCTGTGTAGTGTTCTTCCAGCTGACTTTTTGCTCATTGTTTTTGCCAAGATATGTAATTTTTATTATTACACATTGTACCCATAAATAATATGCAACTTGAGAAAGAATGAAAACATTCCTCAGCTCAATTAAAAAGCAGGTTATCTCAAGGCTAGAGCCGTTGCCAAGTACATAATGGCTGTTTCACTTTACTGCCACAATCCCTTTATTGCCGGAGCCAGGCTCATTACTTTGGGCTAGCGTGCGTCTCAAGGCTTCGCTCTGAGCGATGCAGAAGCCGGCTAGCCGCCTCGTCCCAGGAACTGCTCCGGGACACGCCGTGCCCCGCGCACACCTCCCCGCTTCATCTTTGCTACGGGGGACAGTAATTTACCCTTAACCTATGGGCAGCAAATTACAGCAAGCCTTGACGTGCTGAGCAAGGTGTTTGGGAGCAGAGCCCATTCCCCACTTCTCTTTATTCCCTCCCTGCCGCTCCCCCCCCCCCCTCTCCCCACAGCCCCCCGCTCTGTGAGCTGGCAGATGTGCCCATGGCCACCGGTTTTCACCGTGTTGGATGGGTGATGAGCCTGGGCAGCAGCCCGTCGGTCCCTGTTCTCTTGTACAGTCCCTTGGCTTAGGTGGCAGTTGAACCCTCTGTTGTGGGGGCACTAGGTGGGGTGGCCGCAGGAACAGACCCACGCCACTCGGTGACCCCCCATCTAACGCTTTTTTATTTAGCGCCGTGGGTTTAGCGGGTGGATAGTGACTTTTTTTATTCCCAGAATTCCATTCTATCACACATAGATGCACGACACATGAATCGGGGCCCCAGCCCTGCTCCAGTCTAGACCAGCACCCCACTCTCCGGGGGGGTAGGTATTTGCTCTGGCAGTGGGACATTGGGTCCTTGCCCCTACACAGAGTGGTTCCACCTTGGGCAATAGCTGCTTCACCGTGTCAGCCGTCCTCCTATGTACGTGCTCTCGCCCCCAGGGGAATGCTGTTTTAACTATTTATTACTTTCTAAATTAGACTGTTGGCATAAGCTGCCAATGACTTTGCTAATTACATTGCCCCAGGCCAATCTCTTTGACTTACTCCTTACTAAGGCCAATTAGCAGTTGCCAGAGTGGTTTCTGTCACCCGCTGGCCTGCCGCCCCAAATGTGAGTTCAGCAACAGTTACATAACAAAGTTCGCCTAATGCTTTGTTTTCTGGCTCATACTGAATTAATGCAGTCAGTTAGAGCCGGGCAGATGCAGTCAAGGTCTCATCTGGTGCTTTTGGGTTGGCTGTAGCCTACCCGATGGCCCATGGCCTTCTCAGTAGAGATCTCGCCCATGGTATTGAAAGAGATATCCACAACCCAACCTGGTCCACTTCTATCTCGGCCTTCCCATGACTTCTTTTGAAGAATACTTTGGAGAAAACTTGAAAACAGGCACAGGACAAGCTCCATCTGCCCTGTGGTTGAGTGCATGGGACTGCAACCACTTGCCCATGACACATGAGGTCACATCCCACACGTTGCTCGTCTTAGTGATCGTAACAGAGAGGCTGCTAGTTCTGCTGTTGGTTCTCCTGCCTCCATGTAAGTCTGTGCAGGGGTAAGGAGATACATGAAGATAAGGCACTGGCATGGAGCAGGAGAGGGAAAATGTCTGTTTTCACCCACTTCTTGCAGTCCCTTAATAATACCGTGTCCCTGTTCAGAGTTGAAATGGCTGGTGATGTTGACAGTGAACACATTCGTCAGTCTCGCTTTTCAGTGGGGTACTCCACCAGAAAGCTAGGGCAGCTATGTGGGGCTGTTGGGGAGACAAGCGAGCCTTGTGTAGCTCAAACTCAGTGAAGAGACTCTGTAGCCTGGTTGGTAGGCTGAATGCTGCTGTTTTTTCAACCTTGTTCTGTTTTTAAGCTTATTTAAATTATGCCAATGCAAAGGCCTTTGTGGGCCAATTAGTCAAACATTGCTGTTGATTTTAATCATGGAAATTATACAAGGCTGAAGCTTTTCTCCTTTGGTTTTCTCATCTGCACTCCACTGCGGAATGTGATTGCACTGCTTATGTTTATGATATCAGTGCCAGAGCTAGATATAAGCTAGCCCATCTGGGTACTGCTAGCAGGGTAGCAACAGCAGCAAAAACTTTGCCCAGGGTTTGCATGACCCTCACTGTAACACTACAGACCCGGGATTTGCTTCCATTCTCATTTACCAGCCAGCTGCGTCAAGGAAGGACGCACGGTCAAGACTGGGGAAGGAGGCAGCTGGCAAGGAAGCCCCTTTTGCCCAGAATATCGGGAAAAAGGATGAAGGTGGGACTAAGGGAGAGAGCTGATCTAGAGCAACGTGGCTTTTGCCTGAGAGGATGGCAATGGCAAAACCGAGATGGTTTATTGAGGTTTTCAGGTGGTTGGGAACTAGGCATGATTTCAACAACTGGTTTGAGACAACCAGCGCAAACAGCCCCATTGCACTCGTGCCTCTGGACTGCAGAGGACTCTCTGCACTCTGTGCTTATCGGCAGACAATTAGCTCTAAGGACATAGAGCCTAGTCTCCCCAGACCTTTCCCTTATTGGAGCAACAAAGTGGCTACTTAGGAGATATATAATAAATTCCATTCCTTCAGGACTGCAGTGCTGGTAACTAGTCCCTAGAGGTTCACTTCACACTGTATTCCTTCATGCAGTTGTTTGTGTAGGCACCATTAAAGTCTTTGCACATGCCTTTGAAAGTAATTTACAGTGAGCACTGTAGTGTTCGCTAAATATTCCCGGTGCTAAATTCTTTACAGGGAATCATTTGAACATGATGATATCCTTATCCACTTTCAAAGGCAAAATTGGAGAAGCTTTAATGATAGCCACTGTCTATGCATTTTATGCATTTTGGCTGAGTTTTTCAAAGCATGTAGGTAATGAGGACATCCAATTCCCATTAATTTTAGAGGCACCTTAAAAGGCTTTATAAATCTCAGCCTTTATGCTCTAGCCAAGAAGAAGGAAAGATTGATTTCCATACTGAGAAAAATTTTAGCAAAGTACTGATAACGTACTATAATAATTTCCATCATAGCTCACAGAAAAATTAACCTCATTATCTGCACCATGTATGAATTTCTCTTAGTGGCTTACCTTGCACATCAAGGTAGTTGAAGGTTATGATTGCTGGTGTGGTCAATGTTACATTACGACTGAGACTGCGAAGTACTTATCTTTTCTTCTGCTACTCTCCTGGTCTCATGAAGTTGCTTAGATTGCTTTACATAGCAACGCCGCTTGGGCTGGACTAAAATTTGTCTAGGAAACAGCTTCCTATTTCTAGGGCTTCCAGACATCTTTTGTAGGAGCTGGGCTTTTCTGGCAAGATTTTTTCAGTTCAGATCAGTTCAGCTTTGATCACATTTGACCACTCTTTTTATGGTATCTTCTTCCCCTAGATTTTTCTTTGCTCTCCTTTTGATTGAGTGGAATTTGTGCTTTCTTCTGTAAATCTGTGATCCTTAAGCAGACTGGAGACTTTATATAAATTTCTGTGAACTACAAGCTTATGTATAAGCTAATATATTTCAGCCCTTGGATTGCTCACAAGCTGTTTTCCAACAGATTTGCTTTAGGTTCATGATTTTGAATTTGAGCTGCTTTGGTTGTACATAAGGGGTAAAATGATGTCTTTGCTAAAGCCAGTAATGTGGGAGAGAGAGAGAGACAGTGCTCTTAGTTCACATGCATGTGTTTATGTATAATGTGTGAATTTGTTCTTAATTCAGAAATTGCATGCCGTAAATTGCAATTGATATACATATCTATATCTGTAGAAACATGGAGATATGAATACCTATCAGTACAGCTCTCACCATTGCTGTCTCTCAGTACCTGTGGCTTCACCCCACAGAACCCCCAGTGCTTCTCACCTTACATCCCTGTTCTCAGGTGGGCAAACTGAGGTCCGTGAGGTGCCACCTGGAGTGACTGACACTTTTTGCATGCACCGTATAATTTGGTAGGTGAGGGGCTGTCGCAGTTTAACCCCAGCCAGCAACTAACGCAGCCGCTCACTCACTCCTCCCACTCAGTGGGATGGGGGAGAGAATTGGGAAAAAAGTAAAACTCATGGGTAGAGATAAAGACAGTTTAATAGGACAGAAAGGAAGAAAATACCACCACCACTACTACTACTAAATGATACAAGAATGGTAATACAATAATAATATGACAATAATAATAATAATAAAAGAATTGGAATATACAAAACAAGTGATACACAATGCAATTGCTCACCACTCACAGACCGATGCCCAGTCAGTTCCTGAGCAGTGATCCGCTCCCCTGCCCCCCCTCCCCAGCCAACTCCCCCCAGTTTATATACTAGACATGACAGCATGGAATATCCCTTTGGCCAGTTTGGGTCAGCTGTCCTGCCTGTGTCCCCTCCCAATTTCTTGTGCCCCTCCAGCCTTCTTGCTGGCTGGGCATCAGAAGCTGAAAAATCCTTGACTGGGTCTAAACACTACTTAGCAACAACTGAAAACATCAGTGTCTTATCAACATTCTTCTCATACTGAACCCAAAACATAGCACTATACCAGCTACTAGGAAGAAAATTAACTCCATCCCAGCCAAAACCAGAACAGGGGCTTAAACACGCATCTCCTGATATACAGTGGCTATGTCTAAGTGGTGGGACCTGATTGTTCCTGCTGGTTTCTGGGTCTGGTTACACAGCATGGCCGTGTTCTGCCTGCTGATGTGGGGTGGAGAATGGGTATGGGGCACCCATTCTGAGCCCTGAATTTTGTGTAATTGTAGCTGCCTCCTGCACCTACCTCTTCACTGACCAGCAGTCTTCTGAATGCGTCTTGATATATAGAAAGAACTACCGTGGACAGTATATATATATATATATATAATGTACTTAACACCTATACCTCTCAGCTGGGTGGGATCCAGCTGACCCACCTTTAGTGCCTGGTTTGTCCTGAGTGTCTGAGCTCCTGTTATTGCCAGACATAGGCAGAACAGCTCTCTGGACTCCACTGACCAGATTGTGATAGGGGATAATATCAGGTGATAAGGGGAACCACAACACATAGCCATGGTACATGCACTTAGCTCATCCCTATGTCATAGATACCTCATGGCAAGGAAAACTAAACCCACCCCTAGAGACTGTATTGTGCTTGTTGCTGTGTAAATGTCTTGAACAACTACCCTTACAGTTCAGGAGACAAGCAATATAAACTCAGTAGCTTCATATGGAGAGGGTTTACTGGGATATGTGGTGGTGTACTGCGAGCAAACATGCACCCAAAGCAGAGCCATTTATCCAGCTCCTTCTGTGGAAGTTTGCATGGGAATGAAAATGTGAATTATGTGGCTCAGGTCAGTCCCTTATTATGTGGCTTGCTGAAAAATGTATTGGTTTCTTACAGGCAAAGCTATTCCCATGAATGCACAACACTAAATTCATCCTTCTTATATGCCCAGTGAGTCAGTGAGTTACGCTTGGGCTGAGTTTGGTCCAGAATTTTTATAGGTATCAGAATTATATAAAGCCATAATTATTAAATGCTTCCTTTTTTTAGAGCTGCAATATGTAATTGTCGTGTAGGTTGCTGTGGTTTATGCCTTTAGTTACATTGCCAAGGTACTTAATGTTTAATAAAATCCTTTCATAACCCTTTGTCATTAATACATAACTTGAAAAGAGCTGGGACAACAGTCGTGGAATCTAAATGAAGCAGTAAGCTAGGCACTTGTAGTCTCCCTCATTATCTATCTTTCAAAGTAGGCTACAGCTAAAACAAACAGACTTCCTGGAAAGTATTATTAAGACATATAAGACTAGTGCTATTGGAGGGAGCCCTGTGAAACAATTGTATTTGGGGTAATTCTGTTCATATTGGTTATTTTTCTGAAAAAAACTGAAACCAGTTTCTCGATAGAACAGAATGTTCATTGAAGTGATTTTTTTCTTTTTATAAAGTTACTCCATATGCTTAATAAAGTTCCTTTATTAAGCAATTATGGCATTTTGTTCATTATGCATTGCACCTTGTCACATCCGATGAAGGAAACAGCAAACTCTTTCTCTGGCCTTGAAAACCAAAAATGTAAATAGTGGCATTACTCCCGAGGGAAGAGCTGTGTTAATTGTGGAGCACTGCGTTAGAAATCCTGGATATTGTATGTCCTCATTGTTTAGTTAGCGCGGGGTGGTTACTGTGGGATTTAAACCATATGTCGCTTGAATTCCAAAATTGGTCCTTTCAGTCAGCTGTGCTCTATCATTTGGTATTGATCACAGATAATATGCTTTGCAAATTAGGGGTGGTTACAGTGCCTTTGTCCATAATAGATGTTGTCATTCATGTAGAATAGCCTGAAAGTGAAGAACATTTTAAACGGGGTTAAAGCTTCTATAGTCATCATTAATGAATTTTCTAATGCTGTCTGGATTCCATAATTGTGTGAAGATCAATAGCTATTACAGTATAATGTAAACAAACAGAGAATCCATTAGGAATGGAGGGGCTGTGCTGCAGCGTTTTACTTCTTGCCTACAACGGCACATTAGTTATTATCAGGGCAAAACTGAATAATCAAGTGTATAAAATATAGCCTGAATGAGATGGTGATTAGCGAAAGTGAGGCTATTGCTGAAAGAAGACAGTTTTAGTACCTTTTGTAAGTGAAATGAATTTGAACAAATTTAGCTGCAATAACAGGATCCCATTTAGGTATTGCTGTGGTACACAGGAATACTTATGAGCTGGGTGTTTGAAAACAGCGAAATAACAAGACAGTTTTGTTGTCTCACACCAACACTTACACCGTGAGAGCACATCGATGCTCCTCCGCTGGGGTGGGACCTGCGTTGCCACAGGCACAGGAGAAATACAGAGGAAAGGGCGGTTCTTGTCCCTGGAGGGCACAGTCTGAAATATAAGGCATAAGAATAAGAACCAAACAAGGAGGTGAATGGATGACAGGAAAGGGGGCTGGTGTTGAACTTCTCTCAGCGTGTTTTAGCATAGTCTGGCTAGCTGTGAATCTCTCCTCCAGCTGGCGACAGCAGCCTCCCCCTAAGTCCATCACTGAGTTGTGGCATTGTAAGCATTTGCTGGTGCAGAATGACTGAATGTTGAACCCAGATGCCAATGCAACAAGATTTGCTACAATGGACCCTGATAAAGTGCATTTCTTTTGTACAGCCTGTGATACTGGGTCGTATGTGCGATTTCTTTAATGCTTCATTAGCTTGATTGCAGTGACGAACTCAGGTATCTATTGTCCTTAATTGCAAGGAGCTGTGTATTTCTTGTTATTGTTGCATGCCTGTGATGGTTTAACCCTGGCTGGTAACTCAGCCCCACACAGCCGCTCGCTCAATCCCTCCACAGTGGGATGGGGGAGAGAATCGGAAGGGTAAAAGTGAGAAAACTCGTGGGTTAAGATAAAGACAGTTTAATAAATATGGCAAAAGCCGCACATGAAAGCAAAGCAGAACAAGGAATCCATTCCCCACTTCCCATGGGCAGGCAGACGTTCAGCATCTCCGGGACAGCAGGGCTCCATCACGTCTGACGGGGACTTGGGAAGACAAACGCCATCACTCCCAACGTCCCCCCTTCCTTCTTCTTCCCCCAGTTTTATATACTGAGTATGACATCCTATGGCGTGGGATATCCCTTGGGTCAGTTGGGGTCAGCTGTCCCGGCTGTGTCCCCTCCAACTCCTCGTGCCCGCCCAGCCTGCTCGCTGGTGGGGTGGGGGGAGAAGCAGCAAAGCCCTTGGCTCTGTGTGAGCCCTGCTCAGCAGGAACGAAAACATCCCTGTGTTCTCAACACTGTTTCCAGCACAAATCCAAAACATAGTCCCACACCAGCTACTATGGAAAAAATTAACTCTATCCCAGCCAAAACCAGCACAATGCCATTTAGTGCAGCTCTCCTTAGGAGATAATAGGAGAGCTCAGACCTGGGAACTTTACAGCACTTTGCAGGTCTGAGCATTGGGAGACCTGTTGGTGCTCCTGTATGGCACCTGTACAAGGTTGTGACAGTGTATTTGCATGGACAGAGTATAACTGCCTAAGACTGAAATGTGTTTCACACTCTAACTGCCAGCCTTCAGTGGGGAATGTCACCTGGAATATCTGTCATGCTGCAGAAACTGCTCCAGCAGTTACCAGCACTCATGATTCAGTATCACTGTTTAAAGAACCCACTTCACACAAAAAAAAAAAAAAAAAAAAAAAATTATCTCATCTGGTGGAAGATCATCTGTTTTTCTGTCTCCCTGGTGCAATCAGCAAACTCTGTATTTCCCCATCTGCCTTACCTATGTTACAAGATAAATGAGAATTGCTTGAGTACAGAACGTAACACAGCCCTCTTCTTGTTTCATGGCTGGTTGACTTTTTAATGGGAACTGTGGTGTGACACCAGAGGATCCACATGAGAGAGAAACCTTGACTATGATACGGTTTCCCAAGAACCTGTTGTAGTGCAGACCCCAATGTGAACTTGTGATTTGGACATTCATAAACCCACACGTCCCTTTTAGATCCTCTGGACTCTAATCCTCACTCAGCAGACTTTCCTTCTGCGCTGTCATTAATGTGTCTACCAGGCCACCCATTTCCATGAAACTTGCAGGAACTTCGAGACTGCTGTTTGACTGTGATGATGAATGTCCTGGTTTTAGCTGGGATAGAGTTAATTTTCTTCCTGGTAGCTGCTACAGTGCTGTGTTTTGGGTTCAGTATGAGAAGAATGTTGATAACACACCGATATTTTCAGGGGTTGTTAAGTAGTGTTTAGACCAAGTCAAGGATTTCTCAGCAAGAAGGCTGGAGGGGCACAAGGAGTTGGGAGGGGACACAGGCAGGACAGCTGACCCGAACTGGCCAAAGGGATATTCCATACCATGTGATGTCATGCCCAGTATATAAACTGGGGGGAGTTGACCTGGGCAGGGGGTGGATCACTGCTCGGGAACTGGCTGGGCATTGGTCAGCAAGTGGTGAGCAATTGCATTGTGTATCACTTGTTTTGCATATTCCAGTTCTTTTATTATTACGATTTTCATTTTATTATTGTTATCATTATCATTATTAGTTTCTTCCTTTCTATTCTATTAAACTGTTCTTAACCCACGAATTTTAGCTTTTTTTTTTTTTCCCCATTCTTTCCTGCATCCCACTGGGTGGGGGAAAGCGAGTGAGTGGATGTGTGGTGCTTGGTTGCTGGCTGGGGTTAAACCACGACAATGAAACAACTCGGGGATGTGCAGTATGGGATTAACAAACAGAGTGATTATGTCTCGGTAAGAACCTGGGGGAAGAGAAAAGGGACAGGAGACTTCTATCTCAAAGAAGTTTCTGCTCCATAACATACCACAGCTGAAATACATCACAACATGTCACTCACATGAATATGAGGGCACATTACCCAGCAAAACAAGGGCTACATTTTTTCAAAGATTTCTTCCCAGTTGCTCCAGCAAGGAGTAGGAGCGCTCAGCCCAGATGGGCAGCTGACACTATGGCCACCAGGTCTACCCCTGTGCAGCTTTGGACAGGGCAGTGCAGCACAAGGCATGCAAGTCCGGAGCTCCCACTCTTGCTCCCAGCAGTGGACCTGCGTGGCTGCCAGCAAAAGCAAGGGGAATGAATTCAGGCAAAGCCTTGGCATGGAGAAGGTCATGGGGATTGCTGGAGAGCTTTCAAAGCAACTGGGAACTGAAGGTGAGATGAAAAGAAAAGTATTTAGACACCTTAGTACAGCTTAGGTGGATTTGAAGCAGGTAAGCCCTTAAAAACAACATCAAAACCACCATGCATATCCGAGTGACTTAGCGTCTAAGAAGCCGTAGGATGTATTTTTGTGGTTACTTGGACTTATGCTGTCACACACAAGCACAGCATATTGTCACCTTGGGTGTACCGAGCCTTTATCCAGCCAGGTGCTTCTCATTTACCAGCACCTACATGCTCAGAGGAGCCCCATCGTTTAGGAACATTTGCTGGGGAGCCTTCTCCGTCCTGTCTGTGAAGTTGAGATCCCCTACACTGTACCAGTCATGTCGCTGCTTCCATTTCTGCGGCAAGGCACAGAAGAGCATTTGGCTTAATCTTTCCTGAGCTGACAGTTTGCTATTTGTGGCATTTTCTCAGATTACATACTCTGTGTAGCTGACAGTAGCTTGTGATTTTCAGCAAGTGGAATGCAAGGGATTGACACGCATTCCTGGCAGTCTGGTAACACATCCAGAGTGGGCTATTCCCAGAGCCCCAAAATGTTGAGCCTCTGCGAACAAATGGCCTGGAGAAGCTGCCTCCACTGGTGCCTCTAGCCAGGCACAATTGTCCCTGCGTTCGCTATCCAGCTTCTCAGAATATTACTTAATTTTGTCCGAGTGCAGATTTGCAGGACTGAACCCAAAGAGTTGATCTTATTTCAAGCCTGAATTTTCTTTTTCTGTGCATCAGAAATAGCCCTGCTGTAATTACCCTGGTCTAAAACTCAGCAGAGAGGAAAAAAGGGCCAACACATTATTTTCTGCTATTTTTCATTCCTGAGATCTTTCTGGAGCCTTTGAATTTTGTGCAACTATCGTGTCTCTTGGAAAATTCTCCTGTCAGTCTAAATTGTCTTGCATTGGCTGTAAGCTCTCGAGGCTAATTGCTGCAGAGTTGTACGCTTAGTCCTCAGCTACCCACATCTCCAGGCTGCGGACTGACGAAATGTGGGTGCAGATCCACCATAGCTGGCTGTTAGCATAACCAGTTTGGTTTGGCTGGGCTTATTCTTTCAGACACAGCACTGGGAGAGCAAGGCGATACCGTTCCCTGGCCCAGCAGGGCTAAGGAAGCATTTTAGCCATTTTTGCACAGCCGAAGCCATGCCTGCGCCCTGCAGGCAGCTCAGCCCCATGGGCACGGTGTGTCCATACCCTGGGAATGCCAGGAGCATGTGTTTGGCTCTGCATGGAGTTAAGCCCCATACAAAATGGGTCAGCCCAGCTCTGCTATTAAATAAGAGAGACCCCAGGGACCGAGCGCTGGCTCTGAGACGAAGTGGCGCAGCCTGGCTTGTGTCCATGGACCTCTTCTCTCCAAAACAAAGCAGCCTCGTGCGAACTGCCTATTTAGGAAAATCCAAGGTCTGTGCTAATCTCTTAAGGGTGCCTAGGCATTGTGTGGGAGACGGTAAGCTGTTATGGGCCAAAAACCTTACCAGGGAGTGTGCTAAGAATTAACCAGTATGGACAATTGTGGATCAGCACTCAAGCCCTCACCCTGGCCCCGGTTTATTTTCCCTTACAGTCTGCAGGAACCAGGGTGGCTCCAGCAAAGCCCCCAGATTTGTTTGCAGATGTGAGCTCGCGCTTGGCAGGGCTTTGCCATGAGGTGGGCTTGCTCTGCCTGCGTTTTGAGTGGACACGGTCTCATTCTGCCTCCTCTGAGAGCTGAAAGCAAGCCTTGAGACCATGTTAGCATGCTGTTTTGACTGAATAAACTCTGCTGAGTTCCAGAGTTTGTTACTTTTGGCTCAGGGCTGGGCAAAGCTGTTACCAAAGCTTCATTTTGGCCATAAGTAAAGTTGGTGCTACGTCCAATACCTGCGGTCAAAATGCTACAGGAGGTACATACCATGTCTCCCAGTGCACTGGTTTTCTGGGATGCTGAAGCCCACCTGAATTAACAAACTGTCCAGATGTCCTGCACTTTTGGGGAAAGGTGTAGGGAGATACCCAGAACTCTGCATGTGTCAGGCTGGAAGTGACGGGGCTCACTAGCTCTGGGTCTGTGCCAGATCCTGGTTTCCCAGGGAATCACACGGGGTCTTTCCGTGCCTTCTTCCCCAGTATCTATATTTTTCAGGCTTTCTCCGTGGCTTCTGGTATTTTAAATTCCCATTTTTCTAAAAAGAGGGAATGAATTAGGTATGTTTGCCTGATAATATGTAACAGTCAAATGGTTCTCATTCAGGATCTCAAATTCCTCGGTATCCTACGCAGATATGAACAAGACTGTACCCTTTAAGAGAGAAGTTTCTGAAGAAGTGCAGTTGGATACATTTATTTTTGGTAGCTTTTATACTGAGCATGCTTCAGACTGATGCAAGATGACCTTGGGACTCCAAAACACCGTATGTTACTGTACAACATGACTTCACATTTCATGCCTATTCTCTAGGATTTTTTTAAACTGTATTTTACATTGCTTTTAGTTGCGGTCTTTACAAACTAAAGACGAGTAAGGTCTGAGAAGGGAAAGCTACAGGTATCAAATTGTGTCTGCAGTGTGGGCTCGTGTTTGCCTGGAATAACAGCACATGGAACCAGGACTACATGAATGTCTACTGAAGTGTAAACATGCCCACTGCTCACATGCCACTCTGAACTGGGACTTGCTTGGGAATGCAAATCTCTTTTGTTTAAAAAAGAAAATTCTGCTTTTAGAAGAACATCTAATTGAAACAATTTTCTGCATCACAGCTGATCTATAATAAAAAAAGACAAAATTCTTCAAAAGAGATTTTGAAAAAAAAAAAGAAAAACCCCAGATATCCCTTAATTTCTGGGATGTGAAGATAAAACTTCTCTCAGAAGTGAGAGAGTGAATGAGGGAAGTTGTAGTGACTGTGCTGCTGGGTGTAATTAGTTTCCAGATTATATCACTTTTGATAATTAGATCTACATGAAACCTCCAGTCAAAGACTTCACAAGCATTTCTTGTATGTCAGCCTGGGTATGTAATAGTTGGAATGTTAGATCTACTGGATAGATCTAGGCTAGTAGATGCTTTGGGAAACACCTTCATCTTTCTTTTAAGCTGGCAGATGGTTTAAGTCCAGGCTGGACCGCCTGCTGTTGTTTTCAATGAAGGAGTGTTACCTTTTTGGATTCATGAAAGGCTCTCAATCAAAGCTAAAATGGCAGGCCAGTGCGGTGAATCAATAAAATCTCTACTTTCAGCTGGAGTGTTGGATAGTAATTCTTCTCGTGTCACTGCCTGGTTAAACAGTCATACTCCCGCTAAAAGCCCTATAAGACATAATAGATTCATGTGGCGTTAGACTATTGTACTGCATTTACCCAGAAAAAGGGAGAGAGGTTACTGTTTCACTAAAACAAACCAGACACTGATGCATTGTGTATCAAAATGTATTCACCCATTTCTCTCTGCCTCATTAGAGCAGGGGGAGCTTGTTTTCTATACCGCTTGTGGAGCAGTGTTAAGACATCTGACATATTCATTGCAAATCCTAGTTTAATGATGACTTAGACGTCAAGTCCCAAATGATTTTACATGCTGGCTTTCTGCTTTCCCATTGCAGCACATATCCATGTGCTTTCTGTTTATTAAACTACAATAAAGATGTACAAACTGGATGTATCAGAACATTTTCCAAGAGGCTTTAGAATAAATCAGTTGGCCCTGCGGAGCAATTATCCAACTGTATCATTTCTAATTGAAGGAAATTACCTTGATGCGTCTGATTTGATGTATTAAATTTCCTTGTATATCATGTTTCAGCAGAAAATGTTTATGGGACAAAGAGGTTTCATTCAAAACGAATCTGAAAGTCCTTAAATGTTAAATATCAAAGCTCAGAGCACGCAAGAAGGAATGGCTGCTTTGTGCCCTGCAGCTGGAAGCTGGTTGCCATAATCCAGTCTTACTCAGATGCAGATGAGTTCCCCAGCCCATGGAGATTCCCCCGTTGCATGTATCAGCCATGGACACCTTTCCCCTGTTCGCTCCTCGAGACTGACATTGTATCAGAGAACTGAATTAACAAAATGCATGCAAGAGGTCTGAGTTAAAACTCTGTTTGGAGCCCTCTCATGAACTACATCGCACTCTTATGGGACAGTCAGAAGTTAGATCCGAAGTTAGATCCAAAGTTAGACCCAAAGAGCCAAAGGCAAAACAGTCAGTGTCTTAGAGGGGGAAGGTTCATGTTCCAAACTGTATTTACCTGCCTTGTGGAAGAGACCTGTTCAAGCAGTGGAAGTTTTGCTTCCTAGTGCACACATGGTGCTCACACATCTGCCATATGTACCTACCTACCTACCTACCCACCTATCTTCCTGCATACTACTTATGGGAATCATTGATTATTTTGAAGAAAATCCTTAAGTGAGTCTCTTCATTCCTTGTTTTGGAGAGAGTCAGACTACCCTTGCTAGTATACTTAGCAGTGCAGCTTGCTAACGTTGTAATTCAAAGGTGATGTGCAGGATTTTTATATTTAATGAGACCCACATACCACATTATCTCACCATCTGCGTAGATCCGGGAATGGTTGTAGAAAGTTCCCATTAGTCATATTAACATCCATCATGCCTTCAGC
The DNA here is from genome assembly GCF_929443795.1 of Astur gentilis. Lineage (NCBI taxonomy): Eukaryota > Metazoa > Chordata > Aves > Accipitriformes > Accipitridae > Astur > Astur gentilis. The sequence goes on along the minus strand of NC_064892.1, from coordinate 29,053,335 downwards.
TCACTGTGTGGATGCAACCATGGAAATGTTTCTTTCACCATGGAGGTTATTTTCCTTTGAAAATCCACTGAACTTTGCATCTTGGACAAACTTAAATATCCCTCTCTGCTACGAGGCCAGGTATGACCCTGGCTACTAAACAAGGGCAGACTGCAAAATATCAAGGGTCCCCTCCTCCACCTCTCTGAAGCAAACCTCAGCAGATGTAGACAAGATTTTAATAGCTACAAAAAGAGAAATGCATGACAACCTCATTAAAGGAACTATAATAGGCTGTCAGAATATCTCCAAGAGGACAATATATCAATGTCTAGTTTGTTGCAGCATTGCTAACTATGGTAGTTTGCCCCTCTCATAATCTTTCATTCATCTTCTATTGGTCTGATTTCCAATAATACTTCACCACCACATGCATCCACTCTCTCTTTCAGCTGCCTCACAATTGCTGACATAACTCTTTAAGTACAGAAGAATCAGGGCTGGTAAGTGACAGTAATAAAAAAGCAGTTAGTGGTCCACCCCACTGCTAGCCCTGATACGGTACATTACAAGGGTTTTCATTTTCTCTCCCTCTCTACTATCCTGAGGACCATTTTGTCCCATCCCAACATCTGCAGGAGGTCAAGGTCCAAAGAGCCCAGGGATTTTACACCATCTGCCACCAAAAAAAAAAAAAAAAAAAGAGGGAAAAGAAGGCCCTAAATGTTGCTCTAAAGAGCTATTTAAAGTTATTTATCACTGTAATGGCAAACCAATCATTATTAATTGTACCCGCCCATTGTCTTTCATGTACACTGCAAGGCCGTGAGACATTATTAAAATAGATTTAAACCACTGCAGCTGGAGTTCTGGCCCCCCCCCCCCCCCCCTCCCCTTTCACCTTCCCCGACCCTTTGGGAAGATGAAATGGAGTCAAGTGATTTTGTTCCTTTTCTTTCACGGTGAAGCCGGCTTTCCTGTTCTGCTGGGGATCCAGCATTCCTCCAAACTAGCAGCGGTCCGTAAGGGTTGCAAGCCATCTCACACGAGGCTGTGACAGCTGCTGAAACTGCTTCTGAAGCTGGGCTGGAAACACAAGCAGAAACTCACACCAGAGACCCCAAAAGATTGCTTCCTCCCGTATATTTAAAGATTTTCTTTCCCCACCTGCCTAGGAAACATCAGTCCTAGTCAAAAGGCAAGAAAGCAACAGTGGACTTCCAGGCTTTTCTGTTCATGCGCCATTAAACAGCACTTCTGCTGAACCTGATTTTGTGCATCTTAGGCAGCTGTGGTTACAATAATTTGTCTTGAATGAAATGTGCCAATTGGAGGGAATTGTCAACTCATTATTGTGGCTAACAACTGAGATACAAATGTTTCAGTCAGAGCAGGAGGCGATTTTATATACAAGGAGCGTTCCTAGGGGGATTTTTGTGGTTAAAATCTGTATGAAGTAGACCTGAAATAATTGTAGTGACAAAGGGTACAGCTCTGCTCCAGCTGGAGTTGAGGACAACCCTCCATCTGATTTCCATAGGGTCAGGATCATGCCCTTTGGGGAAACACATCTAGCATCAGCCTGCACTCAGCAGTGTTACTCACATGTGCCCAGGTATAACCTGGAGTTCGGGTCAGCCAATTTAAACTAGCTGATGAGATGGCCCAGTGCCTGCGTGGATGCTGCATTCCCTCTGCCGATCCAAACGCACTTCCAACAACAACCCTCCCACTGCTTGCTGGCTGTCACAGCTCTGGGCACAGATCTGAACTCTGCTGCCCAGTAATCCCAGTGACTAGACGCTGCCTGACCTACTTTTAAACTCTCCAGCGTTGTTTTAGCGATGCTTCTTCTCTTGGCTTTGCTAATATTGCTGAGCACACGTACGCGGCTCCCCAGAAAGTTACTCTAACGCTCGTGTCCTTGAGGAGGCAGAGGAGACTGGGATGTGCTTGGCCGGGAGGGCGAGGAGGAGGATGGGAGGAATGGGACCATGAAAACTTTGAGTCACCACGAGACTGAAGATGCCTCTGGGGACACGGCAGATCGGAGAATCCACGAAAGGCCGGGCAGGAGGAAGGACTGGTGGCAGTCCTGAGAACAGAGAAGGCCAACAGAGAGTTTAGCGCTGTCTGCACGCTGTTTGACACAATTAAAGGGACATTCATCTTTATCTTCTGAAGGTTTATGTTCTCCTTGGTGCGGTATAGAGCTGAAGAACATTGGTCCGGAATGGGGACAAATGGCGGCATGGGATTTGTCAGGGGCACAGTGTCTTATGCACGACTCCACAGTCATCCTGGAAGGTGGTGGATGCTTGGAAGAAGGACTTTTTGAAGCACAAACCAGGAAGGAGCTTGCTGAGGCTAGAGAGAGACGGAACAGAAAACAAACTGAGGCCCCGCAGCTCTTTGCAGTTCAGCTGGAATGATAAAAAAACTAAGAAAAAAAAAAAAATCCTGTCTGTTCCCTCACAGCCCTTCTCCCTCTGTTTGGCCTTTCTTAAAAGAGAGGCTGTATGTATAATGTTGAGGTGAGGAAGATGAAAGATACCTGTTTTATGATGAAATCATGTAGTTTCTGTAATTAAATAAACACAAAAAAGAGTGGAATGAGCAACCTTAAGTCACTACAAAGAACAAGCTTTCAAGTAGGGCAGGCAAAAAATGAATTTCTAGTTGCAAATCTCCATGAATAACAATCAAGAAGTGCCTTACACTAAGACTGATGCTTTGGCATTCATCCATAGGCTATAAAAAATTCAAAATAATCTTGGCCAGCGACCCAGTAACTGGTCATTTGTATTCCATGAGTTGTGGAACAACACAAAAAGTAAACAGGTAAATGCTGGATGCTTTGTTTTTTCTTGTCCAAGCCCAAAACAGATTATTTGCACATTGCAAATTCTGCAGCTGGTGCTTATCACAACAGAAGTCATGTTTCAGTGTTTGAGCACACAGGTTCCTCTGCTCAGATGTGCTGCCTGGGGAATGCACTGATCACCGATGGCTTTTAGGCACCCCTGCTCTGTGGTCTGGTTTTCACTGCATCAAAACCAGCTCCAGCAGAAGATGCTGAAGCTCCCCAAAGGCAGGAGAACTGTCTGTCACCAGGGACAGTCCACTGACACATGCGGCATCCAATCCTCTGGCAGAGGCATTGAATCCTGGCAGCTGGACAAGCGAATTCTGGGATGTACCTGGTGGAGGGACAGTGATTGTGGGATGGAAGAGAAGGAACCGTGGAAAGTTGTCCCTGTGGTCTCACGGTTCCTGGAGAGCAAGGCTGATCTCCCACAAAGTAGACGTTACTGTCCCATGAAGCAGCAAATGTGCCAGGGAATGACTTGACACAGATCAATGCATCCTTTTCTGGCAGAACTCAAACTGAGGTCACAAGCTCCAGTAAAGACCATATGTGCCTTTTCTAGTGAAATGGCAATTTCAACCAGTCTGCATCAGCAGAAATACTTCTGCCCTCTGTGGTAGGAGTGAAAGCACAATATTTCCAGTGGTACGCCTAAGGGAAGACAGGTTTGGGATTACAGCCATCCTATTAACAAAAAATTGGCGTCCTTCCCTGTGCTGCCTTCTCCTTCCCTGTACAGATGATTTTGTCCTTCCCCTCACCTTTCTGCACCCACCCTTCCCTTTTAGTGATCCACTTGTCTCAGAAAATCCTGCCCATGCTATGGGTTACCTCCAGGTTGTTTACAAAGAAACTCGGGCTGTGGTGTCACGTAATGTTCAATATGCTCACGCAACAACTTGCTGTTGCCAAACGGTGAGGTCTCTTTTGCTCCTCTGCTCTCTTGCTGGGTTCACTTGTGCCTACTCCTGTTTGTCAGACCCTTCCCTTAGCTGGTTTAAATCACTGAAATTATCAAAATCTCTGCATTTCATTTGGATTTGTTTTCTGACGCTTCATGAGTTAGTTCAGCTTCTTCAGGGACCCTTTAAGTGACAAGCCAGGTGAATGAACAGGGACCTTTTAGACAGGGCTGAGGAGTCACATCGACTGGGCCAGCCTTCTAAAAAATTATTTTGAAACAAAATGACTGCAAAAACTCATTTGCCAAGATGCTGAGCAACTGCCATTCTTTGCTGAAGCCACTTCTGTTCTGGTGCTGGTGCTACGGGGGATGCTTAACGCAGTGAGTTCCCAGGCCTTGGCTCTGAGGGCAGGCAGTTGTGCTCACACCATTTACAGGGATCACAAAATGAAAAGCATCACCAGAGATGACTGTTCCTTTTATAGAACTATATACACACCTGGATACATCATGATGGCTTAGTGAATGGCTGATAAAAGATGCTATGTAATAAAATGGAGATGAGTTTTTTTCAGCTCAGGCACCTGGCAGAAATAACGTGTGTGGTGTTGGGGATAAACGGCAGACCCTCAAATCATGTGCAGTAGAGGTGGCTGTGAGCTCATCGTTTGTTTTCAGCCACAAAAGGGCCAGCAGTTACATCTGAGGAGAGTAAAAAAGCATGGGGATGAAAAGCTTGACATCTAGCCAGTCAAAAAAATCTGGTCTAACTATTCAGGAAAGGGTCCATCTCTACAGTGTGCGCGTACGCAGGCAAATACAAGCGGTCCTTCCATAGTATGAACATGAAAAGATCTTCGATATTTAAAGGGCTGTTTGTTTCGTACCAGTTCTTCCCAACCTAAATTACAATTTACCTTCTTTCCTTTTGAGCAGTTCAGTATCCCTGATTCCATCTCATGCACTTCTAGGCAGAGGTGTGTATCTGGGATGAGATTGCATCTCGTTGCTTCCCGGAGGGTCCAGGCAGGTGGTTCCTTACGGGGCGGTCTGAGGAGGCTGCTCTGAGCGAGGCAGAGCTCTCTGCATCACGCTGTAGGTCTCTCCGAGGAACAAGAGCTTCAAAAAGCCACAAATATGGTTTGTAGCCCTAGCCTGCCTCATGTTGTTTGCCTCACTCATCCGAGACGTAGCACAACCCCTTATTTTTAGATATGTTAAAATGCTGTATTTTAAAAACCAATTTCATTCTATTTTATCTGTCATTATAAAGATGAAACTGAGTTTTTCCAGATCAGGAACATTTTGTTCTGTTTTAAAGCTGTGTTTTACTACAACTGTTTGAGAAGACGTGCCAAAGAGAGATCCGCAGACCTTGAGAGGAGATTCTTTGTGTGAAAATATTGATTTTTACCTGACACACCTGCAGTAAGTGAACAAAATTGTTCCAGTTGTATACAAGTAATCTCTATTGAAATCAGTCTTCTGGCCTGAATGGAACAATTACTAATCTAAAATAGAATAACCTCCATTGCTTTTGGTGGTTTTGCTGGTCAGCTGCATTACTTTATTTTGTTTTTTGCAACTATGATGCTCCTATAGATAGAATCAGGCCTCCCTCATTTGACATGGCATGAAGGGTGTTAAATATTTTCAACTTAAACACTGTCAGCATTAGGAAAGTTTGCGGTTAATATGAGTATTTATCGCACTTCACTAAAGACATAGTGTAATAAAGAAACCTATTTTCTTCAGATACTGATTAGACAGGTACATAATTAAACATCTTAAATAATGAAATAGATGCTCTCTAAAAGGCTAAAAATATCTGGCCATAAATTAGTCATTCAGCCTGTATTAATAAATAAGTTCTGGATGGCAGTTCACAAAGATTTCCTTTCTGTAATTTGACCACCGGTATGCGCATTGCAAACACATCTGCCTCCCCATCTAGACACTCCTCAGTTGTGTTTCTTCGTGCTCCTGGATCACTGCACCTTGCAGAGCTTCAGGGTTTTGTGTACGTATTGAGTCTGATCTGATTCTCGTACGGACATCTTGGCACGTGGACTTAAACAGAAAGGGCACGCCGCCATCGGTACAGTGGAGACAGGGAGTGGAATGGTACGTAGTGAGATGGAGCGTACTCTTTGGTAGGAAGGTTTGGGGAGAGGTAGGTTTGGGACATTGTCATGCACATGTGGGAATATACACACAGCATTTGTAAAATTTCATTTCCACCTGCTGGAAAGAATGACTGACTGGCTTCATGACAAGAGGGGTAGGGTGGCTGTGTCTGTAGAGGATGCGCATGGGGCTATGCGGCAAAGCTTTCTGAGTGCTGACCTGCCTTGGTGTCAGTGAGGCCAGGATTTCATCCCGAAGCCATCTGAGAAATCTCGGTGCTTGCCTGTCATAGGAGCGTTGTGTTCTTGGGAAGCGAATCCCCTTTGCTGCTTCCCTCACCTTTGCAGACTGAAGACTGTGTGGATGTAACCTACCCAAATGAACTGCTGTGAGGAGGACTCACTAACTGATATTCATACAGGACCAGAAAAAGTTTATGCTCCAAAGAAGTGTTAGTGGTTATTCTCAGCCAGGTTTCCTAAGGAAATCAGTCTCCTGTGATCCCACTGTCTGTGTTTGCTTTACTGTTTGCTCCTTTTAACAACTGTTGAAATGTCCATTTTAAGCAAATTTGACACGGGAATAGAGGCTCTAGGACATTGTCATCCTATAACTTCTGTGAAAACAGGCAGGAAAGTAGAGGAAAGGCAAGCAGATTAGAGCTGCCAAGAAAGGAAAACCTGCAATGAGAGCACAGCCAAGTAGCAGGCACAAGAGAATCCACTTAGCAAACAGACCATGGCCCCTGGAAAAGCTGTGAATAAAGCTCACAGTTTATGAAAAAAAGAAGTCATGCAAACTGTGTAAGCATCCTTGCACAGGAAGGTACTTATTTAATTTGGTTAACTTAAATGATAGGGAAAGGGCAAATTGTTTTGGAAGACAAAACCCACGCCACTTCTCCACTGGCCTTTTGCCCTTTTCTAAAGCCTTGCTCAAACTAAATCTTTGTGAAGGTTTTGAAATATTTAGTTACTGCCTTTCCTTTTCTTTGCATTTTTTTTCTTGCGTATTTCTGGACTGTGGCCAGAATGTGAAACAGATTGCTGAATACAGCAAGAAAAGCTGTTCTCAAGGTACTTCCATGCCATCGGAAAGCTAGAAATGCTGTAAATCTTGAGCTAACTTGCTCTTGAAACCTTGAAACTTGCTGACGGTGCACTTCCCTAGTCTGCGCTACCAGGTATAACCGCTGACTGTTCTGCTATTAGCAGGTCTCACCTTACCAGGGCTGGCCTGCAGGTACCAAGGTAATACTGCTGTTCTCCATGGTACCAGCCAACTGCGGCAGCATTCAGTGCTGCTACTTCACGATGCGCCGTCCTAATATCAGTCAGGCTCTCTGCTACATAGTCGGTGCTCTGCTGTTGCCTCCATCCATTTTATCCCCCCGTGTCTTGCTTAGAGCTGACGTGGCACTTGCCTGTCTGCTCTCACAACCTCAGTTTTGGGGACAGCAGATGGACTTTTTATCCTACTTCTCTGCATCCCATCTCAGAGCAAAGAGGTGCAGCAAAGCAGAGCTGCTGCGTATGTGAAACCAGTGCAGGACTATGCCTGTGTTAGGGGTGTGTTTTATAATCCGACAGAAAGGCATGTTAGCTCTTGCCATGCTTCTTTAAGTTGCAAACTCCATCACCGTGTCCTAGAGACAGGTCTTTCCTTCTGTTGAACAGCAGGATCAGGTGAGCTGAGGTAGAAAGAATTGTTCAGCTTGTAATACTTGTCCCCTCAAACTCTCGTAATCTTACCAATTCTAGCAATGTGTCATGGTTTTATTACAGGGGTTTTATTTTATTAGTACTTGGTGATATCGTATTGCTTTTTTATCAATGTTATGAAACTTCCAAATAATACTGCCTAGAAAGTCCTGTTCACTTATTCCTTCTGGTTGTTTGGTACATATTTGTCTTACTTGGATTTAAATGTTCAAGATGCAGGCTGTGCCTTTGCTATGTTTTTGTGATCCTCAGAATAATGTACCCCTGATGAATGGCAGGATCTCAAGGAACTGCTGTAACACAGATAATGAACAACATTTTTATTAAAACTGCAGAATTTCTACCCAACTTTTAAGATCATGTCAATAAAGGTAGTTTAGATAAGTCTCAGAAGGTCACAGTTTCCTCACACCCCAAATTGACACATTTTCCATGATTGACATAAATGAGAAATAGGAATTATTACAGTGTACAAATTGATTCCAACCATGTTTGCTACAAAAAATGCTAGTTCTTTTGTTCTGGGTTTTATTCTTCTGGACAGTCAGCCTCACAAGAAATTGGCTGTGTAGTCTTTACTTGCACAGATAAGCTTGCATTCACACAAGAACTCCGCTGATTTCCTGGACGACAGCCTAGGGAAGTAAGTCCTGCCACTTCTGCTGAGCACTTAGCAGATGTGTAAATGACAATAAACATAAATAAAGTATGTATCACTCAGGTCTGTACCGTGTGTTCATTTGGAGTGCCACTTGTCGATGTGTGTGAGCTGATCTCAGAGCAACATGTGCACAACAACGACTGCTCAGCAACAGCAGAACGGCTCTGGAAGGAAGCGTAAAATATGCCACAGAAAACTACAAAGAGACATTTGCCCTCTTTGATTGTGGAGGAGGCACAAACCATTTATTACATGTGGTAGGTTGGCAGAGAGAGAGAGAGAGAAGAATGGGCTGTTCAGACACCTTGAGAAAGCCACTCACAAAAAGTTGGGGTTTAGTTGTTCCATCTTAGGTTGATCGATGTGTGTACCTTCACTGAACCCAGTGTACCTTCTTCATGCCCACAGCCCCTTCATACGCTGACTAAACATTTGATATTCTAGTATTAGATTAATTCTGTAACTATGATTCTACAGATTGATGCTCTGCTGATGAGGCAGCCTGCACATGGACACTCCTACCCCAAGTAACTATCTTTCTAGAGAAGCAGACAAAAGACAGGATGGAGGCACTTTATTTTCCCCACTTCAGAGATGAGGAATTGGACATAAGAAAGATGAACTGGCTTTCCAAAGGTTACCAAGGAAGCCTGTGTCACAGCCAGGAACCGGTTTCGTGTTTCCTGATCCCCAAACTACAGCTTTAACTGTCTCTTCCTCTCAAGTAAATGGAAACATTTATGAATTAGTGATGGCACTGAGGTCATACAGTGATGGGACATAGGCCAGTGAGTGAATGGGGATTTGCAGGGGGGCATAAACATAAACTATACATATAACTATATAATCTCTGACCATAAATCAAAATTGCTTTCTTTCTGCCAAGGAAAGATGTGTGCCTGCTTTTTTCTTTACAGTATTTTAGTAAATTTGGCTTGAAAGGTTAATTCTCACCTCTAAAGGATATGTGTTAATACTTACAATACAATTCTGTATCCCTTTGGGTTGAAATAATGCTGCGTGAATTATATGAATTTAGGTGAATGCTCAAGCTCATGACGGTAAAATTTGCTACTCACTGTTGCCTGTCCCTGAACTTTCAGAGGAGAAACATTCCAGGGGAGGGGTAAGACAATGGAGATGTTCTCATCACATAATTTTCAGAAGCTGAGCAAAAAAAAAAAAAAAAGAAAAAAGAAGAAAAAGAGAGCACTCGTGCCAAACATACTGCAATTTTTCACATAATTTCTGTAAATGAGTTGCATTAGAAGACTCAACCGTTTAAGTTATGCAAAATCAATATGCTGTCATCCATGGATATGAGCACTTCTCAAGGACAGTTTCATTTCTACAGGGGGTGTGTGATGGTAGTTGGGAAATGCATGCTGAGGGTTGGAATTAACCCAGAAGAGCCTGTTGTACACATGAATAGAACAGAAGCCCAGTAGGTAGAATGATTTACATAGGGGTAATCAAATCTAGGAGAACTAAAGGTTTACCTTGATAGACTTGAATCTTCATATAGCCCCCTTTTTTTTTTTTTAACAGAATAACACCACACTAATCAGAGGACCCTCACAAACAGAATTGCTTTTACCAAGTTCTCGTGAGAAACTTGGGGCTTTGGTCTCTTTCTTCCTACAATCCCATTGCACTTGATTTCATTGTCAATATGTTTCATGGCTAATATGATTTCCAAGTGTTATACTGTATTGCATGTGGTAGGGCCATCCCGACCTGGTGGTTTTGTTTAAAAACCACAATGTATTCAGAAGAACTGAACTCTTATAGGCATGGCGTGACAAGCAATCAGGGCTGGCTCATCCTCTGTTGTAAATGTGTGTCACTGTTCCTTGTTGCTCACAGGGCAATACAAGTTCTTACCAACAACAGAGTTGGAATACGTGGCACTTGCTCACCATTTGCATTTCCAGCCAGCAGAACAACACCTTTTTGCATCTTGAAATCAAACAAATCTGCATTTTAACATAACAGTCTCCTTTTATTTGTACAAAGCCTTTTTTCTTTCTTCTGACATGCCCCTCCCACCCCCACCCCCCCAACCCTTGCTTGAAAATATCTTAAATAATTTTGGATTTACTTACTGGAGTGTTATGTGGGAGCATTGAGATTTATTTCAATTTCATTCCTGTCATTTCTTAAAAGAAACCAAGGCAAAACATTACATTGGAGAGTATGAAGATCTGGCAGGTTGGCCAGATGGAAAGCAACTATGATGCCAAATATTTTCTGCTTTGTCTAAGCCACATTCTTATAAAGCAAAGGCAAAAAAAGATATTGGACGGAGATGGTGAGGCTGGTTTATGATGGAAAGGAATTTGGTACGTTCGTAAGTTTGAGTATGTTTGGATAAAGAAACCTGGAGTTTGTATGTCAGGAATTTCATAGGAAGCAGCAAAGAAAATGAAAAAGCTCTTGATCGTTTTGCCTCATCTGGTCCACTAAGACTGTTTTTCAAGGGAAATGAGGACCCAACATATGCTAGTAAATCTTTGATCTCAGTGAATAATGGCCAGCTTTGTGAAAATGGAGGTGACAGCATTTTGTACAGTGATGATGCACTCCCTTACAGCTGTATACATTTTTATGTGTTCTTCACAAAAGTGAAGTCAATGGGGGAGGTCATCTTTGTCCCACAAAAGTTGCCATGTTAAACTGTGACTCTGGCAGTCAGTGGATGGACTTTTCCTTCCATTTTAAGTAACTTCTAATTGGTTGCCCTGTAATTTGCACTAGATTTTTTTTGTTTATATAAGTCTGTAGCTTTTTTGAACAGCAGCATTGCATGCCATGCGTGGAGGTTGAAGTCCCCTTCTTGCTGCCTTTCCCCTCCTTCGGACCATAAAAGATTTCCACCCAAGGCAGGGTGAAGCACCACCAATCCACTTTCACACCCGCTGCCTGACTCCATGAGTTAAAGCTCAGAGAACTTGCGTTTGCATCCAGTTCACATTTCTGACTGTTGCATGATGCTTTGCCCTCTTTCCTAGGGTTCTGCCCATTACCCTGACACAGGCTGGGGTTACGCGCATCTTATGCTGCTGTGGGCAGCAGAGTAGCCCTCCTGTTCAGCAAGAGTTTGGCATCTTTGCTTTCCATCCCTTTTTCCTTTTCTGGCGTGATATAAAGTTCAGGAGGATTCAAGCAGAATAATACAATACAGAGAAATGAGTGAAAGCAGCCATTCCTCAGGTCTATGTGGGTGGGTTACAGAAGCACCGCACAATTTTTCCAGGATGAGCAGAATCACAGACAGGAACTTCCAGTCCAGGTCAGGTGTCCAGATATACCCGCACCCCTTTTTGGTCAGTGGCTAGTACCACCGTCGTTGGTGCTAGCTAGTGCTGGGAGGGTCTCCTATACAAACAAAACTTGCTCACAGGAGAAATTCCTTCCTATTTCTATCCCTACCAGTAAATTTCCAGCCTGTGTCCTGAACCAAGAGACATTTTCTCCCTCTTTCCTAATTCTACCTATTGTAATTGGAGAAGCTAGTACTATTCAGACAAGTCTTGGATCTTTTAAAAATCAGTAAACTACTACCCTTCGAAATGTCTTTGACAGTTGTCTTCTGATGTGCAGTGCCTGTTTTTGTTATGGTGAAGGATTAATGCACAATTTATATTTCCCTATATCCTTTGCTGTTGTGTATTTTTATATGGTGTCATTTCTTATTCATTTTCTCCCTGAATTAAGCTTCCCTCATATTTTCTACTTGCTTTATACAGCTTTTTCTCCACTTTTAACAGTCTTACTGATACAGCAAAGCACTGACAATGTTGTCTAAGACTCCTGTGAGACCTCATCTGGAGTACCTTGTGTAACTTCTGATTGGGAACTGACAGACTCTTGCAGAGGTGATTGGGGAAAGGGAAGATTATCATATGAGAGAAAGATAGAAGATTCTGGTTTGTTTAGCTGTACAAACTGAAGGCTGAGAGGGGATATAACTGCTCTCTGTGCATCAGGTGGTTAAACACCAGCAAGGAAAAAAAGAACTTTTAATGCAAAGGCTGATGTTGACATAAGAACCACGTGGGTATAGGCTCGCTACGGATGTAGCCTTGGAGTTATGAGAACATCCTTAATGGTTACAGCAGTGAGGTTCTACAACGGTCTTCCCATCAGAGTAAGGAAGGACTAACTGCTTCCAGGATGGAACTTGATAGTTTTATGGAGGAAGAAAGCATGATGTGGTGCCTGAGGTAGTAAAGGACCAAAGTCAGTGAATTCAGAGGTTAATTCCAGTTTCTCTCTCTGGGGGTCCCAGGTCCAGACTGTAAGTTTAGATTTCTAGAAGAGACTTAAGTGTTTTGTCTCCCACTATATCCCACAGAGAATGGAGAACAACCCAGCTCATCCAAAAGTAGACTACTAGCATTTGATCAGTCTCCACTAACTGTAATGAATAGACACCTACTTTTAGACACCTCAATTTAGATGTTAGTGCTGGAATCTCACTGTACTCTGAGTTAATTAATTCCATAGGCTGCAGGGGCTTGGCTTGGCTGGCTAAGGAAAAGTGTGTTGTCCTATCTGAGAGGCCAGTAAGAAATCTGCAGGGGCAGGCAGATATGGCATAGGACCTGCAGAAGACCTGCTGTCTTCTGAAGGAGCAGCCGGGGGCTCAGCAGACATGAGGGCATCTTGGAAAGCACAAGGTACCTGTATTTAGGCGACTGAATTGGACCCCAGACAGGGTGGAGGAGGGAATCAGTAGTCACAACCTCAGTAGCATTGGCTCCTCTCCTTTCCTCGTCTCCTCTCTTCTTTTTCTGATTCTCTGTTGTATTTGTCTTACTTGGCTACAGCAGTTACATACTGCAGAACAGACTCCAGAATCTTGAAAAGAAAACAGAATTATGCGTATTTAAACTAAAAAGGAATCAACTAAGAGTTGATTTCCTTCCCAAGTAAAGGCTTCCATGTGCAATAGGCATGTGAATTTCCTCTGTACAGCCCCAATCCTTCTACTGATTTTTCACTAATGTTCTCAGCACAGTAAACTGAGCATTTTAAGATTTACTACCAGGCTTCTCAATGACACCAGTTAGTTTCTTCTTAGCCAGCAGAAGTCTTTTCATAATGTAGGGCAAGAAAGAACTTTAAGGAAGGGCAAACAGCACCAAAAGGTAAAGCTCTGGTTCGCCGCAGGATCCTGGTTGCCAACCATTATTAATATGCTCATTTCTGGATTTGTCTTTGGGGCTTTCCTTGCACAGTGACGTTAAAAGTCTTGGCAGATGTTAAAAGTAAACACATTCTGCAGTGTTCCTTGCCTCTCTGTAGGGAAGGAAGGTGTGACTGATCACCGCCTTGCAACCCCTTGATAAAAACAATCAGTGTTACCGAGGCACACAGAAGGAAAGAAACCCAAGCCAGACTGTAGTGAGGGCTTCTTGAGGGAGTAAGAAGGGAAGGAGAATAAGACAGAAGATTTAAGAAGAGACAAGAGATTATGCAAATATGAGCTGTGAATAACATCCTGGCAGTACAACCCCTCCAGAGATAACTTGCCACCTGCATTTCTCTAACAGGCACCTCCAAGTCAGTGAGAAAAATGGAGCAGCTTTTGAACAAAAAGGGAAGGGGAAGAAAGAAAAATCAGACTAAGCACTCTTTAATTCTAGCCACGTTAAACTCTAAATGCTGCCAAAAAGCCAGTAATAAAATTTAATTCTTTCTGAGGACATGACGATCAGTCATCCGACCAAGAATCAAAGTCTCCTGGGAGTGTTTCTTCCATCATGGGGCTTGAGCAGACTTGACCCTCTCAGCATTTCATATTTCATAATTGAACTCAATGTCCCTCACACTTTTAACATCTTCCTAGATTAAAAAAGAGCATTAATCACTCTTGCCTCAGAGCAGCGCTGAGGAGGGAAGTAGGACACCAGGCGCAGTTTCAGAGATGCCTGGGGGATTAAGGTGATCGGTGTCTCAGTGCATGCGTTGGTTAGTGTTTGTGTCTGTGTCACAAACAAACAAAAAACTCCCCGCAGGCGCGTTACAGACCCCAATATATTGCTCCAATATATATGATCTACCACCACCTTAATAGTTTCACTCCAGAGACAGTGGCATACGATTGAACACCACGCTTCTGCGGCTTATCTCTGGAGTAGTAAAAAAAAAAAAAAAGGCAAAAAAAAAAGCAGCCCTTTTTAACTGGGTGCTTTGTTATGATTTATACATTTCTTCCTTTTTGGAATAGCTGGGGTTTATCTTCTCCAGCTGCAGAAACTTAGAGCAAATGATAAACGAAAACATCAACCCAGAGCCTGCACTAATGCCTGACACAAACATGTCACTCGATATTTAAGTATTTATTTATTCATTTATGTTTTTGTAGTCTCTTCTTAGGCGCAGAACCTTTGTATTTATTATAATAATGGTGACAAAATGTGGGAACGGGGCGGGGGAGGAAGAACGAACATAAACGCGAGCAAAAAAAAAAAAAACAAACCAAAAAAAACCCCAGAAAAAGCGGCGACATGGGAGAGGGAGGAATGGTCCTTGCAGAGGTGGGGAGGTCGCTCCTTCTCTTTGTTTTTGCTTCAACTGAGGAAAACCCAGCTGGGGAGCGGGATCGGAGGCCGGCAAGGCCTGCGGGGCATTTTGGGGCCTGGCCAGGAGGAGAGGCTGAGGGTGAGAGGGGTCAGAGGGGCCTGAGGGGTCCTGGGGCAACTGGAGTTGTCCGAGAGGAGTGAGGTGGCAGCCCATGGGGCCATGGCTAGGCCGAGGCCCGGGCCAGTTGCCTGAGGCCTGGGCCAGTTGCCTGAGGCCTGGGCCAGTTGCCCCAGGCCCAGGCCAGCTGCCCCAGGCCCGGCGGCAGGGTGGTCCTGCCACCAGCGCGGCTACAAATTGCCGTGGCCACGGGCCCGGCGGAGGGGTGTCGGGGAAGGGGGTGCGTGCGTGTCCCCCTTCCGCTCGGTCGATCTGCAAGGAGAATGCGGGGCCCCGGCGCGGAGCGGTGGAGCGAGAAGGGGACAAAAGCGGTGGCAGGGGCTGGCTGCCGGAGAGGGGTGGCTGGCTGAAATCCTTCACAGCACCTAGGACACAAAACCTCCTAAATCTTCATTGGAAAGTCGTTAGAAATCTGTCGGAGGGGCTGGGCACAGATTGCCTAGGGGAGGGGGCTCAAAAGCCCCTCTGGGCTCCACAATACCTGAAATGAACTGGAAAGGGACGGGGTGGGGCTGGGAAGCAGATTTCCTGCCCTAAGGAAAGCCCCCTTTCAGCCGGCTTTGCAACAGTTTTACGATGTGTTAGAATTTACATTCACGTGTTGTTAACCATTCTGCAGCGCAATGAAACGTTTTATCTGTCTGACCTCAACCTTTGCCATATGCTGGTGCAAACTGTTCAACTTAAGCCTGGACGAGTTTAAGAAAAGGAGGAAAAAAAAAAAAAAAAAAAGAGGGGGAGAAAAAGGAGGGTCCGAAAAGCACATTGCTGGGTAGGCTCTGTTGTTGCTCTTGATAGCTGCCTTCCTCTCTGTTTTCCATGGAAACGTTTTGAAAGCCAATTCCAGAAAAAGAAAAAAAAAAGGAAGAAGAAAAAGATTCATGCCGATAAATGAATAGTGGCTCAGAACATGCCAGCTCTTCACTAATTGTCCACTTTACATATGCTCCTTCACGTCTGGTGATTCTTTTTACATTGTGGAGAGACAGCAATGAAACTTCATTATGCTGCATTAGAGAGAGGTGTATGGAATGCATTTGAAATTGATCAGAATGACTTTTATAAGGTTTTTATTTATTTTATCCTAATTTCCTGATTGCTTTCCCCGCACAGTTCCGCTGAAAGAATAAGAGATGGGGATTACGGAAGGAGAGTGATAGTTTTGTGAGACAGCCTGGTAATTCATAATAGAAGACCCCATTTTGTGCTTTTGAAGATGTGCCTGGTTAACTTGCAAATTCCACCCTATTTCTCTTAGGGACCTGCACTGTGGCATTGCCCCAGTCTTCCTATTTGATCCCTCTGAAACTATGGTTATGGACCTCTCTCTGCATTTTTCCTCCGCTGTCTAGATGCGGTTAGGTGTTTCTCACCTTGTGTTTTGGGTGGATTAAGCAATCCAGAGTGTGCTTACTAATGTCTGATGTGATGGCTTTTCATGGAATTGTGGTTATTTCTGTACCGAGAGACATCTGTTTTCCTTCATCCCACAGATGCCTCTGGAGTCTAGTCAAAATGGTGGCACTGAGGAAACCTGGCTTCAACTCAGCTTCTTGAATGATCTTGGACTAGTCCCTAAAGAGGATGTCCACAAAGGTGTTGTAATGTTGTCATGTTCAGCAGCAGGGGGGCCTTTAGGATCAACAAAGCTTGAGCAGCCCCTGTTCAGCTGCGAAGCCCATGCCTGAAGAAGGTGCTTTAGCACATGCATGGAGCTGTTTATGAGAAAGCTTTGAATGCTTAGGGGTATTAGATTATTTAGGGGTTAGGCAAGTCCTTGGTAAATCAAATGAGCACTTAGGTTCCTAGGAGGATCCCAACTCCTTTTGTAAATCTCACCGTTGCTTTGTGAGCCTCTCTCTGTAAAGCCACGGTGGCCTTGCTGGCCATTCAGATAAGAGAACTCTCATGGCTAGATAAGGCTCATATACTCACTGTAATAATGAATCCACAAATGAAGAACCTAATTATGTATGTTAGAGTTGCGAGCTGATACAGCCCATCAGTAATCCCTATGCTGGACCAATCATAGCTGCAGCCTCTTGCAGTATATATTGCTGCATTTCATGGTATGTGGCATGTCACTTGGGGAAATAAATATCATTGTTGCTTTCTGTGAAACCTTGCCAACCCATCTCACATTTTTAAAAGTAATTCCATTCTGCTATGGTCTATTACACATGATGTTTTGAAAGAGTGGGAAAGAGTTAAGCAAAATGAAGACCATTATCAATATTTTATTTGTCACAGCTGAAAAACTGCATTTATAGGTCAGTTCATTGCAATCCATTCATTGATTTCAGTACTCAAAGCCCTTCAGGGAGTGTCTAAAATCCACTGATGTTTCGGAGTGCAAAGTTTTGTGTTTGGATTTCTGATAAAACTGAAAGATGTGTCAAAACCATGTAACAGACTCTGGATCTGATTTACCACTGTATGCTTCCACTCTCTGCTGGTGTTAACTCCAATGATTTCGTCAGAATAGAGCTGCACGGTATTGATTTAATTCTTATGTCGATGTGACCCTCCAGAGACATACTTCCCTGCTCTTATTCCCACTGACTTCAGTTCAGGAACATAATCAGGATCCTAATTAGGAATGATGACCTGATTCAGTCAGGCATAGAAATACAAGCCAGCCTTGAAGTTTCTCAGTAATGCTACTGACTGTAGTGGGGCTACTTTCTTCCTTAATGTCAAGTATGTGTTTACTTCCCGTGCAGATGGTAACCTATGTATTTAGGCTCACTCTTGAATTCTGTGAAAGTGGAAGTCTTTTGACTGGCTATAACAAGCTTTGGATCAGGTCCATAAATAGAAGAAACTTGGTAAGACATTTAAGGAAGCTCAGGAGCTAAACTGCGGTTGCTCCTCAATCCCCATCTTTGCAATTCCATTTGCTTCAATTAACTTTTATGTTTGTAACTGGAATGGATAGAATTTGATCAAAGTCCCTTTCAGAATACATTTGTGGTATTGTCTACAAACCTATTACTTTCAGAAAGCAAAACAGAATAATGCGCTTCCTTCTGCAGATTGTGTTGTCTATTCTAGCTGCCATTTAAATATCTAGTGCCTCAAAAAGCATACCCAGCAGGGTTCAAATGTTTTTGTTCATGTGTATTTTACAGGCAAAAACTTGCCAAACTCCAGTATTGGTTGCAGGCTTTTGGGGAGAGAACTTGGCTTGGAATTAAATACCCTGGCAATGGACTGGATCCCAGAATGAGTAAAATCTGTAGTTGAGGTGCAAACACCTAATTATAACCATTGTCCAAAAATTCGATGTAAAAATAATGAGGGAAAAATTACCCATCACATTAAAAGCTGATTTTTTTCTAATGCATTAATAGATTCTAAACCCAGCCAAAATATCAAAAGTTGAGTAATCAAAGCATCTGTGATCAATATTGATATTCAGGACAAAGCGAAGAGAACTAGGACAATGAAATTTAGAAATGCACATATTGTAATTTGATTTGAACAGTCAACATTGCTAAAAAGCCTAACTGTTTACTATAAGATTACTTTCTGATTCAGCATTACCACACAGAGCTACATCTGTTACTCCTCATCCGAATATAAAAATTACCTCTAATCTAATTAAAAATAGAATAAAAGCAGGAGCTTGATGTCCTTTGGAAGTCCTCAAACTTATTAAATCTAAAAGTAATTCAACAAATTTAAAGAATTAATTGAATTAATTAATCAGGGGCTGGATTCTGGCTAGTGAGCTCCAGCTGCAAAGGTAACCATGACGAATAATAATTCTAATGCAACATCAACAGTGTTCTTATGGCTTGGTAGCATTTAATAAGTACCTGTGATATACCTAAGTTACCTTTGAAACTGCTAATTTGAGTTGGGCTAGGTGATAACTGCAGCAGCACTGGGCTTGGTGTGGGTTGATTCATCATTTTTATACTGCAGGGGACTAACTTCTGTAGTTAGACTGCTAGCACTTCAGACTAGCTTAGATCTACAGATACTCTTTCTAAGGAGTAAGAGGGTAGGCGATAGGAAGAGAATGCAAATTCAGGTAGGCTGACTTGTGTCTTGCCTGGTCCCACCTTCCTTCCCTTGCAGATCTTTAAACTGTGACCTGAAAAGGGCTTGCATCAGAATTTGCCCTCCAACATGGTAAAAGCATTATTTCCCTTAAATACAGTAGGTGCCCCTAAAAACCGAATCCAGCATCCTAGCAATAACCTGTTTTGTTGTTGTTGTTGTTGTTGTTGTTGTAGTAATCCTTTGCTTGGAAAAGCCTCAACTCCACAAAAGTGGTCCTGAAGTATTTTTGTTCCTGAAAACCTATGAAAACAAACACAGGCATATGCTAGGGAACAGAAGGAGAATTTTTGACTGTTACATCTTATGATAAGTGACTAACTAAAATAGGTAGAAATTTAGTAGTCTAAAGTATTTATGCAACATTTTATGTTCTTATTAAAGGTCTCCACTTTCTATAACTAAGAGAGGACACTGGTTTGTCTTTTTAATGTGAAGATGAGTGAACACAGAATAATAAATATTATATTTGTTTCTGGTCTTGTAGTAAATCTTGCTGAATTGCTTCACAAATTTCAGGTAGGATTCATCTCACCTACCTTTAGCTGTTCAAAAAAAAACCCCAAAAGGCAGCTAACATAAGGTAGCCATCCAGGCTTTGCTTTTAGTCAGTGAACAACTATAGACTTCTCCAACCTGTGTATTCTGTCCTGATGAGGTACGTAAGAGAAATAGGGTCAGAAGCCTTTGATGAGCACCAGGAAATGTCTCTTTGGTGACTGTGGAGGGAGGAAGGCCAGGGAGCAACTGGCTTACACCAGGAGCCTCATTCTTTGGCAGCTAGAGTTAACTGAGGTAAAAGTCTCCCACTATAGGGCTCTCGCATGTCTGTGAAAGGGAAAGGCACTCTGACTGGTGGTTTTAGTAGATCAACCATAGATGGTCACGTGTAGATTTGGTAAGGTGAATGCTGATTGCAGTGTCTCTGGCATTCCTGAAGGAAGACCTTCATTTCTTACTGTCCTTGTAGGGAATGGTTGTGGTGCGCTACAGCAATTTCTCGTTCAGCAGTCATGTGTCATGCGTGGATGCTGTATCAGAAGTGGGGTCAGCGGGTGGTTGGCTGCTAAGCAGGGCTTTGAGCCTGTAAATACAGTCTTGGATGTGCCTAAGGCACCCTACTGTCACAAGCAAGGAAGTGTGGTGTCCCATCCTGCTTGCCAAAGGTAGATGCTTGCAGGATCTCCGAGAGAAGCCATTTGCATCGGAGTGAGGTGGGACATACCATAGACGTGGCTGCTCTGCAAACCTCTTCTACTTCAAAAATGTTGACCACCTTGACCTAATTCCCCAGATAAGTTATTTATCATTAATAGTAGATTGTCCTTTTAGAAAGGGTCAAAGCAGACAGGTTTGATATTACAGGGGCAGCTTTCAAAGAATTCAGGTCCAATTGTTAAACATATGGCATAGGATTCACCTTACCTGCCTCTAGAAGTCTGGGGTTTAAATGAAGTCTATTTCTGAGCTAGTCACCTTTGGCTCCTGTTATAGTCAGCAGAAAGAAGCTAGCACTGCCACAGGGCATGTCTTAGACACCTGCTCTACGAGAGACGACTCACCCAATGAAAGTGCTTAACTTTTCCCACTGACTAGGCTAGCCTGCAGCAATGAGCTTAGACTAGACAACTTGGTTTTAGACATTCAGCATTTAAGTGGGATGAATCCTGTTCTTAGCATGTAGGTACTGCTATTTAAAAATTACAGATAATATTAATGGAAAAGTTGGTGCTGATTTGCATGAGAAATGTGATCTTCCAACCTCATGGGACTACTCACATGAGTAAAAACCATGTGAATGTTTCACTGCTCACAGGAGCCAAGCCACACTTATCTGCTGTTTAATTAAAAATAAAAGTCTCTATTGATTTTCACTGGTATCATGTTAGGATCCTACTATAGATCCTTCTTCAGTATAACCCCTTGTGTACCAGGATGAGTTTTCTAGTTTAACATTGTCACTTTCCATGTCAGAGGACATACAGGCAGTTGTAGAAGTCTACATTGCAGCCATGGAGTGCAGCTTTAGAAGGTAGCTTTACAGTAGCTATACAGTGTACTGTGGCAGGTCCTCTGTCTGCAGCTGGGGGCTATACTGCTACGGGCATCTGTGGCTGAAATGCGAGATCTGCTTCAGTCCACGGGACGTGGTTCCTCACCTCTGCGTCTCGCAGCGTACAGCTGCCACTGTCCTATTGCTGCCTGCTCCCATCTCCTCTCCGGCGTCCCCTCTGGCTCCTGCTGCCATGCAGACAGCAGGCCAGGGTATCAGAGGTGGCTTCAGGTGCTTGAGGGCTGTGATGTGTGTATGAAGAAGAAATGGTGAGAACTGTCTGTCCCAAACACCTCTCCCTTGTCCCTGAGGCTCCTCCTTGGACTCCTGTTGCCTCTGCTGCTGCCTGAGGTTGAACTGCCACCAATGGTTACTCTGAGTGGCCAGAGGAACATGCAAAAAGCTGGGGAGCTGAGAATACAGAAAGATTGCAGGAGCAGAAGACTAGAAGGTTTGTTACCCACCCAAAGCACACCTCCCACTTACACATCCAGTGTTAAGTGTCTGTCTCTCACTGTCCTTGCTATGCCACTGAGTGCAGAAGTGTGTTTGCACCAGTGGTCATCCTGTGCTAGTCAACTCTTTCATGAGGAGTGGCAGAATACAATGCAGAAAGGAAATTGTTTTGCCATTTGGGGATTTCAGGGCATATGTCTTCCTTCTTTCACCTCCTGATGTCCTTCAGGGAGTGTAGGGATATTAACCCCATTCACAATGTGACTGCTTGTAATTAGAATTCTCATTCACTCTTAATAGCCACTGGTATCCATCGAAGGCTTGATTTCCAGTCTGTTGCATACTGCAGTGAAGAGGAAAAGAGCTGAAGGTGCTAAACATGTCGGCAGAACCTAAGTGGAATGCGGGGAGCTGCTGTGCTGACTCTGAGAGCAGGCTTGAGAAGTCCCAGCTATGCTTGCCATGCCCCAGGGTGCTGTGTGGTCTTGAAAAGCTGGTCAGAGGAGTGAGAGTGGGGCTTTTAAGAGCATTTTATTGGGCACTAGGAGCAGACCAGGAATGGGTTTATAATCTGTGGTCATGGTTCAGCTGACAGATGGCAACTGGTGAGCAGTGGTATCTTGAATGCCTCATGGGATCGAATCCTCTGCTAGCTACTATAACCTGATGGTAAGCTGATGAAAGTGTCCCTGTGCAGAGAAGCTGTGCTAGCTAAAGGCTGAATCAATTTGAAAACCAATTTTAATTATACTAGTGCAAATTCTGTGAGCAAGCACGCAATCTCCTTGGCAGTAAGGAGAGAGATGTCATTAGTGGCGTGTAAGACTGATCCATGCTCTCTGGACCAGGCTAGCACATACTGCAAAGAGTATCAGAGACAGGGTAATTGCCATAATATAAAGGTTAAAAGTCCCTTTATATTATGATGGTACATGTTAATCTGTCCCTTGTTAACTGGATCTGACTGATGATCAAGCTGTAATTCAGACCTCAAAACCAAGAACACCCCCCCCCCCCCCCCCCCCCCCAATAGTGCTTTATAAGGTGCAGGAACAGTGGATTAACAGGGTACAAGGAAACCTGCCAGATTTGCGTGGCATCCTAAGCTCCACCATCCTGTCTGGCAACCTTCTCTTTAAGGTGCAACAAGTGTCACCGTCAGGAGCCGGCTGCACACTAACACATTGGATCTGCGACCTCGCGTTTCAGCCCTGCGCTCCTGTAGTGGCTGAACTGACCCCTGCAGCCAGGGATCAGATGGAAATCACCCATTAGGGGTGATTCCTCACCAGCACAATGTCCAGACTCATGTCACTGCTGCTTCGAGTCATCCTGGGAGCAATCATCCATGAATTGATTTTATGGCAGTTCTGACACTTGCCTTCATTCTTTCGGAGCTGGAGAGAATTGCTCTTAACCATGCCCCCTGCCACCTCGGGATATAATCTCAGGAGCATAGTTTAGGGGCACAGCCAGCTTCAAGGAGCATTACTTTGCTTCAGTGCATTTTTATGTGTTTTCTTTTCCCTGCAGGCCTTTTTCTGCTAAGGGGGATATTTGGACCAGTGAATGCACTTTTTTTTCCTTCTTCTTCTTAGCAAAGCAACAGTCAAAAAGTCTATGTCTGCGTGCTGTTGTCAAACATACAAATGTTTGCCCAGTTTGCTACTGGGTGGCATCCTGGGCTTATGTCTTAGCTTCCAGCTTGATAATATCCTCCCTTAACAAAGGACTTTACGAACAAATGCACATATCAAAATCAGTTCATCAATACAACTGCAGTTTGAAGCCCGCATTTGCCAAATCCACAATCCTGGGAATACGTTTGAAGGATAAAGCTTCAGTAAGATTATTTATGCAAAGAAAAAGTTTTTTTTAGCATCAGGACCAAAATAAGATTTTTTTCGTAGGTCAGAAATCCTTTGAAGTACTTTCATGCTTTTTTTCTGTAATTCTCATTAGCTTAATTAATTGTTGCTCTCTTTTGAAATTAAGGAGAACAAATTGCTCTCCTGGTACTGAAGGGCACAAGAAAATAATTGCAAACAGTCTGTTTGTACCTGAGTTTTTATTATATTCCTCTTGAATGGAATGTCAGGAAAAAGGGAGGCAAATTGTTCACACACACAAAAACCAACAAACGGTATATTAAAGCAAGAAATATATTTGTGTGGTGATTTCTTGTGGATGCATGTAGCATTGCAATGTTCTGATAATGGAAACAATTTGTTTTAGAAACAGTATGAAGGTTGCTAATTTCCAAATAATGGGAAATGGTCTGCTTGACAGGTTTTTCTTTTTGGTATTTATACTGCATATATAGTAGCAAAATAGCAGGAGCAAAGGCAAAGGCGGGCAGGCAGGGCAGGCTCTCCAAGAGCTGCAGCGGATCCCTGCTGTCCTGCTGCCAGAGCTGGTGCAACAGGACAGCGACAAGGACACAGGATTTTGGGGGGTCCCCTTATGGGATTAGCCCTCTCCCTTTGGGCTGGAAAGGGAGAGGAGGTGTGGTGTTGTTTTTTTTTAGAGGAAAATGAAGGCAACACCTACATAGGCAGAAGTAGGTGCATTTTCCATATTTTTCTCTTCCATGAACAAATATCTCTGAAAAACAAGCATGATTTGGAAAGGGAACCTGGCTGGGGATCTTGCAGAGCTACATTTCTGCCAAACTGTTTTTCATTTTCCTATTACGTTTCATGCATCTGAAGCGTGGGGAGGGAGCTTGTGCTTACTTTTTGCTGTTGTATAAGGCAAATGGGGTTGGAGCTTTGTGGATTAATAGGATGGGAGGTGGCTTTCTGCCTTCTGTCGGTGGGAGATAAAGGTGCCTTCTCACCTCACAGGTCTTTTTGAAACAGTCCATCAAGTTTGGTATTAGAAAAAAGAGTTGGTGAAGTGGGTGGAGAGAAGAGAGTTTCTGGAGCAGAGTGCATATATTATACTTACTGGGTATTGATCTTATGAGCATATTGGTCATATTGCTCTGGCAATATTTGGGATGAAGAGCAGTGATGGACTATTTAGGCAGCTGGAACTGATTTTGGGGAAGAGTGGTTAGCCTGGATCCTATTTAGCTGAAGAGTGACCTGGAATTGGGATGGGAAAGCATGAAGACAACCATCCATGCATAGCCTCTTTACAAGATACGAAGGTTGAAGGAAGGCTGTTCTATCTGCTGCCTTTGCCAGCTCATTTCTTCCCCTGTCTACGTGGGAAAGCAGTTAAGAGGCAAAGAAGGACTGTTTCTCCGTCAATACATAGTAAGAATATGTGATGAAACTTCACAGATTTTAATTGAAAATGAACCAGCTTGTGATACTCTGTACAGATAAGGTCATGTTTTCAGTCTTGTGAGTTTTCTACTGAGTTCCTTAGCAGTGATGTGTTTTTCTAAAAACTTTTAGAAAGGTTAGCCAGTCCCTTAAGAATCCTATAAACTTCTAGACTGAGAACAATGGAAGATCTTCGAACTTACTGTCTTTTGGGATTTTATACCCACTAAGTCCTGGAAGGCTTTACATGTGGCTAAACCTGCAAATATATAGAAAGTAAAGTGTGGGACTGGCAAGTCCAAACAATGTGGATAGCAGGAATGTGCAAAACTTCCCTCAGTGGGCTAGCTGAATACCATCTGCACAAGGAAGGCTAGAAAGCTACGTGGTCAAGGAAGACTTAAAAGTATTGAAGAACAATCAAAACAACGTTAAAGGAGAGTTACAAAATGCCCATGAGAAACGGAGGAGAACTGAGACTCCTGTGAAGTGCTGCACAGGTTCCTTTCTCATTTGGCTTCTGTGCCATGTCACACATGGGCTTTTAGGCTCTGTGGAGCAAGGGCCAGCCATCTTGCATACTGTTCACAAGGAATGATATACTGCCTTGTACATGCAAATACACAAAATGAACCTTATTATCATTCCCAATATGATTGTTTTGATTATTCAGTGTATCGTGGATGAGAATGAGTAATTAAAATAATATTTAAATGTAGGTTTTATTTGCACAGATACCAAAAAGTATCTCTCTCTAGCAAAGCCTTTTGCTATTGCTCTTTGCACCCTGGGGAGACTTCACATGCCTGATCATTTCCCTTGGCCCCCCAGCTCTGGGGAAATCATATCTTTTTGTTGGCTCCCTTGGCTTTCCAGGCAATGCAAAGAGCTGGCTCAACGTGGGACCTAAATGACAATTCATTGCCAGGAGGGAAGTAATTTTCAGGCCTCCTCCCCTTCTTGCCATGAATATAATAATACACTTTGGAAACATTACTGGGGTAATCTGAAAACAGCAACACTGTCAGAAATCAGAAAATGCCTGGTAGAACCGGTTGTTCACATAGCTTAGCTATGATATTTAGAATCACTGTACATCGTATTTCACTCTTCACTGACATCCTGCTGGATTTTTCCCCAGTGAGAAGTCGTCTTCGCACTAAACCACTGTAAAAGCACTATAGGTTGGACACTTGTTATTTTTCTTCTTCTTCTCTGTCACACCCTCCCCCCCCCCCCTTTATTTTTTTCAGAGAGCTACTTCATGTTGCAAAGATCATCAGATGAAATGAATGCAGCCCAGCTGGGATTTGCTGGAAATGTGTTCAGCTTGGCAACACCTCTCACAGAGTGGCTGGGTCCCTAAAAGCTTTGTTTAAAATGATGAAATGAAAACAAAGGAGACATAATTAGCTGGTGGGTAATAATAGAAAAGCCTTGTATCCAGCTACTGTAAAAGTCATTTAATGAAGGGTAATCTGGACATAAGCCCGCACACTATAGCTGTAAAATATTTAAGCTTTTTAATGAGAAGGAAAATGGAGAGAAGGGTTTGCTAACGTGATTAGGAAAAATGCCTTTCATAACCATTTTTACAGGGGCTTGCAATTCCTAAACTGAGGTTTGTAGCTTTCTTGAAGCCAAAGCAGCAATAAAACTTTTATACCGCACCAACACTTAAAAGCTACATACATCACATTGGTTTTATATGTCTGAGCGGGAACATCAGCGTACTGCTTTTTATGTCTGCAAAGGGCTACGCTGGCTATTGAGTAGCATCTCCAGTTTTTTCCACTTACCTCAGATTGTAGAGTGCTTGTGGATGAGCAATCATTAATCTTAAGCTGCAGTAAACGTTGCTTTCAGTGATGTTCTTTCTCATCTCCCCCTCCTTGTTCTGTTTTTCGTCTCTTATGTTCCCTCTCCTCCCTTTCTTTCTCCTTCCTGGAAAACTCCCTTTTCTCATACTCCCTGTACCTGCCACTATTGGAACCAAAACAGATGCTGCTTGGTCTGAGGCAGACCAGCTGCTCTGATGTGATGAATACATACCATTATTTTTAGTCCATTCACAGGTTACTAGGCAAAATGCAGGAATCAGCTGGGGATTTTCCACGATGGGACAATCATAAAAGATGTAATAAAGCATTATTGTACCCCTGTGAAATATTTAGGGGTTGGATTCAGTATGACTGTGGTATTTACCTAATGAGTGCAGATGTATCTACGTTTTTGTTACCTGTGCCTGAGAGGGAGGGATAATTGTGTCCTCCTGCAGGGAACACCTTCTCTCTAAGGTGAGACACCTGAGAAAGGTGCACAACTCTGAAAACCTCCTGGGTTATAGGCATTCCTCTCTTCATTCATGAAAATTAATGGGGTCTCACAGTGGTACACCAGATTTCCCAGTCTTTTCTAAAATACAGGAACGGCTGAGAAGGGCCACATGATGCTGAGACGGTGTGTATGGTTATGCACAGCTGTCTGAGACCTAGGGGGAGGAATAATGAAGAAAGACTGGTTTCGACCCTAAACCTCTCCATGGAAAGTCTGATGCCCATGGATAGCAGGATACCCACTGGTAGAGCCTTCCCTGCAGTCCTCCGGGCTGGTGACTGGGGGAAGGAGGGCTTGGTGATGGGGAGGAGCTGCTGGGCAGTGGTTGGGAGTTTTGCCACTGAGAGTTTTCAGGGTGAAAGGAAGAAAGTCCAGGGAGTTCATGTGTCCCCATAACACCAAAACATCGCCCAAGCGATGCTCGCCTGGCTGGCTCATGTGCGCTGCCACGGTTCAGCCAGCTTCAGCTGCGCTCTTCCCCTTGTTTCCTAGCTGCCTGTTTTCAAGGGCTCCGTGGATTGCACTCATTGTCAGTACAGCCAATTAGGGTAATTGTTGCCATTATTTCAGTGATATTTCACAGAAATAACATGCTCATAGACACAGCTTTCTCACTCCTTCAAAGTCATCACTGCACCATCAGAATTTTAGCTCAAAGCTTTTGCTTAAGCATACAAATAATATTTGTAGGTCTGTCCTTCACATTCTTGCAAATTCTTCATTTAAGCTTCCATGTAGGAATGGAGATAATAAATATTCATGTATTTCTTCCTACCTTGATATGCTAATTCTGGTGTGAATGGTAATCAAGAAGCAGCTGAAAAAGATGACTTGATTCTGGTATTATTTATGAATCCTGCACTGAAGTATTGGGCTGGGGGTGTGTGACAATGCCAGTTAAGGGTGATTTAACATGAATTGCTCTCTGGAGATATCTTCTTTGCTTTATTCATTGTATAAAATCATTTAAGATTACTGAATTCCCTATTTATTACCTCAGTGAGTTGTTTCAAATTGAAATTGGTTCTTTCTTTCCCACCTCTTTCCCAGCCTTCTAAATAAGGTGCTGAACTCAAGTGTTTCAACTTGTGCACCTAATAGTCTCATTGACTTCAGTGAGTTAGTTAAAGCCTAAATGTTTGTAACAGTGGTGGATCTTTTATAGTTACTAGCTTGATAGTATGAACTGAAGAGTTCATATCCAAGCAAGCTGAATGGTTGTTCAAGTTGACTCATTTAGTGTTTGAAGCAGAGTCATAAAAATACTTTCATAATATTGGAGAATTAAAGATATGCCTAAAATGAATCTCAGACACTTAGACCCCCAGATGTTGTTTCAGAAGGCTTCATATTTAAAAAAGCTGGGACAGAAACCTGGATTTTGTCACTCACCTTGAGCAGAGATCCAAGCAGATGCACTAGACCTGATATCGGTGAAATGGGTGGAAGTTTGGATTTAAATTTCGCACTGGGATTCTGAGACACGGATTCATCTCTGCACAGAATATTAGTGTGAAATACAGAGTCACAACTCTTTCTCAGCCAATTATTGGTACAGGCTGAAGATCTCAGGACTCTGTTATTGACTTCAGGGACAGCAGGGACCTGCTTTCATCAGCACCAGAAGCTAACTGAGTTAGAAAAAGCAGCAGTGGCTCAAATCAATCCAGTCACACCAAACTAACCTCCATGATAAATGCTTGAAGGGAAGACAAAAGACAGCTTGAGCTACTTGTGAATTGGTAACTCTCATCGGCATGTGCAAACTCTGTCATGTACCATACTGCATGTTTGCCAGAAGAGGTGTCATACAAATGGTCAGAATGAATTTATTTTTTTTTTAGTTTTTAGCATTTCAATGAAATTGTAAGTAACAGGAAGGATCGAAAAAACATATAACCCCACTATAGCCAATTTCCCATGTCACCAACTGGTTTCCATTTTTAATAAGTATGAAATGATGTTTGTCATATTGACAAATCTTGACAGGAGAAAGATCAAATGACCTTTGAATGTAAAGGGTTAAAAAGACCAGATGCTCAGAATTGGGTTAATTGTAGATTCAAAGTGCTTAAAGCTAAAAGCTGAAAGACTGAGTGTGGCCTTTTCTCATTTGATGTTGCAGGTCATGGAGGTTACATGCTCTAACTATGTGAAGGCCCTATGAATATGAAGACTTCTTCCTTTTCATCTAGCAGCTTGGTAGCAGAATAACTCACTATGGTTATAAATTACAATTTTCTTTTCAAATGGCTGGAAAGACAAGAAGGGCTAAATTTAAAACCCTGGTTCAAATATGCTCAGTTTCAACCTCTTTAACATGGGAACTGTGGGGATTGTATTTAACTGGTGGTAGATGGCACTCAATTAAATAATAACCTGTTTGGCTCATGAGCTGCAGTGTTACCAGATATACCCATAAACTGCAAGCATCCTCTTTATTCTGTTCCCCTGTCAACACTGAGTAGGTTAAGGAATAATATTCGCCTTTATAAGTGGTGAAAAATTGTTAAGTCCATAAAATGAGAAAAGTTAGTAAAAATGGTATAAAACATAGAATAGAATTAAATACGACTTCTCTACGCTCTCCCTAATAGGATATGACACATGATATTTGTTCTGGGCCTAGGTTAGCAGGACCCAAATGATGGAGGCTGCAGGATGCAAACCTATTTCTGTGTTTGCTCTTGACCAGTCTTAAGGAAAGTGATATTCACTGCATCAGGGATTTATTCAGTCTCATTATTGCTATTTCACCCTGCTACAGGGAGGGCCTGAGTGGGGACGACTCTGAGAATGTGAGAGTTTAATGTTTCTCTTTAAGGATGTGCAGAGACAATAGAAGGAAGAGTGGGACCTCTGCCAGAGGTGTCAGGGGGAGAAAGCGGGTCATTGATGCCTTCTATCAAAATGACAACTCCCAGTAGGAGTTCCTCATCAGGGACTGCTTGGGAGCAGTGGAAAGGTAGTCAATTTTGTTGGTGACGGGGGTGATCAGGAGCTGGCATTGTATCCATCCCACCCTCCCCCAACTGTACTGCTGTATGACCTGCTGGTGGGAAACGCACTGTACAAAGACAGAGGCACCGCTGGCATGGTAGGAGTCCTGCAGAAGTTTAGAGATGTCAGGAAAGCACTGACAGCCTGTGCTTTTCAGATTAGGTAACCAACTGATGCATGGCTTGTTTAGCTGTGCTATGAGTGTAGCAGGCCTTTACATGCTGTGTTGTGGTGGTGAAGCTAGTTAAATGTATGCTTCTCATCTATTGGTTTGACTCGCTGTTGCTGAAGTTTGCCTGTTTTTCTTACTCTTCTTGTTTCAGGAAGCAGATTGTAAGAATTACTTCTTTTCAGCAAAACACACCTCTCAAACTTAAAGATGCTATTCTTGCTCTGGCTGGCCCTTAGATCCAGGTGAAAATCACATATGTTCCTGGTTGACCACCATTTGGGGAACCTGCTCTGTTCTCAGGGACTAAGGATGAAGGGCTTACCACTGCAGGACCAAGAGGGGAACTCTGCAGATCATAGAAACATAGCAGCATACAATAATAGAATGTTTTGGGTTGGAAGGGACCTTAAAGATCATTTAGTTCCAACTCCCCTGCCTTGGGCAGGGACACCTTCCAATAGACCAGGTTGCTCCAAGCCCCATCCAACCTGGCCTTGAACACTTCCAGGGATGAGGCATCCACAGCCTCTCTGGGCAGCCTATGACAGTGTCTCACCACCCTCACAGAGAAGAACTTCTTCCTTACATCTAATCTAAATCTACCCTCTTTCAGTTTAAAGCCACTACCCCTTGTCCTATCACTCCATGCCCTTGTAAAAACTCCCTCTCCAGCTTTCTTGTAGGGCCCCATTAGGTACTGGCAGGCTGCTATAAGGTGTCCCTGGAGCCTTCTCTTCTCCAGGCTGAACAACCCCAACTCTCTCAGCCTGTCTTCATAGGAGAGGGGCTCCAGCCCTCTGTTCATCTTTGTGGCCCTCCTCTGGACCCGCTCCAACAGGTCCATGTCCTTCTTATGTTGGCGGCCCCAGAGCTGAATGCAGTACTGCAGGTGGGGTCTCACCAGAGCAGAGTAGAGGGGGAGAATCCCCTCCCTCGACCTGCTGGTCATGCTTCTTTTGATGCAGCCCAGGATATGGTTGGCTTTCTGGGCTGTGAACACACATTGCCAGGTCACGTTGAGCTTCTCATCAACCAACATCTCCGAGTCCTTCTCAGGGCTGCTCTCAATCAATTCTCTTCCCAACCTGTATTTGTGCTTGGGATTGCCCCACCCATGTGCAGGACCTTGCACTTGGCCTTGTGGAACTTCATGAGTTTTGCACAGACCCACCTCTCAAGCCTGTCAGGGTCCCTCTGGATGACATCCCTTCCCTCCAGCCTGTCGACTGCACCACACAGCTTGGTGTCATTGGCAAACTTGCTGAAGGTGCACTCAATCCCACTGTCCATGTTGCCGACAAAGGTTGTTAAGCAGCGCCAGTCCCAATACCGACCCCTGAGGAACACCATTGTCACTGGTCTCCACTTGGACGTTGAGCCATTGACCGCAACTCTTTGAGTGTGGCCTTCCAGCCAATCCCTTATCCACTGAGTGGTCCATCTGCCAAATCCAAGTCTCTCCAATTTAGAGACAAGGATGTCATGTGGGACAGTGTCAAATGCTTTGCACAAGTCCAGGTAGATGATGTCAGTTGCTTTCCCTTATCCACCAATGCTGTAACCCCATTGTAAAAGGCCACCAAATTTGTCAGGCACAATTTGCCTTCAGTGAAGCCATGTCGGCTGTCACTAATAACCTCATTTTCCATGTGCTCTAGCATAGTTTCCAGGAGGAAAACACCTCTTGTATATTCCCCATGCTACGTGTGTCTGCATAGAGGCATTTAAGTTGGTCCCCAATGAAGTTGACTTATTGGCTGGAGTGGCTGAAATTCCTTTGTGCTGCTCTTCAAGTGCTCTCCTGCTGACCTGTGATCCCTCCCCAGGCTCTGGGCATCTCTTGCTGGCATTGGCATCAAATGGGTAGGAGTGGCGTGTATTGAGGTTCCCCTGCCCCAGCAACTTTAGTTTAAAGACCTCTTCACCAGCTTGGCAAGCCTATGACCAAAGATGCTATTCCCCTTCTCTGACGGATGGACCCCATCAGCCCCCAGTAGACCAGGTTTCTCAAAGTGAGTCCCATGGTCTAAGTAGCCGAACCCTTGGCTGCGGCACCAGTCCTGTAACCATTTGTTGATTCTCCAGATTTGACTGGCCCTTTCAAAACCCTTCCCTTTGACCTGGAGGATTGAGGAAAAAACCTGCACTCCAGAGTCCCTTACCACTGGGGGCTCTGTAATCCTTCTTGATACTCCTCAGACTCCTCCTGGCTGTATCACTGGTGCCCACGTGAAACAACAGCAGCAGATAATAGTCAGTGGACTGTAGGACGCTTGGTAGTCTCTCGGTGACATCCCTGATACAAGCCCCCAGTAAGCAGCACAGCTCTCTAGAGAGTGCATCATGTTGGCAAATGGGTGCCTCTGTACCTCTCAGAAGACAGTCACCTACTAAAGATGAGGTAGGAAGGAGCTAAGTTACCTCCACATAGTGAACTTCATTTAACCTTTCAGCCCATCTTTTAGGCCTTGGTGCTTTAAGGCTATTCCCTGCATTGGTCTTACCTAAATGTAACTGTCTAAAAGTTAGATGTCTAGCCTAAACTAGACAGACAACCTGTCTCTAGACTCTACTGCCAGTGGGGAGAGAGGCAGGTGATCCATCTAGCCTGTTTTATATAGACGGACTTGACCCTCTCTGAACCATCTCATGCTTCAGTTCTTTATGAAAGGATTTGCTGGCTGCATCATTTATAGTTAACCAGAGCCCGAGCCTCAGCTTTGCCATCTGTATTGACCAAACTAAAAAGATGTACTGTCCAACATTGAAACATTCCAAAAGATTCAAGTGTCGCCGCTGAAGATGGACTCAGAGTTGGTTTGCTGCCATTCTCATGTCAGGGATTGGTAGCACAGATGGAATTTAATCTGTAAACATTTTTTCTTAAATGTAATCCAGGCGTGCACATTTAAAGTGCTTTCCAGGTCCTGGCCTCATTGCTGTCTTCATGGGAAATTTTTACCCTGCAACTGTTTTCTCCCTAGACACAAAAGGAATGGGTTCTCTGTAACGTATGATGACACATTTCGCTAGAGGGACAGAAATGAGTGTTTTACTGAAAAAAGATCCTTTAAACAACATCCATCTTCCTCTTTGCAAAATGGGCAGCTATTATTAAGTTATTTCTGTGAATGTTCCTGCTATATTGTGTTTTCTTTTGCATTTAAACTCAATCAGTAGCTCTTCATTAGTGCTGTTAGATCCTTAGGAAGAGCAATCCATTGTACTAACTGGCTGGGATGCCAGATACAGAAGCTGGCACAGAATGAAACTCAGATGGTCACTATCTGCTTACTACACAGCCTGCCAGCAGTGGGATTCACCAGAAATATATGAGTTGTTCAACACATCTTTAAAAAGGAGCACATCTTTTCTCGGCCCTCATACCTGTTCCCCTCTGTTCAAATGAAAGCTTGCTTTTCACTTTGTCAGGAGTGTGGTGGCTCCCTTTGCAAAAGCTTGTTGCCCCTTTTAAAGTCTCTGATAAAATACCTTGTTCTTGGTTATGAGGGAGTCAAGCATTTTTATACAAAGCCATGGGATTTTTTTCAGTGCTGAATATTGCTAGATTTCAGCATCTGCCAATGCTGGAATTTTTGAGTGCTTCAATCAAAAAAACCTATAAAATGGAAACACAACTTTGATGTAGGCACAAAGAAAAGGATTTATTTCACCTCTAAAAGTCAGATGTCCAGTTGAAACTAGTTGTCTTTCTTCCTCTCTAATTAACAGAAAGAGAGTCATATCACAAATCTTTCTAAGACACTTACCTTAGTGTCATTTAGGTCACTCTTTGGAATTACCTTTCTCTCTACTGATTTTAGAGATGAATTCCACCCCTGCTCCCCATTGTTTCCTCCTTGATGTCAGTGGGAAGTTCGATGTTGACATAGAAATTAAGCATCCAAATATCTTTATGGATCTAGGTCTAAGCTGGCAAATTCTGTTTGATGACTTTTCTGTCTG
Source organism: Astur gentilis (assembly GCF_929443795.1). Lineage (NCBI taxonomy): Eukaryota > Metazoa > Chordata > Aves > Accipitriformes > Accipitridae > Astur > Astur gentilis. The sequence continues at coordinate 29,019,039 of NC_064892.1, read as the reverse complement.
CTTCTAAGTTCACAAGTATCACCTTACCTTTTATTTTCACAGGGTAGAGGAGAAAAATCTCTGCATAAATCCTTTCCTCAGAAAAACACTACAATCAGCTGAACACCAGTAATTGTGTTCTAAATCTTTATAGCCTCAGTTCTAGTCTTTAAAGTATATTTAGAATAGCATATTTAGCTGTATTTCTTCTCTTGCCTTTAGAATGCCAGGCATACCAATAGAACTATATGAATAATAAATTATAATACTGTTTATCATCTAAATTGTTATCGTTTAGAGTTTTTCTCTCAAGTGTTTCTTCTAGAAATCTATTCAACTCTCCCTGATGACACATTTGGATGAACATTTTTCAACTATGAATGCCTAAAGTTAGTCATCTAGATCTATATTTAGGCACAAAAATGAATGACCTGATTTTCAGAGTTGCTGATTACTTATTTTGACGCATTAATATGAATTTAATAGCTTAGCTGTAGGTGCCAAAGTCTTAAGAATGTTGGTTTTTTTCCTGTGCACAACTTGTCTATCAAACTGCAGAACACATGCAGAATTAAATTACTAATGAACTATGACAGTATGCCATATAAAAACAATGTTACGTTGATTCATTTATTTGTTTACATGGTTGGGCAGGCTAATTTTATGCACAAAGTCCACGATGAAAGCTGATTTATAGTAATTTGAACAGAAAAGCATATATTTCTCCCATTTCATATCAAGACAATGGTGAATTCTCTGTGAAGAAAGCACATCCTCTGGTTGTTCTTTGTCGTATGCCAAAGAGAAATATAATCTAAAGACATTTTGCTCATTCTATCAGAAAAGCAAATTTAGTTTTTCCTGATGACTTTCATTATGTCAAAAATTGAGAAAAACTGGATACTGCATAATAAATTGACGCATATTGTAAAACAAAAGCCTTTCAGAAAACATTAAGAGCCATATGTTCATTTTAGAGATATACGGTGCTGCTTTGAGATATGGCTTCCTTGTTGTTTAAAGACCCAATTCATCAAAGCGCTTGGCTACTTACATCAACGGGTCATTAGCATTTGCTTAAGGGCATTGCTGAATAGGGGCCTAAGAGCCTGATTTGCTATACCTTGTCTAGCTGAGTTTGAGAAGGTCCCTAAACTACTTTGAGGGTGCCCAGGACTACTTAGAGAATAAGGACTGTTGAACACTGCAGTGTGAATGCCGGGATCTAGACTTTAAAGATAAGGGTAATAAATACCCTTTGTCTAGTGTGTTGTCCTATTCTCTGTTTTTACATTGAATTATTCTTGATACATACAAGGACGTTTTGCAAAGAAAAAGATGAAATGAGGATCAGCTGCTAGGTTTCCTCATCTTTAAGAGTTGGTCTCTGGGCCTTGATCCGATGGTAGGGAGATTCCTACGAGCCACAGGGGCAGCGGGTGCAGGATCCCAGCTACTGCACTTAATTTGCTTGCAAAAACCTGAAGGAGAACGGCTGGAATAAAAGTAAGCTGAGTGAGAACCGCACAGCTCCACCTGACATTATATTGACAGCAGGTGGTAAATGTGGATGGAAGTGCCTGACTATCGCTGAATAAAGCACACAGTCCCTTCAGCATCAGCAGCTGCGTGATCGCTGGGGAGTTGTTTGGTTACATGTGGTTTTTTTTCACATCTGTCATTTTAACTAAATTGGTGGTCTAAATGAATAGTGTCATGCACAGGAACATTACATGGATTTATGACAGCTGAAATGTATAGCACCTAGAGGATTTGGGGTCCGTGAAGCAGTGAATGGATTTCAGAAAGGCATGATTTTCATCTGTGGTCGATATAAGCTTGATCCATTATTCATCATGCTATGCAAAAGAGAATTGCACATTGGGTTCACGGGGCAGTCTTCTAGCATTTCAGAAAGAAGAAAAAGGAATTTAAGAGAAAGATTTACATGTTTATGTTGCCTTTGCTTATGATGTGAGCAAAAGAAGTCCAATTTTCTCCTAATTAGATTATAACAGGTGCAAGCAAATCCAACAGAAGGGAAGCCGTTTGTACAATATCTATACAGCATTTGGTGTAAGCGTAGCAGGGAAATGGGAAGCATCTCTCAGCCGTGATTTTCCCCTCTTATGGTCTGACACCTGCCATGTTCTTTGCCATCGGATAGCAGTGTTACAGGGCTCGGTGAGGTGGCTTCACCCTGGCTCAGGTAGCGCAGCTGAGTTCCCCTGAACTAGCTGGGGACGCGAGTCCCCTTTTGAGACTTATTTCACGCCACACCTCGTTCTTCTGCGAGCTCCGTTGCCCCAGGCGGTCCCGTTCCCTCTCTTGCACACCCTGGTCCCCGCGGGCTTGTGTCCATTGCTGTCACCCATGGGGGAAGCGTTGCAGTCCTTGCCACTTCTCCACTGCTGATCCTCATGTTCTGCTTCACCTCCCCAGCCAAAAAGGCAGCGAGCAAGGGGTAGTGCATCCTGCATGCAGACGTTGCCTCCTCCAGCCATTTAAGCTGAGATGCTGAGATGTGAGCAGAGAAGGTTTGGGGAGCATCACGCATCCTGCCGTGTTACCGCACGGTACTGTCAGCAGAGGAACGCGGTGGACAGTTGGAGGCAGAAACCTCTGAAAGTCTCATGGCAAGAACTGCCAGAACTCACCTATCGGAGATTTCAGGTTGTGGTGGTATGTGCAGGTGGTGAGGGTTATTCTCCTTTCTCCTCAAATTTGCACTGGTGAAGCCCTATTGACATCCCTCTGATATACTTCTGATAACGAGAAGAGTCCAGATGGGCTGATACTGAACAAGGAGTGTAAGAATATGGACATTTCACTCCCGTTTTTAAGCAAACCAGGGAGCAATGTTACTTCAATTAAAATAAAAACAAATGAGTTGAGAAACTTTCATTGCATTTTAAGGAGGGACAGACTTTCTACTTCCATTTTGAGTTTATAAACTAACATGTGAGAAAGGTGAAAATCTAGTTTTTAAATAAACAACTGAAGAGATCAGAACTGAGATGCTGTTTGACTAGGATGTTAATGCTGTTCTTTAAAAACTGCTACCAACATAGAAAATCTAGAGGATTCATTTATGGTTATTATAGAGAAGTGCACAGAATCTTTCATGATGGTGGACTTAATTTTCTTGTGGGCAAAATGAACTATTCTGATGGCATATAGTGTGTTTGTGAGGAAACAAGGTCTATTTTTGTGTAAATACATTTTATCATTGCTTCAGACTCCAGTGAGATGATAATGATAAAGCAGTGCAAATACTGTCACAAACGGGCAGAAACGAGCCTGGCAGGAAATCTCAAACCCAATGGCAAACTTCCACAGGCTCTTGGAAATTAGCTGCTATTCCACTAAAACAGTGATTAGGAGTATGTCTTATGGGAAGAGGACTGAGTTTTTAATATGTAGACATGCAGATGGGTCCTTGTCAAGTTTTTGGTGTGACACTCATTTACCTTCAGGGAGAAGCTGAAATCCAAACTGTAAAGAAAAAACAGGTTCTACAGTCAGGATCTGTGAAAAAAACATTTTTTTTTTTTTTCAGATATTGCTCTTGACTGTTCAGAAAGGCACGTGAAGAAGTGCATTTACAGCAATTAATGACTAGATAAGTGAACATCACAATTCTGGTTTTTTTTACAACCCGGATTTTCTCTTTGCTCCTCTTTCCTTTTTACCATCATTTCCTCTGGTGCTACATTCTTACCTGGTTTTGATATGTGTTTTGAGAAATTGCTCCAGACTTGTCTACATAGAGATCTATTAACAGCTATTCATTCTCTAGGCAGGTGCTCTAATTCCATCGATAGAGTGTCTTTTTTTGAATTAGCTTTGCTCAAGTCAGAGTGGACTTAAACTAATTCAGACTAAGTCACTCCTATTTTGACATAAGAAAGCTTATCCAAAAATTGATTGAGGAAAGACTTATATTTCTTTAAAGTTGACACTATCTCAGTCTAAATAAGCTTTGTCGTGTAAACAAGCCCTCGGGAGCATGCCATGTGTTCTGAATTACATTTGTAAGCTTTTGTGAGTACTCCAACTCATGTTCATGTGCAATTCAACCTACAGCAATTCAAGATGTTATCACTTCCCCACTTTCTCTGCTATTTATCACAGCCCTTCTGTCAGAAATTCCTGCCAGGGTGGCAGATAGCAGACTGGAGCACCGGCTCATTCAAATCTTACCGCTCCAGTTCAAAGGGTACTGTCTTAGCACAAACCCAGTTTCACCCATCAGCTACACTGGACTGTGAACTGGAATGTGTTTGAGGATGCACGTTCTGTTCCTTTGACTCTCTTTTGGGGGTGCTGAACTGTTTCAGTGGGGCAGCTGGATGCAGCACCATCTTCGGCTGCTGCAGCAAGATTAACCAGACACAGAGATTTGTCAGAAGATGCCTGAGAGGCAGCGTGCCTCAGTAGCTCACCCTGGGGTCTGGACATTATAGACTCGTGTTCTTTCCCCCATCGTTGTATGAGTGACCCTGCGTAGTGTCTTTGATATTTGTCTATAAAAGGTGAATTTATAACTTGGCCAAATTGGATCAGATTTTTCTTGAGATCAACAAGAGAGCTTTTCCAGCCCCTGCGCTAGGTTCATTTGAATGTCAGGTTCTTCTGAAAGCCAGTGAGGCTGTTCAGAATTCTGCCAAAAAATAGCAGTCAGGAGAACTGTCTGTTCTCCTTTAACCTTGTTCTCAAAGCAACAGCAACAAAAAATTGTTTTGGTCCTCCTGAGTCTTAAAAAACCATTTAAGGCAAGCGCTGAGCTCAGACACTTGAAATTTGGCTGTATTACAAAGGACTGAAAATGAGGCATTTGCCCTGGTAAATGCCTTAATAGAGGGGTCATTACCTGTGCTCTCTCTACGACTGCATTAAGCCCACTGCAGCTGAGGATGGATTGGACTAATAAACTCCAGAGCCTATAGAAAGCCTGCAGTAGTCAACAGTGGAGAAAGCAATCAGCGTGCATGTTAGAGTGTGAGCATTATTGCAGGAAAGATTTCCTTGCTCAAGGGTCCCCAGGGCAGGGAGAGGGTAGGCTGCTTGGGCCACTCTATTTTCTTCAGACTCTCGGTTCAGTTGTCTCAAACATTGAAAGTGGTTATGTAAATTTGTTCTGAGAAGCAGGCTGAGGTGCATAATAGCAACTGCAGGTGACACAGAGCCTAACCCATCCTGAGATTTGCAGAAATCTGGCTTGCCACTATAGTTACAGTTCAGGTCAATCAGCTGCAGAGAACATCTCTGAGCATGACTCTGCTTTGTGCTGACCAATATGCACATTCTTCTGTGGTCCATCTATTTATTGCTAGGAGAGCAGGGCTACTTTGGCATTGCTTGCGGTTGCCGTTATGCAAAGTGTGTATCTGGTCAGAATGGATTATTGTGTCCATTGCAAAGCCCAAAGCACACATGTCCATGTCTACAGGTAAAGAAAAATAGAACAATCGAATAGTTTATAAAAACAAATGATGACTTTCTTTTCTAGGATCAAGTGTTATCTGGGTGAGAGCTTTCTTTTCTTCGTAGCTGAAGAGAAGGGTCTACTTGTGTGAATAGCTGCTCATCTAGTCTGTTCGATCATAGTCAAGTCCCTATACAGTCTATCTCACACATGAATGCAGCACGTCTATGCCACGCAATGTCGGGCTGTTTGAAGATGCAACGGCCACACCTTGATCCCGGATACATTAATGCTCTGATGATGCAATGCTCCAAGGAGGCTGAGTAGGTGTAGGGTCAGTTTAACTCTGTGTGCATGTCACAGGAAAGGCATGAGAATATTCTCCTTGCCTGGGACCAATGAGGCCTTTGAAATACACGTTATGGGCCTCCTTGGGGATGTCTAATATTAATGTGAAAATATTCACAATGCTAATGGCTAAATAAAGCTGCAGCTGTATCCAGCTGATAGTCTATAGGTTTCCTTATTTCTTATTCCAGCTCAGATATTTTCCATATCATCTTTATTGTGATATCTGGCTGAAGATGATGCCTGAAGGACGACCTTTTTGCTACCATGCCAAGCCCAGAAGATTTTGCCTTTTGAAGAGGAAGTGGTCATTACTGGTTTTAGTGCAATTGAGGTTTAGACTGGATATTAGGAAAAATTTCTTCACCAGAAGGGTTGTCAAGCATTGGAACAGGCTGCCCGGATAAGTTCTGGAGTCACCATCCCTGGAGGTATTTAAAAGACGTCTAGATGTGGCACTTAGGGACATCGTTTAATGGTAGACTTGGCAGTGCTATGTTAACGGTTCGACTTGAGAATCTTAATGGTCTTTTCCAAGCTAAATGATTCCATGATTCTATCATTCTATGAACGTATTACACTTCACATTGCTTGCCCATATAGGAGGGAAGAGATTCTCTATCTGTGGGACGGAAAGCATTAGCAGAACTGCCGTGAAAACCCATTTCTTTCATCACCTCCTTAGCCTGGTCAAGGCAACCCTGGGCTGAGATTCAAAACAGGTAGAAAGAATAAGAAGCAGAGGACCACATCATTCAGATGTGGGTTTATTGTGGGGGAGAAGATTTTTTTCTTCCCCATCCATTAACTCTACACACCACGGTGCGTGCATGTTTAGTCAAGCGGTCACTAAACGCTTGCTGCCTCCTGGCTGGGGTAGCCACATTTCTTGTTCACGGAGCAGCTGGGGCCGCGGTGCATGAGGTTGGTGCTGCTCTGCGAGTTGACAGAGGCAGCAGTTTGCTGGGAATGTGCAGAGCCATAAAAGCAGCTGGGAGCCTTTTCCCTTTGGCAAAGTGGCTGTATTTACATTCACCAACCAGAGGCATGTGCAGGCATCAGAGAAATGGCTTTTTTTTTTTAATAAAGGTCTTATTGTTGTTGGGACCTGTGATATGGTGGTATGTGGAGCAGATGTTTCAAGGACCTTTTTGTATTAAGTCTTTATTATATAGGTGCCTGTAAGTGTTGGGATTGGTATTAATGACTCAGACCATGTCCAGACCATGTTCATCTGTTCCCTGGGACAAGGGACATATGTATAAAGGACAAATCTTTCTGAAGGAGTAGGTATTCTCATCATTGGATGCGGTTTTTAAGGGAAGGGACAGGAACTAAATGCAAGACTGAGAGTTTCAACTGCAGTGTACTGAAGTGCTAAACAAATAGCTGCTCAGGTGAGAAGACAACCCTTATTAGGTTGAGGTCTTTCCTAATTGTTTGTCAACTTTTTGAAAATCAATTTATCTGCAACATGACACCAAAGTAAATTATTCCTTTCAATGTCATGCTGGCTTTGTTTCCGAGACGCCTTTTGAAGGAGCAGTTACCTGTTGTTAACAATAACATGCTCCCTGCCTTGTCATTGCCCCAGGTTATTGTTGAGCAATTATTTTTAATTCTTTAAAAACATTTGCATGCAGGTTTCTCCTGCCTTTATACATGTGGCTAGCTGTCCATGCAAATCTATCATAATCTCAATGTAACGGTACACCTCTTTCCTAGCCCGACTGTCCTCTGACCCTCCTTCTCCCAGATGTTTTCTTCTGCCCGTCTTTGCTATGCTATATGAATATACCCTACTCTCTGGTTTTGTTCTAGTTTCTTTTAATGAAGTAGTTATTGCTTTTTCTTAAGTGCCCCTGCAATGGGATTTCATTCTTACTCACCACCCCAGCACATTTTGATACTGCCATCCGTGTTTCATATATACACACTTATGCCTCTTCTAGATTTTGCTTTTCATGCATTTTGATGTTGTCTAACAAAATGTGCCAGTTTTCCTCTATGCTCTCTCCTTTTTGCCATCCTCTCCCTTCTGCTTGTTGTCTTTCCCTTCTTACAGGCCAGGACTATACTTTCTTGATTTCTTTTGGCTTTGAACTCATAGGCAGATTATGGCTAGACACAATTAATTTATGCAAGAGTCTCTAGGTTGCTTTGTTTCAGGGTAACAAGCTCTTCTGCCAAGCCACAGAATCTGTGGCTAATCATTTCTCATCCTTCTGTCTGGCGTGTACCTCACCTGCTGTCTTCTTCCTCTTATGTTTTTCTTAGTGAAGGTCTTTCTTTTTTGATATTATGGATAATGTTTTCTTCTTTCAGTTTTGGCAGCTCAATCAGCTTAGTTTGTGTCAGTGGCATTTTTAAAGGTGTAAAGGAAATTTTGCCCTCTCTGCAAATAGTACTCAGTTTCTCATTCTGCTGCAGTAAGATGCCGCTTTACTACAGTATCAGAAAACTGAGGCTCACCCTTACTAACATAATTTTTTAAACTAGGTGTTAATATTTCTCATACGCTTTCTTATTTCGGACATGGCGCAGAAGGATGGTTCTTAAAACACTAACTTAACATTCTACTGATAAAGGGACTAAATGAAAGCATTTGCATAACGTCTTCCAAAAAGATAGGCTTTATGATAGATGACACCAAAATATATTGCATAAGAATGTGAATAACTTGGAGGGGGAAAAAGTGCAAGTAATTTGTAAAGAGATCAGCGGAGTAGAACAGGCCGATGTCAGACACTGATATTGTGAAATAGGAGGATTTCATGATGTCAGTTGTTACAGAGCATCTTACTGAAGAGAGCTGCCTACCATAACTTCCTTGTTTCACTACAAGATGATCCTATCACCAAAGAAGCCCAGTCTGGTTAGCTTCAGAAAGAACCATTTTGCAGCCACCTTCAGAAAAAAAAAAAAAAAAGGAATATTAGCTGTTATGTTCTTGTGTCACAGGATGAATTCGAATTAATATTTTCTCCATCTTTCTGGCTTTACTTCAGAAATACATAGTTTTGTGGGAGGGGGAATTTAACAAGCTTTAGGCAAGCTTTGCTAAATCGACAGTATAGAGTGTACTGGACGACATGCACTGCAATGCTGATTCCATGAGGCTCGGAGCCTTATCGCGTCTGCAGGCAAAGACTAGAAATGCTTTTACATTAGACTTGCAAAATGTAACGTGCAGTGCAGTACTTTCTGCCTGAACCTTTCTGTCAAGTTAGCATGATTAGATACTACACCCCATTTTGAATCTTCTTTTTATTATTTTTCTTTGTTTTAAGAAAGTATAAGTCATATGCCTGTCCTGGGAATGTCCTGAACAGTTCAGAGAGAATTTGAAATTGTCACATCAGCTAGAATAAATATATTGGTTGATGATTATTTGATAGATAGAACCAAGATATGTAACCTACATTCAATTCTTCATCCTGTCATTGGTCTACTAAGCTGAGACAAGTTATATCCTTTCTTTTGCCTTTATTTTTGCATGTTTAATGTGGTCCCTGTTCCTGTAATAGTTGAGTGCCTCTTGTTAATGCATCTAATCTCAAAACATGATTCTGAGGCAGCAAAATACTACCTTTTCCAAATGTAGATGAGAAATTGAGATGTACAGGGTTTTGTTTATACCACCAAGTATGATCAAGTAATATTTGTCTCCAATGACTTTAGACCGAGACAGCAGCTTGAGAGAACAGATGATCTTAATCACCTACCACTCTGTTGAACAATAATCACAATAATCTCTGCTGTAATAAACACAATGCTTGTTAGGCTAGGTTTGAGAAGGGCTCTGCTGAACAGGTCTCTGAGAGACAAAGGGGTTTTTTTAATGTATAACTCTCACTGAAATCAAAGAGGTCTGTGCCCCAGGAACTTTGCCCTGGATTGCCCGCTAGGTCTGTTGCACAAGAAGGAAGTACCGGTGGGTGCAGCTCTACAAAGAGAAAACACTTGTATTTTGCTGTTTTCCTAAGTGGAAATTCCTAAATAAGTGCAACTTTCCTGTATAACATATAAGTAAAGTTTCTCTCCTTTAAAATGCAGGCAGACAATGAGTCTGTCTGACTTATTTTTCAGATGCAGGGCTCTACATATATAGATATTTTTTATTTAGTAATTATTATGCTTTGACTAGGAATAAAAACGTAGGTCCCCATTGTCTCTGCGAGGTCATGTGCAAACAGAAATACAGGAGAAATTGCCAAAGCAAGTGATTAAGTATCATTACTTAGCTAATATTTGCTTCCTATCTTGGAACTGGCTTTTAAGCATAAAAGAAAAACTGGTGAGAAACTATTGTGCTTTGTGGGTGATTTGCAGTACCAGCCTCTGGAAGGAACAGAGACTCACTGTTCTGCTCAGAAAACAGGTTTTTCTCTTGATTAGAGATCCAGGCTCCAAACTCACAGGCTGTCTATGCTGACTGCCCAAAGCTGCCTTTGAAACTGTTCTCGCTCGCTACGCGCTGGAGCCTGCGAGCGTGGCCATGTGTGCTGCAAGGTTGCCCTCTCTGTAGCTGCCAGGACTCCAGGTGCCCTAGCAAGGCCAGTGGGCTTGTACGTGCCATAGCCAGCTGCCTTCAAGCCGTTTGCAGGTTTCCAAGGTGCTGCGGCATGGATGGGCATGGAACATGCTGCTCATCCGGGGTCTGCGTACATACAGATGCATCTGTACTCTCAGGTTGGTTTCCCTATTTCTCTGTGTTAGGTTTTTCCCTTGAGGCTGCATCTATCCTGCTAAATGGATCTACCCCTGGGAATGATGTCTGCTCCACAGGAAAAGTGGTCTGTTCACACCCTGCTCAGGGCTGGTTCCTTTACAGCAGCCTGGTGGTTTCCCTTGTATCCACATGATGAAGCACTTGTCCTTTTGGGTCTCTTCTGGGCCCCTTGGCTCTGACATGTGATCATTGCTTTTCTGTGAGTGTTTTTTTTTTTTTAATTTCATTTTTTGTTTTTGTTTGGAGCATCAGAAATAACCTGAGGCATGGGTTGCACCCCACTGGAGTGGTATTTCCATAACAAAGGATGCACCAGGAGAGCTTATGGCAGGAATTTCTTAGTATAGACTTGGTGGGATATTGTTGGAGGGCTGGTTAGCACCAGGCAGGGTTGATAAGGAACAAACCCTTAACATCGCCACCTTTTGGGAGCAATCTGTTTCCAGGACTTCTCTCAGTTTTGTATGGAGAAGATCAGTTGGTTCACTCCAAAAAAGAGGAAGTGGCAATTACACAATATCAGGATATCACAACCTGAGAGTAAACTTGAGTTGACTTGGTGGGCAGCATAGGCTTACGAGTTATCTGCAGTATGTATGTGGTTGTTTGCACCTGAATTCTGCTCGGAAGTGGCCAAAGTTTTTTTCTTACGGTGCAGAGGATAGTTCATAGCCTATAGCTGCTCTGAGGTGGGCCGGTCTGCTCCTCTTGGACTGGAGCTCAGGGCTTGAGCCCTTACAACGACACTGTAGCTACAGCTTCAGTTGCGCCATTCCCTTGAAAGTACTGTGATTTACCCCAGGAAAGCAGACCACTAGAACTTGGGAGGAAGACGCCTGGATTTGTTTTCTTGCTCTACCACCATAGCTCTCATTCTTTTTGCTTAGACATTATCACATGTCTTCCAGATCTTGTCTATCTTACATTGAGTTATTAGCCATGAAATCCTCCAGTGGAGATGCAACTACTGCTGTGAAAAAGTGTTTTTGCAAGAACATATTATATCCATTCCCTACAAAATGAGTTACTCCTCAAAAAAGCTGCTGCTACCAGCCTTGTGAATCTGTTGGGAGGCTTACACTTACGGGAAGCTGTGGTAAAAACACGTTACCCAATGGACTTGACTGCTCTGAAATTTTCTAGCATGCATCTGCCCTAAGCCTCAGCTTTCCCATTTTCCACCGGGAGCTGATAGTGCTATGGTAACACAAGAAAGCCACCGGAGTTCTTCACCCAGGAGGTGGGTTTCATATGAGGCAGTACTGCTGCTCAGAAGTACTGCTGCTCCTGCCCTTACCTCCGCTCTCCAACGTTGGAAGGGAATAAGGGTCTCCTAACCACTTTCTCCAGTTACACTCAACAGCATCCTTTTGTTGCTGAACCAGTAGAAAAACTAAGTCTGACAAAATGAGGAAGGAAAGGGCAAATGCTGCATTGATGGTACAGGCACAGGAAGGGACAAGAGATGACATGTTTCTGTCTAGGGATTTCTGACTTATTTTACAAGTGCACTGACATGGCCATCCCCTTAGTCCCGACTGGAACCTTCCTCCCAAACACCAAGCTCATTTTCCCAGTGATCCACAGTGATCTCTGGAGAGAAATTTTAATGTCTCTTGCGCCAGGTGGAGGCTTGCAGCTGACTCCACCGAGGGGGTAGCTTGTTGGAAGTGGGGAGTTCCCATGGTGGGCTGGATGCCTTGGGAACTGCAGGCAGCTCGCTGCCTGTCACACCATGGTGTGGTACAGCTGGGGAGTGTGGGGGCCACACCAGACATTGCCTGTGACCTTTTTTTATCTCTCTGCATCAGCGATCTGGAGACAGGACAGTGAGTGTGTGGTCAGGTGGCGTGCAGCTCCATGAAAAGAGAGCAAGTGAGTAAGCATTGATGGGTACACAGTGTTAATGCACGAGTAAGCATTAATGGGTACATAGTGTTAATGTACAAGACATAAGCCTGCTGGGAAGGAAATAGGAGATAGTCTGTTTGTGTCCCACCTGTGCTATGTGAGAATTGAGGGAACTGAAAAGCTGTAGAGACCCCTGTGCGTTTTACTTATCGTCAGAGGTCTGCTGGCCTTTGAAAAGAAGGGAGGATGTTTCTGATGTGTGAACAGTCTACCCTGACCTGCTCTTCTCTGTACCTGTAATAAGTAATAAATACCACCCAGACCTGTATTGTCTGTATAACTTAGAAGGAATCTAAGAATATTTGTGATTCAGTCACAGTAAGAGGAAATGCCTATCTACCTGTCCTAGCAAATAAGCACACGATGTTCTGCATAACCAAGATTAAGATTAGATACTGCACCACATGGGAAAGCTTTCCTGTTAGGAAATTGGACGTAGTTAATTTTTGGTAGTAACTTGTACGTTCTTTGTACGTTAGTAATTTGGCACCTATAATTATATGACTTCATGATATCACTTATCCAAAAACTGGAAAAAAAAATCATGCTAGTTCCTTAAGGTTTGGCTGGGGAAATCCCCGGACTCTACTATAAAAGATCTCCTTTGTCCCTTTGCTGTCACATCTGCTGGCTGAGAAGATGAAGCACACACAGGTGGCTGTGCTGCTCTTCGTGCAATGCATGATTGTTCTGGCTGCATCAATGGCAACAACAGAAGTGGTAAGATGGGGGTCTAATAACCTGAGCTGTGGTGCCTTCTTGTCTTCTCACGTAATTTTGATTGCTGAAAATTCCTGTAAGGTTACTGGAAAATTCTTAGGCAAAAGTTGAGATCTCTGCATGGAGAAAGTTTAAAGTATACCTCCGTCCTCCCCCCAACTAATGTGTAGGGACTGGGTAATAAATGTAGAAGTGAGGCACAGGTTTAAAATCAGAGTCAAATTCTGCCTTTGGTTAGATGAGTGCAACTCCCAGTGAGGATCTGAGTGGATATTAAATGCTCTGTGTAGCTTCTAATTAATTAGCAAGGGCTTATAGCAGGAGAGGATCCACATCTTTGATGTGGAAGGAGCTGGGAGGTGGGGGCTTTCCCAGTTGCATGGTTGCTATCATACTCTGTGACCAGGCACGTGAAAGCCATGCTGGGTGGTTTTTGTGGGGTGCTCTCCCTCTTCCCCATAAAACTGTATCTGGATGGGCAAGAGAATTCAAATCAAAGCCCTCAATCAGAAAAAAGACCCCAAACCCCAAAGCAACCACAAATCCAGGGAGGAAGAGAGAAGAGAAAAATTTGAAAAAAAAATTAAAAAGTAAAAAATTACATTAGTGATTTGATTTTGTGCTGCCTCTTTTTTTTTTTTTTTTAATTTAAAACTGAGCTTAAATTATCAGAAGAAAAAGTTTGCAAACAGCTTAAAAGCTCTTCCAAATGAAACAAAACATTTTGGGTTTGTTTGACCCAAAGTGACTGCCTTTTGGTATTTTTTTAGTTAAAATCTGGAAGAAACCCCATTTTGGCTCCCAATGACTTTCTTATTTGTCCGGTTTAGTCACCAACCAGAAAAATCCTGCATGCCCCTAGTTATATTTTTTGAAGTTTGGGAGTGCTGTGGATGCAGGCAGTGAAGTCAGCATCTCCTGGGAAGGTGCTTTTATCTGCTGAAGAACAGAAAGTTGCAAAAGTCCAGATGGAGGCGTAAATATACATTGATAAGCTGAGGGTAGAAAGCTTAACATGGGAGACATTGCTCCTCGGTCTGCTTAGCTTTAAGCTAGTCCCCAGTTTGTGTAATTTACACAATTTGTGATGCTCTCTCCCCTACCACTGTTAATTGCTATTAGCCACCCCCTCCATGTTCAGTGGAATCATATGAGCAGTTCAAATGGGTTTATTTGACAAACTGTCCCACAAAAGCTTATTTACGCTGTGCCCTTTAATAGACCTGCCCTTTGCCGGCCATTTGGATTTCCCCATCATTCCCTGCCTCGGGAATGGGGCTCCGGCTGGGATTTGGGAAATGCAAAAAGATCCAGGGGTGAGCGCCCTGTTGCGGGGGAAGCCCATTTGACGCTCCATCTGTCACACCATTTGACATTGAGGGCGTCTTGCTGCAATTCCCAGTTTGCCACAGATTTTGGTAAGACCCCACTACGGGCGACGTGGGGACACGGTAGACCTTTAGGGACACACAATGCAGTGCCAGGGTGACAGCCGCTCTCCTTGCTGTGGAGGTTGCTATATAGTCTTACCACATAAAAGACTTCCAAGATTGAACCTGGCCGTATCCTTGGCAGCGTGGCGGCTTCTCCCGGCGCTCCCTCCCCGCGGTGGGATGCTGTCCCCAACGTGGGGCTAGTGGCAGAGCGGGACGCGTGCCCCAGCCGTCGCAGCTCGCAACCTGACAGCTTGGCGTGAAAGGGGCAGCGAGTCCTGCGCCGAGAGGCTGGAGCGTGAGCTGGGAGGTGAGGAGCGGGCATCCCTGCTGGGAGGACAGTAGTCTCCGGATTTAGGGCAGGGGGGCACGGTACTGTCGTTTTAGATGGCCACGCTATCTGCCCGGGCTGCCTGTCAGAGCCCCAGCTCACACCTCCCGGGCAGGCTGAGCATCCCCTGCTTCGCACTGGTCACACAGAGCCTTTCTTCAAGAAGAGGTGTCTGTGAAGTGACACTGTGCCCGGGGAAACGTTAGTCGCCTCAGCAGCAGATCAGAAAAGCCAATTAATTTTACAGTTGCTGGGGATGGCTCCCATAATAAAATCAAAGTGCTTCGGAGCTGCAGAATGGGGGCTAGCTGGTGGGGAAGGGATGGTGCCATACGCAGGAATTCACACTGAAAAAGGCTTTCTTTTGCTTTTTAGACCCCTCATCTCAATAGGACGCTTCCGTATCTGACTCAGCCTAGCAAGATGCCTGGCAACCTGCACGCTGCCCCAAAGGTATAACCATTACTGTTCTTCAATAAAGTCCAGAAAAAAGCAAAATTAGGAACTTGTGTCCCATTTTTTAAATGCTACACAGTCACTCAGAGGCTTAACCCTGATACAGGTATGTCAATTAAGCTGCCCAGGAAAAACATTTAGGTGTTGTGTATCCGGGATTTTAGGCAGTAGTGAATACCTCAAATCATCAGTGCTGCTGCCATGTCATTCTATGCCTTAATTCACATCGAAAGCTCTGGCATTACCCTTGTGACTACTGAAGTGGACCCCAGACACGAAACAGCTGGGGCCGTGGGGGTTTGATGGCAATGTACCAAACAGTTTGGTGTTTACAGCCTCCCTGGAGGAAGGGGAAAGCTTCTTTTCAGCTCTGTCTTCTCATGTAAAGCAGAACAGGGCCTTAAAACTATCTTCTGAGAAGTGCCCACTTGTGGTTGCTGGGGGTAAGAAAATCTTGATTCTCCCTGTTCTACTTAGCTCAAATTTTATTCAACTATTTACTGATAGAGGGACATGAATCTGATTTCCATGCCTTCTGGTATAGTGCTCAAGTCCATGGTCTGTGGATTTCAGGGCTTGGTCTCTTTCCCTCTCTCCTTCATTGACTGCTTAATAACATGTTTGCTTTGGAACAGATTCAGTGGGACACACTTGCTCTGAATGGTCCTGCAACCAAGTATCAAGAACAGAGTTTGTCCCAAGCACAGCTCCAGATCAGGCTGGAGATGGTAGACAGCTTGACGGCAGGTCTTCGCCGTCTAAGCTAGGCAAGTCTGGCAGCTGGGAGGTGTGGAGGGACCTCTTCTGAGAGAAAGTTAAGACTCTGGCTCCAGTAGAGTGTTTAGGAAGTTAAATGGAGTCAGGAGTCTCTCTCTGAGTCTCAATAGCAGGTCCCAAACCTCATCCATCTCCTTGTTCAGCTGAGGTGACCTCTATCTTTGCCGTGGACTCTGTCCCTGCCGCGTGGTTTCTGTGGATCCCATTTGTTTTAGGATGAGCCAGTAGCTAATTCAGAGGTGTGAGTGCCACTGGGCTACAGTGTAGCTGGAAATTAAGCACTGAAAGGGCTAGGCTGTTTTGAGGATGTAACCCTAAGTCCACATTTAGGTAGCTGAATAAATTTTCTGGTTTCCAGAAAATTGAGTAACTGCCGGCTCCTACTCCCTTTCTTAAATTGAAAGGATGCGGAAAAGGAACATTTCTCATAGCTTCAAATATGTATATGTAACAGCTTAATTTTACAGAGTGAAATGTTGCTGTCAAGTCCTTGCTGTAAGCTAGGACAGTTTGCTCTCTTTTAAGCATTCAGTGTAAATTATTAAACCTTAAAACCCCTACAACTCCATCAAAAGTAACAGCCTGTCTTGTGCATTTTTCTACAGGATGAGGGAAGACTTTTTTGTTACATGGTTGTCATTTGAGTGGTATTATATTTTGATTGAAGCACTGACTGACCCAAGGGGCTTTTAACCAAACAATGTTTCTCGGTCTTGTCAGCATCAAGATGCCAATGTTTGTAACGCCAATGGAAGAATGGAAGCAGTTCCGTCTGCCCAGGCTGTCTGCTTCTTTGGGGAAACTGTCTCTTGGCTTAGATATAAGCTGCACTTACTGCAGTGAAGCTCTGCCTTCAACTCAAGGGTCTCTCCTAAGACAAATGTTAAAACAGAATAATTGTTTTTCATAGGGAGTTTAAATGCACAAGTTGGAGGTTTTTTGGGAGATCATCTCAATACATTTATGAATGGTTTGTTTCGCACATGAAATAATCATGGTACCTCTAGACAAACTGATAGCTATATATAGTCAAGACTGTAGTTTATAGGACAGTATACAGTGTATAATTCACACTATATAATGTATGGAAATGTATATGTATCTATAGTACACACTATGCCATACTATCTCTAGTATACTGTCTCTTCCTATAATTATATGTGTATATGTTATATTTGTGTTATACACAGAAGAGATTGAATACCATACTGTCCACACAAAAATTAGCATGCCGGTGCACAACATTCTTAGAGAAGGTCCCATATCCTCACTAAACCACATTTATTCCTTCTTTTCTTTTCCCTCCCTCGCATCTGTTTCTTTTATTATTGCTGAGCAGCTTGCCATCACAGTCATGCCCATACGCACAGGACTCAGAGGTGCAGAAGCATCTAAGTGACTGAGGAACCTATTTTTCATAGTAATTGAGGTACTGATAGCCGTATCTTCAAAAGTGCTTAGAAACATAGAAATAGTTTGCAGTATGTTCTCAGTGGTAACCTACCTGGCAGGTAAATGGATGGAAGTTATGTGCTGGGCCATTCTGGAATGCCATAAGATACTTCTTTTTTTCCTTTCATGTTAAATGTCTTCAACAGTCCGTCTATGAGTGAAGTTTTAAGGCCCGTGGTGCTCGAATAACACAGATAAAATGTCTCTTCATGCTTTCTTGCAAAATGAGATGTGTGCTGTTTGTTATGGCTGCGGTAAAGAGGTTGCCAGAAGTGTGAACTGGGATCATTCCTGCTTGCTGCTGTACTCTTCTTGGGCTCACAGATCAAGACAGCTTTGCTGCTGGCCATCGCTGCGTGTTCTGGGCTGGTTTGATGGTGAGGAAGTTAGTTGAAATCACTGTGAAAAAGCAAGAGAAGAAGTGCTGAAATGTCAACTTTCTGTAGATAGTTTTGTTGTTTGCTTGTTTATTTTTAAAAGGGAGAGAGAAAGAGAAAACGTTTGAATAACACTGGGATTTTTGCAAGGCAGGAGGAGACATTATAGAAAGAAGTGCATTTAAAGAGCAATCTGTAGCTTTAAAATATGCAGCTGCATTGAAGTGTGTGCCAGCATATTATAAAGTAACATCAAATATCTTTATTAATAAATTCGTGATAGGTTTATGAACCGGGAAACGTTTTGTGTACAAACAAAAAAACCTGCTCCAAACATACTCAGTATTCAACCCAGTGTTTATAGGAAATTATGTGCTTTGGCTGTAAATTATGGCAAGATCATGAATTGCCAGCCGTGACCTTTCCATACACCATGCACGTTGCTCCAATGGTGATGCTTTGAGTGTGCAGACAACCAGGACAAGGTGATTCATCCTAATGGCATGGGCAATAGCTTCACAAACTATCCACAAACGTGGATGGGTGGGTATGTGGGTGTTACGCCCAATATTTTGTAGCAAAATAAGTATCTGTACCTTAGTCTGAGCCTGCGTCTTTAATTCATCACCTTTCAGTGGTGTGTAATTAAATGCACATGTCTGTTTGCTGGGGCTGGCTGAGAAACTTCAAATGAAGCATTTTTCTTTTCAAAACTTCCCCTGCTACTAGTTCTATTTTGGTGCTTTCATCTCAATGGATGGAAATGTCTAGATGATCTGATCAATTCAGATTAACAGAGCAGTAACTATAAGGCCTAACTTACTGAGCTATTATTTTCCTGCTGTTGTGTGCTTTTCTATCTGCTGGAAAAGGTATTTCATTATCTTAGGAACATTGTCCACAAGATTGGGAAAGCAAGGGCTATTATATGCCTCTCTTTTTCTGGTGGTAAAATCTTTACAGCAATATTTAACTATTTTCAGAAAGATTTGTAAGGCTGAGTCATAAAAATTGCTAGGTATTTTGAGTTCCTTGGAAGAAAAAGGTGAAAGCTACCTCGTAACAAAGTTGTTGATCTCATGATTATCACAGCTCATATTATTGTCAGACATTAGCTACTGCTTCCAAAGTAGAATATTAACACTTTTTTCCTTACCGATTTGTTATTGCAGCTCTTTGCCAATGTGTCCGGCTCTGTGGATGACGAGGGAACTTGTCAGTGCTCTGTGTACTTGCCAGATACCACCTTTCCAGTGCAGAAGGCTGAGCAATTGGAAATTATAGCCGCAACACTCTCAGAGAAATTTGAGACAGAGCTTTCTCAAGTAAGGTGTTCTTTTCTCATAAATATAACAATTGTACCTTTGCTGAAAAATGGTTGCCTGTGAAAAAGTACGGCAGTCAGCGCTTTTCTGTGACATGTCTTTCAAACAGCGGGGAAGAGGGCTCTGTAAGAACAAGAACGGTGATTAAATCTCGAATCTTTGACATTGTAGCATGTCATACATTTGAACGTCCTTAGGTCTCTTTTCTAGGCCTTTGCAGCTAGAGGCATATGGTATTTTTGGAAGAATGGTTATATTTTGCCTTTTTTGGCTCATTTTTATTGGTTTGAGATTGCTACACAGAGCTATAGGAAACCAAGCTTCCTGCTCTTTCATGTGTTATTATTTGTATCAAGCCAGCCAGATTGTAAGAGGGAAATGAAGGGAAAGAGGAGAAAAGTCACCACAGCCCAGAGTGACGAAGTAGGTGAATATTTGCCCCTTCACTTCTTTTGCTTTCACAGATTAAAAAAAAAAAAAAAAAAAAAAAAAAAAATCAAGTACCTTCCTTGTCAACATCTGAAGCCGTGGCAGTGAGACTGCTGAATTATGCATTGCTGTTGAAGACAAACACACCTTCCACTACTTTGGCTGCTAGTTGCATGAATTCAGATCCATTTTTTGAGGAACTTGGGCAAACCTACACATGCTGCGGTGCACTGGGTAAAGCTGCCTGTGAAGACAGAAATCTGTCTTTGACTTTTGATAGTGGATAAATATTCAGAATTTAGATTAGGTGTCCAGCCGAAAGTGTTTTCTCCAGGAACCAAGCATCTTAAGAAATGAAGTGTCCTTGAATTAATCAGCAGAAAAGGCACAGCATTAAATTATAAATTCTAACCATAAATATTCATAACCCTTCCCTGGTATAATCAAGAACAGATAAGAAGTTGTGCATAAAAAACACAACAACAGGCGGAGGATCCTGTGGTAAGATCTTTCAGTTCAAATCATTTGTTTTGAAAGAACTGGAGCTAACAACGAAACACATTCAGCTGTCAGCAGGGATATGAAGGGCAAGCTGACAGAAGCCCCACTGCCTCCAAGCACAGGAGTTACCTGATCCCTTGCAGCATGGAGGCGTAGCTCAGAGTTAACGATCCATGAAAATCACTGCGGTTTCAAGTCCCCGTACTGTTCCCACTGTGGTCAGTGTTGCCATTTTAAGCTAATTGCACTGGGACAGGATCAGGGGCACGATTCCCAGCCAGAAAGTTGGCGTGATTCTTCAAGGGGTTTGTGTACCACCTTTGCCCGTCACTTGCCCTGGTGTAACCAGTCTCTTACCAGTACTTTCCTCGGAATGGTGCACCTTTCCTTTAAGATGTGTGACTTATCTGCCAGTGCCATGCAGGTCTGCAGAGAATCTCAAGTGCTGCTCGACCTTTCTGTGCGGACAGCCTCCGATCTCCACTGAGTTCAGAAATCTTGCTCATATAAAGGCACAGGTTACTACAGATACCTAAAATTAGGTGTCCAGATTTGTATCTGAATCTCACCTCTAAATTCAGGGCAAGCTGAGTCCCCACCATGGACTTTAATGTCCAGGTTGCCAGCTGGTGTCAACCGGTGTAACTGTGTTGTCATCCTTAGGTGCCCAGCAGTGTACCGCAGTGTAGACACTGACCTTGGCTTTCAATTCTTGCTGCAGACAGTGAAAATTCTTGACCTAACTCAGGCTTGACTGAATTTCATCCTGTCGAGACCAATCAGTGAAGCAGTGTTACAATTCATCTAGTTAGACAAAGGGTGACATATACTTTGGTGTGATATAGGCAGAGACACTTTGGGTCAGAAATGAAAAAGAACAGATTGCATTTTGGTGTAACTCTATGTGTGTAAGATTTCTCAGTTATGATGTTGTTTTTCTGTAGAAAGAAGAAAGCTGTTGAGCACTGCCCTCTTGATATCTGAATTTAAGTAATCTGAAATCTTGTGACGCACCTTCACCTTTCCAGCTGTGGAAAAAATCCTCCTTACACAATCCTGTATATTACTTTAGTCATGATAATACTCATAGAAAGAAGGAAATAATGAAATGGAGGAAAGCCAAGCTCTCGTTACTGATCATTATTAGAAATGATCCTGAGCAAATTCCAAAGGAATCACGCTCAAAAAACTTAGTCTCACCACAGGGGTGGGAATTTCTACTGAGTGCTTCCTTTTTTGACTCCGAGAATCCATGCTTTAGTTGCTCTTCTAAAACACCCTTTGAAGCTCATGGGAGCTTTTCCTGGGTAAGAGCTGCAGGATTGGAACCCTTAAGGATGCTTTCCATGCGCTAGAAGTCCCAGATAAACAACCTGATTGAATCGTTAACCTTTTGCCTGATTGTAGGCTAATTCAAAAAGCAAGGGGGTCCTTTTATAGAATCAGCAGGCAAGGAAGCTCGCAGATAAAGAGATGCTCTCATGTGCCAAATGAGTACAAACCGTAGGCTGAAAATACCAGACTAATTTTTCCTCTGTCACATCAACCTTTGCCAGCATAATTATGATTACAGAAGTAAATTAACCTTTCAAAGCAAAGCAGGAATTGGCTGCTCTTCTCAAAAGGAAAGGGGAGAGGACACCTCCGTAACAGGGATGGATCAGCACGTGATCCCAAGGAGAGAAAAATGCCTTTCAGAACTTGGCTAACAACGGCCACAACATCCTCATGTAACAAAAAGAGGAGAAAAAAAATCATGCCTGCCCTCTGCCAGGAGCAGCTGTTTTCAAAATAAGTTAACCTGCAGTGGAATTCTGCTTGGTGTCAGCTCGAAGACCACGTGCCAACCTTGCTCCTTACAGGTCAGGCCTGCCCGAAGCCAGCGTCCTCGGCTGAGTGACGTTATAGAGTTGCTGGTTTTGTCACTTCTTTCTTATCTTCCCTCAGTCCTTCCGCATTCTTTCTTTTACATCTTCATCTTGTACCTTTGTTCCCCTTTCTGTAATCTCCAGTTGCGTGCTGGAGAAGTGTCTGTTTGCATGCTGCAAAACCTGTTTTGATAAATACCAATTGCAGGTAAATGACACAGTAAATGAACATTGCAGATTTTTCCTGCCCTTTTCATTCCACGAGGGTGACAAGGCTTCGAAAGGAGGAAAAACTGAAACTGAGGAATTTTTTTCCTACGTATGCCTCACATGGCTCCATTCTATTCCTATAAAGGGCTAATACAGGCCCTATGCAATCGTCATACCCAACTTTAAGCTTTTACGACAAATGTGGCAGCAATCAGTACTAGTTATTGGTCTGTATCCTTAAATATGGGATATGCACAGAATTTCTGTGCCAGCCTGTCAAGAGACAGCCCCTAGCAGGTAGATGCAGTAGAAGAGCGGGGATTACAAGCTGCTTAAATCTCTCTGCCAAACAGAGCAACATCATGTTCCTTTTTTCAACAGATATTTCTAAACTACTGAAACTCTTAAGCCAGATCTGAGCAGGCGGGAATGTCCACACAGGGCATTGCAGTGCTTGACATATGTGCTGGATTTGTCTGCAAAAGCAGCATGGATCTGTTAGAGCAGCACTGCTGAGAAAATGATATTTGCCCAATAATTCGCCAGGGGAGCTCTTAGCTTAAGTTCATTGCGACGCTGGTGTGGCTGTACAGAGCACTGCAGAGTGCTGGGTCTAGTTTAGGCTCAACTTGTGTGGGTATTGCTCAGCTATACTCCACTGGATGGTGGTGACATGTCCTTAAATGACCTAGATGGTTGAACTGAGTGAAAACCCTCTGATGTGGGAGAAGAACTTCAGGTCTGTGTCCTGCAGCACTCTGTGATCAGGGCTGAAATAACCGTGTATGCCTTGTTCCAGCTCTCAGCATTTTGTCCAGGCTCTCATGACCCTGGAGAAAACTCCAAATTCACAGGTTTCTCACTAATAAGTAGCCATCACTAATTCCAGAAGTCTGTTTATTTCAGTGATTTGTAGATTTGTCTGTATTGCATTAGTAGTAGTAGTAGTATTAGTATCGTTCTGAGAAAGGTTATTAATACCTAGATGGATTTCCAAATACCTCTATGATATACATAGCTTCACACAGCAGTGCAATTTTGTTCAGGCATGGGCTTGCTTTAAATTTCTCAGGGTGTAATAATATATCCTTTTTTCTTTTGTTGTGCAAGCTCTAGACACACAGTTTAAACATTGACCTTTGAAGATTTTTTTCGGAAGATTTTTTTTTTGAGGGTATCTTCCAACTCCAAACAGATTTGGGTGATCAGTGAAAGTGTGAGGTCCAACTACATCTGGCTTTGCCAAGAACATTGCCCAGTATTTCCTACTATTCCCTCCTGAACAGATGATGGTGACAGCTAGGACAAGGCATCCCAGCTGCCTCTGTTGCCAGCCAGTTACAAGGAACCAGATCTAAGCCTTTATATGCTATTTTATGATTCTTAATTATAATAAATTACTTAGCTTGAAGTTACCCTGGCTTGACCTGGGAGATCTAGAGCATCCAGCGTTATGAGTCAGGGTGCTTCTACTGCAGCTTATGGAGACTTGCCAGTTTATACCAGAGCAGCTCGAAGTCTGGCTGCACACATTTAGAGCAGAAGATCTGTTTCAAACTCTAATTTGAATGCATGGGATTGAGCAGCCCGTTTTTGGTGTACGTTATGTATGTGCATACAGAGGTTTGGTAGCGGGTTCTTTCAGATTTATAGTGTAGTTGTGCCACTATTGAAAATTATACTTCTGAAAAGAGGGTCTTCTCTCTTACTGTTCTCCTTCGTAAACCACATCACTGAATATCTTATGATCTTAAAGGATCCTTTCTGCCCTTCATGAATTTCCATGCCGTGGGCTCCCACACCTCCTCTTTGGTACACAAAGGGTTCAATCAAAATTGAAAGTAATTATTTGATGTGGTTTTTGCGGTCCCTCTCCCAGGGGCTGCTGCCAGAACAGGAAAATGGGGGTTCCATGGTCTTCACACCATGACAGGATTTTAGATGCCAGAGACAATGGGAAAAATACTGACTTTCATTTTATGTTAAGATAATGCAAGAATGGTTGGGAGGATGTGGGCTAAAAATCTTTCAGTCGAAGAAGTAATAGTTATGGAAATCATAGTGCCATAGAGAGAGGGACTTGTATTACAAATACCATCTGAGAGTATAAATACAGAGTTACTGGTGCAACAAACTAATTATACTTATACCTACTTCTTACCTTTCATGATATAATTATATTGATTTAAGGGAAAAAAGAAATGATGTATCTTTCCCAAAGTGTTAAATTTCAAGGAACTAACATTTCCCAAGGGATGTCCCAAATCCGTATAATATTCTTAACATTCTGCATCACAATGCTTGTGCTGTGACCTTTACCTCAGCAGATACATGTGTGAAAATATATTTATCCGGACAACTGTTTAATGGTTCAAAGGCTGAAAAGGCTGCTAGGTAAATTACTTTAGCTAAAGCCTGCAATATATTTTACACTTTCATTTAAACCAGATTTGATTTTTAACACTGTGTTTAAATATTTCCCCCCTGCCCAAAGACAAACCCCAAACCAGTTCTGCCAACTTTTGAGACAATTCAAATGTACACAGGGTAAAATCCTATTGGATTCAGAGTTAATAGGAAATGAAGTTGAAAAACTTGGGAATCCTTTATTGCATTTTTCAGCCTCCTTGGTTTGCTTTTGTGAGATAATACACTGCAGATTTCCTAATAAAATTTTCGCCAGTTTAAGTTCTTGGCATACTGAGGATAAAATTAGCTCTCAGAGACAATATTGGCAAAGAATTAAAAAAAATGGAAGACTGTGAGTAAAATTCTGCCTTCAGTCATCCCCAGGCATTCCTGAGGGGACTTTGTGGAACTGCCAACAATAAATGAGGGTTAAATTTCACATTTTTTATGTATGTGATGAGAATTTCATTTATGTAGTTTATGTGAAGAATATATATGTCAAGTATGTGGAAGTTATGCATGAGGCACTCAGAAATATAATAAGGATGTCAAACAGGCTTGTCTTATTTGCTAACCTGGACATGAATATGTACCTTTTTTTCCCTTTCTTTAAGGTTAGAGAGTACTCAAAAATGCTTGACCTGTATCAGCAGCAAATCCTTAATCTAACCATCAGAGTGGAGCATATGGAGAAGAGCAGTGTATCTTACACAGAACTGGACTTCCAGTTACTGAAAGTGGAAATCAGTGACCTAAAGAGACTGGTCACACAGCTCAAATCCAGCCTTGTTGGAAGCAGTGTCACCGTTGAGCAAATATATTTGGAGGTATTGCCAAGGTCTTAATTAGCCACAGAGGGTTCAAACATACAGATAGTCTATTCTCTCTTTAGTGTGTAGGTTGAGGAAATGTAGCCTGTCTCTACTGCAGCCAGTGGAATTATTTTAGCATTTCATCAGCATAAATTAAAAGAAAGCTTGACCTCAAACATATTAAGATCTTTTTACTTGATAGCACAGAAAAGCAAAGAAACCCCAAAACAAATGGAGACAACTTTATTTTTGCCAAATACCTGCCTGAAAGTTAACGTTTTGCATAGTGTTAAGCACATGAGCTGATTAAATTATTAAAATAAGTATTAATTTATAGACCCCAATGCTTGAAAACCTCTGTGCTCTAACTTAGATAATTAAAAAATTAGCTTCTGGTTGCTAGGGCAGTGGCCCAATCAATATGAAATCAAGAAGTGGGAAAGACTATCACCTTCCCAGCAGACTATAAATCACATTTGCAAAACTGTAGTTAATCACTCACCTAGAGAGAATAATTACTTCAGATGGAAAGTGAAATATAATTTTCTCCGTTGTCCTCTAGATCATCAAGTAGGTGATTGAGAACATTATTTATCTTTGCAAATAAAATTTCCAGATACTTTTGTAAGGTTGGAATAAGTACTTTTTATATATAATAGCTAGTACTTGCCTAAGACTTACTGGATATGTTTACACTATGTATAAAATAACACTATATTTTTGCATTATGTTATACAACTGAGTGTTACAGCATTTGTTTGCGATCACATACCTCTGCTGGAAATGTAAGGTTCAGGCTAGCAGGATAAGGACTATTCTTAGGGATATTTCTTAAAAGCTGTTCTGTAGCATCTTCTGTGGTATGATCAACCCTGCCTGCAAATATCTGTAAAATGAAGTTGACAGAAATTTAAACTTGCTCTCTTTCTTTTTTTTTTTTCTCTAGATCACCAATCTGACTATACTGGTAAATGAACTAGAATCACTGGACAAAACCAACATCCTCGCAATTCGTCGACAAATTGTGTCTCTGCAGAATCAATTGAAAGAGTGTGAAGAGGGCATGAACAAAACTACAGTACCCCCTTATTTCCCACCAGGTAAGCATTTCTGTTGTATATCAGATAAGGAACAACATAATGGGTACATGCATGGGTACAACAGTAAATGCAGAGATTTCCCTTTGTTAATATTAAATACAATTGTAATGATACTACTCAGCTCTTGAAAAATTGAGCAGACAGCTCCTAATGTTTCATCAACGGGTTCAAAAGGAAAATGAGGGCAGGAAACAAACTCTTTCAGACACAGTAGCTGTTTTCAACTGGAAAAAGTTGTAATCTTCCTCTCACCCGCAGTGCGAAAAGTGAATCTCTCCTACCCCCCCCCCCCCCCCCCTTCTCTTTTTCAAAACAATTACCTTTTTTTGTGGGAAACTATGCTTTTTTCTTTTTCTGACCAGCTTTGATTTTTAATAGTTCCTGTGAAAGTGACCTGTGTCATGGCAATTTTGCTCTAATGCTGCTTGGAAATGTATGAGCAACAGTTGATGTACTAAAGCTGTTGGTATGCAAGCTCTGGAAGATAGCTTTGCATGAAGATTACTTTTGCTTCACAGGCAAAAGATTCTTCTAAATCAGAAGGTCAAGAACCTTGGGGGGAAATTCTGGTCTCAGGGAAATAAGTGGGAGCTTTATGACTGATTTCAGCAGAACTAGGGTTTTATAATTTTCTTAACTAGGAAAGGTTATGTTCTGGGGCTTAGATCAGTGGTTCCCAGAGTGCAGTTCATATAAATGTATCAAAAGTCACAGGGCATGCAGTAATTAGTTTACAACTGGAATAATTTTTGTCTTGACCGTGTGTTCAGCTTGAAAAATCACATTGTGAGTGAATCATAGTCTGAGAAATTTTGAGAGTCAGGTATGATACACTGGAACAAACTGTTTAGGAAACACTAGTTTAGGTATGCCAGGTCAAGCATCCCACTTGCTAACAGACAGGAGGATTTGTCAAACTGTGTTTATCCCCTGAGTTTTTTATACACAGGGGATTCCTTCTGCCAGAGTATTGTAAGAGCAAAAGTGCTCTGTTGTTTACAATACCCAGAGGAAGAATCCTGCTTTTTCACATAAGCTGGTTAGCAATCAGCTAGAGGAGTCCATAAAAAAGAAGGAGTGGTGTCCTGCTTGCAAGGAGCACAGATTTGCACCTACCACCATTTACCTTTCATCACCTTGGGGTCAGCTAGTTCAAACGTCTCATTGGAAAGGTAGAGGCAGAAATACAAGCTTCCCTTAGGGTCAGCAGCCTTTCCTATTGCGATCTCCTTAGGGTTTCATCGCGGTGCGGGCAGCTGCTGCGCTTCCCTGACACGATGCCCGAGTAACACCTTGTCTGGGGATCAGGCAGGAGAGAAAGCTCGAACAAAAACCTGCATCACAAAATCTCAGGGCCCTTCTCTGCTCCTTAAGGAAGGGCTTAAAATGTTTCAACGCAAAAAAAAAAAGCAAAGCAGTGTTTTAAAAGTATTTGAAGGGCATCTCATTGATTTATTGAGGGTGACGGTGTGTGGAAAGAAACAGCCTCTTTCTCTTCAAGCCTACAGCAAGCCTTTGTTTCACTGAGAAAGTACTGAGCTCTCGAACAAGAATACTGTGTCCTTCCATGAGTGGTGGAGGAAGAGGCTGCTTTCATGCCTGGGTGGCTGGCCTGAGCGTCTGTGCCGTGTAGGAGCTTTCACAGAGTGGGAAAGGGAGGTCTATGCTTCACAGCGCAGCTCCACGCAGGGATAGGCAAGTCGTGCCTAGAGCAGGATGATAGCTCTGGGATGGGTAAATGTAACTGCACAGGATTGTGACCATAATAGAGTTATTTAGCATTGCTTCTTAGGGCATGATGGGGAGGTGGATGGAGTTTATCTGGGACCAAAAAGGTACTGCTTAAGCGTTGCCTTATTCCTGACTGGTGTGCCAGCTACCTCAGGCACCCTTGCATGTCACTGCATTGTGTGGGAACCGCAGAGCAGGAGATAACCTAGAAGGTGCAAAGCCCCATGTGGTAGGAATGCCAGTAGCTCCAATGACTTCCAGAGAATTACCACCACTGACGTCAGCTGAGGACATCCTCTGGTGTTACCTGTGAGTTTATCTCCTGCCCACAGCAATAGGAATGCCGGAGGGGTTGGATGACGTGTGTGAGCGTATTGACGTGGCCACCTTTAGGGTGAGGGTGGTCTCTGAGGTTGGCACAAAGGAATGGCAGAGCAACTGCAGAGGGCTGGCAAGTTTCCTGCGTGTTGGGAGATGCCAGCTATACAGATAACCCAGGTGGTATGAAGGATCAGATCCTTGCTAATCCACGCAGGACTGGCGTATCCTGACTTTGTGTGCCTGGCGGGGAGCAAATGTTCTCTGGGCAGAGAACTTTGTAGAGCAATTACATGTCCTACAGACTGTATATGAAACAAGTAGTAGGAGGAAGATGTTATTGCTTGGGGAGATGGAGTAAGTATGTGAGAGAGCTGCATTTTCTAGGTGGTCATTTTGGAGGCTTTGCATGGATGCTCACACCTAGGCCTCTGAAGATCTCATTTATGCATTTGAACAAAATTTCCATACGTTTTCTCTGCAAGCTTGAATGCCTTGAATTCCTGCCAAACCATTTGGCCTTGCCCTGCTTTTAGTTCATATTATATTTATAATGTTTGTATTAAACTGACTCTTTGTCCTGTTTTCAGACTGAGTTTTCTTTCCCCCTTCATCCTCTCTCCTGCATATTTTGGGTAGGCAACATGAACTAGAGAGAGTTTGGCTAATCCCCAAGCTGCCTAAGACCGTGAGTCTAAAGGCAAGTTTAATTAAAGCTTCTTGCTTCTCAGTGCTGTAGCACACAGCCCCTCTGACTCTGTCCCCCAAGGCTTTTGCTGCTGTATTTCTCAGAGTGAGCAGGCCTGTTCCCGAACAAAATAGCAGAAAGAAATCACGGGTTTGCCTTTCTCTCCATCTGGAGAGGTGGGTGTCTGAGATGGGGCTCAGTAAATATATAGTTAATAATCCTCCTCATCATCACTGGCTTTCCTACCTGCAGCTGTTCCTGGCATCTCTCTCATCACCACTCCAATGGGAAGACATATTTATCCATTTGTTTTTCTTTTACGCCGATCTCACCTGGTTGCATCAGGGCAGGTATAGAGAGAAAAGACCCCAGGATGGTTCTTTGAGGACTCTGCCGCAGATTTCTTTGTCACATCTCACTGAAATTATCTGAAAGAGGCAGCAGGGAGAAGTGAGTCAGATGAAACTCTCAAAGGCAAAAAAGAAAGGAAGGAAAAAAAGAGCAAAGCTGTTTTTTCTGGCTTTTATCTAGTCAGAAATTAAGGATTTCAAGTTACTGGTGAATAGGTCTCAGCAGGAGAAAGACCCGGTGTAGCCTAATGCTGAAACTCAGGCAACCCTATTGGAGTCTTATAGTGATTTCACTTTTACCTTGTATTTTACCTCCTATGTACTCAAGATATCTGTGGTTTTTAAGTGTTTCGGGTTGTGTTTTGAAATCAATACATCCATACACAACGAAAGAGACATGTCTACAGGCACCTGAAAAGAGCTGGCCAGTGCCTCCTCTCCAGGACTGCCCGAACTGCCCCTGGAGACACATGCATTTCTCCATTGGCGATGGAGGGAGCTTAGCTGAGGCACCTGAACTTTTAGTAGCCTGCAGGTAGGTCAGATGAACTCCAGCCCTCCACCTCATCTCCTGTTAGACGCTGACAACATAAGTCTTCTCTGACGCAGCTGTCTGCCTGTGTCTGTGCCCTGTGATACTGGTGAAAACTGAAGTGTCTGTGTGGGTTCCTCCTATGTCAGTGAGACAGTAGGAACCAAAATGAGCCTTTCCCTGAGCAGCTCTGTCTCCTGTGTCTCAAGCCGTAGTAAGGCTGGTCACAGCTCACACATCTGGATGCAGTGGTTCATCTGATGGGAGAGGAGGGTGCACATCTGGTGCTTGGGAACACGTGTGAGAGCGTAGCACCAGCCTCCGGCCTCTGTGCCCCTCGTGCGAGTTCCTTTAAACGTGGGTCTCACCTTGTCTTGTGGTCTTCAGCTGCATAAGCAGACTGTGGTCCCTTCTCTTCTGCCATCAGATGCAGCTGTTGGTGGGGGGAGGCTGCTGGAGTTTTTTTGGCACCTGTATTGTTGGAGTGAGAAGGTGATGTGCTCTGCGAGCGCTTTAGAGCGGAGTAGGTGAAGCGAGACCCAACGGGATGCATCTCATGCTCAGTTCTGCAGCCTGTTAGCCAAGCAAGTCAGGCTCCCTTCAGTCCTGACAACTAAATGCCAGCTCCTTTTCTGATGAATCAGAAGGATTAGTAAACAACTGAGCTGAGATACTGGTTCTTTATGTAGGGAGAAGGAGAAGTACGTGTGTATGTACCTACGTTAGTCTTCCTCATGCCTATTTGCTACATAAGAATGAAACAAAGGAAGGCAAAAATACCAGGACGTCATTTATCAGTGGCACAAAACAGTGCAGAAAGGAGTTAAAAACTTGAAAGTTTGAATAATGCATATGGATTTATTTCAAGTACCTTCTAATATTTACAAAATTACATGACACTTTGTTTCCTTTGTGCATTTTTTTCCCCAGAAGATCCAGACAGGGAGGCAAGTTTAGATTAAATAAACAACAATGAATTCTTCTGAACCTGTGCAGAAGACAGATCACCCCCTGACTACCACAGAGTTTTTTGGTAAAAAAAATAAAAAAATTCTGGGAGAGTTTTCAAGGAAATCAAAATGAAGCACATACTCTATAGAAACCTCAGACAATTTTTGATGTCATTAAAACGGAACACGCTTCTAACTTTATTTTAATAATTCATTGTTTCATAAATAAAAACCAAACAAGTGTTCAGCAGAGAGCTCTCTTTAAGGGAAGAAATAATAATTTATTATTTCTTTTGTAAAAAAAGGTCTCTCTGCTGAACACACGTTTGTTTTTTATTTATGAAACAACGTATGAATTATTAAAATAAATCTGGAATTGTGTTCTGCTTAATGACATGAAAAATTATTTGAGGTCGCATATAGATGAGCTTAGCAGTACTTCACTACCTGCAAGGTTCGGTGCTATATTTTTCTAAACAAATCAAGAGTTTTAGAGCATTTAATAACCATTTAATTCTGAGATAAGTTTATTGTGATTTAAACACAGTAATATATTCAATACGTCACCAGCTTGAAAGAAGCCCTCACGCCGGAGGTAACAATACATAATAGAGATATAAGAAAAAACTGGCCCAAATTGATTTATGGAGTTGGCAGGCTGCAAGCCATTTTGCACTGTCTGCCTTAGCTTGCTTTCTTTGCATGAGCTGAGGTACAAGCACCTCCAAACGTTGGTATCCGTGCCAAGTGCCGAGGCCACGTTACTAGCCATGCTACGTGCCATTTCCAGAGATACAGCCTGGCTAGCCATACAGCAGTGCCTTCCTCGTGTGCTATATTTGGAAATGAGGTTTCTGCTCCAGGGCCTCGTCCTTTGTAAAGCACTTAAGTGCATGCTTAAATGCTCATCTGCTCCAAGCCAGGAATGTTGATTCCCATCGATTCTTGGTGGCACGGAGGGAAGCAGCGTTCAACCAGGGTCATCTCGCGTTTCAGCTGCAAGAATCCCGGGACTTGAAAGGGGCTGGCGGAGGAGATGGGGTTCTTCACAACCTGTGTCACCCTCTCTGCCGTGAGTTGGGCTCTCGGTGATGCAGAGCTGCTCCCGTGGGCAACACTGACCCCAAGGAAGTTGCCAGTGCAGCCCGAGGACACAGGGATTTAGCTCAGCGTAGTGATTTAATATAAAGCTACTGCCCACCTTCCTTATAGATGTTGAGAGGAGGCTACAGGTGAATCACATATCCCCCAAGTCACTAGCACAAGACAGCACAAAACTGTGAGGGAGGAAGATGTTATGTAGAGGGAGGAGAAAAATACTACATTTTGTGAAAGGAGGAGACCTGGAGAGCTTCACTGCCCAAATCGACTTTACACATTGGCACAAATGTTACCCTCTTGCTTTGACATTTCTAACATTCAGGCCACAGGTTTCCTTGTCCCAGAGGCAGAGAACCTTCCTCCTGGGCAAAGCAGATCAGGAAAAGATTTCTCTGTTTGCAACAGTCCATTTTTCACCACATGTCTTGTTTCCCAGGCTTTTTCCAAGTAGAGTACTTCAGATTGTTCTGTCTCCGCATTTCCCTCTATCTGTGGGACAGACTAGGATGCCTTTGAGAACAAGATACCTCCCAGGTTTTTCTGTCAGTGGTTTTAGGATTTTCCACTTTGGTTCCATAAGTATTGTCTGGAATTGCTTAGGGATGGACAGCTTTGAGGGCAAAACCTAAATTCTCTGTTATTTCTCTTTCTTCTTTGTGCTAAGACATAGGTTATTTATATGCTAGACATCCCTTCATATGGCTGAGCTTATGAAGAGCCATTCTTTTCATACGGGCTGCAAGCAATTGTGATGTGGTACCCATGCAAAGTATTAAAACCTCAAAAGATAAGTTTGACTTTCATCATTGACGCCACAGCTGGTAGTGCATAGAGTTCCTGTGCTGAGAGAGGTATTATTAACATCAAACAGTCGTGGCCATTAATGTATCCATTAATTGAAATGTGAGACTTGGGTCTATTCATATTATACCCCATCTTTAATAAGGAAGGCTGTCTAGTGGCTAGAGGATCCCACTGAACTGGGAAACATGGGACTACCACTAAGCTTGTGAGCTGGTGCCGGTCACTTGACATCTCTGTCTCCATTACCTCAGGTGAACATATCCCTACAATGAAAAATCTGGGACACTTTTGTGGCAGTAATACAAAAAGCTAATGTTAACATTTGGATAAAAGCATGCTGGTTTTTGCCAGTGGCAGCTTCAGACTCATCAGAGGCCCACGGACATTTCTGAGTGGAGGGTTTTTTTTCCACCAGTGACTTACAATATTGAGAATTTTTCAGGAAACGGGAAAGTCACTGCCATTCACCATGGGTAAAAGGAAAGTATTTCTTGTATCTAAATTCATTTTTCCATGATTCTGAAAATGGCTTCGTAGTTGATATGTGGAAAACAGAGCTGTTGTGGTTCAGTTTGAAGTCATATTCCCTTTAGAGTTGTCTCACGTGAAAACTCGGAGTAATATCTGGCTACATTTCCTAGGCTGTGATTGTTACTGTCTGCAGATTTCTTTGTGGGCCTGAGGTGGAAGGCACCATGCGGCTGTGACGCACTGTTGTAAAGCTGTGATTCTGACAGCAGAATGCTAATCTGAAATGTGACTCTGGAATTACTGCTGCTACTGCTCCTTCCTTCTCCTCTGCAGTGAAATACAACGAAATCAGATGCTCCTCTTTCTTTTTTCCCCCATCTCCCATACTCTCAGTTCCACTGAGGTAGAAAATAACCTAAAATGCTTCTGAAATTGTATTTTCCAAGGGATTTCCTAGTGCATCAGGCTGGCATGCATCAAATGGGTAGAAACAGAAATCGGTCCCTTCTCAGGAATAGCGCAGTGAGCACTTATTTTCTGCAAATTAATCCTGACTGAGGACGGATGTCCTATCTTTTCTCCACCCTCCCATCGTCTCCAAATAGCTGTAATAATATGTGCTCTATTTTTTTTTACTAACTTTCTGAGTCAACTTGGAACACTTAGTGCTATCCAGTTGTTGACCTTGGCCCAAAATGAGCCTTTTACACACGAAGCTATGCATTTATGTCTGTGCTTTGCCACAGAGCTAATCCCTAGTAAGCACACTCTAGAGGCTACAGTATGCAAAACCTCTCTCCTAATGATGACATTTGGAAAACCCATTTTTTTCTTTTTAATTACAGGTAGCTGTGTTCACCGTGGACTGCTGAATGTTAGCCAGCCCTATATTGTAAAGCTGAACTGGAGAGGATTTGCCTACAAATACGGTTCCTGGGGTAGAGATTACTCTCCCTCTAACCCAGAGAAGGAAGTCTATTGGGTTGCACCATTGAACACAGATGGGAGATATTTGGAATACTACAGAATTTATAGTTCCTTTGATAATTTGCTGCTGTTTAGACCCATGTATGAAAGTAGAATAAGATATGGGGAAGGAAGTGGTGCTGCCCTTTATAATAATTATTTGTACTATCATGCTTATAGTTCAAGACATATGGTGAAGCATGATTTAAAAACAAACACCATGGTTTTGAGGAAGGAGCTTCCAGATGCTGTTACCAGTAACCGTTTCTCTTATGCAGGTGTATCATGGCAAGACATAGATTTTGCCGTGGATGAAAGTGGCTTATGGGTAATATATTCAACAGAAAATAGCATGGGCAACATTGTGATTAGCAAACTCAATGAGACCACACTTGATGTGCTAAATACTTGGCAGACAAGACAGTACAAGCCATCTGTTTCCAATGCTTTCATGTTATGTGGTGTTCTGTACGCCACAAGGCCAATGAACACTAGGAAAGAGGAAATCTTCTACATGTATGACACAAGTACTGGCCAAGAAGGTAGTATTAGTGTCATCATGGATAAAAAGTTAGATACGATCCAGAGTATTGATTATAACCCCACAGATCAGAGACTGTATGTTTACAATGATGGTTACCTTCTAAGATATGATGTGACCTTTCAGCCTTAGTATCTCAGTGACATAAGCACGTGATAAAACTGGCAGCAACTAAACCGAGAGATCTGATATGCCTTTAGACAATGCTCTTGCCAGTTTAGAGTTCGTCTGGTCTAATGTACTGTATCTGTGGATGTTATATATATTACTTATACTCCTTAAAGGAATTGCCCACTCCGGTCAGTAGTATTGCTGGCAGCAGTGTTTGGCAGTAGTGGGTTCTTTAGATTTTGATTGGTGTTTGTTGATGCTCAGTGCTTTACAATTGTCCTGCCTCTAAGGGTAGATTTACTGCATAGACTTAGTGCATTTTGTTCACAGAAATTGATGGCACAGCCTATCTACTGACCGAGAAGCTAATTACCCACTGATGTGCATTTGTCAGTATAACACAGGCAAGTCACCCAGAAACTGAGAATGAATTTCCACTGATCTTCATCAGAGTGAATTGAGGCCTCAGAGAAATTAATCAAAGGATTAAAATAGTATAGGAAGTAGGCTTGGTCGGAGGACAGCAACCCATTCGTTTGGTGCAAGCAGTAGTATCTGGCTCAAGGCTTCAGGACAGAGGGTAGAAATGCACTTTGCTGTTTGAAGTCCTACCACAGGGAGGGAAGAGAAGGCATTGAGGCATCACTGCCCTCGCCATCACTGATGCAATGGGACAACCACCCCTGGGGCGCCCCTGTAACTGCCTCCTAGCATTTCAGCCCTCTCCCAAACTGCCAGAGCACCAGCCTGGCTTCTCAGAGTGACTGGGGGGACAAAACCAGCAACAAGGCTTTCACCAACTTTCCCTCTGTCCCAGTTTGCTTCCCTTAGCAATTCCATGTGCCTAAACCTGGCCTTACGAATGGTCTTACTGCAATCTAGCCATGTTTTGTGGTCACCATGGCTCCATTTTCCTGGCAGTACAGTGCAAGAAACACTTTTCCTTTCATTTATGCTCTTGTAAACTGATGCAAATCCTCCTGTTGACTTTATTGGCCACGAGTGGCTCTTAGGTGTATGTCATGCATTGCCATAGAATGACAGCCGTGTTATTTAATGTGCCTCTATTCAACATTTTTGCCATTCTGTAATTATTTTCCTGAGAGCCTTGTTAGTGTGGGGTCCAATTTGTTCCCTGGGTATTTCTGTCTTACAGCAAGGTAAGAGGTCTTGTGGAAAACAGAACTCTGGTCAAACTAGTTGGTTATACGATGTGGTGGTTTTTTTTTTTTAATGGGTATTGTGTAATAGTTTCTGACTGTGTGTGCACTGTAACAATGTCTTGCCTTCATCATGTCAGAAAGCAGGCTGAAATACTGAAATTCAGAGCTCTACAGCGATGAAGAAAGCAGTTTATGTGGTTCATTTTCTTCTGTTACCTATGCAATCAAGTCTGTGTCGTCTGATAATCAAAATCAATACGTATGCAAATTATTGCTTTTGTTTTAATAAAAAAAAAATATTTCAAAGGATCTCACCTGGGCTATAGAGCCATGTAAAGCTGCTTGTGACAAATAGGTAACTTCTGGGGTGCAATGGGAAGCTAGGGCACCAAATGTTTGAAACAGGATCGTTGCACTCACTTGGGCTCTGTGTGCTTAAACAGCTCTGGGAACAACACGAAGGTGTGAATCAGTATGTCAACAAGTACCTAAGAGGAGCTTTATTTCCCCACACAGAAATATGTTAGCTGGTTAGGGTAATACTTCTCCACCAAGCTGAGATGTTACTCGAGACATCAGAGGCTGATGAACTGATGACACGTTTTGAAGCCAGGTGCTGCCACTTATCAGGTATCAGCATCTGTTTCTTGGAAACCTGTGAAATGAATTTGAAAGCCATGGAGGCATTGGTGCAGTAATCTGATCAGTCAGCACAGGCAGGGCTGCCGTGTGAATAATCCGTAACAGCCCAAGCAAGGACTTGGCTGAGAAAGGAAGAAGAAAATACTGCAAAAAATATTTTCTCCTTCTACGTCTGTATGTGTGTGGTGAGCAGCTGAGGTGAGCAGCTCCCCACTTGTTATGAAGAAAAGCTGTCAGCATGGGCCTTGAGGCTCCACAGCTCACCACCATTTGGGGAGGGTGTTGATGTCAGCATGTACGTAGCCGATTCTGGTGATTCTGTGATTCTCAAGTCCTTCCTGGGGACAGGTCCTTGTGGTCTAGCTTTGTCTTCTTTGGAAACAGCAGTTGACCTGGACTGGAGGCTTCCACAGTGGCGGTGGGGATGCCATGGC
Organism: Astur gentilis; assembly: GCF_929443795.1. Lineage (NCBI taxonomy): Eukaryota > Metazoa > Chordata > Aves > Accipitriformes > Accipitridae > Astur > Astur gentilis. The sequence goes on along the minus strand of NC_064892.1, from coordinate 28,981,639 downwards.
TGCCCAGACCCCGGTGTGGCCCAGACCCTGTGTGACCTGGCACCAGGCTCCAGTAGGACCTCGCTGAGGTGGCCCAGAGGTGGGAAGACAGCAGCGGCAGCCATGTCTTCAGGGGACCGCACAACGTCACTGCAGAGAAGATAACAGACAGTCAGGTCAGACCTCAGCAGCTCAGCGCCAGAAGGAGAGCAGAAACATCCCTGCACTTACAAAACCTTAAAATACCTTGTGTGGAGGGCCTGGGCTGGGACGTTTCGGTCCTGGCAAGGCTGAGCTGGTCCCTTGATGTTTGTCCCGTGCTAATATTCCTCAGGCAGCTGGTGCCGGGGTGCAGCGAGGGCTCCTGGGGGTCTGTCAGGGCAGGGCCCGGCAGCCGGGGCCTGTCCTGCCACCTCAGCCGGGAGCAGGGAAGCCGGGGGAACCGGGAGCAGCCCCCAGCCCCGGGCATCGGGCACCTCCCCGGGGACAGAGAAAGGCCGAGGCCGGGCTGGTGGCCGAGGCCGGGCTGGTACCCACGGCCGGGCAGGGCTGTGGGGAGCTGGAGAGCCTGTGGGGGGCTGACGTGGGGTCCTGGGCCGTGGGGAGGGATGGGGGAGTCCTCAGGGGGTGGGCAGGGTGGGCGGTGAGGCCCCAAAAGTGCCCTTGTTGGCCTGGCAGCTGGCAGTGCTTCTGTTGATAAAAGGCTCCACAGACTTGTAGAAAGAGCGTCGTCCTTTTAAAGCCAGAAAAATAGAGGCACGGAATGACTATATTCCAGCTCTTGGCCTATTGATTTGGCATCTCCCTGCTGAGGTTTTGGGGTATATAAACAATATTGAACATAAATAGTACCTGCCACAGAGCCCGAAGGAGAGGACATCTGTCTGCGCGGTGACACGGGGAACTGCAGTACAGGGACTTTGATGTAATTTCGTTGATGAGTGGTTTTCACACCGCCTAACTCGAGGCACCTAAGGCAGGAGACTCGGCTCTGACCCGTGCAACAATTGCACGCAGGGAATGAGGGACCTTCTGCAAAGGAGCACTTCAAGAAGAGGGAGTAATAGATCTTCTCACTTCTTCCAGCAGACTTATTCTTTCGGGCCTCGGATGAAGGTGGTTCAGTAGTGCTGGCTGTTAAAATCAAAGTGTGTTCTTGAGCTGGCAATTGCACGCAGCCTTGGGCAGGCTTCGCTCGCTGTCCCTGTTGCGTCCCCTCCCGTAGCTGGTGCTACCTCTGCTTTCTTTCTGGGGGCTTTTCCTCCTCTCCTTCCTCCTTGGCAATGGAGAAGGTCTCACCCGCATGCTTCCCAGCACAGGCTGTTACTGGTTTGGTGGCTCCACACCATTTCTTAGACAGCCTGCAGTGACAGAAGTTTCACTCTGATGCTTTTCACCCAGGCTTTCCTGACACCCACCGACCTCGTTCCCCCCAGTCTGTTCAAAGTGCAGCGACAAATCCATCTTCCTTTGCCTTTTGCAGCCCTTCTTGGTCCCACCATCTCTTTAAAAAGTTAGATACAAGCTCTCTATTCTTTGGTCCAGGACTTTCACATCCTTCCCTCTCAGCAACCCTGTTACCAGAGCCTCCCTGCTTTGCTGCCTAAGTGACGCCAACCTCCTTCATCCTCCTGTTCCCGTGTCACACACCCTTCCCTTTATCCCACACTGACACTTTTTTCTGGGATGCCCTCTCCAAACAGATCTATCAGCTTCCCTGGGCTCCTCCAAATTTCTCATGAATTTCTCTGTGAAGCTCCTCATAAATTGCCAACTGACTACAGCTAACTTGTTGCCTTCAGTAGGAGACTGGTATTTATTTGCATCATGTATTCAATTAGCTGGCACATGAGAGCATAAAGCTGGCACGCATAAACCCTCTTATTATTCATTCCCGTATGTCACTCCCTCACTCTCTGTTACGTTCACTTGTTGTGTCTTAAGTGGAGATTGTATATTCCTCACGGGAAATACCTGTCTTTTAGTTTGGGGTTGTACAGCGCCTAGCACAATGGGCTGCTACCTTCCTCCTCTCTCCTAGGTACTTCTGAGCAACAAACAGTAAAGAGCAGCAAGAGCTGGCCAGGGATTGTTGCATGCATCTGTGTTTTTGTCTGAATTTTCATGCATGTTGCTATGTGTGCTGCATATAAATTGTCTTTGAAAAGTAGGCAAACAATACACTTCCAGACAACTGTGTAAACATTCTGTTGGAAACTGTTTCAGTAGCTATGTGCACATAATGTAGCTACAATGCAACCCTAAATTTGTACCATGTGGGGTAGGATCTCTTTTCCTCCTGTAAATATTTGATTTCTTTCCTTTCTTTCTTTGCGTTTTTGTGGCTGCACCACAGTTGCTCCCTGAAAGCCAGAGACCAATGGCACAAGTGCGCACCACACACAGAGTCTGCAGCCGTGATCTTTTTCATAGTGCCAAACAACCTGTGATTTTGCAGGACTAGGAGTTCTCCTCCTAACAGGACAAAATGCTCGCTTTGTAGCTGAGCTGGGTTTGGAGAGATGAGAATTAAGGAATCGCAACGTTACGGTTTGTGAAAGTGAGCACGTGTGAGGGTGAATGTGTGTGTCTAGCAGGAATCCTTCCCCTCTGCTTGCTGGGTTGCTGCCAGTTTGCAAGCTGTTAGCCGTGTACGGGGAAGCAAATGAAGTGAGGGAAGCTGCATGGGCAACCGTTCTTTCAAGTCTTCAGGGAATGGCTCCTGTCACTGGCCTACATTCTCCAGGCCAGTTGGGCTGTACTTGGCCTTGGGCCATGGGTGGGGGTAAATCTGGCTTTAAACCACTGCTCTTCCTCGGCAATGAGGCTGGAAAGTGGTGGCCCAGTCCCCAGCCCAGCAGCTCCCAAACTTCTTTATCTTTTGCCTGCTGCGTGTGATTCCCAGGGAGTAGCGGGACACAGCCATATCCCACATATATCTCTCTGCCTTTGGTACGTGTATTATGCGGGAGAGGGAAAGAGATGGGCAATACTGCTACACAGCTAGTGGATCCACCGATGGTGGAAGCTGTCACTGGAAGAAGACAATCTGAGTGTGTTGCTTTTGGCTGGAGCTCTGCAGAAGAGGGGCAGAATCCTAGACAGAGATCCCAGGAGGTCTCCTTGTCTATCCCTCTGCTTGAAGGCAGGATCACATATGTCTGAGCTGCCCTTGACAGCTGTTTGTGTAATCTGTTCTTTAAAACCTCTAATGATGGAGATTTTGCAGTCTCCCTAGGTGGCCTCTTTGGGCACTTAAGTACCCTCACAACTGGGAAATTTTTCATAAACCTTCTTTGCTGCAAATTAAGCGGATTTAAGAAGATAATCATGACTATGTTGCTCAGACCAAAGGCTCAACTGCCCCAGTGTCCTCTATACAACAGTGGCCAATAGCAGAGGCTTCAGAGAAGTGTCTAGAAGCAGGGTAGGGATGCAGTGATAATCCTGCCATTGGACTTCCTTAGCCTGAAATTTGGGAATGTTTTCTTGGTCTGCCTGCAACAGATTCAAAGCGCAGTTAACTCTCATCTGTGTAAGAACCATTTACCCAGTGGAAAATGCTTTTCATATATCTATGATGTCTTCTCTTTTCTAGACAAAGAAAGCCCAGATTCCCACCCCTTCTTCCTAGGTCAAGTTTTCCAAACCTTATAAAATTTGTATTGATCTCTCCTTTCAGTTGACCTACAACTTTTTTCGTCATCGTTGAGGAGAACGGACTGGTTACCTGTAAATCTCACGCATAACACTTGGAACTGGCACCATCTTTTCTATTGCTGATGGATTTGGGCCCCATCTGGTTTGAAAGGAAAGCACTAAGGAGCCAGGAGGAGAGGAAACAAGAAGAGGGCAAACACCCTAGCTTAAGCAACTTCCCTGAACATGGATAGTGCCACAGCCTGCCTCCTGTGTCTAATCTTCATGAATGGTGTGCATGAGATATGCAGAAGCTGTCTAAGTTATAGAAGCCAGCCCTGGGACTTCTTCATCAGAGACACAGAAGACCTGGGCTGTCATTATCCTTCAGCCTCCAGGGATATTGCATTCCTGCCTGCATGGTAATACAGTTTTCAGAGGAGGGATGGAGAATTTGCACCCAAACCCCACACCCCAGCCCCTGTATTATTGCCTGCTGGTCCTGTCATGAGACTTGAGGGCTACATGGATTTGTACAGGGTTTGGCTCTGACTCCTAGTGTTGCAACGGCAACTAACTAGGAGATTTCTGTCTTTGGCATTTCCTTCTGGCTGGCTCCGTGTGTTGGTTGCTCTGCATCCTCCTCTTAGAAGCTCAGGTCTCTCAAGATACTGCATGGGGAACCAAGGACGCGTCTGTGCCCTGCGGTGCAGCTCCTTACAGTGACACTTCAGTCACTAAAGCCGAGATGATGTAAAGCTGCCAGTGCCTCTTGGACCAGGGACAGAAATCTCTTTGCCGTCTTTCATTTGGCAGTATAGACAGCTTTTTTAAGCTGAAAAACAGGATAGCTGTTTTAGCACGATTCGAACGTGAGCACTTGGCTAGCAGGCTATGCTAATGTGACTAACTTGGTTCCAGAGCGCAAGCACTGTGCCACAGAAATGACCCAGGTTGTTTAGAAATACCTGACAAACCCGTCTGTGCACCCTGCTGTGGGTACATCGACGGGCAATTTCCTCAGTGCTGGGCACTCTGCAACTGGACGTGGGGATGCCTTTTGTGCCTTTACCTAGTGAGCCATAGCTTTGTTAACCTACTGGGTTCTTGGCTAATTTTACGTGCATCTCTGTGACTCAATTAATTAGCCGCTGACCTGTAATCAGGGAGGGCCAAAGAAGACTCTGGAAAGACTGATGTGACGGGGGATTGCTGCCATTACCTGTGCGATGGAGGATCGGTGTTTGAAAGATTGGCATAAAAGAACTCATGTTCTTGATGTTTATGTGGGAAGCACATACACAAGCTGCACAAATCATTACCATCTGTATTATGAACAGACCCCAGAGCATTAACCTGTTCTATTAGTCGCCTATGCCGGAAACACTGTTTATGTTAGCAAAGCTGAGGTACAAATCCTTCTTATGCATAATGCAGGACATTTCATACATTTGACAGGAAAGCAATTGGAAACATTTTGAATGGAAACATTCTCTGCTGAATCGTTTTATTGTGATGAAAAATACCCCCAAGAAACAGTGACGATAAAGATGCTGGGTCTTTGGAACTTAGGAAAGTTTGGAGTGATCAAATGCACCTTGATTTAACATTTTCTGCATGTCTCTTTTTGGTGCATTTTAAAGGGGAAAGAAATTCATTTGGGTTTTTAAATGGGAATAATAATGGTTAGCTCTTCGTATAGTGTCTTTTATCTGTGGGCCACAGAGTCTTTCACTAACAGTAATTTAACATGAAAACCTCAATGTGAAGAAGGGGAAGATATAATAATACTCCTCATATTCATGCTAAATTCCATGCCTTTATAAATGGAGAAGGAGAAAAAGTCAGCTGGAAGTTGTGAAAGATCTCTTTATCTGCAAAGCATTCCTTTTATATCTTCCCTTCCCTTGAGGAATCTGCAGCTTTGCAGAGTGGGGGACAGTCAGGTTTCTGTAGGTCAGACAAAGTGTGTACATCTGGGCTTTTGTCTTTGCACTGACTACTGGGGTCTTTTCCCTTCGAGCAACCTGACTCCCTTAAAAAAATTGGGGTGCAGTCTGTGCACCTTCACACTACGCTCTTGTGCTGGTTTTGGCTGAGATAGAGTTCATTTTCTTCACAGTAGCTAGTACAGGGCTATGTTTTGGATTTGTGCTGAAAACAGTGTTGATAATGCCGAGATGTTTTCGTTCCTGCTGAGCAGTGCTTACCCAGAGCCAAGGGCTCTTCTGCTTCTCCCCCACCCCCCCAGCAAGCAGGCTGGGGGGGCACAAGGAGTTGGAGGGGACACAGCCGGGACAGCTGACCCCAACCGACCCAAGGGATATCCCACACCATACAATGTCATATTCAGTATATAAAACTGGGGCAAGAAGGAGGAAGGGGGGACGTTGGGAGTGATGGCGTTTGTCTTCCCAAGTCATCTTTAGGTGTGATGGAGCCCTGCTGTCCTGGAGATGCTGAACGTCTGCCTGCCCGTGGGAAGTGGGGAATGAATTCCTGGTTTTGCTTTGCTTGCGTGCGTGGCTTTTGCTTTACCTCTTAAACTGTCTTTATCTCAGCCCACGAGTTTTCTCACTTTTACCCTTCCGATTCTCTCCCCTGTCCCACTGTGAGGGAGGTGAGTGAGCGGCTGCGTGGGGCTGCGTTGCCGGCTGGGGTTAAAGCGCGACAGCCCTGCCACGCAGGACAGGAACCAGGATGGGGACGGGTACTGCTTCTGGCATCGCCAGCTCCTGCAGGGATTTCTTAGTGCAAATCTTTGGGAACCGGATTATGTTTTGGAAGTGATTCTTTGATGTCTTCTTATTGAGGGCCTGGGGGCTTTAACTGTGTGTCTGTTCTCTGTGAGAGATGGGAAGTATTTTCTCTTTTCCCTAGCTCAGACTAATTTCTGCTTTTCCCTTTGTACTGGCAGTAAGAGTAGTGGCCTAGAGAGATCCAGAGATGCGTCTGCAGGCACAGAATCAGGCTCAAGGAGGATGGCAATTATTTTTCTTCTTCTGATCTTCTTGAGTGATGTCCAAATTCTGGGTTGATGGTCACAACATAAGAACTGCAAATGCAAGAACAATCTTTTGTTGTTTTTTAGTTTTATCCAGTGTTAACTCTTCATGTTTCCAACTGGAAAAATATGAGCAAGGAACTTCTTTCTGTTGCAAAGCAACTTTCCTAAAAGCATTTTAGTATAGTTAGATTCATAAATCAATGGCTTTTTAAGTGCACATATTCATGTCCTCAGAATGGAATTGTGGATTCATAAGCAGATCACCAAAATCCTTTTTTGCAACCCTCAGAAAAGTAACTGGCACTGTCTAGATTGCAAGGGAAACAGGGCTCAGTCCAAGTGGCACAGACTGATGCTAGTCCATACTGGTGAGACCTCCCAGTTCTTTCATAGCTAAGGCTTGAAAAAATCTAGTTAAGAGGGGTTCAGAGCAGAGCCAGGGGGTGAGAAAACATCCAGCATGGATCCTCATCCTCCATTATTTAGTAGTATAGCTCTTCTCTTAGTGCATAGCTTCAGCTTCCAGCAATGGGGATTTCTGTGACTTCACAGGCAGGTCATGGATATACCTTTTCCCAGCCTGGGAAACTGAGTTCCATACAAAATATATCCGGAAAACATGAGCTAAAAGTTTTTCCATTGCCAGCCTATGGTGGGGTTTTGGACAGGATATCCTAAGTGGTGTGTTGTCCAAGGTAATCTGAAGATGATATTAACAGGGTAAAAGTGAAAGGTGTAAATACAGGGATGTTATCGAAACAGAAAGAAGGGTTTTGAATGGCTTGGCTTTGAAAGGATTTTGGGGGTGAAAAATAACAATGACAGACCGCAATGTTTCTGGACTTACAGTCTTTGAGAGAAATAATGCTTTACCAAATTTTCCTGGCACTGAAATACTTTATTAAGCAAGCTTTTGGCACATTTTTCCTTTAAATATATAGTGTGTGTTTACAGCCCATAAACTATGTTCACAATGTACTTTTGGCCAAGAAATATTCTGTACCCCCAAATCACACAAGTTTATTTCATACAGTGAAAAATGCTGTTAAACAATGCACTGAACAGGGTTTAGCAGTAGCACCTGTGGTGCATTCCCAGGAGTTAATCCTTCATATATATTGGTGAGGAATTATTAGTAGTCTGCAACAGGGTGAAAACCATCCAATGTTAGCCCACATTGTAAAAAAACTTCTATTTTTGGGAACAAAACATAAGATAGGCGTTACCATAGGTACTAGTGGCTGTATTGATGATGTCTCAGTTTTACTGCCGAAACAGGGTGCTCCAAAGTGCACCGCTTAGTTTTAGACATTGCAGACATGATCAGCAGAAAAGTGGTTAATGTGCTGAGAGCTGGAAAAGAGATGATGGTTAAATGGAGCAAAAATTGCCATTTTGTACCTGACTCTTCACAATCCTGCCTTCGTTTGCAGCTGTATTGTATCATCAAACCATGTGCAATCCATGGGGTTTCAGCTGCATGACTCCCATTAACTTTAATCAGAGTCAGGAGAATAAACTGCTGAGCAAAGCACTCTGAAAATGTACCCCTCCATTCTTAACAATTATATTACTCTGCTTTGTGTGGTGGGGAATTTTTAGGAGGCAGAGCTGAATGCCCCATCATTTCCATACCTGCTCTTTGTGCATAATGAAATCAGCACTGTTTGCAGCCTGCTCCTTGCTACGGTCAACGACTGATTTCACTACACAAATGACCAAATGATTGACTTCAGCATTTCTCTACATGAAACAGATACAAATCTTTCAAGGAGATATCAGCTGCGTTCTATGCATGTAAGCGAGGTTTTACAGGACGGAAAGGCTGTTTAGGAAAATTCAGTGTTGTCGTCCTTTAATGAAAATTGTTGCCAGGATACTGTCAAGTTATACAGCATAACTGTGACTGTGGCAGTTCTAACGTTAAAGAGATGAACAAATAACAGCAGTCAGAAGCCGTGCCATGTATTTAAGGCTAGAGCAGAGGTCCAGGTGCAAGGTGATACATCCCCACTGCCGTATTTCCATGAACTATGGCAAGCATGCAAACCCCAGGATGGTCCATGCAAACAGCCCTGCAGCAGTCGGAGCCTGTGAGATGCTGAAAATCCTCATCCCTCATTAATGTCACTGACCGAGAGATACAGCTGCTCAGAAACCCAGATAGGCAGCGAGCACACAGAGCTGGCATCTAACTCACTCTATATGTGCTTCCTGGCTTTTATGCCCGGGCTCAATTGTTCTGAGTAAATAATCGCTCTCGTTTACAAATCTGCATTCTGAATAATTTCTTCAGCGTTCAAACACGCCCCAACCTTTTACATGACCCTCAAAGTGCAGATAAAACCGCCGAGATTTCCTGTGGGAACTTTAAAAAAACAATAACCGCAAACTCCTCTGAAGGACAGATAAAAATGTGGTGAAAGTTTCATTAGCAACAAACTCTAGCCCTTTTAGTTGCACTAGCAGCCATATTTTTTGTTCAGCAGGACAGTCTTTGCACAGATGTCAAGTTTTGCTACTTGAGGAATGTGAAAATGAGAACAGAGTTTTCAATGCATTCGGATCAGTAGGCATAATCAGGCCTCAAGACTACCCTTCCTTATCCAGATAAACAGTAATTCTTTACAATGATTTCTGAAGTGTACCATGTTCCCATTTACTTAGACACGCAGTGCTTATAGTGGGAACCATTGAAAAGCGTTGTCCTGCATTATCTGAGGGATTTTGAAGGAAATGAAGCAAATCTGCTTTACAATACATTGTTCCTGCAAGGAAGGATCTCACAGAATCTAATCTTTTTTTCATTCATTTTTTTAGTGTAGCCTGCACAACAGAGGCAGCTCTTCAGCATCATTTGTATGATAATAGCATTATTTTGTCCCAAATATGGTGCACATCTCAAGGACCTCCATAGTCACATCAGGAGGATTGTTCAGTCTAGACAAGGGGGAGGCAATTGGGGGGGGAACAAGTCCAAACGCAGTGAAGTGAAGTGAATTTCAAATATTACCGTTAAATCGTTACATTACCTTTTTCGGCTGCCACCAAAAAGCCTTTTCAGCAAGAGGGCCGTTCGGCTTCCCATGGAATTTCTGCCAGATCAGAATAAACTGAGCTTTTCCAAGAGACTTAGTCTCCTGAACGTCACCTGTCTGCCTAATCCTGGACTGCAATAGAGCTTTAGGCAGTCAATAAATGCTTAGCCTCAAAAGAGAGGTCCTTTTCAGTGTGCATGGGTAATGAAAGATAAACTTCTGGGAATTTTGAGGTGAAGTAGGAAGTCACTTAGACCTTAAGGTAGTTTAGGTCTAGAGCTCTCTGAGGTGCTGTGCTTGGCCCCCACAACCTTTCCAGAGGGGTCTATGCTTCCTATCTGATCACCATGATACTCCAGGGTATCTCGCATGATCCTAAACGTCCATGTGAGAGCAACCAAAAACTAATTTATTAATGATTTTAAGCATCTATAGGGCTTGAAGGGCTCTGAAGTCTGCACAATTGATTGCTGTTGGAGATTTAGGTAGTAGTTAGGGAGATTGGTTCCTTTTGTTCTTTCTTTGTGGATTATGCAGGGAGCCCAGGGAAATTGGCCTCCTAATTCAGGCACTTCATTGGGATGCCTAAAGCTGGCAACGTGAATCCCCCAAGTGCCAGTTAGAACACCGCCTGGGCTTCCACAACTGAAACTAAGTGCTGTCTATGACACTTTAACGAGTAGTTTTATTTTAACAGAGCAAATGATTTGGCATGGATGCTTTAATTATAGAACTGAACCCACTTCTCCTTTTTGCAAACTGCTAGTGAATAGCTCATGAAGTACTTGTGACTGGCTGTGTTTCATTCATGGTCCTCTCAGTGTGATGAGTTTGCTGTGAATATTTGAAGTTCACACTTGTTATTATACTGCAAAGCCACATGCATCAGATGGAACGGAATTTATTTTACGCATCTTTATCAATCTACAAGATGTATTTACTCTAAGCTAGTTGTATAGGCACTATCCGTAGAAAGAGTTAGGCACTGTCCAACCCTGATTCACCTGCTCCTTAAGGAAAACCATGAAATAATAAAAATAGGTAGCACTGGAGTATTGTTGCATGTTAAGTGGATTAGACTAAACATGTGGGGTTTAATTCTGTGGCCCACCCTGATATTTTGAAGGCCATTTGAAAAGTCTTAGGGGATTCTGCCTTGCCCCTATCTGGTCTAGTGAGGCATGTTTTCCGTAGCCCCTGTGTCATAGGTACCTCTTCTGGGGCATCTCAAATGGCCCTACGTGCTTACAGTGTGTTGCAATCCCTGAACGTGTGTCCCTCAGTCGTCATGGTCAATGAAACTAGAGATTTCTTTATCTGATCAGATGTATGTGTTTACTCGAAGTTGGTCTCAGTACCCTTCTAGACTCTGTTGGCTGTATTCACTTTTACTCTTGGAGGAAGTCCACCTCGTGTAAAGACCTGCATCCTAGACATCTACGTGTAAGTATCTGAATTCCACTGTTGCATTTCGGGGGCATTAAGTTAAGTGGGATGAGATGAATGTGACTCTAGGGTTTTGTTGCTAATGGGAAAATAACAAGTCATAGAGTTCACAATTTGAGGGCTGAGACAAAAAATTGTGAGAAAAAAGCCCCAGCTCAACTCACATCAAACTGGAGTGTCTCTCTTTTTTGGGGGGTAGATGCAGAGACTGAAAAATAATATGATTTGCTCCATACTGGCATAACTGAAATGTGTAGTCAACTAAACCCACATGTTCCATATACGATTGAATCCCCTTATTTTTAAATGAGGTCAATTTTGATATCAAAAAACCATTTGAAAATAAAAAATGCAAAAGATTTCTTTTGAAAATGTTGAAATGAAATGTTGTACCATTTTGAAAATTTCATTCCTGTTTTTTTTCAAATGAAATGTCAAATAAATGCAAGTCAAATTTACATAGTTTCTACCATGTGAAAACATAGTTGATCAAATCTACTATTCACCTATATTTTCAGGATAGCTCTATGTCTGATGTGTGAGCAGACAACTTATAAAACTAGTGCAGTGTGAATTCAGTTGTAAGAAGATGACAATTCATTCTCTGTGACTCTCAATGTTGTAAAAGAGTGACTGAAAATTCAGCTCCCACAATATTTGTGTTAAAAAGGTTGGCTAGAGAATGATTTTTACTGAATAGATTATGAATGGAAACTAATTTTGACTTCTAAAGAAATAATTTTGGACTATGTTTTTGGTTGAATTGAAAAAAAAGAAACTGAACTTGGCATACAAGATGAAGATAAGGTCTAGTCCTCCTACTTTATGTATTTAACTTTAGCTTAAATTTTAAGCTGCTTGTTAAATGATCATTCTATAGAATTATCTAAGTTTTTATATGGGTGCCCTCTGTATAGATATTTGGGGATGATAAGTGTTTCTAAAAAAACTCTGAAAAGTTATGTAGTCCATCTATATTTGGTCACTTGATTTGGACACATAATCTCCCTATCGAAGCCTTCCCTTTTCCCTATTTACTGTGTAGAGACTGAAACATTTAATTTAGGAGGACTGCCTCATCATAAGCCTAATATTTAAAGCTTAGATTAGTGGCCAAGATCAGCAAGCTGGATTCTAGTCTAACAGCCTAACGACATTGTTTCCAGCCAGCTGGTGGGAGTTAGGGGCAGAAAGACTATAGACACCTACAGGAGGAAAAGAAACTGAAAGGAAAAGCTTCTGTTGATATGCACACCGCTTTCTTCACCGTGGCCCCAAACTTCTGCAGGCAGGGACCTGTGCAGGAAATAAGTTCTCATTTTTGGCAGTGCCGTCTTAAATTATGACACCATAAGGCTCAGGTTCTGGGCCTTTCCTTCAAAAGCAGCCCTGCAGCCAAATAGTTCAGACTTTCTGGGCAGCGGGTCTGCAAGTCTGGAGGCTCAAACGGAGCGAATCCTGCTCAGGGAGCTGGTCTCACTCTATGTACAGAGAGCGTCTCTGCTGCACATGCTCGCAGTACCCATGGCCTCCAGCATCCTTAAGACACCACTGATTTCTGGAGTGAGTTTCCTATATGACTTTGGACAAGTCACGCTTTAGTTTCCTCATCTGTTGGCTGGGGATTATATTGCTGGAATGAATGGAGGCTAAAATCACTGATGTTTGTAATTTGTGTTGATATTCTCTGAGGGGAGGCAGGCACAATAGAAGTGCAAATAAATTGTTGTGACCGTTTAGTATTTCAGTAAATGGAAAAGCTCTTCAAAGTGGAGTTCAGAGCAAGTACAATAGAGTGGAAAATTACATGTGCAGAGCTAAGAAAGACGATGGAAAGACGTGAGGAAGCAATTTCATTGCAGTCATTCTAGTAATCAATTAGATGTGTACACTTATTTGCCAGTGTGGATTATCATATTAGCAGTGAGCCTCTGAAGGAGAACAATATTGCATTTGGGCAGGCAAGGCAAATTTGAAACATCAGAAAAGTACAGGTCCAAGCTTGGTCACAGAAGTCCCAACTGGTTTCCACTTCCCCCTTCATGCACATTTTTTATAGCCAGAAAGTGGAGCTACACATTTCCCTGGAGAGGGACAACCGAGCAGGCTCATGGCTTTCCTCCTGAGTCTGCCTACAGTGGGACCAGGCGTCTGACAATTGGGAGCACCAGGGGATGGTTGGGAGTTTGGTGGGTGGACACGCTGAGCTCAGACCACCTCTATGAGCGTGGGTGGAGAACACGTGGATGATGGAGCTTGTCATGACTGTCTCAGGTCTGCCCGCCTCAGGGGGGTAAGCATGGGCTTTGTAGGCACTGGTGGGGTGAGCATAGGTCTGCCGAGTGGGAAGGGGGAGGCAACTCTTGCTTGGGCCGTGACGTTGGAAGTCATTGTCTCTTGGTGAGGAGGGACTGGTCTGGTGACAATGCAGGAAGCAGGTTCTGAGAGCGAATTATGAGAACCAATTCCTTGTGGGCAGGTTATTTGCATTTGTTGTCTGTTATTCCTCTCCTTAAAACAGGGACAGTGTATATAATTTCCTAACAGGGATGAGCAGGGTGTTTGTAAGTGCATTATGAACATGAAGGCCTCCACATACATGCCATGGGCTGTGACTGTGAAAATGGCCATTTGGCAGCTTATGGGAAATGAATTCTTTTTTAGCTTGGCTCTTAGAGGAACGGTTATCTTAGAGGAACGGTTATCCCCACATCAGCGTTGTCACCGTAATGCTCTGCACTGTTGGTCACATCAGCAAACATGTCAGGGCAGAATGAATGTGTATCATTCCCATGGGCATGTCCCTCAAACTCGGCACTGACACATACCACGAACTGAAGTCCTTGTCATGTTCCTACTTATGCTATGTCATTTCTGTCCCTGAGCAAGTCTCCTCAATTCCCAGATTGTCATTCTCCAATAACCAGTTAATCCCCTTACAGAGAGAGATGGCACTGAACCAGACCCCAGACATAGAGTATCCTCTATTCTGGGGGGTGGACAGGAATAAGCGAACACAAACTTAGAGCTTGCAGCTGGGTCTATATAACCAGCGAGCTCTCCTTCCTTGGTTCAAATGCTCCTGAACTTCAGTCTGCTAGGAGTATTGGTTAGAAGCAATAACTGAAAGCTTAAGTCTCTCCTCTATAAAATGCATCCATATAGGACAATATTCTGAACTGGGGTAGGTTATATTAGTTCTAGTACAGTGGGAGGATGATGGTACATAGCGGGTCACGATATGCACTAATTTTTAATACCTATGTATCACAGAAAATGATAGGAGAGAGAAATCCTGGGAGGAGAAAAGATATGAAGAGGTAAAGAATGGAAAGGATAAAGTGAATCCTAAAACCCTAAAAGGCTCATACCTGAAAGCTATATGAAATGAGAGAGAAGGTTAGCTGCGCTGAAGAATGAGGACAGAAATAATCTGAGCTGTGATAATACAATATTACTTTATTTAAATAATCTGTTTAATTCTTTTTACTTTGTGGGTTCTTTTTCTTGGAACCCGGGGTCCTTTTGACACTGAAGGAGTTTTAGCCCTCCTTAAAAAGCTGACCCTGCCACAAAAGGGACTGCTAAGAAAAATTGAAAACAGCCCCTTAACAATGGATGCTTCAGTTATACTGCGCAAGTGTTGGAAAAGCATGTCTCAGGACTTCCAGAGGACTGCTGCATAGAGCTGAAAAGCGATTAAGGCTGGCAAATCACTGTATAGTTTTGCACTGCCAGTCTTGAGACTGCCTCAGTAATGGTGTGACTTACTCAATTCAATATAGCCTTGAAAAGGGACCTCTTGAGCTCAGAAATGCTGTTGTGTAGACCACTCATTTGCCTCGAGGGGATTGTCACAACATTTCCATGGCAATTGCTCTTGTAAGCTGAGAAACGTTCAGGAGGCTGCCATAATATAGACACACTGGATAGTATGTACTGACTTGTGTGTGTATATGTGTGTGAGAGAGAAAGACTGTCTAATGGAAGATCTATCTGACCTACTAATGTAGCTGAACCAGCTGAGGTGTTTGTCTCGGTGCCGTAAAGATCTTTTTTTTTTTTTTAGACCAATTTCTGAGCTTCAAGTGGATACATTTGCAGAAATCAGGATTGTTTTGTGAATTACTTTGTCAGCAGAAAAAGAGGTCTAAATGCATGAGATAATGTATTCATAATGCATAATTTGACTATTTTAGAAACAATTATGCTTTTGAAACCATCAGCATAAGCTTAATGCAGACAAAATGGAGCTCTTAGTACTCCCCCTGAAGCCCTCTTCCTTTCCTCTGCCACTGGGCATTGTATAACCTTTTTTTTCTCACCTGAATCCTTCCTCCAAATCCCAGTATAAAGTGGTCCTTCCCACTGGTCCCCCCACCCCGCCCCCAGTTATTTCCAATCTAGGCCCTCATCACCTCTCATTTCACAAACCATCACTGTGTTTAGCCACCTCAGGAAGACTTCTGAAAATTTAGTGTAAAATAGGTGCTGGATTGGAATTTTGGGGCCAAATTTTCAGCAAAACCTTTGCCACGGTTCCAGTCTGCAGCTGTGCAGGTCAAATAGCAACGTTAGTGGCATGTTGTAGAACTTGGCTTCTGCCCACCAACTGACCTTAACTGGAACCACCAACAGCTTGTGGCTGCAGAGAGGTGAGGCAACATGGACGTGCTATGTCCCGAATATACCAACAAGCTCCTTAGGGCAGGCTCTTGCAGCAGCACAAATGGAGCCTGGTCTCGTTTGTGGCTGTGGCTTACCTAAAAAGGTGGGGAAAAGAATGAACCTGGTGGTGCTATCTGTTTCTGTGGTGCTCTGTGTGTACAATATACCTGTCACCTTATCGATGCTATTGCGATACGCAAATGCTATTTTCACCCGGCTGTGGTTTGCGGCATATCACCTGCCTTTTGATCTGATGACCTGTTTGGCAAGGAACAAATAGCTGGGGTGTTTGGCTATCTTTGAGAAACTTCTCTGCTATTATTTTCTTAGCTCTATGCTTGGTGTTTCTTTCCACCTTACCATGCACAAGTATTACTTACCATGGCCCACCTGGCCAACTTCAGCATGTCTTAATTAGAAAAGTGAGTGAAAAAACTTCAGTTCTATCAGTGTTTTTTCCTTTCTGGTGATGGATGGTGCTAAAAAGAGAACACTGAGGGGAGAAATAAATAGGCAAAAGGCTGCGTCGGCTGGGAAAGGAATGAGCTGTTTTACATGTCTGCAGGACGTAGGACAAGGAGTGACAGGCTTAAGTTACAGCAAGAGAGCAGTATGCTCAAGATTTGGAAAGGTTTTCTAACTGGAAGGACAGTCAAGCATGGAGGAGACTGGGGATGTTGAAGTGTCTTGGAGGGTTTTAAGGCTGGACAGTATCTGTGAAGAATACACAAACTTGGTTGCTCATGCTGTGGTGCTGGGACTACCCTGAACAGCCTCTCATGATGCCAGACGTCCTATTCAGGCCCTGTTTGTGAGTCCACCTCCTGTCTGGTAGCTCAGCAGTAATTTTTTTCCTATTCTGACTTACAGCCATGACTTTGAATTCTGGAATTAGACTTGATACTTATCTCCAGCTTCACTCCTCAATTTTGCTTCTGGCCACTTACTGTCTTGTTATCTATGTTCATGAGGCATCTTGCTTTGTTTTTTTCATCAGTTTGTACCTCTCGAGAATCTAAACAGTAGCAGCCTGACTAGTTAAGATGCCTTTTACAGTGACCTACCTTGGTTTTCTGTATTTCTAACCTTGAATCTGTCCCAATTATCTTTACATATGGTTTCCCAAGGCTTTGGAGAATATTTTAGAATTGATCCAAGCAATCAGATGTGTCACGTAGAGCTCAGACTGTTAACAGCACACAGACAGTTGAAAGGTATTTCATCTCTCCTTGATGACCGCAAAGAAAATTCTTCCGAAAAGGAGTCCTGAAGTATTTGTTAAACTCTTTAGGAAAGCGGTGTGTTCCTGTTATTTAACCAGTTGCTGGCAGATGATCTGTTATCCCAGATCAGAGAGCAGGATAGAATTTCTGCTTCCTCTGCTGACACTTGCAGAAGCTCATCGAAGGTAGTTAAGGTAGATTTTCACATCTGCTTTCTCTGCTGTGATCAGAAGAAAACCTTTTCATATCTAATCTCACAGTCCAACCAGTCTGGATTTACGTGGTGTTTCAGAATGTATTGACTCTTTGCTGTGACATCCAAACCACCTTCTGAGTCAAGAGCTGATTTATTTTCTTCTAGTGGCTCAGAGCCCTCCTGGTTGAGCCCTGAACCTCACTGTAACATACAGACTATTTTCAGTTAAAATATCTTTTGATCTTTTTGATTGAAAGATGCAATCTGACAATCCTGATGTTTCTCAACAGTTTTGCTGAGATCCGTTAGCTTTTTCTTTTTATGGTCTTTGTGGGGACTACAGTCACTGTGACTACTGAAAGAACAATTTCATATGCTTTCTGTATTCCGCTACAGCTTTGAAAAGCGTGCGCATCTTCTGTATGTGTGTGTGTCTGTGTATGAATGCATATATATATTTATTTCTGACTGGAATCAAGACAGTATAAGAAATTAAAATCTTGTATGACAAGCCCTCAATTGCCAGTAATGAACACAGAATACAAAATCAAA
Organism: Astur gentilis; assembly: GCF_929443795.1. NCBI lineage: Eukaryota > Metazoa > Chordata > Aves > Accipitriformes > Accipitridae > Astur > Astur gentilis. Next base: position 28,963,891 of record NC_064892.1, on the reverse strand, counting down.
TTAAAAACCCGTATGCTAGAAGATAGCATTAGGAACAATTTGACATTTATTGAACAACAGATGGTGATTAAAAGCATAAAACCTTGATTGTCTTGCTAAAAGCCAAACCTCATAGTTCTGTCTAAGGAATGTCTAACATTTCAAATAAAACACTCAAGGCGTCAGTGAAATCATAGGAAGATCAATCTCAAAGGGGTTCTTATATATGTTCTTATCAGAAGTGCAGTTAAAATCTTGAAAAGTATCACATTTTTAGCTTGACAGCTTTCTGGAAATGGATCTTCTCCTCCAGGAGAACATCACAGATAGTAAACACTTAATGGAGAGAGCATGCACATTAAACTAATTTTATTAAATGAGGGGGGAACTGAATATTCTCTTTCCCTTCTACCCTGTTCTTTCAACATAGCCCGGGTTTCAGCGAACTGTATAAGTCCTGTCCTTCAGAGTGTGAAGCCCATGGCAGTGGGGAGCTGCCCTTGTCGATCTCACTGGAGTGAATGCGGGGGCAAAGAGAGACTCCAAAATTAATCGGTAGTCTGTCCTGTCCTCTTTCTTTTGCACCATGCAATTAGATGCTGCTCTCCACGGGGTGCCTGTGAGCCACCTAATAAAGGTGTACTCCCTAATCAGTAGCTTTGTGAAACAGGTCCCTAAAAGTCTGTATCCCGCCTGTGAAGGAATTTATGAAAGATGAGTAAGAGATGCAGTCTACTGTCAGCAGATTTACACTCACTTTCTTGTGGAACGAGGGTGGATGCACACTGTACCAGGCAGTGGTCTCGGGCAGGGGGTCTCATTTTTACCTCCAACCGATGCATCTCGCCTGGCTGAATGCACTCAGAGATTGTCTGCTCTGAATGCACCTTCTGGCTGAGTCTGTTGGTGGACACAGATTGAGAAAAGATGAATTTATCTTTATAGGATCGGTTATGAACAGTTTTGCTTCATCTCTTTCCCTTTGTGCTAAACAATTTATCACATCTTTGTATATAATAACAGTGGTGCCCTTAGGAGTGACATACTGATAACTGGCAATAATTGATAGACATATTCAGCTTAATTGTTTCATTGTTCTGACTACCCATCCTTCTCTCCGTGCATTGTTGTCATGTCATCCACTGATGGATGAGTTTTGTTTTATTCTCTCTATCTAAGCCACCCTGCACACCTCAGACTTGCTTGCAGTCACGTCCTTTGCTCAGACCATGCTCTTTCTCTGCATTGTCCATACTTCATTTTCTTCTTCAGCATTTTCACCTTTCCTTTCCCTCCTATCTTGGCCTTGCTTCTGTCTTCTTTATGTTTCACTGACTGGGCATAATGAATTTTCAGTCTTCATTCACACATATTTGCTCTACCAAGCCTGTTTCACAGATTGCATTTGCTGTGTCTAGGAACAATAGCCAACAGCATGGTCCTAGAGACTTGATGATACAAGATCTTTCCTGTCAGAAATATCCTCTAAAGCTCTTTGGAAGTCAATGACCATAAAAATCAAAGTGCATAGGAAGACATTTGGGCCTTAAAGAGGATGGGGATTCCCATTTTTGGAGACAGGGAGAGAGAAGCAGGAGGTAGTTCATCCTGTCTTGGGACAGGCATCATAGTAAGATGGCAAGTATACCTTTCTACTAACTATCAAGGTTGACTAAATTACTGTCTTGAAGTAGACATTTAGCTAATGGGAAGTAGAGTACAGTATGAACTGGAGCATGAGACATCTGATTTTTAACTTCTGTGTGCCAGCATCACTGTGTTTCATCAAAATATTTACTTTTTTTGCTGAACATTATTCAGGTTTTGATTTTTTTGGCCAGAACGTTGGGGGTTTTTTTTTCATAGAATTGCAGGCATTTTAAGTCAAGATCTTACTACAAATTAGAATGTAACTTTGAGAATAAGAAAGGTCAACATAAATATGTGGTATTTTAACACCAGAAGAGAACTCTAATGAAAAATCTGAACAAGGCATTAGAAAGTTAAAGTCCAGGTATTCTGACCTTGATCTAAATGGTGTGAAAGATGTCAGAAAACCATTACTTCTAGTTAAAGAAATTGCAATTAGTAACTACTTACTAGTGATACAGAAAGCAAGAGACAAACAGTGAAATGTGGAGGGGGAATACCAAGGGCTATGATGAGAGAAAGTTGAGCTGGAAGTATTGGTGAAAGAAACATCTGAAGAGTCTGGACACTGAATACGAGAGCTCTGGGTCTGCTTCAGAAGGCGCAGGATGGCTAGTGAAAGCCATCAAAGGAAGACAGAGAGAATACATGGAGAAAGATGGAGAAGATGATGTTCTTGCAATACTCCATGGGAACTTGAGGACTCTGTCTTTGGAGGTGTTCCAATCTCAAGTAGATAAAGCCCTGAGCAACCTGAGCTAAGCTGACCCTGCTTTTAGCAGGGGGTCAGATGAGCTGATTCCAGAGGTGCCTTCCAACCTCAGCTGCTCTATCATTTTGTGCCTCTTTTCCAAACTTCAATCACAGAAACGTGGTATTTTTCTTTAGTTTGTACATCAATAAATGGCATAATTTCTTTTCATTGCTATTAAGTGCACAAAGGCCTTCTGCTATTATGCTGTAAAATTTCATACTGAAGACATGGACTGAGGAAATCCTTTTCTTTACCATAGGGTTAACAGTATTGCATCGGTAGAAAGCAGTAAAGAAGAGAGTAAAAAAAAGGAAAACGTTTTATTTTGCTGATGCTTGCAATAGGTAATGACAATATCAGCAGTAAGAACCTATTAAGCTACTTCAAATTAGTATCTGATCTGCTTTAAAAAGACACTCATTATCAGTTAATTCATTAAGGGTATTTGTTGAGGTTTAAGACATATGAAACAAAAATACCTCATTTGCAAGTAATACAGAATTACTTAAGCAACACAGTTTCACAAATGAAATGCTTATATTTGAATTCCTTTTAATCCACTTGAAAGAGATACTTAGATCTTTAATCACCAGATAAATTAGATATGTTTTGTTAATTACCTATCAATCAATATTCCAGTTCAGCGTCTACATTGCTCAAGAGAAGGGCACACAGTTGAGACAGGAGTTTTTTTCATTAATCATTCTTCCTTATTTATTTTCTTTGTGCAGCTGGCATTGAGCGTATTAACCAATTCAATTGTTCAATAATTCAAGGGAGAATTACTGTTTATTTATTTATTTTTTGCTGTGTTGTAAGTAAAGCTCCCAGGAGATTTGGTCATGTATTCCTATGCAGTCAAAACCTACGCTAAGTTAAATAGTTTGCTTTTGCTTTTTTTTGTGTCAAAACTTCAAGAGTAAGTGTAGTTTTATTTTAAAATATTATCATAAAGACACCATTGCACGTAATCTCTGATTTCAAGCCTGAATTAACTGGACTGTGCTGGCAGTCGTGTGGATCTATGGATTTTGTAGAGCCACCTCCCAGCCCAAGGAAGGCACGCTCTTGTGTTTGAGTGGTCCACTAGGTCCTCAGGTTGTGTAAGGTGGAAGCACTCAGCACCTGCAAAGGTCAGACTTTATCATTCAATAGTCTTCTGTCATATTTTGGAGGAGGACGGGAAAGAAAAGATTGTGCAAGAAGAAGGTTACACCACCAGGAGAAAGTGCCTGGGCTGTGGTTTGAGCTCCAGCACTCAGTCGAAATCCTGCTGTGTTTCCCTGTTCAGGAGCAAAAACGGATCTTCAGATAAAAAGTGGGCCAGACTGTTTCTTTAACAATTATTCCAAATGATTCACACCTAAGTTGAAAATATCTACCAGTCTAAAGCCAGGGATGAGAATTGTGCTAATGTCTTATTTGAAAAACACTGAAAACCCAGTGTTAATAATGAAATGCTGACACAACTTTATCTATAGCCCTTCTAGCAGAATGGTTATAATATGAAAAAGTAAGGTTCAATAAAATGCAAGGCAGAAATAGCAAATTATATTAGATGTGACATATTAGCCATAAGGCCTTTTCTAAACTACACTGAAAAAATTAGGACAAGGGTATGGTAGTATATTTCTCCCCAAAGCGTGAGAAAGGCCTAGCACCCAGAGCATTCCCTCTGAACTTGTATTCTATTTCTAGCATGTGTTTTATTAACTTTTATTTTTGTTTTGCAGGCTAGACACACAGCACCAACCTTAATGTCAAATTAGATAATGAAAAGCAATAGTCATCTTAGGAAAAATCATTCAAATAACTGTCATGTTGCATTATAGCTTTTGCTGCTAGCAAAAGCCTTAATTAAGTCTGCAGAATGGTTTCTTTTCTCATCTTCTGATTTCAGATGCTCTGAACTTCCTAAGGAATTTTTCTGTTAGAGCTTTACATTCTTATAGAAATCATCCTATGTATAGAATAGAGCAATATCTAAAAAAATAAAATAAATGTAGGAGTGGAGAGTTTCACATGGAGTTTTGCCATTTATCAAGTTGTAGAAAAAAGTGAAAGCCAGAGCTGTGAGTGTTGCCAGATTTCATCTGGGATGATGAACACAAGCCTAACGATTGCTGCTGATGTACAGTGATTAACAAATCAGAACAGCAAATGACATATTAGTATGATAACCTGGAAATATGCTATGGAACAGATCCTGTCCTCCTCATGCTGCAGTGAGGTTACCCAAGATGGGAGTAATCTCTAGCTATTGGAGAACCAAGCTTACCCCAAAATAAATTTTCCTAAAGGAAAGAGCATTGGTGGATCATTGCTGCTTTGAGCAATCTCTGACTGAAGCAGTAATTCCCAACAGGGAATCTAATTATGCCAGGGGCTGAAATGATAAGTACAGGGACCAGAAAATGCAAGGAAAATTGAGCCACACTTGGGTGCTGAATCAAGCAGAGCACAGCCGGATCTGGAGGAATGGCCCTAATGAATGCATACATAATAAATTGCAATTAATACCACCAAAGGAGTCATTGGTGTGATAAGCATTACATTCTGTAAGTGTGTTATTGGAATTAGTAAATTGGATGTGTTTCTACTGCTTCTGAACCTCCAACAATTCTCCTTAACCTTAAGAGCAGGCTCTTCCCCACTTGCTGCGCTTTGGTTTGTATCATGAAGTGGTCTCAGCATTCATGAAACAGTCTTTTGGGCTGAAACTAAACTGGAAGCAATGGCCGAGGAGATCACCTACTGTGCTTGAGCTGCAGATGTGCCTTCAGTCCATAGAACCAGACTAGAATTATTACAAAGAGAAATACTCAGAAATCTGTTTATTGGGATGCCAGAACCACTGCACCAACTCCTGAGGTCTGTAGATCCACTTCTGGTGATCCAAACTGCTTGCTAAAGCACTTGGAGAGATCCTCAGGCCCCAAACACAAATTTAGGCCATGAGGGAACCACGATCTCTTCTGTCTGGCATTTACATAATGTGGGTGCAAGATGTTTCCAGATCAGGATATTCTGCTGTCACGTGTTCCTATTTACACAACGTCCCGTAGAAGTGAACGTGATTACATGAGGTAGCAAGTCATGGTGAGCCAAGCTCCCTTTTTTTTCCAGAGTCTCCAGGTTGAGTTTTCCCTGACTTTGTTAACTCCTGAATTCAGTCAGGTCTATTGCTCGTTGCACCAGTGAAACCAACAGAAGTATAGTTGTCTGTAAGGGCTTGACTATCAAGCCAAGTATTGCACATATCTCCAGGGTATTTTGAGAGTATGATATTCTACGATGGCCTTTATGGTTGGCCTAAATTCCCCTTCTGCAAAATTCAAACAGTGAAACTACATTTCCCCCATACTTTGCCCTCTTTACCTCGGTGGTAAGTGCTCTGTAACATAAGAACATAAAATTATTGGGCCAGTCCATCCTTTCAGGATCATGTGTACCAGGGAAATAGCATCCTCCTGGGAATACATCCATAGTTTGACAGGATGCCTGGCTACCGTAGTACATCAAGAGGAAAAACAACCTGAAAGGAAACACAGAAACTTTTGACAGAAAATGAAAAGGTGGTCAAATGGAGAAGGAAAGAAGAAAAGTTAAACTAGCAAACAAAATGTTTTGAAGAATTCTTCATGATACCTTTTGAGCTTGGGTGTTATAAAAATTTGTTTGCATTTTGACCAGCTCTACAAAGTCACAGTAGGGCTGGCAGGAGGAAAAGAGAGTCAGGACATACCAAGCTGTAATGGAGGCATATGTCCCCTAAATGTACTCATGTTTGCTGCAGCCAATAAATTGTTCATAAAGACCTGCAGCTAATGTTGTCTAGTTCTTCAGAATTATGACCTGTTTGCATGGCAAGAATAAGCCAGATTGAAACCCTTTTGAGACACACAGGCGTGTTTGCAAATTCCTCCTTTCTTTCCTCCCTTCCTTCCTTCCCCTGCTAAATCAAACCCAAAATGATTCCCTTTACATGCATATGTTATAGCTTTCTCTGCCAACCTAAACAACTATAAAAGACTCGGTCACTTATCACTACATACCTATAATAAGTGACTAGGCCACCTCCATGTTTTACAGTGCTGTTTAAAAACCTTTGTTTCTGTAATGTAGGCACTGGTTTCTAATCTGGAAAGGAGAAAGTAAGGAAAAGCATATGAGGAAGATTTATACAGTGAATTGAAGGAAAAACTTTGTTAAGCAGTTTGTTTTGTTTTGTTTTGTTTTGTTTTGATTTTTAGTTTAGTTTGTTTATAGGTCCTGGAAAATCCATCAGATTAAAATACATCAGAAAATCCCCAGGAACCAGGCTGAAAGTGAACAAGAATTTAATCTTTCTTCATCACTGTCAACTGAAATTCTTTCTTCCTGATAAATACAAGTAGATGCTGTTTCTGCTACTCTATTGATGCTGGTGATCTCAATCCAACAGTGCAGAAGAAAGTGGAAGATTAAGATGTATAGTAAAGCAGGATTGCAAGATCATTGCAATAAAATGGAAAAACTGTCAGTCACATATTGCCTTAAGACGGAATTTTACAATGCTTTTGTGGTTAGGAAAGGTTAAAACTCTTCCAAGAATATCTTTCTTACTGATAGACTTTCCCTGGAGAAGACCTTGTAGTCATTTAAGTCCTTAGTGACCTGACTATAAATCTGATAATATCAAAAGCGCAAAAATAAACTGACCTGCTTAAGGATCTTCAACTGTTGAAATTATACTTGCTGTGAGTTGCATAAAAAAAGGAAATTAGAATCTAGCTAAATATCAGAGTCCATGGTGTTTCCTGGGCTAAACCCAGAATTTCAATAATATTCAATTAACTAGGCGGTAAGAGTTACTGAAGAACAGGATCCATGTGTTAACCAAGGAAGCCAACTGGGGGTGAGATGAACAATAACTTAAGCCAGTATCCCAAGGAGAAGCCACTTAAATGTGACCAAGGTTATTTGGACTAATCATAATTGCTCCTGATATTTTAGCAAGGCCCAAAAAGTTTTGGAACCTGCTCCTTGGAAATTTCCATTTTAAAATGGTGAAGATAAAAGCAGCATACAAAGAGCCTGGGGTCATGCTAGCACTCAGATTGTCACCTGAAGAGAGAGTGGGGTGTGATCACTGTAGCAGAGGATTTTGTGCAGTAGAAATCTGTATTATCTGGTGAATGTGTGAAGTTGCCTCTACAGAGGCACAGGGTCTGGAAATGTGCTGCATGCACAGGCACATCTTGTCACCACAGGACAATCTAAGCAGAGCCCTTTCCCAGCACAGGATGCTCACGTTGAAGCCTTACAATAACTTCAGGCATGTCCATGTTTTTTCACACCCCCTCTGCTTGGATGATTTGTATTGTGAAAAGGACTGGGCAGAGTATCACTCCCATTCCAGCATCCTTTGACACTGAGTTGAAAATATTTAAGCCTGCGGGGAGGATTGGTGAATGACCCTTTTGAATATGTTTTCATCTAAATCATTAAGCACAGGGGTAGCGAGGGGAAGAAGTCCTGACAGCGTTGCATGGCGTATGTCTTAACATTTTTTAACTACAGAGAAAGAAGTGACCAAAGAAAAAGTTGGTCTAAGGGCCCAGTATGTCAAAGCATTTCCAAAATGCTCGCACTCCCTATTTACACCCCTCGATTTGCATGTGAAAGGCCTGTATTTGCAGATGTCAAGATTTCACTGAGGGTCAGACTGAGCCGAAACCCTGAGATTCAAACATTTCAGAAGGCCTGAGAAGCCTTGTTTTCACGGCTCTGGTTTATGTCATTGTTGGAGATAAGAAAGTGAGATGATTCAGTGCAGAAATAAATCCCTCCAGGGTTGGTGTGTGCTTTGGTTTTGGCCACTTCTGTCAGATGGCATTGTCTGGTTGTCTTACTTGGCTGGTAAAGCTTCATACTTACACATTTTGCTCTCATTTGAAATGGCGCTTACTCTACCCTTGATCAAGATACTTCACTTTGCTAGAGAGACGATCCACAGAACTGCTCTAGGGCACTTTTCAGCATGACCAGCCATGTCCAGGAATGGGATGGCACCTGAAAAATCATGCTAGGAAAGCAAGGGAAAGCATGAGGAGGACGTTCTTCATGTCACAGTGACTACTGCACTTCTGAACTTGGCTTATACTGACTCCCCCAAGGCAGGGCAAATTTCTCCTGTCGGTATAGTCCTTCCCGAGCAACCGGGGATGCCGTGACTGGTGGACTTCCACGTCCCCATCAGTGCGTAGCCGTGATCCCACTGCCTGCACGGCCATCCCTACTCTCAGCCCTCCACCGTGCCAGCTCCTTCGTATCCTCAGCAACTGGCTGCGGCAGGGTGGGGTGTCAGAGCTACTGCGAAATTGCATTTTCTTATCCAGTAGTGAGACTGCAAGAATTTGTCCTCATTCCTGGGACAGTAAAATTTGATTTTGTCTATGCTACTGTGAATCCTTGATCTTCCCCTAAGGACTGTTCTTACAGAGCTCAGAATGAGACTATTATTACATTACCATTCAGAGTGGGCTTGCCAACGTAATTATTTCCTATTAGAAGTGCCTGCATCATTGCAATTTCAGAGTATTGAATTTGCATTACACAAACCTATAGGTCAAGATCTTAGCTGATGTAATCCTCATAACTTTGCTGAAAGCATTTGTAGTAGGTATGGATCTGGCTATGTCTATGTACATATCTGTATATGTAGATCCAACACAGAAATGTTACGGAATACATGATGTCGGTAGGAAAAATCCTGCTTTATATTCAGTTTGGTGCATCTATGATAGAGATTACACGTGGAGAACAAGTTTGATTTTTCAGATAAAGAATGGAAATTGGTCAGTTTTGCCTTTTAGTAGAATTAAACCTTGAATTATGTACCATAAGTCTTCAAACAAAACATTGCAATTACCTATCTATTCAGTTTTCTGTTGTCAGGGGGTACGTATGTGGAATGGGAAGGAAAATAATGATCAGATTTAAACGAAACTAAAAGGCATTTTCTCAGCTGGAGGTTAGAAAAAAGTGATTCCATAAATGCAGAATTGTGTGAGAAGTCCTTGATGATGTCTGGAATAACATAACATACAGCATAACATAATAATGAAAAGAGAAAATGAAAAAAACAACCTCTGCTTTAAACTTAGTTGATTCAATGCATGTACATTTTTCATTTTGGTATTGTTTCTGTTCTACACAAAGTATATTTTAAAGACAACCTAGATGTTTAACTGCATTGAGATCATGCATTATACTCTTTGTCCTTTACAAAAAAGAGCATACCTGCCAGGAGCACATAATTTAATAAAGAAAATATCATTATAACTAGATTTTAGTGACACTATAATCAGGAAACACAGGAGAGGGGTCAGCCAGCCAGATTGTTTCTACTGGGTATTTGAGAACTGTGGGCTGCTGTTATTTTCAGCTACACCATAATTTTATTTTATTGTGGAGAATAAATCAAAGTTTTAAAGGGAGGCTATATTGGTTTTTTTTTCATATCTAAAAGCTGCAGATGTTGGCACGAGAATTTCTTGTTGCCGAAACTAGCTGTAAGTGTATTTAGTCCGAGAAAAAACGATCAAGTTGATAGCTCAGAGGTCGAAAAAACACCCTCATGACAATTATGCTCCGTTTAGCATCGGCGCAGGTTCTTCTATGCTATCCTGTCCTTGCTCCTTCATTCTCCTTTATATTATTTTCTTGTTATTGTGTCCTTTAGGGAACAGGCTTTACAGGCTGTTCAGTCTCTGAATGGTTCAATCCTCCGCTTCCGCGGAGACCGCTGAGAAGGGTGTCACTTGTGAAGGCAGTTTTGTGAGAAGACAACTCACTAATAAGACCCATACTCAGACAACCAGCCTGCTCCGTGCAGGCCTCCGAGCAGCTATCAGAAGCTAATTGTAATGCTTATTAAAGACAGCTTAGCAAGGATGTGAAAATGGCAGGCAGAGCTTTGCTATTATCTACACCAGCTCTCAACCCTCTTACTCAGCAGCTCTGCTCTCTGCCTCTATTCAGGGACAGAGATGCTGCTTTTCTAAAAGGGGGGGGGGGGAAGATCCCAAACCAATATAACTTGGCAGTCCTGAAAAACCATCCCAGCCTGGGAAGGCTGATGGAGGCTCTTCAGATTGCATTTGCATCATGTGCCGGTTTTTGGATGGAAAGCTGTTTGCAGGACCACTAAGCAGATTGTACCTTTTTCACAGTCAGCAGGTGAGCACGACATAGGTGTTTCTGAGGAAAACCGAGGTGCACAGATGTGCCCAAGATCCTTTATTAGTGGTGATAATAAAGAGAGCAGAGACCCAGAAAAGTGCAGCTTGATTTAAATATCCCAGTTTAAGCTTTTCAGTGTCATCTCTTATCATTTGCAACGTCTCCTTCCCACCTCCTCCCACCTCCTTCATTTTTTCCTGTGAAAACTAAGCAAGTATGGTATGGAAATCAGGGACACAACGCATGTCAAACTCAACATGCCATATCCTTAAACTCCCTGTCAGTGTTAAAATACAGTTTGAGGCTTTGCATCCTGTTATTCCTCATGCAAACTGCCACTGCAGACAAGCACTTTGCCTGTGGTAAATGCTCTTGTTCAGAGCAGATGTTTCTCTCAATTAGCATTTATTCAACTATTTAGCAAGTACATTCTATTAAAATATTTTAATTTATGCAGAAATGATGTTATTAAATTTACAAATGCTTTTTATAAGACACATCCTATAGTTTCAAGCTAATAATTTTCTGTCAGTATCAGTTATCATGGGCCAGAGAGTATTCCTCTAAAAAGAAATCTTTGCATTATTTTTTCCAACAGCGAGGCATTGCTTCCTTCGTGTATCACTCCCAGCGTTTTGATTGCATTTGTTATATCCTCCACATAAAGATATTTAATGTTTAAGACACTTGACAGGTTTTTGAAAATATGGGGGTACAGATTTTAGTTTTGAAAGTTCTGCACATGCGTAATAACTCTTTTGTTCTTATTCCATTAACTTTCCTTCTTCTAAAACCTCAGATAGACAAGACAGTCTTTTTTCTCCTTATCTTTCCATCTGTTCAGACCATTTTCACACACCCTGCCAATGCAATTCTGCCCTAATGTTACTTTCCCCCTGAATATTGAGTTAAATGGACAGCATAGCTTAAGAAGTCCATATATAGGTCAGCATTATTTCTGAAATCATTTTCATCTATCAATTAAAATTAGCTATAGCAAAGGCTAATACAGTTTTCTCCTGGGAGGCTGAATAGCTCATGGGGTTGATAATGAAACGCAGAATTTTTTTGCATCTAGGTTGTCGGTAGGAATCCTGCTCAGGTTACTAGTGACCGACAGTTGCTACCATCTACTGGCTGTTTGCAATCCTCTGTGAAACAACGGGGCGCCTCGATTCCTTCACATCGCGGAAAGGTGGGTGCTCTCGTGTTGGCAATCTGACCAAAAGCTCCTTGGGGTTGGCAGCTAACAAGAGGGGTAGCACTTTCACAAGTCTTTTTAGCAGCTCTTTGGCTCCAGTATAATTATTTTTTTTTTTCTCCTGCTATATAACGTAATGCTAGTTGTTTACTTCAGATAACTGATGTGTTTAGGAATGTGGTAGCTGATTGCTGCTGGACTGTGATTTTATGCAAAGCAGTCCTCGTCTACCTTGGATATTAACATTCAGTGTCCCGTTAGTTAACCTGTGCTTATCTGTATATTTGTAATGGTTTTCTCAGTGCTGGCAAACCCACGAGGCTTTGTGGGTAAAAAAAAAAAGCATCTATTATCAAGGTTAGACCTGAAAGACAGTAAGTCAGGTGTGAAGATCCTGAAGTGGCTACTCAGTAAGGCAGATAATCTCCTCTTTTCATAAACAATAAATACATTCACTTCATAATGAATGCAGAGTAAAAAGGTTTATTGCCACAAGACTATATGTTTCAGGTTTTTCAGAAGATTCAGTGTAATATAATTTAAATTTTTTTTTTTTAGTTTCTTTGTAGTAATAGGCACAGCTTAGCTACTTTAAAAAAATAATTGGTCTAATCTGAATATATGCATGTTTATGCTTCATGCTTATGATTTTGGGGATAAACACTGGTTATTAATAATAATAACAACACAAATGGATTATTGCACTAACTCTAACTCTTCTTTCCTTATTTCCTTGGTCTCCTAGCTCTCTTAATACCAGAGTTCAACACAATTTGGCTTTTCCTTTCACATCTCCTAGGAGTAGCCTTCCTGGTCCCCAAAGGGGAATGGCTTTGACTAGTTGCCCAGTCCTTGTCAGCTACTGTTGAAAGAAAGGTTTCTAACGTAGACTAGGAAGTGACAGTACGCTGGTAGTGTATTTGCAGAACGTAATAGATTATAGATCTACCCATCACCTAAACGGAAAGCACAGAGGCAGCAATGACAGAATGACAGTAGAGTTTGCAGAAGCCAAAATTCCACATAGCAGTGAAACATTTAACGTTCCCAAAAGCAGTGAACTCCTGCAAGACGGAAAGTAATGACAGACTTCTTGTGAATTTAGGTCACAAACAAGAACAACACGAAACTTATAAATAACCAGAGTATTACTGTTGATTTGATGTTATTAATGATGATATTTCCCTGTGTCTACCTGGCCATGGGCAGTTATGTTAATGATGTAGGAACTCTGCTGCAGATGTAGTGCTCTCCTACCCAAAACACTGTTAATACTCACTGCCATAATGGAAGAAGTCATCTCTTCTTGACAAAAAGTATTAGGTGGAATTCTCCAGCTTCTTCTTCGCAAGAGGTCAGACTAATTATTTGACGTATTTTTATTTGACCTGAATCTCCATGGAATCTATGGAAACTACACAGATGTAATATCCTCTCTGATTAGTCTGCTCCATCTCTCCAAGCTTAAGTGAACACATACAGGTCACGGTGGGATCTGTTGTAGAGTTGAGGTATTTGTTACCCATGCAGTGACTTCCAATTTATGCAGTTTAATAGTAAAATAAGAAGAGGAAGGAAAACTATGTCCTCCTGATACTTGGGTCATAAACTGAAATTTTTTAAACAGTTAAAGATGAAGTGAACCAGTCATTTTTACTGAGCATCGGGATGATTTGCTTTATTAGTTACTCTTAACCGTGCGGTCAGCTGAGGTAAGTGCTGTGGTCACCACATAAGTGGTTGGCACTGTGCAGTCACTAGGATGTTCTTCATTACTCGTTAGCTACAGAGCTATTTAAGTGACTGGGACCTGAGTGTCTGCATCTGTACCGCTCTGACAGAGCTGACCCTGGAAGTGTATCATCCTTTTTTCCCCTTTACAAGGACACCTTACAGCCTAGCTGTCCAAGTGTGCTGAGCGGAATTTCTCCTGCCATTCTGAATAAAGGCTTGCAGACTTGCTGTTAAATGGTGGACAGATCTGATCCTGTGTCTGCTCTGACTGCATCTGTCTGAGCAGTAAGATGGGATTCAGCTCCAGGTAAAGATGCCTAAATGTAGGTGTCTAAATGAAGGTATTTGCTATAATCTCACTAAAGCCCTATTGCAGGTTTTCAGCTCTATCTGAGTCACTTCCTAGGCACTGCTGAATGTACTGACTGGCAACTGGTTTCAGATGCCCACACAGGGGCTCAGTGATGTTTCAGATTCCCTGAAAAATCCGCCCTGGTTTTCACTTGCCACTACGGAAAGTTATTGCTTTGTTATAGGTCCTCTGTCATATCTGTCATCTCCACACGAGTGTCTTCCGCACTATAGGGCATCTTAAATGTAACTCTATGTGTATGCGTGGGCTGCTGAATTGAGTCAAGATCTCCACTGACTATAATGGGAGTTTGTTAAAAAAAATGGTCACATGCAGACATCTGAAGTACCTAAACATTAGAGTCTCCTGCCATTCGAGGTGCCTTAGGATGTCCCAGCTGTCCTAATACTGTGGGCTGCCTGAAACGGTGCTGGATGTTCTTGTTTAGTCAGCTGAATCCTGCTCCTAAATTCAGATGTCTTAGTCTCAGATTGTGTCTTACCCCAAGGGAGTGATACAGGTGCCTGAAACACAGTTTTCCATCCATTTTAGGTACCCAAGGGTACCCCTGACATCTGCAGAGGTATAACAGATGTGCCACAGGATTTATAGACCTGAGCGGTGTCGGAGTGGCAGCTGGAGAGATACCCTCAATGTCTCACGGAGAAAAAGGACAGTGCTACGCTGCTGGGTACTGCCACGATGGTTTCCAACCAGGCTGGGTTAGATGTGCCTCCAGCCCATGTCCCAGGCAAAGCCAGGGTGGCTGGAGCCCCGTGAAAGTCTGCCAATGCAGACTATACAGGTGTGCGCGCGTGTGTGTACAGGTATTTTATCTGGGTCACCTGCTTCACTTTAAAGGGAATATTCTGCTGCTTCTGGGAGGTCAGAGGTGTTTCATTCCCTTCAAAGACTAAGCTGGTCCACCAGGTTAGGCGGTGACCCATCAGGGATGCCAGCACTGCTAATGGAAGTCCTGCTTTGGTTTTTATTTCTTTGATGAATTTCATTTTTCCTGTGCCTGGCTGACCGTGGTGAGCAAATTAGGTAAGATAGAAATGGTTATGGAAGTATCAGGAGTGCTGGGTAATGATGGTGCCTGAATCATCTGTTGGAGGCATTTTCTTCCTATGGTCATCAGTTAAAAGCCATACTTGACCTGTCACTCTGTGTCCATTTCCAGACAAAATTGGTAGCTCATTGTGTCTTTTGAAATCTATTTGGACAGAGGACTGAAACACTTTTTTTTTTTGACGAGGGGCTTGTCACACTTACTCATGTCTTTGTCGTTCCAAGCAAGATTTCTGCAACATGTTCTGCTTTAAAGGGATTTATAAATATCTGCTAGAAAGGGAAGTGAGCAGCTCATCTTCTTTTTGGGGTGGTCACTAAATACCGTTCCACCACTGCTCTCCCTGCATTTCACTGTCCCTTCCAGTTTGCTGCCAGGTGAAACTCAGAGAGTTAGTTATGACCTTGCAAGCCTCATGGATAAAACAGCTTGAGAGAGAAGTCTTTTTCTTGTGAAAAATCCTGACGGAACAGAAGGTTGTAACTGAGGACATATTTATTTGGGAGAAGGAAAACGAAAGTTTTTGGTTTTGTCTTCCCTATTAAAACTGTGGTTTTGGTTGTGCGTGTGTAAGACAGGGATATTTTCCCATAGAAATACTTTTTGTGACAATGGAGGCATCCTGCCTACGTACAAATGCTAGGTCAGCTTGATAACGGGAATTTGCTATGCATACAAGTGTCCAGCTACAAAATACATTTTGGGGATATGGTTTTGTTCTCTGATGTGCTTTGCTTCAACTATTAGAATTAAATCCATAGTTGGTGAAAGGAAATACTCTTGCATCTAGCATATGAATAAAAAAAGAGCTGCAGCACACTTGCATGACTGCCAGTAAAGGCAGAGTGTCACTGGACAAAGCAATTTTTCCACTCTGCACTTCAAAAGGAGAGGTAACCAAGCGATGGCTTACTTGGTAGAAGGTGGTTTTCACCTGGTGAAATATAGGGGGAATTGCCCAACAAAGTTGAAGTCAGAAGGACTGACAGAAAAAAAGGAAAGCCTGTGAAGGAATGGAGGAAGTGGGAAGACATGCTTCATAGCAAAGGTGCCAAGGAAGGAGTTTGGCTGTGGGAGTGGAGGTGTGATTCTGAGAAATGCTACCTATGAGAGAGAAAAGTGCAATTCTGAGCAGATGAGAAGCTGAACAGTCAAAGATCAGGACTGTTGAGGCAGAAAAATACATAGAGATAGGTTTTCTTTTGTCTGTAACTATCCGACACACCCTTTTCCTTCAGAAAATCACGATGATGGGAAATTTTCAACAAGATCTGCCCGCTTAATTTAAGAGAGAGGAACATTGGCACCTTCTGTGCCTGTTATTATGCCCAGTCTTCTACCACTTTAGGCGATGATGCCAGAGATGTCTGCTCAGAAATATGTGAATTGCTTTCCTCCATACGACTTGACTATGAATGATGCATTTGGAATGACTTTTACTGGAACATCTCAGGGAGAAATTACTCTCCCTATGACACACATATCATCTGCCCAGTCCAGGGTACTACGCAAAAGATGCTTGTGTGTAGAATTCATTCTTTAAAGTACTACTCTGGCAGTTGTCACTCTCCATAAACTATTTTGTGTGCTCCTCCATTGCAGCAATATTATGTTCAGGTAGTATGGTGCTGAGTGTCAAGTTAAAACATACAAATAAGCATATTAATTATTCTTGGTTATTATAAAATTCTGCCTTTAGTTCTCTACCGGGGGAAAAAAAGAGTTCACAGAGTTCTTTACAGAGTAAAAATTGCTTGTATTTTTTTATAAGAAAACATTTTCCACTTTGAAAACATTAAAAAAATAAACACTTGCATTAAACCTGGCTTAAGGTTTATAACATGTGACAGTCTTTAAAAGAGGAATATATCTAGAGGTTTTCATGACTTCATAAAAATACCTAAGGTACACATGCTGAAAGTGCTGCGCATTAGATACTCTTGTCTTGGAATGTAATTGCCTTAAAGGTATAAAGACTGAGTCTAATAATTCCTCCAGCGTGTCTATTCTCCATTTCTGTTCCACAGAGGAAGCTAGAAGGATGTGGTATCATCAAAGGAGCATGTGTTGGGAGAGGGAAGAGCTAATCCTTAAATAGTTGTGCCCTGCATCTCAAGTAAGGAATGAAAACCTTGCGAAAGGATTTCCTGAAATCTTACATACACTATATCCCTTAACCTATTAAATGCTATAATTGTTGCACTAAGATAAGAGATGCTTCCCAAGTAATCCATGCTGGGTGGCCCTAGGTAACAAACTATTTATTAATATCCCAGAGTTGTGCCATGCAGTGATAGTGATGGAAATTTGGCAAACCAACTCTACTTCTGTCAGATGAGCGAAACAGCCACTTCACTCAAGACTGGATGACAGATAGATGTAGAGATCATTGCACCAGGGAAATCTGAAGGGATGGCTAATGATTAGGATGATGACTGAGAGAGATGACAAGAAAAAGAGGGTAGTGAGCACTTTCTCATCCAGACAGTTTTACAGACATAAATAAGTCTGAAACCTCTTTCTCTTATAATCCATACTGCCAATATAGATTGGCTGCAAAATATTGTTAATTTAGATTATTAACATTTGGCACTGGTTTTGAGTTTGTGCAAATGATTTGGGGTGGTGGACTGGTTTCAGAGAATCGCTGCAGTCTGTTTTACATGGGCTGGTATGATTTTGCATACTGTATAAATGGGAAAAGTGTGAGACAGAACTGAAATAACTTGCTTAAGTGGCACGAGTAGAAAACCTAGCTGATAACTGGTATTTATTTTTGTGACTGGTTAAATTCTTTGGAAAATATGATCTTTAGTTGTCCTAAAACTAGTCATAAATTTGGGTTAACAGTGAAAATCTGGCATAATAACGTGGGAGGCAGACTAACATGGGAGGTTTAATTCAGGAAACAACTTTTACTCAGCAGTATGGGGGGTGCAGTATTTGCTCAGGTTCTGGGCAATTTGGGACTGACTACTTCAACTGTAATGAAACAATTTTAATTTCTTCTGATATGCCCAGGGAATATCCCTCCCATTAAGCTACCCAGGGCTGGGTAGTTCTCCTCTGCTGTGGCTAATGTCTCGTTTTCATATCATTACCCGAACATTCAAGTGCTGCAACTGTTAGGACAGAGGACGATTCCTCTTGCAGCTTGGAGAAAAACCATGCAGGAGACACTGACTCTTGGTGATTGGGTTGGTCAGTGGAGACATAGAGTCTTGGATCATTTGCCTGTGATAAATCAGTCAGAAGGTGGCCTTGAATTTGTGTAGCATGCTGATTAGCTAGCCCTGACCAGTAGGGTTTTTGGGAGGCATGTGCTGTTGAGTCTCCTTCCTAGAGCTGTTCCACTTGATGAAGCAGACATTAAGATGGTGTCCTGCTAACAACACATGGAGCCATGTTGCAAGGGGTGCTCTCAACCCCAGCCTGGCCCAGGCTGCAGGTCTGGGAGATGGGGGTTCAAAGACCACCAAGAAGAGCAGACTCTTAAATCCAGGACTGCAAAATCCTGGGCCCTGTTCTGCTACAGGTAAGAGGGGAAATCATGTCACCAGCAAGTTTCGCAAATTTGTTTCTGTCGTGGTTTAACCCCAGCTGGCAACTAAGCACCACGCAGCCGCTCGCTTACACTCCCCCCACCAGTGGGATGGGGGAGAGAATAAAAAAAAAGTAAAACTCGTGGGTTGAGATGAAGACAGTTTAATAGGACAGAAAGGAAGAAAATAATAATAATAAAATGACAATAATAATAATAAAAGAATTGGAATATTCAAAACTGGTGATGCTCAATGCAGCGATCCACCCTACCCAGCCAACTCCCCCCAGTTTATATACTGGGCATGACATCACATGGTATGGAACACCCCGTTGGCCAGTTTGGGTCAGCTGCCCTGGCTGTGTCACCTCCCCACTTCTTCTGCCCCTCCAGCCTTCTTGCTGGGCATGAGAAGCTGAAAAATCCTTGACTTAGTCTAAACACTACTCAGCAACAACTGAAAACATCAGTGTGTTATCAACATTCTTCTCATACTGAACCCAAAAGATAACACTATACCAGCTACTAGGAAGAAAATTAACTCTATCCCAGCTGAAACCAGGACAGTCTCTCTCCCTTCAGAGGGGAGGGTTTGTTTGCTCATTTTTGGTGTCCAAAACACTCTTATTCTCTGTTGAGTGGAATATTTTAACAGTGGAATATAATAATATGCACTGAAAAAAAAAAATTAATTTAATTTTTTCTTCTTCTAAAGATGAAGAGCTGAAAGACAACAGGTCTGAAATGAGGCTTGTTTTCTTTTGTTTTCTTTGTTGGCTAACTTGAGAAATCTCACACCGCCTGTTTGTGGGGGCTGCCCCAGCTTTGAGCAGCGCAGGGACATAGAGAAAAAGTCCCAGTGAAGAAAAGCCACTGGCATCCTAGTACATAGCAACTGCTGTGAAAATCCTCCCATGCTCGAGGTCGGTGGCATCACTGCAGTTCCTCCGTGAAGCATTTCTTCACATGCTTTCGGTGCACTCTTGCTGCTTGGACCCATGAGGAGTCTTACTAAGAGAAAATAGATCAGAGGATCTGAATACTACAGACAATAATAAGCCAGTGCACAAAGGCTTTACAAACGTGTTGGTGTCAGGGCACGGACAGGGGCAAGGCAGGCAGGAGCAGTGTCCTCCCCTTCAAGGGAACCGTACCGTGGTGCCCCAACGATGCCAGCGGAGCAGGGACAGGGACTGAGGGTTGTCCGAGAGCCAGGGACCACCAGATATATCCCCAGTGACAAGGCAGACCTGAGGTCAAGCCGGTCTGCTCAGGGCAGTTCAGGGCCACTGATGCGCTCCGGACCCTCAGACTTGCAGCAGTTTTGTATCATCGTAGACCTTGTTCTCGTGAACAAAACTTAGGACCATCAATATATTGAGCTGGGTCCCTAAGATGGGCAATTTACCAAAGATGAAAATAACTATGAATGAAGTTAGTGAGAGAAAACATTTAAATGCAAAGACGTATATGTGAATTGCAATTTTTTGATGAATGCTTCTGTAGATGTTCCCCTCTACCCTCCAAAATCAAGAAGTTCTGCCAGATAGAAAAAGAAGACATCAATATATTTTAGCTACTACCAAAATGAATAAGAAATAGAGAAGTTCATAGACGCATACATAAATTAGCAAAGGAAACATTCGGACAAATGACTAAGTTAAGGGTGTTTGTGAAAGATCTAGATGTACAGCAGCAGAGAAATAAAAATAGTAACATTACTAATCAGGATTCAAAAAAGTAGATGTATATGATCATAACTCTTTTCCATACTCAGTCTGGATGATGTGTTAGTATCAGATGGTGAAAGACTGTATCTTTAACAGGAGAAGCTAGATGTTATTAGACATTAAGTGTTTGGCCCTCGTTTTGTACTCCACAATCCCCAGGTGGACACATAAGCTCCCTTCTCTGTGTGTGAGGGAAGCAAAATGCCTTGGGCTGGAATCCAAACCTGTCCATGGACTGACTGAGTGGAAGAACACAGAAAAGAGAGATGAATGAACTCCTGCCCTTCCCTATGTTCATGCAGCAGAGCTGCAGATTTCAGGGGATTACCCTGTGCTCACTTTGCAGTGAACTAAGCTGGGATCCCCGCAGGTGTAAAAACCTTATTCTTATGTTGGGAGGAAAAAAAAAAAAAAAACCCACAGTCAAAAGATGTACTACCTCTGCCGGTTTTCTACATAATAATGTAGTGGTTAAAGCACTCACTTTGGAGAAAGGGATTTTTTTCAGAGCTCTCCACAGCACAATGGAGTCCTACTCACACCTTCCATCATTCTGGAGAGTGAAACCCGAGCTGCAGCTTATGATGAATTGCCTCCAGTAATGTTTGTGAATGCACAATCAGTGAATAAATACCATTTAAACACACCCTGGGTGTCAATGAAGAAGGAGGTAGTCCTGAGAGCAGGCTACAGCCCAGAGCTCCCTCTGAAAGCAGATGAGCTGCCTACCAGCTGGTTTACCAAGTTCATGTCTCATTTTCTTCACTCTTCCTCTCCTCCACCTTCCATACAGGCTTCCTTTCTTTCTGAACTCTGCAGGGTGAAGAGATCCCACTCGCTAGGATTCCTACCCAGAATTCTGACAAGTCCATATTCTGGAGCTAGGACATTTTAAGGATGGTGGGAGGTGTAGCCTTGACATTAATGAATAAGTCTATGCTGAATTTTTTACGTGTATCAAACCCCCAGGGGGGTTGTGCTTAAGCCATTATTTGTGCCCAGCCCATAATGAAATGTCTTCTGTTTTTCCAGTAACTAAGAATGGGGCACGGGGAGGATGAGTGTGACTGACTTAGAACAACCTTGAGGTTCTCGGCATGGCCACGGAGAGGGAGAAGGAAAGATAAATTAGAGCTACCATTTGCTAGGCTGCTTCTCCTATCATCTTCTTTATTTTGTGCTAGCTCCAGCTGGCTCTTCTGTGCTTCAAACTTGCAGGGACCCCAAGACAACTGAGGCTTCTTAGAGTAAATACTCTTACCCAGCGGCCACATTCACCTGCTCCAAGCTCAGTGTTTCTTGTGGACACCACGTAGACTCTGGCACAGCTTGACTTAGCACTGGAAGGGTAACGCAGGTTCTTTTATTTAGGCCACAGGGCAACTAGGAAGCATAGCACTGTCTGCTCTTGGTGAAACAGCACCCAATGGATCCCACAGCACACATCCAAAGAGTCAGACATGACTCACCTTCCTATACAAATAATTACTTCATTATACATTGTGTCATGTGTTCCCCTAATGATCTTCTCTCCTGCGTCTATCGTGTAATTGGTTCATTACTTTAGCCCTGTGCTCAGCGTGCACTCGAATGCCAATCATTACCAGCACCATGTGTTCAGTTCAAACCACGTATCTCCGAGTGCTATATTTGGTTGTTTTCTGGTCCCTATGCGCTATTTATACAATACCACATATGTTTTGTGGAGCCCTCTGATGAAATGCAGACATACTGCTTGTTAGGCTATCGTCTAACTGCTAATCAGTAGCAATTCTCAGATGCCCTTTGGTGGCAGAGTAACAATAATTGGGCTTCCTGGTTTTCAGGTCTGGATAGTCTATGACTTTACCCTTCAATGATGCTGGCCCTTGGCCTTATGAATGAAAAATAGGGTGAGGTTGCAACAGATTGTTTAATGATTGTAATCTTCAATAAGGGTTTTATGAATTGACTAGTGCTTCACGAGCACACAGTAAGTGTTCCAATGAATCAAAAGCAAATATTTATGGGAGACAAGTAATTAGATGTGAGCGAATAAAAAAGCCTATTAAACCATCTGGACAGTTCAAAGGATTGGTAATTTTCAGATAAAACATTGAGGGGTTAAGGACACCAGTTAAAATCTGACCCTTGTTAATGGTGATTAGATATTAACACCACCTGATTGCTACCTGGGAGACTGAGGTGAAATGAGTCAGTGACTGCTTCTGTGTTTATGGCTAATTTTGGAGAAGAGGTTTTCAGATTCTTGTAATCTTTCCAATAGGTCCCCAGCAGAAAGATGAAATTTTAGATTATTTTTTTCTCCATCAGTGTTCATTTAAATTTAAATTGGGATGTGTTAGAAGTGGGAAAGCTTGTGTTTCTATGACAAATTTTGTGTTCCAATGATTAAAAGAGAAGTTGAGATTCCAAAATGGACGATGTTAAGGGAAAAGAGAAAAATCCCGTGAAAAAACCCTGAAATCCACAAGAATGTTTTATATGGAGCACAGACAGACAGGGAAGGTTAAAAAAAAGAATGGTCCACTAACTGAAACCTGTTTATAAGAAATCTTTGGCAGCAAAAGAAAATGACTTGAAATATTTGAAACCTTAGCAATTAAGAAAACAAGTCCTCAAAGAAGTAAGAAACTGTGAAGGAAGTAGGCACAATCAAGTTTTACCTGAATTAGAAAGAAATTAAATTAAAGTGGGTGGAGGTTGACTCTCACTTTGCAAAATCTGATGTTTACTGCTGTCATAGCTGAGAACAAATTCCATAGTCAAAGACAGCTGCATTCAACTACAGCCAGCCTAACAAGCTGCTAATATATCTCCCCGATAAAAAGCTGCTTACCTGACCCAGTACTATGCTTAGCAGGATGTTACCTTAGTTGAGAGACTCTAAATGTTTTGATTTCTCGCCTCCTTTTGAAACTGCTACTGATTGAGCAGGGTTGTGGTTAAGCGAAGGAGGAAGGTAGCGTTGGGATGCTGGAGCCTACTTTGGTTCCTTGCCTTATGAAAAGAGCAGTGGGTTTCAACCTCCAGCTGCTGTCCACACTATGAGGCTACTTAACACATTAAATGCTTGTTGGTTAAATACATCACGGAGAAGGAGACGAGTGCTGAGCTGCTTGGGGCAGAGCCTTTGTGCCATTTGCAGCGGTGTAACACCATGTACACCGAATACTGGGAAAGGTGGGGCTAAAGAAGAATTGGCCTATTTTAGGCTCCTCATGGACTAGGATGTGCTTAGATCTTTCATTGGAACTGACCCTGGATCTGATTTTGGCTTACAGCTTTATATGCTGGGCACCAGTAGAGGGCACGGAGAGAACTGGATGCCCAAGAAGAGCCTGAAGAAGCCAGAAAGTTTGGTGAAGAACTGCCTGAGCGAGCCATGAGGAGTTGCCTCCAGCTAGAAGAAAGGCAGCTTTTCACTCCGTCACGTAGCGGTAAGCCACCTCCTGTAGTTCACTGCCTTAACCACGGCAGCCTTTCGCTGGAAAAGTAAGCAGCAGTCTGATACGCAATAGTTAACCAACTGAAGGCCTGGGGCCAGTTTCTTGCTGATTGGGAAGGTCTTCAACCCAGGTTTCTCACCTCTCTGGTGAATGCTACAACCAGGAGTCTGCAGGTACCAGCAGGTTAGATTCTCCTCTTGAAGCTGTTCTGTTTGATACAGGCTATTTAAGTATTCATTGGAGCAGAGACTGAATCAGAGCAGGTCTCCCAGGTGAGCCTTCCAACCACCAAACTACATTTGTCTCCCTCTCTCTCTGGCCTAATGAATATTTAAGATATGATAGTGATGACAGCCATAGAAAAGCCCATGAGAAAATTAATTCTGTCTTCATAGCAGGGTTTGAATAGTGTGCTGTAAATAAAGCGTTGGGGCCACACACTGAATGTGGAGGATAAAAGAAAATGTTGAATAGCTTACTCATTAAGTGAGCACCATCCAGCATAAGTACAGAATGAGGCAAGAACTGTGTGGAAAAAATAGTATGTCATCAAGTAATTAAAGACTGTGGCACAATACATATGTATAAGGGACTGAATTAATGTTTTCAGGAAATCTTAATTTTGCCATTTACTAGCACTGGAGTGCTTGACTTTGCAATCTGAGCAATATTCTTTTAGTGTATCTTTTTGTGTAGATAAGCTTGACTTAAAAAGGAACCGAGGGAGCCTCACAAAGGCTTAAAAAGCCTATTCCTTTCCTTTTTCCTCTACCACAATCACCTCTGAATGAGAAATTATGGTAGCTGGCTGAGAATCATAATCAAACAGTGAAAACTTAGTGTAGTTGATAATTATTACCATTGCATTTCCTCTGTAGGAATTATTTTCCTCATTTTCATTCCAAGCATTCTCTACTTCATAACTTTGCAGACTAACATGTAATGAATGCTACCAACAGGAGGTTTTTACAAAAACCTCAACCGCTATAGCTGAAGTTAAAGAGGGAGGGGGTGGGGGGCATTTAAAGGGTGAGGTTTTGAAGAGACAGAATAGATGGCTAAATAATAAAATGTAATGAAGATGGCAAATTTTGCCTGCTGTTCTGCTGATGAATTTGCCCATGAGCAGATTGGAATATTTTAAAAACATATTCCTTATTCAAAATCATTTGTCAAGGGTCAAATTCTTTCCTGGTTACTCATATTGAAGCAAGAAAAACCTGTCTGTGGAACAAGCTGCTGCTGTGTGTGAATAGATGTGAAGAAATCTGTTCCCAATTAATTTATGGAAATAATTCTCCATTTCATAAGCAACTCTTTGCGTGTGTTTGTCATTCAGAATGTGAATGGGTTTGACTGATCTTATAAGTAATGTGGCATGTTAAAATGTGTCACAACACATTGAACTAGGTTTCTAGTACAAATATTTGGCTATATTCTGCTATCATTTAATTTCTGTGATTGTTTTCTGATATTCATAGATAGATGTCCTTCTCAACAGTTCTACCCCTTTCCCTTGGAAACATTTTCCTTAAAATAATCAGAGAAACTAAACTCAGTAAGAGCTGAAGTGAATTCATTTTACCATCTACAAGAACATGTGTGATTTTTATTTGGGCGGGTGGGGGGGCAGTAGTTGCCTAGTACTAGTGATTAACGACTGAGAAAAGGATTACATTTTGTAAAACACATGAGAATAGTCAGACAAGAAAACACACACATGATATTGCTAAATTCTCTAATGGTTTTACAGTGAAAAGATAATGGACATATAAAAACTGTGTCTTGTAGATAGCTAAAGCAAATATTATGCTGTATAAAACACTTCTTATATTGATTTGTTGGAAGCTTTTTATATTTTGGTAGCTTGCCAAAGAGTCATTGTGGCACAATATTTCTCTTAGTCTGTAATATACATTTGTTTCCACTTCAACAAAAGTACTTCTAAATGTGACGTTTGCGTGAATTGAGACACCCAACTAAATATCATTAAGAATTTTTGCTGTCCTGCAGGAGTTCTGAGAATCTTCAGAGCCTTTTCAGATTGAAAGAACAGCAGAGGATGAAACTGGGTACTTGTTTTGTCTTACTCACACTGAACAGGACAGATAGGAGCAGCCTCCCGTTCACAAGCCCTGGTCCTCATGGGGGACTTCAACCACCCCGACATCTGTTGGAGGGACAACATGGCAGGGCATAAGCAATCCAGGTGTCTGGAACGTGTTGATGACAACTTCCTTCTCCAAGTGATGGAGAAGCCAAAGAGGAGAGGTGCTATGCTGGACCTTGTTCTCGCCAACAAGGAGGGGCTGGTGGGGAATGTGAAGCTCAAGGGCAGCCGTGGCTGCAGTGACCATGAAATGGTGGAGTTCAAGATCCTTAGGGCAGCGAGCAGGGCGCACAGCAAGCTCGCTACCCTGGACTTCAGGAGAGCAGAATTTGGCCTCTTCAGGGATCTGCTTGGTAGAGTACCATGGGATAAAGCCCTGGAGGGAAGAGAGGCCCAAGAGAGTTGGTTCATATTCAAGGATCACCTCCTCCAAGCTGAGGAGCGATGCATCCCAACAAAGAGGAAGTCAGGCAAAAATGCCTGCATGGATGAACGAGGAGCTCCTGGACAAACTCAAATACAAAAAAGAAGCCTGTAGAGGGTGGAAGTAAGGACAGCTAGCCTGGGAGGAATACAGAGAAATTGTCCAAGCAGACAGGGAGCAGGTGAGGAAAGCCAAAGCCCTGATAGAATTAAATCTGGCCAGGGATGTCAAGGGCAACAAGAAAAGCTTCTATAGGTACATCAGTGATAAAAGGAAGACTAAGGAAAATGTGGGCCCTCTCCAGAAGAAAGTGAGTGAGACACCTGGTTACCTGGGACATGGAGAAGGCTGAGGTACTCAATGACTTCTTTGCCCTAGTCTTCACTGGCAAGTGCTCCAGCAACACTGCCCAAGATGCAGAAAGCAAAGGCAGGGACTGAGAAAATGAACTGCCCACTGTAGGAGAAGATCAGGTTTGAGACCATCTAAGGAACCTGAGGGTGCAAAAGTCCACAGGACTGGATGAGATACATCTGTGGGCCCTGAGGGAACTGGTGGATGAAGCAGCTAAGACACTATCCATCACAGCTGAGAAGTCGTGGCAGTCCAGGGAAGTTTCCACTGACTGGAAAAGGGGAAACATAACGCCCATTTTTAAAAAGGATAAAAAGGAAGACCCGGGGAGCTACAGGCAAATCACTCTCACCTCTGTGCCTGGCAAGATGATGCAGCAGATCCTCCTGGAAACTACGCTAAAGCACATGGAAAATAAGGAGGTGATTGGTGACAACCAACATGGGTTCACTAAGGGCAAATTGTGCCTGGCAAATTTGGTGGCCTTTTACAATGGGGTTACAGCAATGGTGGATAAGGGAAAGCAACTGACATCATCTACCTGGACTTGTGCAAAGCATTTGACACTGTCGCACACGACACCCTTGTCTCTAAATTGGAGAGACTTAGATTTGATGGATGGACCACTTGGTGGATAAGGAATTGGCTGGATGGCTGCATTCATAGAGTTGCGGTCAACAGCTTGATGTCTGAGTGGAGACCAGTGATGAGCAGCATTCCCCAGGGGTCAGTATTGGGACTGGTGCTGCTTAACGTCTTTGTTGGCAGCATGGACAGTGGGATTGAGTGCACCCTCAGCAAGACACCAGGCCCTGTGGTGCAGTCAACACACTGGAGGGAAGGGATGCCATCCAGAGGGACCTTGACAGGCTTGAGAGGTGGGCCTGTGCAAACCTCATGAAGTTTAATAAGGCCAAGTGCAAGGTCCTGCACATGGGTTGGAGCAATCCCAAGCACAAATACAGGCTGGGCAAAGAGTGGATTGAGAGCAGCCCTGAGGAGAAGGACTTGGGGGTATTAGTGGACGAAAAACTGAATATGAGACAGCAATGTTCGCTTGCAGTCCAGAAAGCCAACCATGTCCTGGGCTGCATCAAAAGAAGCATGACCAGCAGGTCGAGGGAGGTGATTCTCTCCCTCTACTCTGCTCTTGTGAGACCCCACCTGCAGTACTGCGTTCAGCTCTGGGGCCACCAACATAAGAAGGGCATGGACCTGTTGGAGTGAGTCCAGAGGAGGGCCACAAAGATAATGGGAGGGCTGGAGCCCCTCTCCTATGAAGACAGGCTGAGAGAGTTGGGGTTGTTCAGCCTGGAGAAGAGAAGGCTCCAGGGACACCTTATAGCAGCCTTCCAGCACCTAAAGGGGACCTATGAGAAAGCTGGAGAGGGACTTTTTACAAGGGCATGTAGTGATAGGACAAGGGGTAGTGGCTTTAAACTGAAAAAGAGTAGATTTAGAGTAGATGTAAGGAAGAAATTCTTTACTGTGAGGGTGTTGAGGCACTGGCACAGGTTGCCCAGAGAAGTTGTGGCTGCCCCATCCCTGGCAGTGTTCAAGGCCAGGTTGGATGGGGCTTGGAGCAACCTGGTCTAGTGGAAGGTGTCCCTGCCCATGGCAGGGGATTTGGAAGTAGATGATCTTTAAGGTCCCTTCCAACCCAAACCATTCTATGATTCTCAAAAACGACTAACTCCAGAACAGCAGACATGTTCACAGGCTGTTCAAAGCATAAAGCCTATAAAGTACCCATAGACATATTTTGTTTATTAGCTGAGTTGAGTACTAAGTTTCTCCTCATTTCTTTCTACACTGACTTTGTAAAGGGGGTTGCCACTTAACCATAACTAGAAGGGAATTGTTGAGACCCAGTTTGTATAGTTATGGGTCAGCTTGGGTTTAGCAGTCATGTTGGCTACATGAGGACGTTTTCCTAGTTGAAGAGTAGAGTGGGTTTTTAGTAATTTTGGAATTTCAGCCCAAATTATGCTACATGCTTATGTTTACCAGTAGTTGGGTAAAAGGCAGCAAAGCCCTTTGCTGCCAGACCTGTCAGGGCAGGCTCAGAGGTGTGGACTTTGGATGCTTTTGACATGTACATCAGGATAGCAGCAGCAACAATCCTGCTGACTGCATCTACAGGCTGTTATTGCAAGCTCTTCAGACCAGCATGCCCTGCACTTAGGAACCAATACATATTTCTAAACCACAATGTATTCACATTTAGCCTCTGAAATGTCATATCCTAAGCATCTTTCAGGGATTTATTTGCTATAATTGTGTCTTTGTAACGGAAAGCTATTTCTATATATATATTAGCTGACATGTTAAGCTTGGCATAGCTGAAGTGGAAGACTGGGAATCTGAAAGTGCCTTTTTGTTCAGTTTTGGACCCAGCTGGTTTAATTTAGAATATCCTCTGAGTCAAGCTGGTGACTGTTGTGTTTTAACTGGGAATAAAGATGCTGGTTTTTCATCCAAGAGGGACATTTATGACTCTGTCCACCTTGCCACCTTGCTATAGAAAGACAGCCAGAGGTCAATCCATGGTCCAAGATTTGCATGGAACAAAGTGGTTTGTGTTCACACAGGGTGAGGGCTAGCCCCTCTCTACAGATTTGGTTTTGGAGTAGCCCAAACTGAGCCAGGCTGTATTGAAGAGCCGGGGTCCTCCACTCCCTCTTGCTTCCTGATCCTCTAGTGCCAGTGGTATGAATGTGCGTATTTTAGAACCTAAAAAGTGAAAGACAATAGACACTGTATATTAACACCCATGGATTCTGGTTGCAAAGGCTGAGTCAGGCAGCAGGTTTTGAGTGTTGCCTCTCATCTCCTTTGCATTCCTGCCTTGCATAAACAGGGTTCAAGAAATGGGCATGTTGCTTTTGTGTTCATTAGGAGTATAGATTAGCACTTCAGTATCGAGTCATGAATATGCTGCATAAATTTATGAACTGCAGTGTGAAATGAAGAATATTCTTCTTTATCGTAATGACTGGTTCCAGTATAAACTGAAACTTATCTTTATTCAGAGAGTAGGTGGAGTAAAAGCAAATGAAATTCAATTTTCTCCTGCAATAAAGGCAGCACTAACAAAGGGAGAATACCTTTGATGTGAAAAGCTATTGCAGAATCACAGAGTGGCTGAAGTTGGAAGGGACCTCTAGAAGTCATTGGGTCCAGCCCCCTGCTCAAGCAGGACCACCTGAGCCAGTTGCTCAGGACCATGTCCAGATGGTTTTTTAATATCTCCACAGACGGAGACTCTACAACCTCCCTGGGCAACCTGTGCCAGTGGTCAGTCACCCTCACAGTGAAAAAGTGTTTTCTGATGTTTAGGAGAACACTCCTATGTTTCAGTTTGTGCTCGTTGCCTCTTGTCCTGTCACTGGGCACAACTGAGAAGAACCTCTCCCCATCCTCTTCGTACCCTCCCTTCGGGTATTTATAACTGCATCTCTCCATGCTCATAGAGCGTCTCTGTATTCCTCCTGGGTTACCTCTCCCTGCTTCTGCCTTATGTATACTTAATTTTTGTGTTTGAGTTTTGCCGGGCGTTCCCTGGTCATCCATGCAGGACTTGTTGGGATGGACTGCTCTTGACGTTGGAGGAGGCAATCCTTGAATATCAATCAGCTTTCTTGGATTCCTTTTCCCTCCAGGGCCTTATCCCATGGGAGCCTTTTAAGCAGATCCCTGAATATCCTTTACTAGCATCCATGTAGAGACTAACCTTTCTTCTATCATACCAAATGTGAGGATTTTCAAATATGCAGACCTGCCTCTGGTAGCACAAAAGTGGAATATTTTGTGCCAGTGGCTGAACAACCATTCACCACAGTGTTTCCCAGCTTCCCTTACTCTAAAAACTGATGTCCCAGAAGTAAATATTTCTCTAACACAGACTGATTTGCTACATCTGCATCTGTAAATGGAAAAGAGAGGTGATCTTCCTTTGGCCCTGTGTATGTAATGTTTTGTACCCATGCAGCTAAAATTATCCCCAAAACCAGGCTGGCTGTGCCCAGCTATCTGTTGAGAATGAGCTCGGAGTGGTGCTAATTTCTTAATAGTACTGTGAAAGGAGAGCTGCTCTGAGCCAAAATTGTGCCAGAGAAACTGCTTACAATTTAATATGCTTGGGCCTATGCCCCAGTCCTCTTTCTTTTACTGGTATTGATGTATCCATGTAGTCTGAGTAGTTGCTTTCCCCAGGCAAGAGTTTCACATAATTTGCAGCTACATGAATTTGTCTCTTTTTGCCTCTGGCTTTATAAAAAGCACCTAGAACTTACAACATGGCATAGCAGTTAGCCAGCCCAGGCAGCCATCGTTTGAAACCTTGGTGTCCCACTGCTCCCAGGTTTGTAAAAGCTGGAAGCTGGTCGTAGAATGGAGATTGATGATGTTTTTTAATAGGACAAGAACAACTGTACTTAATTTTTAATTTATAAAAGAATTGACTGTTTGCTCAAGAAGGGATTTGAAGCCTTTTGTGCATTTTTTTTTTTTATTTTTTATTCTATTTTAGATAAAGGCAAGCCAAGCTGTTGTTCTTAAGCACAGTAGTTTTACAAGCAAGCTCTCACAGGAATGAAGAGTTACTCCCCAATGTTTAAGCATTATTCTGTATAATTATGGATATTTTTTCCTTCCAAAAATATTTTTTTTGAGAAGCTGACATTTCAAAGGCTTTCAATTCTGTGTGTCACTATCAAATAATCTTTTTTGTACTTGGCTGTTTATTATTGGATTGCAACAACGATAAAGCTCTAGGGGTTTTGTCTCCTTTGGTATGTTAATTAGCTATTTTCCCTTTGATCTTTTTCTTACTGAAAAGAGTGAAAAGCTATCTCGGTAGGGAATCTTACTGATGTACATTCATCCCCTCATCTCCATAATCTGAGGATCAGAGGGAGACAACAAATTTCACTGCTGACTGAGGTTGCTATAGGCCTTAGTTATAATGTACTCGGTTTCTAAATAATCCCACCACCATTTATATTTGGAATATGGAAGAAGAACCTCTGAGAAAAGGAAATGCAAAAATAATTAATTTTAAACTGTGAACTACCTTAATTAATTAAACTTTTTCTTGAAGTTTTAAGCTCATGCATATGCCACAAGCTCTTTCTTGTATGCCTCTACACATTTTTCCTTTTTTTTTTTTTCCTCCTTCTTTTTACCGTTGGCTTTTGATACATTTCCAGTTCTCACAGAAAGAAAATATAGGCTAGGTATGGAGTAACTATTGAGTGAACTTTTAAAGTATTAAATGTTAGAATAGCTTTCCTATGGAAATGATGAAAGTCCTGTAACTTGGGACAGTTGAAAGTGATGGGGCAGCAAGGTGAAGTGGTGGGGAATACACATACAAAAGCTTACACATATACACCTACACCTTATATCTGTGTATTTCTGTCTCTCAAAATCCTTCGTCAAAAGCTGTCATCCTCATATAGAATTTCTTGAAAAACCTGAAATAAAAGCACTTCAGTGAGAGGCAGAGGCAGATCTGCTTCATGGGGCAGTCCAGCAGTGGCAGAAGTGCAGGCAAGATTATCTACTAGAGATTTTCCAGAGTTTCTCTGAGACAGTTTATCCATTTCCACAGAGGATGGACAATGCACTAGGCAACCTTGCTGTCACTGAGATTCTTAACTTGCGTCCTGCGGTGCGGGATGTGACCAGATCTTGAGGTTCACAGTGGAGACGTCTACATTTGAACTGGTCCTGTAGACTGCCTTGGCAGTCAGTGGAGGGAAGCTGGCACTTACAGAGCAAGAATGATGCCATTTTAAAGGAGATACTTAATACACATCAGGTGACCTGTTCCCTAATAATACCCGTTTGTCTCCAGTGGCCTGTTCATATCTGTATTAAATTGATACCGGATGCGACAAATTCTTCCTCTGTCATGTTATATTGCATGTGGAAGGGTGAAGAGGACCTAGTGGAGAGGACCTAAGGTACTCTTGCCAGCGTACAACCATTGCTGCTGTTGCAGCCCACCGTAGTACCGGCTCACCTGTGTGCATGCACGGGAGGAGGTGCCAGGCTGTTCACATACTATAGGTGCATCACTTGCCGAGGGATGTAAAATGTATTGGCCTTCTCCTGGTGTGAACCCTGGCACTGAAAACCATCCCATTAACTTGCAACAAGTTCAACTCGGTTGTTAAAATAGTGGTGGCTAATGCAATCTGAGGTGCCCGAAGGAATCTCACACAGCCATATGGGGCTGACGGGATGCATAACTTATGAAAAGCACATGTTCTTTTGGAGCAGCTGGAGGTCCTATGACATCTTTCATGGCATTTAGGCAGCTGAATGACACTTTAAGAGTGGGATTTAATGCCATATTCAGACACTGAAATTTATGTGTCTGCATGCAAGCAAGGTGTCCAAGCTTCCATTATAATTGATGAAGATCTAGTCAATGCAGTAGAGTCTAGAGACCTAATAGTCTTGTTCTAAAAGAAACACCCATATGTGACCAGCTGATTTCAGATGTCTAATATGCTTCTACACTCTGGACCTGAATTCCATCCCTGCTACGTAAAAGTCCAATTCATGTGCCTACATTAATGTAGTACCTACTGCAGCTTGAGATGCTCTTGGTCTCCCACTTGGCTACTAGCTCTTATTCCAGGAGGGCGTAGGTCCTTTGCTATATCTGACAACCCCACGTAGATACTACTGGCACCCTAGGACACCTGAAACAGCACTAGACACCTGTATGTGTGCAATTGCCTTTTTTTTTTGTGAGCTCAGAAGTTCCCCTGAAAATCTCTCTTTCTCTTCATTGACTACAAAGGAAGCCTAGTTCAGATGTTGAGACATCCATGGTAGATCTCTAGATGTGGTCAAGTGAATCCCATTTCCATTCTCCAGGGCACATGCATCTCAAAGGCTTCTGGGAATCTTGTTTTTCTCAAGCTGGCAGTACATTGTTTGTTTCCCTAGAGCTCCTGCATGATATAGTGTCTGTGCTGGTGCTTCTGACACAGAATCAAAAATGAGTGAAAATCATGTTGGAGTGGCTCTGGAGTGATTTCAATGCTTGTACCTTCCTACATGCTCTACAACCACAGGATGCAACTTGTGACTGATGCAGGTTGGTGCTATGATATGAAGAGCCAGAGATATTTTTTTTGGCCATAGCGAGATCTGTGGTGTTAATTTTCTAATGTACTCTTGGCACAACATCTCTCCTCAAGCTTTTCCCCACTGTCTCTAAGACTTAATCTTTTAAGTTAACAGCAGACAGGAGGATTTAGATCCTATTACAGTCTTATGCAATAAAAATCTTGTTCCTACAAGGATCAGCTGTTCTGAGCAAGATTCAGGTGGGATCCCCAACGGTCTGTGTAATTACAGGAGGAAGGATTACTGCTTTCTGCCCTGAGTTAGGTAATGAAGTCTGAGCTAGACATATGACCTTCTCTTCATTGAAATTGAAGAGAGAAATTGAAGTCTCCAGAGGAGATTCAGCATTTAAGACTGCTTTAATAAATCACTCTCTGCATGTGCTCATTTCTGTCTACTGACTGTAAAAGGAGTCTCAAATGATGAGCTCACCCAAACTTAGACATTTATAAAGTCAATAAAAATGGCTTATATGGACCTGGGACTAGTGGAGGATTTACTCCTTCTCTTCAAGATGAAATGTTCTGTCAGCATCTACATGAATACATGGAGTTGTATATACAAGACCATTATTTTTATGTTTATAAACCTTTTACTGTTATGCTACTTTTTCAGTATTCAAATGGTGACCTTCAAATGAAAGTCACCAGTGTTTTCAGGAAAAGTTAAGAAATTCCGCTTGGCAATCACATCTATTCTTAAGCCATGGTGACAGTCAAATATGCACTGAGTTAATGCTAACTGCATCAGGTATGGTACAAAACCCCCGGGACCTGGTGGGTGGGTTTCTATTTGTCCTGGCTGACTATCTCTTCAAGCACACATTCTGCTTCTTTATTTCTGACCTCTTCTCTTTGCTCTTAGATTTGTCTGTTGCCCCCTCTCTGCTTTTTCCTTTTCCTGTCTTGCTTTTCCCCTGTTTTTCTTCTTTGCCTGTCATTTGGTTGTCAGTCAGTTCCTCAATTCTCCAAGCTGAGGATCATCTACAGGAGATGCTCAGAGTTCCTTGACCCATGCTCTGTCCCGAGACCTGACCTGTATAACATCTTTGTCAATGACCTAGAGGAGGTGACGGACTCATCAAGTCTGCAGATGACACCAGACTGGGGGCACCAGTCAATACACTCAAGGGCAGAGCTGCCAGACAGATAGACCTAGACAGGCTGGAGGAATGGGCTGACAGGAACTTTATGAAAGCAAGACTTGGTAGACAGCATGCTGCACATGAGCCCTGCAGCACAGAAGGGCAAAAGCCTCCTAGAGTGTATGCCCAGGAACACATCCAGTAAACTGAGGGAAGTGACCATCTCTCTCTACTTGGCACTCATTAGACCACATCTAGATACAACAACCAGTTTTGGGACACCAGTACAAGAAAGTCATTGACAACTGGAGCAAGTTCAGCAGAGCCACCACGATGGTCAGGTGCTGAAGCACTTGCCCTGGGAGGAGAGGCCGAGGGAGCAGGGCTTGTTCAGGCTGGAGATGAGATGGAGGTGGGAGGACCTCACAGCAGCTCCCGGCACCTATGAGAAGCACTGAGAAGACAGAGCCAGGCTCTTCGTAGTGGTGTGGGGGGGTAGGATGAGAGACAACAGGCGTATGGTGAAACAAGATGGGTTGAGACTGGATATAAGGAGAAACTTTTTCCCTGTAAGGACAGTCCAGCAGTGAAAGAGGTTTCCTGGGAGATTGTACAGTTTCCATGCCTGGCATTTTTCAAGATCTGACTCGATAAAGTCCCAAGCAACCTGCTCTGACACCACAGCTGGCCCTGCTTGGAGCAGGAGGTTGAACTAACAACCTCCTGAGGTCCCTCCCAAACTGAATTATCCTGTGATCCTGCAATTTAAGCTCAGTGCTTGCCCTATATCCTTGCCTTTGCTAAACTGTAGTCCCTATATTTTCCTGATCCTGACCTTGCTTTGCTGACTTGACGTCCTGGCTTGACCTTGGCTTCAACATTATGAGCTTGATGTGCAGTCACCAAACCTGTGGTGGAACTGGTTCCTGCTGCCAACCCAGCTCTGCCTGACAATCCCAGCTGCTAGAAACCTCACTCTTTCTTAGTCTGCAAGGACTCACTGTCATCATAAAAAGTTCTGAAATTTCAGATATCACTTTAAGGCTCTAAAAATCTCCATGAAGTTTCATTTTAGGGCCCAGATTCCGAAATCTGATGGGTCTATATCAACCTCTTCTAAAGCTTGGTTTTGCAGGGGAGGGAAGGATCCATTTTTCTTCCTGACAAGAAGGTATTCCACACACTCCATTTTTTCATATCTCCATTTCACAATGTCTCCTGGTTCTTTCATCCTCCTGTGAATAGTATCTAGATCAGCCGGTCACCACAGTGGGCTGAAAAACAGGCAGGAGCCAGTGGCATAATCGTTGCAGTAGAAGCATGTATTCTTATTAATAACATCCTGGAAAGGATAGAGAAATTGCAGAACTACTTCTGGATATAGTAAAGCCATCATTATGTCTTAATGTGCTTCAAGGAGAAATAATTAGTCTACCTTGGGGCACTGTTGAAGAAATATGGGGAAAGAGACATTCCTGAGGAATCACACAGTGGGAGGAGAGAGTAAGAAGCTAGAGGGCATATAGGACTTGCAAGGAACGTGTAGCTATAAGTGGTAGGATAGTTGTGGGGAAGTAGTTTGGCTTTTGAGATAAGGAGAAAAGGTCTAGTTTATTTCCTCCTGTGGTTTATATAAGCAATGATGCACAGCTATTAAATTTTAAATCCGTTGTACACCTTGAAGACCTGTTGCAGGATTATCCAGGTTCTCATGTTACTGCTGGAGACAGGAGGCATATAGACTCCGTGTTCTTCTCACCTTAGCCAGTAAGTGTCTCTCTGTGTAAATACTCAAATATTCCAACGTGAACTTTTCTTTCCTGTTCAAGGTCAACATCCTTGCAAGAGTGCTCATCTTTGAGTGTGCCATGCCAAACAAGACTGAGCACATCTACAGTCTGTTGATTGCAGTTTCTTCCGCATCCCTCTAGAATCAGGAGTTGGAAGTTGAGTGGTGGTGGGAAGAAATTTATGAGGGAGATGGAGGCTTTCTATGTGACAAAATATTTTGGTATCGTTGTGCTGGATTTTCTCCATGTGGTATTTGGGATGCTTCTGTAAAATTATCTGGAGAAAGTTAACAGTGGATTTTGTAATCAGAAAAGCTGTCCCAAACTTTCATGCATGAAATGATCAGTGACTAGCTGACCAGCTGCAATTTCTGATTAACCCTCCAGTTCTCAGAGCATCATGGAGAAGCTGTCCCCATATCTTGTTCTTCAAGGTCCTGACACCACAGACTTCTCACAAAAGGCATTGCCTCAAGCATATCTTGTTCCCTACTTGCTACCTTCTACTGCCTGCTTGTCCTTGTTAAACAGATCTATCCATCCTACTTCCCTGCAGGGCCATAACCTCTGAGTTTTATGTGGGCTTGGAAGGAAAGTGGGCTACTGTTGTTGTTTCTGACATCCCCTGAGAGTCTGGAGACATTCATTAGGAATTTCTCCTCCTCACATTGACATTGCGTAGGAGATAGATGCTTTATTTTAGTGGTGTCTTTGAGTTGGGTTGCATTCTGTTCTCAAATGTACTGTGGAACAAGGGGTGGGTGTTGTCACAGCTGAAACTTCATGCTAAATTCATCAGGATCAGCTAAATAGAGAAAGCTCACAGATAGGAAGATGATAAAATGATAGACGTGTTTGGCTGGAAAGGTCCTCAAAAGATTGCTTATTGCCACTCTCTGCAGGAAGGCAGGGTCAGGTGTACCCAAACCTTTGGTGACAGAGTGTTGTCTACCCAGCTGTTACAAACCCTCAATTGCTCAGCCATTATAAACCCCAGATTTCACAACCGCCCCACGCAGCGATCTCCAATGTGCAACTACTCTTTCATTTGCAGTGCCTCCTTAAATGCAAAATTAAATCATCTTTGCTGCAAATTAAAATTCTTTCTTTTTATTCTCTCGGCAAACAAGGAGAATGGTTAATTACTGTAGTGAGCAGCAGAAAGACCGGACTGTTGAAACAGGGCGGTCTGTCTCCAGAGGTTTTGGTTGCATAGGGTTTACTGGTACCTTTCTCACTTTCCTTGTCTGAAGGACAACACTATAGATCCCAGATCCCTGCTGCCCATCTACAGTGGCTGAGAAAAAGCATTAGCAGAAGACAGGGAGTTT
This sequence comes from Astur gentilis, assembly GCF_929443795.1. NCBI lineage: Eukaryota > Metazoa > Chordata > Aves > Accipitriformes > Accipitridae > Astur > Astur gentilis. The sequence continues at coordinate 28,925,961 of NC_064892.1, read as the reverse complement.
CCTCAGGATTACAGTGAGCTCGAAGCAATCTTTTTTGAGGGTCAGAAATGGCAAACTCGTAAAATCAAACGTCTGGTGTTGCAGACAACGTCCAGAGCATGGTAGTGTGGGAGACTGGATGCTGCAGAGAGGAGCTGGTTATGGCTGTCATATTCACACAAATGCCTATATCTGGTCCAGCGTCATCATGTAAACTGAGCTGGTGGGGTGGAGAAAGGCAGCTCTGAGCCTTTGCATGAAGGTGGTAACGCAGACACCTCTCCCAGCTGCTCCCCGTCTGCTTCACTCCCACCAAATGCCCTTCCGTTTGCTCGGAGGCAAACAGGCAGGAGGAAGCCAAATGCTGCATAAGGTTCATGAGGCTGCTAATTATGATGGCTGCCTGGAGTCAATGTGGTAAATAGAAATACCACAGCTGAGTCCAAATGGACACGCTGGTGTTTGTTTTTTACCTTGCAGAAGCAAACTGAACATGAGGGCTTGATAACATCTGATCCAAGCCCTTGGATCATACCCTGGCGTACGGTACCCAGAGTGATGAGAGGCATGTCAGATGGACCATTTGGATAAAGAAAGTGACCCAAACTCTCCCACAGACCATATTTAGGAGACTTTGGATCTATACATAGATAAATAACACAGCTGAACAATTTTCTGTGTGTCACATATCTGCCAGTGACCTTGTATTTCCAATCTATCCCAAATGATACTTATCCTAGAAAAGTGGTAAGTACATTTGTGTAAATACAGAAAGCGACCCTGTTTGTATTTAACGTACACATTTAAAGAACAATTAGATTGCAAGGTCAGTATTTAGGAATAACTAGAGTTATTATTAAGCTTATTCATGTAATATCATTTCTGTCCCTTTGCATGTATCCGGTATTTATAGCTATATTTACCCCTAGTTGTAGTCTTCATTCACATCCGAGAAAAATTTAGCATTTTCTGTTGCAATGGAAGACTGTATCCTAAGAGTGCTAGAAGGTCACAGGAGGAATTTTAGAGCTGGCATTTGCTAAATTTACACTGTCATTTCTTCTTACACAAGCTTATTTTCTGCTCATGTGTTTGTGTGTGCCTGTGAGATACATATGCAGTTTATTCTGTATATATTCATGTCCACATCTTATTTTTTATTTCTTTCCATTATAAAAAATGTAATAAGGACTATATTTCATTTTTAGTATATCCATGCTACACTGCAGGAAAATCAATTAGCTTTAGCCATCTCAGTTCCTTTTCTGTAAAACTGGGATTTACAATTCAGGTCTTTGCAGTCCTCCTATGGAAAAAATGTGTTGACTAGCACCTGGATGTTGTTATTATTGCTACATACTCTCCGTTATCTGTTGAAGGGGTTAATATTTTTTCCCCCCAGGCATTTTTGAGCTGGGACCATGGAAGCCAGCTTAGGTACAGAGGTTTATTGCCCCATATGCAGCATTGTGTATGTGTGACTACACTGTATGCAGGGCCCAGTGTGGGCTCTGGGATTTCACCTCCAGTGGTAAGCTCTTGTGGGAAACAGAAGCACTGGAGACACTTAAGCAGGGCACTAGCATCTGATATGCCACATGGCACGACGAGGTGCAGTATCATCTTCGGGACTGTGGTTAGCTGAGATGGGGACTTTAGGCAGGAGTACAGAGCTCTAACCCCTGTTATGGTGCTGCAGTATCCAGCTAATATTGCCCAGGGGCGTCTGTGCCGTGGCAGGTGTATATCGCTGTTCTAAAATGGCAAACAGCAAAGCTGTAGCACGCATTTTGCACTGCTCTTTTAATGAAATGGAGCTGTCTGCATGCTGGGCTGTGTCATTTGAGCCTGCTTGTTTTGCGGTCAGTGCATGGAAACCATTTAATGTAGGTCACAATATGCTACAACGCAAATAAAGCAAAATCTGGAGTGACTGCACTCTAACATATGCATTCTTACACGCTGTCTTAAGTCATGGCTCGGAGACTGTTTATTTGCAGAAATAATTTCCTCTCTGAGCATTTGCAAGGGAAACAGCTTCTGTTTTAGTTCAGTGCTGTAGGATGCACCAAAATGACAACCTCTCTTCCCTTTCTGACTCCGCAGCCTCCATTTTTATTGGGAGCCCTACTGTGAAGTACATCCTACCTTTTTTTAACAAAAATATCCCCTCCAGCATCCCCTCTCTGACTATCAAAGAAAACCTTTTTGTGAGTGCCTTGCTGAAGTCTAGGTGCGGTTTCTTTCCTCTTTTTTGTGTGCCCGATGATGAGCATTTTGAAAAGCAACATGGAATCTGAATGCATGAGCAAATCTATTTGGGCACCTGCTTCTTGAAAGAGAGGAAGACAGAGAAGAGGATAAATGGCAGAAGCACTACATGATTGCTGGAAACAGCTCTTTTCACATCCATATTTTTCAGAGTGATCTTTTCTAGTGGTAACTGTTTTTCTTTTTTCACTGCTGCTTTTCCAAAATTTGCTTTTCTAAATGGAAACTAGTTAAACCTTGTGGCACTCGTGAGATAAGTAATATGGATGGTATGGTCCAGTTTGGGCCTGTAGATCTGTTTGTAGATAGAGCTACAAATGTGCTCACCAGTAAAATCTTTATGCTTAGGTTCTGTGCCAGAAAAAGGGAAGTAGAGAAGTGTGTGGGGTCCACCCAGGAGACTGATGGTGTAAGTTGCATGAGCTTACACCAGTTCCTCAGCAAAGCTCCTTCCCATCCTGGTGAACTTGCACCTGATGAGGTATCTTATGGCATTTCTACCTTTCTTGGTTTCTGTAATTTTTTTTCCCTATCTGTGTTTGAGTGGCAATGAAAGGTGAAGGAGATCAGGACGCTGCAAAGGAACCTAAATCCCCCCCGTGAGATGACTCCAGCCCCTGGCAGATCTCTGGGGAACCAAACGGCTGTTGGGTCTGTGATGGTGGAGAGCTGACCACACTGGTTCTTCAGGGATGGGGAGGACAGCTCTGACATGTTCCCCAAAAGAAGAATTTAAAGGAAGCATCATGTCTGTCCTCTCCCATTTGTTCCATGTTATTAGTTTTCCTGTGGGGATGGTCAAGCTTATTCAAGACTATATGCTACCATGGCAGTAGCAGAACATGGCTGCTACTTCCTAATGTCCGTTATAACCTGGTCTAGGCTGAGCTTTGGAGTCCAGGTAGGGCAAATATAGTCCTAACTGTACTGCCGACTCGATACTTGGTTCTAGCTCCACACTGTCATGGCAGCGGTGCTCCACTCCTTAATAAAGGAATGATACTACCTACTTCCCTACGCAATATATTTAGATTACTGTGACAAACAGCTGCACCTAAATTCAAAGTGTTATTATAAAATCTTAGCACTAGTAATAAAGAAAAGCACTGCACCCAGCTGAAACTGTAAAGAGAATTTAAATAGTGTTGCAATTATCTCATTTGTAAATTGAGCAGGACACTGCTGGTAGCAAATTTTATGTAAAGTGTTGTAGGGTTTTTAAATGACCATAAGTAGTCAGGGCATTTGCTCTGAGTGTATTGTGCAAGATGGAATAAATGGCGGAATGATTTGGGCTTTTAAAACTAGGCTGAATAAAATGCTACAAGATATCCTGCATGGGTGGGCTCACTCTGACAGGCAGATGCATTCAGAAACATAACGTGTCTTGTATGGCTCTGATTTATATGACTCTGTGAAGGTGCCTAAGGGCTGGTTTACACACAAGCTTGCACTGTTTTAATTAAACCTGTTTTCAGTCCAGGATTTTCAGTTCAGAATAAAAGTTACTGTCATCAAGACAGCTAAAAAATGTCAAGCTCTGCTTTATTCATCCCACTGTAGGTGTCTAAGTGAAGTGGCACAGCTCTGCAGGTACTGTACACATGGAAAATAGAGAGGTAGGCTCTTCCAGAGCAAATGCCCTGAATTCCTTCGGGAAGGGGTTTAATTCTCTCCACTGACTCCAGGGCATGAGGAGAGGAAGCCCATAGCTTAGGCAACTGGAATGAAAGACCCAGAGAAGATGATGTAGTATCTCCTCTCATTTGTGCAATTTTCTTTTTTCCTGTCTCTGATTGTCCTTTCAGTGTTTATACCCAAATTGCCACTGTCAGGTGGAAATCAGAACCACAAACACAAATGTTCTGGAAAAGACATGAAGAATAGCCTGGAGAAGAAATGGGGAATAATAATAGCTTACTAAAATATCTGCAGAGAAATTCAAGAAAAAGTGGGGAAAAAAGAGGAAATAAAAGAACAATTAAGAGGTGCAGATAATGACTTCAGGAAGATGTGGCTGGAGGTCCTGTGAATGGAATATTGAGGCATTTTTGACTACATTTGTTGGCTGAGCCTTGAGTTTTCAGAGACGTCAAAGGGAGTGAGACAGGCAACTTCATGGGATTTTGGCACATAATTTTCTTTCACAAAAGCTTGCCTTAGATACCCAAATGAAAGTATATTCTGTTCATGTACATTTATATTAATGTATATATGCACATAAACCACATATATATATGCATAAACATATATACTTACATATGTATATACACCACATGCAAAATACAAAATGTATATTCAATCGGTTTATGTGCATGGTAATTGGGTACCCATATACATCTATACCTCCCTCCCCTTTATATAAGTACAACCCTAAATTAACTAGAGTTTCTAGGAAAAAAAAAAAAATAGCAGTTAGACACCAAAAATGCCACTTGGACTATTAGCACTGAATTCTTAACAGAGGGATTCAACATCCCCTCAATCACATCCTGTGAGTTTGTTTAGCTCTTGGAGAAGCTGTGAGCTCCCCGGTTTTCCTCAGTGGTTTAAATTCTGCTTGTGCAGATGACCAAAGGCTCTGGGTGCCCATCTCCTGCCTCAGCTTATCTAGGATTTGTAAATGAAGTTGCATCCCTGGGTCTGCTCTGGCAGACATGATCTGAGCCACCTGGCTGGTGCAATGGGCTTTGCACAAAATACAGAGCTCAGAGACGTAGAAATAACCTTGAGATTGGAGCACTAATCTCAGAATCATTACACTTGGATTCAATCTTCTGTTTCAGAGGTTCACATTTATGTTGCCTCATCGAAAAAAACTAGTAGCCAGCACTTCTGGAAGGTTTTTTCTGCTCCTGAACCAAGGCCACAGCAGTGTCCGCATACAGGAGTGCTTGTGGTCAAAGCCAGTGGCAATGTCCTGCATTCCTATTGCTCAGGGCAAAGCCCCTCGATACTGGCCTTCAGACTCCTCTGGACTCATTGTAGCCATAGTATTTTAAGTATCTAAAATAAAGAGCTGAAGCTAGCTGGAGCTATCTAGAACAGCGCTGGAGGACTGAACTTGATGCAGTCTCACCCATGCCACTGCTGAGGTCTTAACCAGGAGGGTTAAGAGTAGGAGGAAACAAGTTTAGCAGAAAATAAGTTGTTTTACTCCAAAGGAGGATCCCAGGCAAAACTACAACTAGACAGTCAAGGCATTGGAGAGAAACGAAGAAGTAAATCCTTTGGCATTTATAGCATTTGTGTCTAAGCGCTACGGGAGTAGAAAGAGAGCAGGAAAGAGAGCCTGAGTTTGCAGCTTAATGGGTTGGGATCTTGATTATGAGATTCAGTTACAGATAATTTACAGTTCTCCTTCCTTATGAATAAAGTTTATCATCACCCCTGGACAAAAAAGGTAGAAAATATCCACCAGGGCGATCAAAGGTAGCCAAAAGTCTGGCCCAGCTATTTTGTAGAATAAGATACTGCAGTCTGTGGAGGGACCGACTGGGAAAAAGGGTATAGAAATACTGAACACTGTAGAAAAAGTGAATAGACAATAATTACTTAATGTAAAACCCAGTGAAGTTGTCTGGGAAACTTATAACAAACAAATTCAGTATTTTCACATCATTAAATTATGGAACTCGTTGTCACGGGATACTGGGAGAGCCCAGACTTAAATATGATTGGTGGTGTGTGTGTGTGTGTGTGTGTCAGATTTGTGGGGAAAATATCTCTTGCAGCCTACTCAAGCTGTAATAGAATGTCTGTTAAACAGGAGGATCTGATCTAACCTGTGGCTGAGGAAGACCCTAAGCTGCTGATGGAGGGAAGCAGAGAAGGTTTGCTATTGATGTATTTTTTCTTTCTTTCCTAATGTCTTCCTCAAAGCTTCTGCAATTGGTTGTTGTCAAAAACAAGAACTGGGTTAAACATGCCTTTGGTCTATTCAGTGATGCTCTTCTTATGTTCATGTAAAAGAAATCACAGATAATCTTGAGAAGTGTTACTTTTAATGCTGGAAAAGGAATATTTCACATATTTTTCCTGTTGCCTGGATAGTGCAGCATACTGCCATGCATGAAGTGTGCCAATAATCCCATTTAACTCTCCTTATTCCACAGAGGATTCAAATTCAAGACAACAGCTCCAGGCGCTTAAAATACCATGTAGGAAGCCCAAATAAAGGACAGTGATCAGAAAAAACCCCTTCTAAGCTGCTTGGGCTTGATTGAAAAGTTCCTGCTTATGTCCCAGAATGTCACTGATATTTTGGAGCAAACTCCCTTGGTGTCTACATCTTATGATGGAGGTCCAGCAGTTATAATTGCTGGTTTACAGCAAATGATGGGACACAGGCAGTTTAAGCCAGTCTGAATGCCACAAGAGGAAGACTATTCCTACTTGTTGCCCCTCTAATCATGGGCACACGGACCCATGACTTCCCCGTGCAAGCACAGGCATTTTTGTGGCTGTACAGTCAGCTCGATCAGCGAGACGACAACCAGATGGCTACCTGAGTGCTAATGAGCAGAAATGTGGGGCACAGGCTAAAATCACTATTTTTTGAGAGCAATGAGGCTTTATATTGGCTTAGACCACTTGTGAAAGCATGTATACCATCTCTCATAAAATCTAATTACTCAGCTTGCTTGGGCCAAGATGAAGTTGTTCGGATGACACTGATTTCAGTTAAGAACTTGTGGAGTTAATGATCATTTATACAGTACATGCTGTGTGGAGCATTTGGTCAGGAAGTGGAAGGCCAAGGATTTAAATTAATGTTCACAATGTTCAGATTACGATGGGGGATTGTATAGCTGAGAAGGATATCCTTGCTATAAGTCAGATGATATACTCTTAAGAAGATCCCTGACATTCTTCCTGTTTAAGGCAGGTGTGAAAAATTGACGGAGTCAGAAGAGGTGAGACAGAGTATATTTCCAGCTTAGACTTTAGGTGCCTCAGCAGGGGATGGAAAAGCCTCTTTCTTTTCCCTGGATGATTTTTTTCCCTCCAGTGCTGATGTAGGATAGGATGCACACACAGTACTATGTAACTTCAGCTGGCTACACAGTTGTCCCTATTGCAAGGCACAGAATCAGGCTCTTTTGCTGTTCTTCCTTTGGGTGCCATGAATTCTGCATGCCTGGCTGCAGAAAAATTCAGCTTGAACAGATGTGGAGGCATCTTTCTACCCAGGTGAGCCTACAGATGGCAGTTCATGCACCCTCCACTACTTCTGGGAAGTATAAATTCAAACCCTTTTCATCTGAGGAAGACACCAAACTCAGCTTTACCATTTCCTAGATAAGATTTTGTGCAAATGAGAGGTTTTGCGGTGGCCTTCTCCTCAAGGGAAATCCAAAAGCTTAAGCCAGGATGCGGTTTCAGGCTCTGAATTGCACGCTGACAACCGTGTCCGAGATAAGTGCTCTAGCCTAAGCAAGGGGCAATGTTTCAGATGCATCCTTCTCTTTGGCTTTGTGGCAGCAGGCTGCAGCGTAGGAACCAAATCAGCTCTCGTTTTTGTTGAAGGGAACCTGAGCACCTGATGCATCCGACCGGAGCAAGGCACCCGGGCATGCCACCACTGAGCCTTGCACTACAAAACTGCCCGAGCCGAACTCATGCGAGTGCTGTCTGCCAACATGGGCCCCTTGCTCACACAGGAGGAGTGGAAGAATTTTAATTAACCAGATTCCAGTTACTGTAACACCCCAGTCCAGGTTTTAATTGGGTCTTGAGTGTGTCCCCTTGAGTGCTGAAGGCTACAGCCTGCTCAGGAAAGCCTCGTTCGTGACTGTCACTCACATAGAAAGAAGACCTCAGCTGTATTAGTACATGTGGAAAGTCTTCCCAGTAATGGAATGGACCTGTGAGTAAGCTTTCAAAGAAATTTAATTGCATGTAAGGCTACCTATTTACCCAGAAAATGAACCTAAAGGCAAAGAAGTTTAAAAAGAGCTATGCATTTTTATGTTAGGAATAAAGCCAAGTTCAGCAGTGTAGTGAAGATATTCCTGTGACTCACTTAGAGGAATTTTTTAAAAAAAGGGATGTCTATTTGGTGAATATTTATATTTTTTTAAATAATGGTAATTAAAACAGTAAGAAAAGAGGTGGTGGGAGGACATCATATAACTCCTCCTATTCCTTGGATGAAAATCACAAGCTTCAAATACTATCATCAAAGATAAAAGGCTTGTTGTGTTGGCAACTTTACAGTCGCTTTTCAAGCCTGTCAGGTAGTCATGCTGTGGCATCAACCATTGTTCTTCCGGAGGCCTCCTTCTTCTCTGACTTGATGGGAAAGAATCTGTCATCTTTTAAATGATATTCCCTTCCCAAATTAAAAGGAGGGCAAGAATTGGCAGATGCCTCTTTAGGTGAGAGAAACCATCTATTATTTATATACCTCTTTTAACCCTGCTGCTGTTACATCTGATTGCAGAAAAACCCAACAAGGTGCCACCCATAAAAAAACCACCCTCACAACATTGAAAACGCTGCTTTGTATTGTATTAAAATATCGGAAATGCAAAGCTCTACCTTGATGTTGGGATCAAGGGAGATGCATTTGTGTTGCTGCAGTCATGAGACAGAACCCATTCTTTTCAAAGTAATTGGCTGCCTGCTGTCAGAAGTCCTGAGGAAAGTTTGGCATGTTTGTGCAGAGCTGCATTGTCTTACTGTATTTATTTAGAATAGGATGCTGCCTATAGCTGGACCTCTTCAATCTGAAGTAAATGTCTACCCACAATCCAAATTCTGAGTTTTGAGTATGTGCATATGCACTTGATTACACCGTGCAATGTATTTTTTCTGGTTTTGTGCCTTTATGCTGTTTTGGTTGGGAAGACAACTAAAAAATACCGCTGCAAACGTGGAGCAAACTGAATTCTAAAAGATTTCCACTTCAAAATTTACAACAGAGACTTCTGAAATCCTCATTTAGAAAAGTTTTGGAGAAGAGATGTGGCCTCAAAGCAGCTCAAATGCCTCATCTCTGTCTAGAAGCTCAGAAATAAATCTCACACACCATCTGGCAGGGAAAAGTAGCAGACTTAGACTGTGGAGAGGAAACGAGCCATTGACCAAATGTTTCCCACTTAAGTATCATTCAATGGATATCTGCCCCCTTCTCACCCAGAGAGCTCAGATTACCCAGTGAACCTCTTTGCCACAGTATGAAATGTGTGTGTATCCAAGAAGCGAGCTTTCAAGCAAAGATACTGATAGCCAATAGTTTAAAAAAACAAAAACAAAACCCACAGCAAAACAGTTGGCTAGTTCCAGTAAAACTTCATATGATAAAGAATACAGACTAGAGCTGAAGTTTTGCATAAAATCACAAAGCAATTATAATCAAAAGGAGCTTGAAGAGATATGATATGAAATCCTGGCATTCCCCCGGGATAAAACAGTCCTGCAGGGCTCTTCCTGACTCATGAGTCTGTACTGAATTGAAGGAGGAAAATAGGACATATCAGCTGATAAAACAGATAAAGAAGTAATAAATTCTTAGTATTATGGACCAACCCGCCTCCTGCTGTAAATGTGTTTCTCATATTGAAGGGACATATTCTGCCCTCATCTCCACCCTGAATCATTGGATTTTTGAAATGTAGCCTAGAAGTAAAATGAAAACCAAAGGCTATGTCTGGTATTATTAGCATCTAAGTAGCATCCAGACTTATTTTTCATGGTGAGACAAGGAGAATATCAGTATTACTGTTTCTTGCACATACACAGTTGGGGTTTTTTCATATTATGAAGTGAGTTTCTGGACTTTGAGCTCCAGAAATTCAGGAAAAATATATATATGCATATGACAAAATTTCCCTCATCAACCAGCTGCTCTGTACCTTTCCCTAATTTCAGCTATCTAAAAATAAATAGTCTAACTCTGGGCTAGTAATCTAGACACTTCCTCTATTGAATGGAGAGCAATAGGCATCTCCAAAATATGACACATCTCAGACCATGCTAACTAAATGGCTGGGTGAATCATTCCCTGTCATGCCCATCCTGGTACAGATACTTTCTAGGAATTGGATGGAGACTACCAGGCACTGAAGGCTGCACAGCAGACATAATAATTTTGGTTCCAAATTCAGGTCACTACTATGAATCTGGTCTAGATCCAATTAGTGACCTGCTATAGAGGTGAAAGTCTGAGTAGCCCATTGGTAATTCCCTGAGTTATTTGGTCTCCCAAAGCAATTTTGTTTAGCTTGAAGCCTGTTCTTCCAAACTACTGATTTATATTTTAGCTGAGTGCAAGCAGGATTTTAATCATTAAATGTAATAACAGCATTTGTTCTTATAGGGTAAAATCAGTTCAATCCATATCCAGTAAAGAAGCCTGAGTAATTGAAATAGAAGCACACTACTCCATCCCTTCAGGCATGTAACAATAATAGCTAATAGTAAAAGATGATGTATCTCATCCCCTTAGAGACACTTGAGTAATTTGTAGGCCGACAAAAAGATCATCTATAGTAGCTATTCAAAGTGCGCAAGATGGTTTCTGTCTATTTGTACCTCTTGATTTACGCTTTGGATTGTATTACTAATCTCTGGGGGGGGGGTGGCTTTGCACAGGATATCCGTAACTAGACAAATTACACATACACGCTTACACATTCTCACTTGTGCCCACACTCACTCACATACTTTTCCTCTCATAAAGACCATACTGTAAAATCAATTTTTTGTGATAACAATTTGAACTCTATAGAATAGAACATGTCAAAGCAAGGGTGTTTATTTAAATGCTTGAATTTCAAGATGGTGTATCACTTTTTCACTTTTGCAGTGGTAAATGTATCAAAGCAAATGTACTTGTGCTCAAAAAGGAAAAAACCCACAAATCTGGTAACTGCTGCTGGCAGAATCTAACTGCTGCTTCTGCGGTGAAAATAATGGAGCCAATGTATTAAGAGCAATAAATCACTAGCTACCTAGAAGGTAACAGCCCACTTTGCTGGACACAGCTGAAAGGTGGGACACAGTTTGCCTGATTCAGGCACTGATTCACACCGACTCTTTAGGTGATTATTTCAGTTGTGCTGCAGTACGTTTCTAAAGAGTGCTGTATAACCCAAGGGCAGAGATAGATGACACTGAAGGTTTCAGGGGCAGAACAATTCCAGGAAACTGAGTTGTCTATTCCTGGGAAAGCAGGTTTCCTCCTCAGGAGGTCTTAACCGGCACCTACCTCTCTCCAGGGATAGAGAATCTTCCCATAGAAAAATTGCTTCACTTGGCAATTTAAACGTGGGTACAACTGAGGCATCCAAGTTAGCTGGATTAGATCACTCTCTATTATGAAACCCAAGTACTCAGGTGGGTTCTTGACTTGCTGTAGACCCTTCGCTATTCTGTGGATCCATCCAAGCAAAAGTATTTCCCTTTGCCCAATTAGATTGTGGAAGCTTTTGGAAGATTCCTTTTCTAATTCAGAGATGTATACCATGTATCATCTTGTTCATCGTTACCCATACTCTTATCTAATAGCTTAATTAGTTTTCTAAGAGACTACATAAACAGCTTGCTTCCACAGTACCTTGTTATGCCAGCATGGGAAGGGAAGTCTGCATGTGGATAGAGGAATAAAAATGAGAGTGCAGGCTTATAGTCAAGAAAAGCATAAAATGGAATAAAGAGTGATTCATTTGGGGAAAAATAAAAAAGCATGTAGTCAATGAATTTAGATGCCTAATTTAGGTGTGAACAAAAGCAAAGAAATGGGTAATTTTGAAAATACTTGAAAATACAAAGATGGAATGCTTTTTTAGGTTGCATGTAAAAAACCAAGACTGTGGCATGGAGATAGCAGTCTCTCTGGGTGACTTTCATGTCACCTAATTCTAGGGGTTGGGTACAGGTCCAGGTTAAGGCATTTAAGGTTAGATTGTAAGTAGGCCTTCCACATGCAGGTGAGGTTACCTGAGATTCATTACAGGCAATGAAGATTTCTTCTAACCAGTTGTCCCCATGCAGGTGTCTGCTACCACTTGAGAAGCCCTAAGGTGTTGTGCTTGGTCTCCAGCTCCTCTCAAACAGTCAATGGGTCCTCCACAGGTTCCTTGGTTCATTTGCCATCTGCATCTGGGAATCTCAGGTATTTTAGGGTGTCTCGAATTGCTGCGGGTGATGGCTTAATATAGATAACTGAATCCTACTCAAAATGTATTTAATACTGGTGGAACCAAGTGTACTGAAGTGATAGGCAGGACAGTCTGCATGAAGGAGTCCGTCTACCAGAGAAAGATGGAGTTGTATAAGGAGCAATGAAATAATTAAGAAAGAGAAAATTCTGACAAAACTTTCTGAAGAGGGAATGCTCTTAGGATTATGGAACAGTCTTGCTAGGGAAATTACATCAGCACCTGGCACTTTAAAATTTTGATAGCATAAAGCAATAGCAAAAGTGAGTTTCAACTCATTTGCATTGTAAATACTCACTTTACATAAAGGTCTTCTGCTCCCCCCTCTGATAACTGTATTTGTCCAAATTATTTATTGCAAATGAAATATGAGATGAATTCAACTATTTTTCCCTGTTTATAAATCATTTTCAAGCTCATCTTAATTTGTATGGAAGTATTCATTGCGCATAAGTATTTGCCAACTAGTTTATGAGGACAAATTACAGATGACAACTTGTTCGTGAACACTTATTTCAACTCTTTATTACTCCTGAGTTGTGATTAGTCATCCATATCACATGGTATTGAACTGACTGTTACTTTTTAATCAAGAAAACAATGATTAATGATGGCAATTAACTGATAATGAGAAACAAGAATAATGTGAAGTTCAGGACTCACAAACATTTTAAAACAAACCAGCAAGCATTCAAAGACACATGGGCAACCAATACTAGTTTCCTATGAGTATGAGCATGACTAGCTTAATATGTTCATTGATGAAACATGCATCTCCTCCAAGTATTATTCTTAAAAATTCATACTGCCATTGCTACATCCAAAAGTAATTTTGGGATAGCACTTAAGTAGTTTGTTGTTCCATGTTGTATTTGCTCACTTTGCACATGAAGGATTTTATTAACATTGTATTTCCCCCTGTGGCCTGCAGTACTCTTTGATGTAGTCTTTTGGGGTATTTCTGAAGTCTGGTCCTGCACAGTATGTGTTAATCCCCAGTTTTGATCCTTGCTGGAGCTATACCAAAAAATAATTAAAAAAATCAACAAAAAAAGACAAGAAGCAGCTGTGTGGTTTGCAGACAAATACTTATTATTTTGAATTTACTTGGTGGAAATAGCCACTGGGAACCCTGGAAGAACCTTGTTCCGGGCTATAAGGAGCAGAAGGTGTCACTGCTCAAAGAGTGACTGATGCTTCGTGGTTATGGCAGCAGCAGCTCCAAGCACTGTCATTTGAGTACCACTGCACTAGCAAGTATGTGGCAGAAATAAACTCGCCTTGGCAGCGAGGTGGATGAGAGTACTTTGTGTATCTTTTAACGGCTCTTCTTCCTCTGATTTCAGAAAGAAACAATACATAAAACACTTAAATCTGTGAGATTTCTGTTAACGATGTCTCTGTTGATGAAGACAGCTTTGACCTTTTTTCAAATTAGTTGGGGAGGGAAAGTGGAGCAGAATATTCATTTACAGTATCTACAATCTCTCTATTTACAGAGAATCTCCTTTGATCAGCCAAGCTATGAAAAAAATCCAACCTGATTACGTTTGCTAGATGACAAAAATCGAGAAGAATATGGAGCCACCAGGGAAGCAGTGGAGCAATTGGCACTGGGAAAGCAGGGTGAAGTCCTTCTCTCTCACTCGTTTAATGCCCAGTATATTGGGATCAAAACCCTGTGAGCTTTGACAGAGGAGTCGACTAGATCATGAATCCATTGCAGCCAGTGGAGTTAAGGTGATCACACCAACCAAAGTTTGGCTTAGCAAGCTGCAAAGGCAAACTTTTGTTGCCTGGCAGTTTTGAAGAGTGATGGGCAATTTAGGCAACAGAGCAAATGAAGTCTGTTTTCCTAAGGATTTTTTCCACAAAGTTGGATTCTCTGGGGTCTAATAAGGAGGGAACACCAAGAGAAGCTTCTCCAGCAGCTAAGGCATTCATAATGGCTCTCTCCCAGGTTGATTCTCTGGTGTGTAGTAATGTATGGGCCTATGCTGCAGCCTTTCCCCCTGCTTTCAAGCTGTCCTATTTATTGTAAGAATATAATGTTTTGGGACTTCTACTTGACTCAAATGTAGTTGTAACTGATGAATGGATTTGGAAGGGACTGGCAAGGGGCAGAAGAGTGAATGCACAGACAAAAGTATAGACAAAATAAATGTAGAATGGCTAAAATCATGATCAGTTTATATGCATTTTCATAGGCAGGTAGTATTGTGGGATCATAATTATAAAAAGACTTGGTTTAATTAGGTAAAAAAAAAAGATATGTACACTTTCTTTCTGTAGATATATGAGCAGTTCAGTTTGGCAGGCAGGCAGACAGCCTTAAACACAAAAAACCCCTGCCATGCACCTTCCCCCTGAATAGGTAGAATAGATGAAATGCTGCAAACACAAAAATTGAAGCCCAGTTACAGAGTAGGTATTTCTGAAGCATCTCTCCTTCACAGACAAGTGAAGGGGTCAAGTACAACGGACCATGAGTCAGATGAGCAGGTGTTCTCAGCCACCCCTAAGCTATGCAAAGGGCATACACCTGGCTGTACTGTGCCATGGCTCTGCCTGCCTGATCAAACCAGTGCAGTAGCATACTGGTGAGGGTGGCTGATGGCAGGAGCCTAGGGAAGATGATAAGTTTGGTATAAGTAGGTAACTGATATTCCTGAATATATTGGCTCAGGCTCCACCAAGTCAAAGTGCCAGGACTTCCTCCACTGATGATGGGAGTGCTGTCTGTAACAGCTGTTGGTAGTCTTTTCTTCCATGGATTTTGTCTGTCACTTTTTGAAGCTTGCTGAACTTTCAGCACCTGTACTATCCTGTGACGGGGTTCCTCAGTTTACCTATTTATGGTGCAAAGAAGTATTTGTGGGTGCAACGCCAGAACTTCTTCCCTGGCCCTGGCTTGCTGCCTTGACTTCCCTCAGACCTGCTTCATCACTGCAAACCTGTCTGGTAGTCACTGGGCTCTCGGATGACCCTTGGTCCCCAGACCTGCTCTGCTTGGGTATCAAGGGACTGTGTCCCTGTCAGTGAGGACACTGCCACGGTCCCCTCCCGCTGCGGAGCAGCCCTGGCTGTGCCCTGGCAGTGTCCCCCTCGGGCTATTTTGGACCTCTTGTGTGCTGGTTCCCCTGGACACTCTTCGTTTTTGTCTGGGAAAGGAGAGTGATCAGTCAATTCATCTTTACAGGATTTTGCAGACTTAATTTCTCTTTGTACCTCAATTTCCCCATCTATAAATCAGGAATAAAGTCCTTGCTTTCCTCTGTAAAATCGTTTATGATCTAAAGATGAAAAGTGTTACGTAGGGGCTTCCTAGGCCTAGACGTTGAGAAATCTCCCACTGAAACTACTGGGGGGGAGACACCTATGTACCTGTGTGGAACTGGTTCCTACTATAGCTACGTTATTGTGATGGGGAGTTAATTTTCCCTAGCTTCAGTAACCTAAATAATAGGCATTTAATATAAATTAGTCAACTGAGATACATGAGTACTTTCAGCCCACCTTATAATCCCCATGGTGTCCACAAAGAGAACTTAAATTAATTACTTAGATGGCCAGACCTAACTGGTTGTTTTATGCTAGGTGTCAGAAAGTTAATGGCTAATTTACTTGTGTCCAGACTGATGGATCCAGTATTAGCCTTTGCTAATAAGTAAAGTATTTGGTTATAAATCATTAGAATAACCAATACTGTCCTGCTGCAGCCTTATAATGCTGTCGGTTTAGTGTGGGTCTGAAAGGGCGCTTTAGGTAAAAAAGGCTTAACAGATCAGAGATAAAATGAAGGTGATGGAATTCAAGAAATCATCTTCTGTATCTAGTCCACGTATCAGTTAATTCTGATTCTTCCTTAATTTGCACCAGGTTAAAGAAATGATGCCTTTGAATTGATAAAGATGATTTGTTCCTACTCTGCTGCGCTTTAGTAACCTCAACTATATTTTAACCTGCCATGAGGGTACTGAATATACAGCGTATTTAGCTCTGTGTGAACCTGAATTATCTTCTTGCAATACACTTTATCAAAGAGATGAGTATTTTTACCGGTATCTTTCTTTTTAGCAGGCTGAACCCTCTGGTCCTAATCACAGAAGAATGTAATATCAAAGATTTTAATAAGAATATGAGATAATATGACATGGAGACATACCTCATTTGTACGCTTTTGGTTTAGATTGATCACCCTGCTTCTGTTTCAAGGCATGATTATAAAATTAAAACAAACCCCCAGAAACTACCCTTCAGCTTTATTCCTCAAATATATCAGTTACCTTCTTAACGGTTTCAGTTCCTGGTGTTTAAATCTTGAAGCTATTGCACATGAGAGCACGCTGCCATAAAAAAACCTACAGAATGTGCAGATGGTTGAGAAATGCAAATTGTTTTCGGGTTTTACAGGAACCTGCACCAGGGATAAAATCAAACAGAGATTGTTTACCTCACGGGGAAAAACAAAGGAGTCAAAGAGCAGGAGTTTTCAAGGTCTCGCAGAAGTTTACGCTCCCGTTAAGACCAGCTCGCTGCTCTACATTCGGGGAGCCTGGAGCAGCCTCCCTGCAGCTCCATTTGTTCGCAAAAACATGCTAATGACGGTTTCGCGATTAGAGCTGGCGAATATGACACGCGTGGAAGGAGATTTGGAGAAGGCTCGAGGCGGCGGCTAAACTAAACCTGACGGGTCTGACCCTGCCCGTGGGCAGCTCCCTCCTCCTTCGGGCAGGCTCTGCCCGGGGGTCCCGTCCTACTCTTGTGGTTTTTTTTCCACAGAAAGGAGAAGAAG
The DNA here is from genome assembly GCF_929443795.1 of Astur gentilis. Taxonomy (NCBI): domain Eukaryota; kingdom Metazoa; phylum Chordata; class Aves; order Accipitriformes; family Accipitridae; genus Astur; species Astur gentilis. The sequence continues at coordinate 28,908,750 of NC_064892.1, read as the reverse complement.
GCGGCCCCGGGCCGCACCTCGGCCGGGTTCTGAGGGGCCGGGGGCTGCGGGGCGGCGTTCCCGCCTTTCCCGCCCTTCCCGGCCCTGAGGAGGCGCCGCCGCCCGCCGCCCCTCCGCTCTCTCCAAAGCAGGGCCCCGGGCTCCCTCTGTAGTCCAAACGGGGAACTGGAGACGCTGCGGGAGCCCGGGCGTCCTAAAAAACGGGCGGGCGAGGCGTTTGTGAGGGCGGGAGAGGGTGTTGCAAGTGGGACAACAACCTTGGGGGGTTGTGTGTGTGTGTGTGTCTGTGTGTGTCTGTGTGTCCGTCCTGGGGGCTCCCCGGACCACCCGTCGTGGAGAGGCAGCAGGTCTGTCCTCCCCGGGACTCCGATGGGGAGATCCAGCCCTGAGCCCCGAAATGGGCCCGGCAAGCCGCAGGGTGTGTGACCCGCGTCGGGTCAGTGCCTGATGCTGCAGGGGACACGTCTGCAGCGTCTGCTCTAGCCTGCCTGTCACTGCACGGGTGTAGCGTTGATCTTGCCTCAGAAAATGTCTTTCTTTAAACTCCAGATGTCCTCCGTTAGCACACGCCGCTTCTTTCGGAGATGGTCCGTCACAGCAGGTGCGAGAAGATAACGGGAGGACCGTGCACCTGTGGAAGTCAGCCTGTGGGGCTGTGATGCCCAGAGCAAGCGTGATCCTAGGGAGAATCAAAGAAAGTCCCAGAAGCCCTAACAGAAAACATTGCTACCTCAGGCTTGATTATGAAAAAGTAAGACCAAGAGATCAGTCTTGGACTGTTGGCCCCTCATTGCTAAAACATCTTTGTCAAAAGCATATCTTGAAATGCTACAGTAGTTGTCAGCCCTGGTGGCCTAAAAGAACACTCCTGCCTTTATCAAGTAAAAAAGACATATTGGAAAATCAAATCATTCACAGATGGGAGATTTTCTGTATAGAGCTTATAGGATAAAGCAATATTCATGATTCCTATAAAAAGGCTTTGTTCAAAGATAATTTTTGCCACTGTTGCTAGGACCAGAGACCGACAAGTAGAGCCGAGCAACTGCTTCCCAGTAAGTGCACTAGAGCGCAAAATCAGGCTGACTCAGAAACAGCCAGACGAATACAGAGGGGCTGCACGACTCCTTTTGGCATCACTTCATAAAACTAAGTTTCTGCCACTTTCTAGCTGCGACCAATATCTTCAGTCCCATTGGTCATCGGTCATTTGTGTTTCAGTACAAGTAGGAGAGTCCCCTCTGAGATCAGAGTAGGCTAAAGCTTCTCTGCAGTTTTTGTCCTCTTTCCATGGACCTTAATTTTTGCTGCTTTCTAAAGAGAAGGTTAAAGAAGGCGAATTTGGTAGTCACCTCAGAAACAGGCCGCTGGCAAATGCTGTTTGGGTGGGTGAGAGAGCTGCTAGCTTTTAAAACCACCCTTGTATTTCTCCTTTTCTGGGATTTTAAATAAATACTCTTTCCATTACCTTGTATGCTCAGAGAAAGTTAAAGAAAGGAGCTCACAACTCAGCTTTAACTCTTCCTCCTTGGTACCTCTGCAAATCTGTTCAAACTCTATCCTTAGCCAGCAGTACTATCATTAACTGATGTCTTTTAACCTTGCAAGGTTTGCCCAAGAGATTCTTGCTGACCAGTCAAGCTGAGGGGGAAGAGAAGGCCTGGTCATTTGTGTCCTCTTTGCTTTAAATACCCTGCTGGCACAGGCTGCCCTGGGTATGCCAGAAGTAGCTAAGAGCAGCCAAAAGGGACTGCTCCTGCCTGATCGACCCTGGCCCATGCTTCCCTCTCCCCTGCCCCGTTGCTGTCCTGAGCGGTCCCCAACTCTGACCTGGTGCTGTTCCAGGAGCTCGACGGTGAGCGCCAGCCCTCCTACATGCTGGAGCTGGTGGGCCAAGGATGATGGCATGTCCGCTGTGCACATCCTCATCCTCGACACCGATGACAACAGCCCTGCCTTCGCCCAGAGTGTGGTCAGGGTGGAGCTGGATGAGGATGTGCTGCCCAGCTCCCTACTGCTTGACCTGGATGCTGCTGACCCTGAGAAGGGCCCCAACCGTGAGGCTGCTGAGTGCCCGAATGACTGATTCCTCTATGCTTCAGCTTCTCTACCTGTAAACTGAGAAAAACAGATTTGTTCATCCTGTAAATATGCAGGTTATACTGCAGCTAAGTATTATGCACGTTTGTGCCGTATTTACATTCACTGTTGAACTGTTCTTTAGTTCTTGCACTTCAGTCTTTTTTAATCTGAAACTCGTTTGTGCCATGCTGATATTTAAATCTATGCAAAGGAATAAGCAAAGATATTTTTCTCCTCTAGGAGAGTCAAGTTCATGTTTCTTTTCATCCTTCATCTCTTCAGCTGGAGGAAAAGACTGCTTCCAATTAAAGATAAATATGTCTATTTCTCCAAATTAACAGTTGGAAATACTGTACTTCGTATTCTTGTGGTGCCTGGAAAAGAAAGTTTTAATGGTTTCCTTTTGGTTTTAGTGCCCATTCAGCTCCAATTCAATTGAGTGTGAAGGACAGTGGCAGAGGAGTCAGTGAATTTAATGACAGTCATTCCGGTATCAGTGGAGAAAGGCTAAAGAAGCCACCTTCAGAGATGATGGAAAACCAGGTTAGAAAGTATAAAACTTAACATCTCAGTTTTGGAGTGGAAGACATAAATGGAGGCAACGAACTGAAACAAACCTTATCGTTCTCCTTTCTAAAGCCCCTGGATGAAGAAAGGCAGGAATAGATTGAAAAGTAGAGATGTCTGACCCCCTCGTCACCAGTGTCCCTGACTCACCAGTGAAACAGCTCAGTGATGTTACACAGACATGATGAAATCACGGAGGAGGCTCAGTCCCATGCTAAACATTGTCAAACCCCAAAGTGACTGGCTTCCCAGTGCTTTTTTTTTTGGATGCTCAGTTTGGCATGCCAGAGAGAGGCTTGAGAGTAAGCAAATGCTGAGCTTTGTTATGGTTTCTGGAAGCTGAGCAGCAGAAAATGCAGACATTAGACTCATCTGGTACTCCTGAAATGTTTGGTCTATGTCTGTCCATGTGTGTTCCAAACACGTATGTCATATCTGTGTGCACTGTAAAAAAATAAATTAGATATACGAACAATTGAACGGCTGAGTGTTCAATCACGTGCATTCCACAGGTATATATTTGTTACAGCTCACTTCATACATGTGCTTGTAGGATCCTACTATAATATCTAGGATCCTAGCATAATTTTAGGATATATTTTATCTTCTGCAAAATCCACACAAAGAAATGTAGATATATTTATTTGTAAATATAATAAATTGCTTTTTTTTTGGTAGAGTAAGAACATGTAAGATCTTGCTATTCTAAGTGTGATATTGTTGATCCAAGCATACGGTTGCTAAAAATCAGCTGTTGCTATGAGAATATATTATTTGTAATTTAGTAAAACATATCAGATTGTTGAATTCTAGAAAAATACCTCATATTAATGTGAAGGACTTCAAAATATTGCTTCCTTTCCAGGCACCATATCCTCTGCAGAGGAAAAGACATACAAGGATGCAGAGAGCTATCACAGTTCTTATGCCCAACAGCTGAAAACAAGGAAAACATTTCCCCTGCATTATGAAAATGATTCCACGATTGCATATTCTACAATGCCAATTTATCAGCACATACCTCAGTTCGGAAAGTCTAATTTTCATCCCTGGCAGCCCAAGCTGAAAGAATATTATTTTCAAGTGAATATTCCTAAATGTGAAAGACTGCAGAATGTATGTGAAAGCTTTCTAAATGGTGGGCAGACCAACCCAGGAACTGGCCTGTCAAGACAGCACAGAGGATTAAATCACCCTTCACAGAACACTTTACCCCTAAGTGCCTCTGAAATAGGAACATCATTCTGAAAAAGCAGTGAAAAGATATCACAGAGTATCATAAAAATGTACTCGGTGCTTTTGTCCATGTTTATGAGAAAGTGTTGCCAACCGAGATCTGTAAATAAAATCCCAGCAAGATCAAATGTTACTTTAAATTATGGCAAAACCAATCTGTGTCTAGACAAGTCATCTTTTTAAAATCATCCTCTATACTTTGTCAGGGAAGCTAAGTGAAAACCACGTGAAAGCATGTAATTAGTGCTGCTAGGAATTAAAAAGTGAACAAACCCAAGCCATGTCTGTATACTGAAATGATTACATAAGTAAATAAAAAGATCTATGTGTACATCTGCAGTCAAATATGTCTTGAAGTACTTAATGTTTGATATATCAGATGGCCTATCTATATTTTTTTGCTTTTTAAAAATAGCATCACATTGGCCTCAGGTCTGCATCTGGAACAGTGTAGGTAGACTTTTATGCCCACAGGGCTGGGTGGGTTCTGTGCTACTACATGAGTAAAGGCTCCTGCATTAGGACTCTAAGAAAATCATGCAAATAGTGGTTCTGGAGGGATGAGGAATGTAGGTTATTGAGGAAACTATTGTACACAGAAGTATTTATATACATGTCTCTTTGTATAAGTATAGATAAAACTTTTCAGTATTTCTTTTATTGATTGTACAGGATCTGGCTGGGATGGAGTTAACATTCTTCACAGCAGCCCTTATGGTGCTGTGTTTTGGATTGGTGGATAAAACAGTGCTGACAATGCAGCCATGTTTTGTCTATTACTGAACAGTACTCGCACAGCCTCAAAGCTTCTTCTTTTTTGTCACTCTGCCCCCAAAGTGATTAAGATGGCATTGAACAAGAAGTTGGGAGGGGACACAGCCAGGACAGCTGACTTGAACTCCCCAAAGGGAATCCCCAAAGGTATATTCTATACCGTATAACATTAGTCCTACCTCAAAATGCTTGCTCTCAGAAAACACTGAAGGACTAATTTAGCACCCGTTTATGGTCATTTCAGATAAGGTTAACTCAATTTCCAATGAAAAGCACAATTTGAGAGCTGTTTAATAGAGATTTTAGTTAAAGAAGATTAATTAAAATTGGGTACAGGGCAACAAACTGCTGTTATTAGGCCAACTGACCCAGATGAAGATAATTTGAGGACAGGCTTGGGGATCTCTACAGCCAAGCTAAATAAAGAAGGAATAGAGCAAAGATTCTCTATTTGAAAATGCACACTTTCTCCTGGTAGTTTCCTGGATCATATTATAAAGAATTGCTTTTCACAGCAGAAAGACATAATTCAAGCACTTCACAACACCAAAAAAGAGAAAAATATCCAAACTATAATATAAATGATCAATGATCCAAGACCTGTAAGTTATTTTAGTGGATGAGTTAGGATGCTCTTTATGCACTACTTGGATAGCTTAAAGCACTCCAGGAGGTAGCTACATTTTGACTGCATATTCTTCTAAATGATATTCTTTTTTAGCTTTTAGTTACATTATGTCTACTTACTTAAAAGAGGCACTTTAGATTTGCTTTTTTTTGAAAATTGAGATGATTCTGGAATTAAAACCACGCAGTTAAATGCTGGCTTTTAACTTCAGATGTGCTTAGTAGGGTGATACACAGTTTCAGAAATTCTGAGATTCAGCTCCTAAGCAAAACTTCCCCAAACAAACACCAAGGCAGTTTAAAGTCTGCTTCTCAGGGAAAACATATACATACCTGAATCTTAGTCTAGAGTCAGAAGTTTGGTCCATGTCCCCCACTAAACACAGTTTTCCAAGTCACTGTGAAAATTAGATTTATGTTAAATGGGCTATTTTGTTTAGTGTTTTCAGTCCTCTTCCAAGTGTGTGTCTATGAACCCTCTTTGATAGGTTATGTGAGTGTTAGCAACCTGTATGGCACAACAGAGACCAGGGCAAGGATAATGTGGCTTGGCTGATATGTGTGTTCTACCACAATATCAATATTAAATAAGATTTGATTGTCACAGGTGTCAGCCTAGTTTATTAAGGGAAGCCAGTTTACCTGAACAAGCCTATGAAGTATGATGGTTTAGTTGCTGCCTCATTTGCAGTTGCAATGTCCCAGCTGAGACATTCATATGTTGAGAGAATGGTGGGATGAATAACTAGGATTAAGAGCCACTAGAGTCACCCCAGGGGAAGCAGCCGTCACTCTGGAACAGAACCCTTGGCCTGTTTGAAGCATATATATAACATTTGCTTTAGGCTGCTGGGGTGATTTATCTTAGCTACAATTTAGAGACCAAAGGTAATAAGTAAGGCTGGCAATTTCCATGTACAGCCAATGACAAGAAGTAGGGTCCTCTAGGGGGCAATTCAGAGCATGCAAGTTAGATGGTAAAGTAGCTGAAAATGGATGATGTGGTTACCTCCTTCTGTACCTCAATTTTCTTTATCCATTAAGGGGGAATAATAGTATTTCTTTACTTCTCTTTTCTCCTCTTACCCCACTCTTTCCTTACAAATGAATTGTTTTTCAGGTACAGCTTCCTCCAGCGGCACAAAGGCAATTTAAAATCCTGCACTTCCCATATGTACTTTGTGTCCTAGGAGCCAACACATCCTGTGAGCAGTGAACGCTGGGAAGGAATTCTGCTCTAGTATGCATGTCTTTGTATATCTTCGTATCGCTAACAGGGAAAAGAAGATAGTTTTCTGCTGCCTGTTGTATTGATACACTAGCTATCCTGTTTGTCCTTTGATGGTTGAACTGAATTGAATTGGTCTCTCTCAAGGAAGAGTTCATTTCTGAGATTTCTTGACCATGCAAACAAGCCATAAAGACCTGAAAGGAGACTTGGTGGTTCAAATCCACTCCATAAAGCCCATATCGTTGGGCTCAGCATAAAGGTGAAGGAATTCATTCTTAACCAACACAACCAGCTCATGCAGGCTCAGAGTTGGCATGCTAGGTACTATGGCAACAATATAATAAAAGTGGGGGATCAACTGCTGCCTAGCCTGTCAGCTGGTTTGAATAAAAGACACTAATTGCCAAGTGTCTGTGCCTTCACCAGATGCTCAAGGGCTCATTAACCTCAATACAATAGCAGACTCATTAGGAGGCTTGTCTATGGATTAACCATTCAAAGCTGATAGAGACCTGCATTTGCCCAGGATAGGTTAAATTAACTCCATACCTTCACATTAGTTTTACATTTTATAGAAGATGAAGGATCTTTGGAAATACGTTTCTGTAGTTTTCTTCTCTCACAGCTCAACCAGGTTTTAGGAGGCCAGGAAGGGGTTTTACTGTGGCTTAATTAGTGTGTCAAAACTGGCATCGAGGTGAATTTTTCTCTAAAAAAAAATCAGGGATGCCAGTTGTGGTTCGGTAGTTTGCTCTTTTGTCCATCTGCCTTAAATACTGGTGGAAAATCCAATGACAGTCTGGAGACATGTCTAAGATGATTGCTCTTCTGCCATAGTTGGGTTCTGGCAATTACTCTAGAGCTAACCCTGAGGCAACCTTGTCTTTAAGACACTTATAAAAGAAGCTAAAAATGGAGGCAAGGTTGAAAAGAAACTCAAATCAATTAGTTTAAAATCATGGTGACAACTCTACTTCACCATTAATTTGACCTCTCCACCAGTCTTTCTTGATTCCTTTCCTCCCAAGGGATGCCAAGAGGAACCGAAAGTATCTTTCTTGGAGGTAAGAATAACTCTGTGCTGTATGGGCTGAGAAAGAAAATTCTGGTTTATTTGGAGACATAGGCCTGAGGCTGAAGCCTCCTTTAAATCACTGAACTTGATGCAAGTCTGAAAAATGAGCAGTGATCAACTCATTATATAAATGTGGTTTGTTTGTTTAATTAGAAAATAAATCAACAGTCTATTACTTGTTGCAAGTGACCATTAAAATAAAGATTAAAATAAAACTTGTATAAACTAATATTTTTTTCTCTTTAGTATTTAGAAAGAACTTTCTGACTTAGTGTGATTTTTATTATCTTTATTCTTACTTTGCACAGAACTGGGTGGTGAAGAGTCAAGTTTGACAACCAGTGCAGATTCAAATTCAGTGTCTCTTTTGGGCAGAATGGAATCTCTGCCTGAGATATTGAATTCACACATACACTTTGGTTGCTTCAAAAATCAGGTGTCCTAAGTTCTTTACCCCATGGAAGGAGGCAGCTGTCTTGCAGAGGAGTTAGAGAAAGATCGTGTCTGCTTAATTTTGGGCACCTCAATCAGCCAGGCAGGCTCCCTATTTGGAGGTCTCCAAAGTTACCTGCCAGTCCCTGGTGACTATGTGGGGAGCTTAGGCATGTGCTTTAGGAGCACTCCTTCTCTAAGCACCTGGAGCTTAGGTGGGATTAAGAGTTGGTCAGATTAGTTCTCATCAGACATCATCTGCCTGCAGTCATCTTTTGGGACACCAGGATAACACTGGCAGTAATTACTGAAGACCATAGTTGCATTGCAATTTACAACTAAATTTATTTATTCTAATGTAGCATGTTCTATTGCGCTTTTTCACTCTGTGTTAATCGTCTCAATAAATCCAGCATAAGTAATACACACAGAACCCTGGCAAGGATGCAACAGCAAATGGTATCTGGTGCAGAAAGCCAACCTCAGAGGTTTAAGGAGGATGCCTTAAAGCTGAAAGGGAGCTGTTTAGAAAAAAAGCTGAAATCTGTGCTGGGTTATAGGAGGAAAACATTGGCTACATCTTTACTGGTGAATTAGGTGGTGTCAGAGTGTTTTCCTGGGCTTGGCACTTGAGCATCCCTGTTGTCAGAGTGGTCACTGGTAGAGTTTGGGCCCAGACCTGCTAGCAGCCTCTCACATAATTCCTGGGCACTGTTTGGGAATTAGCATAGGCCAGGGGTATTTCCAAGAGGCACATTGGATGTGACCAGCCTGTTCTGGAGAGCAAGAAGGCTGAACCCCGTGTGGACGCAGGCCCTTTCGCACCAGCTGGCCTCGGTGCCTGAGATCAGTCCCAGGTATTTTTAGCTTACTGAGGTGGACACAGGCTCTCGGTGACTGCAGGTTTAGATCCTGAACGGTACAGATATCCCTGAAATGATGCTCTGCTTTAGTGCAAAGGACTGCAGTGATCCTAAAGTGACCCACAATCTTTTGCTATCAATTTCAGAGCCTTCACCTTTAACGCTTGGTTGATTTGTACACCTCTGCTCCTGCACTGGTATGCCAACAGAGCATTAGCTGTAAAGTCCCCCGGTACTGTCCTCTGATTTCAGTGGACATTTTCAGTAAAGAAATCACAAGCTAACTAAAGCCACAGGTAGGAGTTTTGAAAGGGACAACAAGTAGTATTTTTTTCAACTTTGATGTTGCTTACAAGCAAAACAATTGCTTGTGGATAGCAGTGAGACGGCTCTCCTGTAACAAGTTCTGGATGACGCCTGACAACGTTTGTCTTTCAAAAAAGGCAGTTATATATTTCTTACAGTAGGATATTTGTTTCCTGGTAGGAAAGCTAACAGAGAGTTTCTTTCTCATTCTTGTGCACAAGTAAATATATGTAGGTAAGTTTGTTTGTGAATGATATGACCTTCATTCACTCAGACAGGAGCAACCTCATGTCTTAGGAAAAGGCTCTGAAGTATTCTCGAAAGTGTAAACGATGACTGTGCTCTACCCATCTAAGGAGATGGCTTCTGTCAAGCCATTGATTTTTCTCAGCCCTTTGAATGATGGCTTGAGACTTTTTGCTGTGTTGTAATTAGCCAAGGAAGGAGCAAATCACTTTTAAAGTTAGTCCATACACTCATTTGCTATTTCTGATATGCATGAAAATTAATTACAGTTTGAATTTACTCAACTCAAAGAGAAGCTAGTGAATCACAATTTGCAGTTCATTGAATAAATGTCAGTTATTGATTTCTGTGGTTGAATACTAGTGAGGTAATGCCATGTTTGCTACTCATTAGAGGTGGCACAGCACAATATATCATAAAATGTAATTAGGGGAACATCAATCATTTAAAATATGCAGCTAAGATTAACTGTATTGCTATGCACGCAGGAATGAAAGGGCTCATTAACAACATAGCGTAATGTGACAGCAAGAGAGAACTTGATTTTCAAAACGGAACCTTCCACTGTGTTGAAGATCATGACAAGCCTCTTCTTCATATTTTAATTAAGATTTTAATCTGATTTTGCTTCTGCTGCTAGAACAGATGAAATTTCATGCATGCCATTTTGTCAAAAATATTTATGGTAATGTTCGTTAAGTGTTGATTAATAGAACTTCTCATTAGGGCTCTTTTAAGACTGGGCAAATGTCTTTTTGAATGGGATATTCAGTTCATCTTTGCCAAGATCTGAAATGCAGTTGTTTGATCGCAACTTACTCCAACAAATCTTCATGATTTTTTGATATCTCACTTGTACAGAGAGGCAGTGAGTCATGACAATGAGAAGCAGGGGGGGAGGGACAAATCAAAGCTTTACCATGCTGTGAGGGAACTTCTTCAAGGTGCTACTGGAAGAAAAAAAAGTAGATGAAAAGCTAGCATCCTAACACCCTTCTACTTCTTTCTTCAGCAATGCAAGTAAAATTTCACTAAGGGTGGTTCTTGCAGCTCTGTAAAGCACGATTCTAGTCTGTGAGCTGTTAGAAATGCTTGAAAAGTCGAAGGCCTGTAGAGAAGGCTAATTTTAGCTCCCTGTGCAGTGGAGGGATCCAATTCTTGTGAATGGTGTGAGAATGATCTTTTTACCCCTGCCTGCAGAGTCCCTCATCTGTTCTGTCCTAGGCTGTTCTTTCATCTGGGCTGTCAGGCTGAAGCAACAGCTGAGGAGAGAAGTCTCCTAGGAGGAGAAACACTACCAAGTAGCTTTGCTAATTCTGCCACTTGAAAAGCTTTAAAATTTTCCTTACCTGAGGGAGCAATGGATTTTATAAGTAATCTAGTTTTAGGAAGTGTTGCTCTGTGAGCAAGGGCCTCATTATGCCATGTGCTGAATAGGAGGCAAAGACCTTCTCTAGCAGAGAATTTCTTTGTTTTTAATGATTCTTAGGTATTCAGACACTGATTGTTATCCTAATATGAAGCAAACTATACTAGCATTTCAATTCACACTGGAAGTCGTTAGTTTTCAGATATCCTTACTTGTCCTCTGCCTTTCTACTTCTAATAAGAAAGAGAAGAAATCTGGCCACAATAGAATGGCTAAAATGTGAATTTTAGCTGCATATCTATTCATTCCCTTTTTCTCTGTTTCTCTTCCCTTCTCTCAGGGCTACATTTGTGTAGGCAGCTTAACTCATTATTGAACTCTAAAAAGTTCCTTTGAAAGACTTAGTCCATGCCCCCATGCCCCAACCCCTACCCCCAGGGTCCTTTGCTCAGTTAAAGTTTAAAGCCAGAGCTAGGACTCATGGCACCAAGCCTGTCAGAGTTCAAGAAGCATCTGGATGATGCTCTTAGTCGTATGGTTTAATTTTAGGTAGTCCTGTGAGGAGCAGGGAGTTGGACTTGATGATCCTTATGGGTCTCTTCCAACGTGAGTTATTCTATAATTCCGTGATTCTAGGACTCTGGCCCTCTGGGAACACTTGGGTTGTTGCCAAGCCTGGAATCCAGGCCCCTGCCAGAGTTTTTCTGTGGATGCAAAAGCATCCAGGACTTCAGTCCTAAACCAGCTCATCTGTAGATCATGTTTTATTCACATGAAATTCAATCCCAGTAGCTATGTCTGTGTAAAAATGCTATTCTACCAGTACCACCGTGCCCTTTCTCCACCCTTTTGAATGAGCTGTCCTCCCATGTTTCTATACCAGGTTTTTCAGAACTCTGCTGGTCCCTGTTGATATGCCCATGTCTCTGAAAAGGAGAAGGTACCAAAGTCGGGAGGAAGCAGGACTGTAGATTGTAGGGCTGTAGGCTTGCAGCGTTCTCAGGCCATTTCCATCCCAAGCAGCATCAGTGAGAAATGGTCTTCTCTAGGATAATGGGTCCTCTTGACTGTATTGATCACAGACATTTGACTTTATGGCTATAAGTCTATTAACTAGATATTTAACAGAAGCTTACACACCTGTCATGCTTGTAGATACCTAGGTGGAGGACTCATGGGTCGAGTCACTTGCCTGCATGCGGGCGCGTATTGCTACTTCAGGTAGGTTAGGTACCCCCTTTGCTTTCCAGTTGCCACTTCAGCAAGGCGTGGGTCTCTGGTACTTTCCACATCACATCTGCCAGCCCTGTGCAGGAACCTGTGATACCCTAGGGCCTCTAAACTGGCTTCGGATGCGAATGTGGGGGGAACTGAATCAAATTCCTAGAGTTGGGGTGACCTGAACCCTACCCAGCTGTCTGCTGTGTTGAGGTGTTTTGAGCTAGTGACCATAGGCTCCCTTTCTAATCACATGAGTGGGTCATCTGGCCAATTTTAGATGCCTACTTGAGATGAGACATAATTTGGAAAAGATAAGTCACACTCCGGCAGTGCCTGTTTTCCACCACTGATTATTTAGGGAGCCCAAATGACTGGCTTTAATACAGAGGGCTTACATAGCACACAGCAACATTCAGTCAGGGGAATCCAGCCTGCAAATAGCTATTACCTCTTTTTCTCTCTCCGTTTTTTTTTTTTTTTTTTTTTTGCATAGCCACCTTCAGAGACGAGGGCAAACAAAGAAACAGAGTACTCGCACCGCTCACAATCTGTTGTTTCTTTCAAGAAGAGTGAAAGGGTTTGAAAAAAGCAAATGTCTTGGCAAAAGGATCCAGGGTCCACAGCAGTGCTGCAGGTTCTCCTTCCATGTTCCCACTCCTCCCCAGAGCCTACCTCATATGCATTTGGATCCTTTTATTTTAAAGAAAAGCAGAAGGAGAACCAAAGTAAATTGCAGATCCCAGAATGTTTCTTGCAAGTTGGACAGTCTTACTGTGAGATAGGACACAAATTAGTGAAGCTTGATCCTACACCAAGACAGAGCTCAGCTTCAATTTCTCAAAAGCATGTCCACTTAGACATAGCTTTCATGTGGGTGTGTAAGGCCAGGACATGTGCATTTAGCTCTCAGTTTTAGATGTTGCTACAGAATCTCAAAAACGGTTTCTGTAACACTGGTAATTTTCACCCTGTGTTTGACAGGTAAATAATATAAAGCAAAGAAGCTTTTTCAGTCTCACAAAACCTGTTTGTTGTGTCCTCACCACATACTACCCAGAATAGTCAGAAACAAAACAAAATGTCCTTTACCTGCAATTCATTCTCTGCTTTGTAGTTCATCCTCTTCCTGATGTCTCTGTCTTTTCACCTTTCAGATGTTTACTCAAACATTTACAGAAATGCCAAAGATCTGTAGATACATAAGGGCCAGACATTGTAGATTTCTGAGTTCAGTCCAAAGATGGAGCTAGACCTGAATTCAAAAGGTACCTTTGCGCCTGCAGTAAGATTTTTGTTGAGTCAAGGTGTCCTTTCCTTTTGCTTCTGGCCAGAGCTTAATCCTCATGGTGCTCTTGGTGATCTGAGCTGAAAGCATAGGATGAGCATTGGATGCCAGTGAGTTCAGCGGCAGCTCTGCTAGGAAGAAATTGAATCCACGTATCCCACCACCCAGTAAGATGATTCTAATTCAATGAAAAATAAGCATTTAATAATCATTAAAAAATAAACATTTATTGTTTGATAAAAGAGGAGAAGAAATGTCCTAGCCACAGAATTAGGGGTCTTGGGAGTAGGCCGATCAGAGGGGTTTTTTTGGAATAGAAGGCACATATGGGACATGATTTGTGTGTAAGGTTACTTGAGGGACAACATGTCCCAGCATGTTCATGCAGCCCAAAGCAGGAGTAAGAAATGCCACTGTGTCAGATCACAGGGCACAGAGTTAGGTTTTGTAATGCATTGAGGAATACTGGCTGTTACTGAGGTCTTTATACACTTTTGTCGCAGCATTGAGATTGTGCACATTTAAAGGGTTATGACTTGAGAAGGAAAGCTAGAGAAATCTCCATATCTTGGATATAAACTAGGATTAAAATAGCATCCTAGTGACTCTTGTTAGAGGACTAAGTCTGTGCTGGGACTACAAAAACCACCCATTTCCCCCTATTCTTATTCTAAGCCTATTTTTTTGGTCAGATTTTCTGGAATATTCGATGCGAAGACAGTAGAGAAAATTTTAAACAAATTTTTTAAGTTGAATAAAGTAAGTTTTAAATTGGAAAGTGTTGTGCAAGCAGAATAGGAAGTGCTGCAAGCTCTGCCTTTAATCTATCTATAACAGTATTTTACATGCGTGTGTAATGTACATCTGTGGTGTATTGGTCAATAACAGTGCAGAAAGAACTAAGTAAATTGATTGCCTATATAAATTCAGACCCAAGACAGTAATTGCATAATTAATGTGTATTACACAGCTTTAGCTGCAAACTTACAAACCTCATCTACTTAGCAATATACATTTAAATAATGTTTCAGAATTCCAGGGAGACACTACAGTGTATGAATAAAATAGCATTAATCCATGCCTAGTTGAGTTGAAAGCACAGCCAGAATATATGAATTTAAAGCAATCCACGAATGTGCCCCAGTGCTTTCTTACAAAGTTAGCCATGTAGAGAACCTTTGTTAGCTTCCTTTTTATCTTTATTTTCAAATGAAAGGAACAATTAAAGAAAGCATTTAGCTAAATAAAGAAGAAAAGGCAAGGTAAAAAAAAAAAAGATTGTGAGTCAGCCAGTCTTTCTGTATCATTCAACAGGCAGCAGACAGAAATTGGCAGCAGGCCATCTTTCTCCATAGGTGAAGGCAACAGTCTGAGCTCCACTGAACAATGACTTTTCCTAATGCATCAAAATTACAGTGACAACTGTGCTAAATAACTTTCTCCTGGAAGCGTGTGGAAGCTTCAAATGTGTTATTACCTCTCACAATTGTTCATTTGGTGAGGTAGTCTACTGGTTGCATATTGAGCTGCAGTACAGTGAACATGAATGCAGTTGGTCATGGACTTGAAAGGGAGTTTTAAATACATAGTCTGACTTTTGGAAGGTTTAGTAATTCTTAATGTCTCTCTCTGTATTGACAAGTAGATGAATTTTAAAGCATTCATTCCACTGATAGACATAGACCCAAAAAGGTAGAGATGTCAAAGACCCAGGATTTTCCAAATTGTGGTGCTGACTTTGGTCTTAGGCCAAGAGCTCAGAATTTCCAATGTCACGAAAGCACAAGTTCACAGGATAATTCAGCTTGGGAGGGACCTCAGGACATCTCTAGTTCAACATTCTGTGGTTGGTAAGGCTGGACCGCACTACCTTTAAAGTAAGAGCCACTCCTGGTTGTACTGAATTAAAACATTCGTACTAGAAAATCCCCTTTTCATGCTCTACTCACTTGCACTGTTGCAGCTGTACTGCTGTTGTCTGTAGAGGCTGCAGGGTTTTGGACCTCCTAAACATTTCAGGCTTTCCCAAGGCTGAGAGAAAATTTTTACCTGCAGAAAGGCACCCTAACATACATCCTCATAGTAAATGTGGCTTCAGAAAGGGATGAATACCTTTTGAGGGTAGGGGTGACTGAATTCCACCTTCTACGTCAGGGTGAGATGCCAGTTTTCTGGGCTCCACTGAATACTGAGAGGTTTCCATTGCCTGTCATGGAAGCTTAGACACCTCTTACATTTACCTGTGTACCTTTAAGTGTGATGATGTTGAACGAAATCCAACTTCTGATGATCAACTCAGGTGCTGAAATGCGGGTGCCTAGTGCCATTTAATATGTTATTGCATGTCCTGTGTGTCATCTAGCTTCCTGTAATGATGACAGAAAGTCTCCTACAAGGCCTGTGTCATACCCGCCAGCTTCATCTGGATGCTGTGGACATTCTAAGGCATCTCAGATGACACCAGTTCCTGTGTTCAGGCAACCAAATCAAGATCTTGATGTCTACAAACCAACCAACTGGCTAGCAATCGTGTGTGGTGTGAGTACAGAAAACTACCAGGCTAATTTTTCCAGCTGCGTGGCAAGTATCAGGAAACATTCTGAAGAAGTATCAGCTTTGGTTTGGAACCTATTTTGTGCTTTATCAATAGTAAGAGGTGTCCCACTCTCATCAGCTGCCACTTCCATTGCAGCTCCAACCAGCGTGTGCCTCTAGAACTGAGAACAGACGCTATCGTTGCTGTAACTGCCATGAATAAGATGTTTAAAGGATATGAATGAAAGATCACGCATACCTATGGCTAGAGACTTGTGATGAAGTCCGGGTTATCTACTTTCTTATTTACTAGCAAAGTATAACCAATGGCGTAACCTTGACTTGCTTTAAAAATGCCCAGTGCTGCACTATGTTTGAAGGGAGAAACTGGGTATGAGAGAATTTGATAGGTATTGGGCAAATTGCCTTAAGTATAGAGGGATTAGTCTCAGGTGACATTAGCCACCTTATGATTAGCTTAATTTTAGCTAGTCACTCATGTTCCCTCTCGAGGGAGTAGAGATTCTTCAAGAGAAGAGTGCATAAATATTGAAGACGGATTAGATGAATCTTCCAGATCCTCAGCTGATGAAACCTAGGTATCTATCTGAGACTGGTTGCTTAACCTTTCGATAGCCAAAGTCAGGTGAAGTGAGTCCCATGTGTCATATTAACCTTCAGTAGCATAAGTGAATGGACACTTTCTGTGTCAGCCTATTTGGCTGGGAAGGAATCAGATTAAGTAATAAATAAAAAAGAATTATTGACATTAAGGTAAATGGTGTTTGACTATTTAGGGTCCAATAACTAAACAACTTTTTCTTGTTTGCAGTATGAAAGCTTTTTGGAGGCTGCTGTTCTACCGGGTATTAATTTGAAAATTACATTCACATGATGACTAGATATTAACTCATGGTATTGAGATTTAATTGCCGTTATTTTCATGCAGGGGCAGGGCAAAGAGTAGTCAGGCAGCTTAGATTTAAGAGGACAGAATGCAGGGCTGAATGGAAAAATGTTATTTTCCTTGTTGTCAGGTTTTAGAACAGCAAGAGGAGATGAGAGACAAATCAATAAGTCTCACAATTGTGGTCTACATTCTCCCTCCTATTCTATTCCTTAGAATGGATTTGGCACCAGATGTACAAACCTGGAGTGTGCTAAAAAAAGACTGTGATGACTGGAAATGGTAATCTGTGTACTTTCTCCATTTTTAGGGCACCAGTGCAAGGGAATATTTCATCTGAGCTGGAACTGAAGATATAAGCTTACAAGCTTACATGATCATGTGTCAAATTTGCTGAGTCCTGTGCTGAGATGTGGACAGCTTTCTCTGTGATATGATGGAATGCAGAGGGCCAGGAGTAGAGAGAGTTTAGGCCTTTCTCATTCATATTTTGCAATCTGAGCTCAATGACACCCAAACAATGTTTTGCATAGCTTCCTTCTCAGCATCTGGATTTTCTTTTTTTTTTGTTTGATTGCCTGTAGTTTTATTTTTCCTTCCTGTCTCTCAACAATTGCCAATAACATATTGCTTTATTTAAACTGAATGAGAGTTTGTTATTAGAGATGTCAGTATTACCAGCCTCAGAAATTAAAAAGAGTAATTCACAAGTCAGACTTCAAACCCCACAAGAATTCATTAAGATAAAAGTTTTCTATTGTAATTTTGTTGTATTTTGTTGCATTCTGTTATATTTTTGTATTGACATTTGATTTTTTTTTTTATTATTCTCAAAAAAAGAATGTCATCCAGTCTTCTAAATTTCTGGAGAAAGGTGAATTTCCAGCTTCAAATTTGAGTTTACTTACTCTCTCACACTCACATTCACTTCTCCCAGCCATGCTGTTTCTGTCCTTACATCCTCTGCCCTACACCCTGACTGGGAGTCACATGCCCAGATATCCACTTTGGTCAACCCCTCTGTTCTCGCCTGTCCCCCTGCCAGTGAATTAATTGTGCTCCCAGGACTGTACTTCCATTTCAAGCCCCACATTTGACCCTGGATGTTCTGATCATGCAGTTTGGGATTTGTCTATGCAACTGTGGACTTCTATAATGTTCATGTTAGTACTGGAGCTAGTCAGCCCTTGTGGCCTTTAAAAACAATGGAGAGAAATACAAACTACATCCTATCTTAAAGCTGATAGCAAAAATGGGTCTTGTCCTGTAAACAAAGTTTTCTTGTAATTGTCTACTAAGAAAGCCCAGAGTGACAGGCTCAGATGAACAGGTCTGTACTACAGAAGTCTAACGATAGGTGATATGCACCTCACCTTTGTAACCTGCGGGGTTTTTGATCATTATTTTTCTCTTTTGGTGTTGGATGTAGAGGGAAGACACCAGGAATGATCAGGTCAATTCATTTTTTATGAGGGAGGTGAGAGGAAGAATCAATAAAGATTTTGTGAGCATGCTTCCGAGGAAAAGCGTAAGAATTGGTTAAAGAGAGTTCTGAATTGATAGGGGAATAAAGGACTGGCTCCCTTGAAACTAGAGAGGCAAGTAGAAAATACACATAGGAGTCTGGAGGCTGGGCTTGCTGAGAACAGAGAGCTTCATGACTTGTCTGGAAGCCCTACATCTCAAAGAACTGATAGGATCAACCTAAAGGAAATAAGAAATGTCCCTGTGTTGGAGCATGATCAGTCAAGAAGATAAGTGGTCATGTCATACTGGATGATTGGTCCCTGCTGAGAACTGGTCCCTGCTGAGAACTGGTCCATGGACACCAGGCACTTGCAGATGAGAAGCAGTCTACCACTGTTCTGGTTTAAGCAGATTGCTTACTGATCTGCCTCAAAGACATGAAGTCATAAATTGGGGGTTTTAAGATGTATTCATGTGACATTTTAAAGTATCATAGTGTTTTATCCTACGTTAATTAGGGCTTTCGGTCTATTCAGCCAGTCTAGCTGGAGCCTGAGACAAAACAACAGAAAAGAATGAAGTAAGATACTCTCACTTACCAAAAATTAGTTCTAAGGGCTGCAGGAGGAGGAAGCTACACAGATTTTTTTTTATTTTATTTTTTTTTTTTTTAACACACTTTGTTTTCTTTCTGATTAGCCACTCGAATGTAAGGGAATTTTACTTTTTTTGTGACCCTACATGTGCCCTACATCCAGAGATCCACGAACATACATACACTGGTACTCAAGCCATGGTACTCTTATATTATATCTGGCACAACAGATCATGATGGAATCCAGTGATGAGCAGTATAAATCTTGGGAAACTCAAGAACAGAAGCCCTTATGTCCCTTTGCTCACAGCAGCTGTTAGTTAGATAAATAGATATGCTTATATTTGAGAGGCATCACAGAAATATTTAAAAGAATTAAAATGATTTATTGGACAGGCAAGGATAAGATTGTGCAGCTGATGTGTCTCAATCATGCTGAAAATACCAGAGCAGTCAAATGTTCTGGAAAACCTGTATCAGCTGCTCTTTGAGGCCTGTCTCTCACGCATGCAATTGTTTAGGTTTTTGTTTAAAACAGCTGGGAAACCTACAAACATGGCTCCCAACATGAATGTGGAAGGTACTCTCAACAGCTGGGAGGGGGAATGTAAAATAGCATCTACCCAAATCCCTAAATTGTGTGAAATTCGAGTGCTGAGGAGAAAATCAAGAGCCTGATGATTAAACGTAGAGAGCTGTCATTGCTGCATTATATTAAAATAACTTGCCTCTAGCAAACTGCACACTATTTCTTCCTTTAAATCTGTCACTTTTCAGGAGCCTGTTACTCCAGCTGGCTGCATCAGTGACTTTGGAGCTATGTAAGTTTTACAGTGAAGAGGGCACTTATAGAAAGACTTTCAATGAACAGTGGGGGACCCATTAACCACTCAATAGCCACTGCGATGTGCAAGTTATATTTTCCTGTGACTTAATGGGACTCAGCACAATTAGAAACTTAAAGCAGAAATGGTCCTCAGATGTGTTTTTAAGCCACAGCAAGGCTCCAGGCAAAATGGAATTTATTTGTTTATGGATTGCTGTCATTAATAAACAGATCAGAGACTTATTACTGCCTCAAGCCACAGCACTTTTAATGATGTCCAAAGCAGATAGCTATTAAAGTTGTGAACAGCAGCACAATGGAGTTGGCCTGAATGGGCAGAAGAAGGAAGAGGAATAGCACGTCAACGGCAAAGTCCCCGACACTCGGAGGATGAACAGAGGTTTCTCATTATAAAAACTGCTGTTTCTTTATACCCTTTGTCTCTCTGAAGCAGGCTCCGGTGTCCTCCAATAGATCTCCATTAAGTTTGTGTTTTTTTTCTTGAAGCTGGAGGCATATTCTCTTCTACTTGACCTCTGAGATTTTTCTTTACTCCACACAGGGCAGCTTTAATACATCGTTGTGAGAACCTATTTTCCTGTCCCATGAAATTTTGTGCCTTAAAAACTGAACAGAACTCTCTTTTCTTTCCACAATGATTTTTTTTAGGTGTGTTTTTCACATCCCATCTGTGTGACTGGACAATGAGGCTATTAGGTAATTTGGAGAAAAAGATCTGCACTTTTTTTTTGGTATGGGTGTGTGACATATGCATTTCTCTTTCTTTTTTTCCCAAGGGAAAGCGCTCCTAAATATTGGAAAAACAGTTAGCTTTTTTTAGTAGACCAGAGAAGCTGATTCAGTTGCCAGGTTAATTTAGGGATCAAGGGAATTCAGGTTCAAGACTCTCATCTATTGAATATTCAGTCTCTGTTATGTGGTACGGAGAACAAGACAAGCACCCGCTGTGCAGACTCTCTCCTTTTCCAGAGATTTCTTACATCTCTTCCTCAGAAACAGCCTGTCCCCAGACATTAGTGTCCTACCTCTATCCTCTGCTCATGTTTCCCGTTGAATTGATGGGCGTACAAGGAGCACGTCCCTCCTTCCAAGCGTGCAGATTCCCTCACAGCCTGGAGCTTGCTGAATGGCTGTGAAAACTGTGCAGGTAAAATTGAGTCAATGTGGAAATTATTTGCATGCATTTTGAGGGCATTTACATGCTTGATGTGTATATGTGCTTGCGCGAATGTTTGTCGCATGAATAGGCATGTCATATTCATTTAAATACCTCTTCTTTTGGAGGCAGCTGTGAAATTAAGTGCCCTTAGAGTTCACCGGGCTGGCTAGGGATGGGTTAGAGGAGGTATGTGCGGGAAAAGGCAACCTGAAATGGGAAAGAAGGGGAAAAGTAGAGGGATAAGCAGGTCTTTAAAATGCATAGGGTTGTATGGTAACGAATAAAGCTTGTGCAACTTTATGATGGGTAGAGGAGCCAGGGGGCCAAGAAATCAAGGGGTAGGGTGAGAGAATCTGTGGATTTAACTTCTTGTAACAGAAATGAGTTGAAGGCCCTAATGAAGAAGAAGCTACACCTCCTCTCTATGGCCTCCCCAGGTGAGAGAGTGCACAGGTAGGACATGGAGCCACAGGAAGGTCTGAACCATAGGCCAGCTGCTCTTTTTTCCGGAAACCTTTGTGAGCGTACGCTCCCCTAATAGGGAAAGGTGGCCGACTAGTCTGCAAAGGGTAAAGCGGGAAATATAATTACTGGGGGTATGGTGAAAAGGGGCAGGTTCTCCTGTGGCTAGTTTCTCTGCCTTCAGCAGGAGTCCCTGCTTCTTGCGAGATGCTGTTTCTTCCATTGCTGGGAAGGGGCCATTGCAGGTCTCTTCTTCCTTCACACTGACATCAGGGGACTTTGCTTTAGGACTTTTCTAAAGGCTGTGAAGGACCATGAGCTGTCTCATAGGAAAAATGAAGCAAGAATTAGAAGAAGAGGTGTGAGGTACCGACTCATACCTCATGTGAGCTCTAAATAGGGCTGATGGCACCTATTTAAAAATTCTAAATTTTTTTTTTTAATGCCAGTGTTTATAGAAGTGTTTGCGTCAATGAAACTCCTTCTAATATGTTACCATTAAATTAAAATGAGGTTGATTTTTTAAAAAAGAGTTGTGACTTTTTTTTTTTAAAATGAATATACTATGTGTGTGGGAGCTTGGGATGCTTCCTGCGTATCTTAAAGAAACCTCAAAACATCCAGGTAGAAACAGAGGTATCAAAAATGCATCCTCTGGTAGTATGTTTCTCTTGGAAAATATAAGTAGCCCCAGCCATGCACATGGTGCCTGAATAGGAGACTGTGCCTAAATCCTAGATAAATAGCCATCAGTTGAGGAGTTATGGATGGGTGCAAAACAGGAATGAATTGACAAGCTCCACCACTTTTGATGAATGAAAGGAAGTGGGGAAAGGAGGGGAGAAAAGGAAACATCCCAGAAAATGCTAAAGGATGGATATGGTACTGCTTGTCTTAAAATCAAGAGTATATGTGAAATATATACAGTACTTCTCCTACATCTTGAAAAATAATAACAGCTTGTGCCTTTTCTTGTTACATTTGATCTTATTAACTGTTTGAGAGTGTTTCAGTTATCTACTGCAAACAAAACAAAATTATATCATTACACAGTAAACGCCTTAGCCTGTGTCACATAGCTTGTTAGGAGATGGTAGTGGTGGTTTGTAACTAATTAATGTGTCTGTGTTGTATTTTCTATAAAATCATATCCATCTGTGTAGATGATTTCAGTGAGTTTTAACAGGGTCTCTATAAGATGTTATTACTTCTGTCATGCAGAGACAACTATATAACGATTTGCATAATTATAGATGGAGGAAAATGTTAGTCTGCATATTTAAAACTGTTATATACGTTTCCACCTCATTAAAGAAAATCACTGGAGCTAGGTAGCATACTCAGGTTGGAGATCAGGTGGCAAAGTATATAGATTACACAATCTAATTTTCTAGTGCTAAGGAGTTCCAGCTGAACAAAACCAATAGAACTGACCTTGCTTGTTGAAAAAGTTACAAAAGAAAACTAATTTAAAAGAGTGCTTCTGTGAAAACATACACATCCCTCTCTATCATTGTAACTTTAACCTTGGGGATCAGTCACTTTGGATGTGCTAAAGAGATGCTTTCATGAATAAGTAATGATAGGCTTTAATATAATTAGGGATCTTAATAGGCAGAGCGGGAAGAAGGTTACAGTACTTGCAATGTGAAAGCGTAGGGACAGATTCACAGAGGGGACGCACTCAAATCTACAATTTAGATCTTTTCTTCCTCTGCCTAAATCTGCTCTAGTGTAAATTTTTGCTGGTGAGCACCTGTGGAGTTGCTCAAGCCTTGACAGCTCTGGATGTCTCAGCACATATTCCATGCCGTGACCCCAGCAGGACCTGCACGGAGGCAGATTCTGCTCATCTCACACTTGAGGTCTAGACCTGATCCTGTGAGTGCCTCAAAACACTTCTGAATGTGGCCCTACGTATGCAAAAACACGGGTACTTCTGGCATGAGTATTCAAATCGAATGAGTGGGAATACAATTTGACCCTGAAATTAATTTGGGTAAGATGCTTGTCCTTTCTCCATGTTTGCTTGATAAAAGCACAGGAACAACTTTTAGGGGCGGGTCTAAATGGATATAAAAAATTGTGCCCGAGGACAAATTAAGGGAGTGAACCTCGATTATCCACATTTATCAGCATACTCCCCGGCTGCCTTGCTCCAGCTGGTTCTCTGCAGGACTGATCTGTAAGAGGCTAATCCAAAGCAGTGTGAACTTCATCCTTGACCTTGGGGCCAGGAGTGCTTCCTGTTCCTTTTGAGTTTGGTATTACAGAGTTCTTGGCAAATTCTGCCCGAGCAAGTATTCTCACAGGCACTGGGAGAAACGGCCTGTTCCTTGTTGTAAAGTGGTGCGCAGGGGCTCCTTGCCGAGGAGCAGAGTCTGAGCTGCGTGAGGTCCTACAGGACATCCCTAGCAATGTCCTGATTTAGACAGAATTGTCCAAATTCTGCAGGGGCAGGGGGGCTTTTCCAGTTCTCTCCACAATTTAGCACTGGATTAGGAAGATAAAAAAGATGCTTAGAAGTAGATAGAGATCTCCAGGATACCTTCAAGTGGGCTGAAGGCTGGGAATCACTGCTGGACAGAGGTAGAAGCTCAAGACTCAGAAACTATACGTCTCTCTCAGGGTGATAGTCTGGCTGGGCTTTCAGTTGCATGAACCATATAGACTAGCAGAAGTCAACCAGTGGCAGCTGAAGGCACTGGCTTTCTGTTTGGGACCTCCATCATCCGCTCACTGGACCATATCTGCACTACAGAGGTGTGAGAAGGTAATTGCAGTTGTTCCTTACATCTTCTGAAGATGGCAGAGAAGCTGGCTGAAGATGTCTAATAAAAACATGTCCAAGTCCATCATCTCAACTTATGGTATAATAGAGATCCTTCAGTGGGTTCACTATTAATTTTGCACTGAGATTTAAAAATACGACAGGAATTCTATATTTTTTGTTTATGAACTGTATATTATAATCTAAATTTAAAGGAAGGACACGTTGACTATGCTATGATTTAACTGAGAGTGTAAAAGACACTTTTTAAATTCAGAAATGTTTGAAAAAGACTTTCAGGTATTTTTGGCAGGGAAATCAGAAGAAATAAATTTCATACTTTTCTCTTGGTGAAGAAAGTGGCTGGAATTAAAAATTTTGAAGTAGGCTCGACTGTATATCTTCGCCTACTATAAGATTTGGCAAAATTAGAATTCAACACACCTTAAACTATTATTTTGTGATCACTAGTTCTCATAAATATTTCTATTAGGCTGCCATGGTCCTCATACAGCCCTACTTACATCAGAAGAATTTGATAAAAAATGAATGTGACAACAAATATTTTTGAAATTTGCAGGTTTTGTTGCAGGGGTGGAACTGGTATTCAGATAAGCAGCACTATGCAAATCGATATTATATAAGCTCAGTGAATCATGGAAGTGATGAATTGTAGAACATCTAACTCATTACACCAGGGGAAAAAAATAATCAGTTAAAAATATTTGACATGCCAAATTTCTTTCAAAACACCCAACTGCATTTATTATCCATTTAGTACGTTTTGTACATGCGCCATTGAAGTATTCCCTTATGTGCTAATATGTTTTTCAGGTAAGAAAGCTGGAAAAGGAGGGTTTTCCAGTAACTATTGACACAGGCAAAGTAGCAAGTGCAACACGTTGACACAGAAAAACAAAAGATTGAGTCACACTGAATTAGTCATCGTCCCTTTTGTTTGCCAGTACTACTTTCCTTGGTGATTTTAACAGAGGCCTGTGAAAAAATCCTAAGTCACTGCAAGGCAGTGGTAATTTTGTCACTGATTCAGTACCATTACATTTTCTCTGTGATACTTATCATTAGATAAAAGCACTGAATAGTGCCAAACTGATTGATCAAGGTCACCGTAGAAGTATTTTTTGAAATGCAGGCAGCAATGTCCTAAAATGGCAAGGAAGTTCTAGTTCTGTCATTTAGATGCATGAGCAAAGCTTCAATAAACAGAAGCAACAGCGAACATTTATAAAACTCCTGCCCTGGGTCTGCTGGTGTTCGTCTCATTTGTCTATACGGGGCCCTGAAAACTCAATGCTAAGATGCTTCCAAATGAATTTGGATTCTGCAAGGAGCTACTCACCACAGGAATGATTTGTCTTTACTCTGACTCGCTCGGCTTTGTAATGCTTCACCTTTTTATTTTGTAAGCTGGCCCCAGGCAAAATTGTGTGGAGTCCATTGTTGATCCTCCCCACTTCATGCAAAACTACTCTGAGGACAAGAGAGATGAAAACATCAATTTTTGAAAGAAGACTATCTGCATCTTTGGTTGCGTGCCAACCTTATTTTTATTTCAGAGTAGTCAACAGATATGGATGAACTTCATGTTTCCATAATATCCAGAATGACAATTTTATATCTACTGATTCATCAAATGCTCCCCTTCTGGGAGCTCTGCCCAGGAACTTGGATTCACACATACTGCCTGCCATACAAGCACAGACCAGAATGACAGCCCTCCCCCAAACACTTTTTTATCTAGAAAGGAGAAAAGAGGTGGATGAAATCAAGGGGGAAGTACAAAGGGGCAATGAGATAAACTTGAGGGCAACCTGAAGATGAACTGCAAAGAGGTCTTGCTAAAGTTTATGGGGATCATTCCACAGCCGTGGGGGAGGCACAGGTGAAAATGTCACAGCTGCTGCTTGAAAATGCGGCAAAACTGTGGTGGAAGCTCTAAGACTGACCGTCAGACAGGATGGTGTCCGTTTATGTCCCCTCTCAGATGAGACTCAGACTCTTCATTCCTCGTTCTCCTGCTCCAAAGACTTGCGTTCTTACCCGTCCAGTGGTGCAACTTCAACAACCAGGGAGGCCAATCTCTTGTGCTTGGCTCTCACTGCTGGGCAGTCCACAGTGCCTGGGATGCCCTCCAAGGATGTAGGGTTTAAGATCGCCCGAGGCTGAGGCTGTTTTCCCTCCAAAATCGTGCAGAGACCTGCTTCTGTTGGCACATTGGTTTTAAAAAAATGCCAGTCCTAGCGGATCACTGAAGAGAGGCTGCATTGCCTTGGCTACCTGAAAGGGTCTATCAGAAGGGAGTCTTGTTGCCTTGTTCACTTGCAGCCGGCAAGCATTTTGGAAGGGCTGGAGCTCCGGTCAGATCTTCTTTATATGCCAGGACTAAGCACCTGATAGGGGACACAACCATAACTCACCCAGGTGTCTAATTTAGTGGCAAGTGTTCTGGACCACAACTTTCTGATGGAACGTTGTGTGAGCACTTGAAGCATGCAGACCATGAACGCTTTTTTCTTTGCAGTTTTGGTGCTACTTACCATTACACGTACAAACATCCCTCCTCCTCAAACTATGAACTGCTGATGCAGTTCACCTCCGCCTAGTTCTTGACCAGTATGTTCTACCCATTCATTCTGAATAGTTTTGCCCATGGGCTGTGCCTTTGTGAGACCGCATTTTTAATGGCTCTGACACTGTAGTCACTGGTGTCAACAAATGCATGACAAATTTCAAGCGAGTGTCTATCGCTCAGAGTGAAAGTGTTTCCTAGGATGGGACTCGTGAGATGGATGAAAAGAGTCCTCACTCCCCATACTGCAGCTGCGTTAGTCTGCCTGCCTGGTGCGAGCTCAGTGCAGAATTGTTTTCTACCAAGGTCATCTTTGGAAAGTTTCCTTTGCTGCCTTGAGGCAGCGCAAACCAATTCCTTTGCATACACAGCTTGGATTCTGCAAATGCTGATGAGCTTTCCATGGCAGTGAAGGCACACGGCCACATAATCTCTTGCCCCACATATTCCCATCTGTGTTACTGAGATGTTGCACTTGTTTAAATGATGTACAAGTTTGTCAGGTCCTGTGAGTTTGCAGTGTCTTTCTTTTTGATGATGGAATTAAAGATGCACTTTTGCTTTATGTTGCATGAAAGTTATTTTTAATGGTAAGATAAAAATGCCTTTTTTCGTAGGCCTCTGACTTTCCCAGTGAGCTCCAAGGGACATTCAACATGTTGGGTGATTCCTACTGAGGGACCTATCATGTTTTATACCTTTTATATCCAGCGAAAATGATTCCCAAAATAGAGGCTCCAGATTTTCTGTCTAGCATCTAACTGGAACGTTTGTCTCAAAGGAGTCATGCCCAGGAACATCAGTCCCCCATGTACGACACTGAAAGATTTTGGAAACCAGTGGAACTAGCCCTGACTAATGCTGAGAACTTGTGAAGAGCAAAATTAATATCATTATGTCCTGACAACAGTTAGGTCTATGCCCAGCTCTACCCAGAAACAGAGTTTCACCTGGTCGGTTGTGACTGTCTAGAGATGTTTACCTCCGAGCTACTGCCTCTACACTCTCTTGTAGTAGATGGGAGGTAGTAAGCACCTTTGTGGCTCAATTCACCTTGAAGGAGAAGGTATGTAAATTCTAAAAGAAAAATGCCTCAAAGCCACCAGTTTATTTTCTTAACAATGAGATGAACCCTCAGGTGGTCGGCTCACACATAAGCATCTGGCTCTTTGCAAGCCTAAAGCTAAGGAAGATGAACCCATTGAAGAAGGATCCTCTCTTGTCTCAAATGCAAAATGGAGCTCACACCGTCCTTCTGTGAGCAGCGAGGCTCTCCTTCTGATCAGAGGCACACTACCGAGTAATGTGAATTCTTCATATGCCTCTAAATCAATGCATGTGTAGAAGGCTGTCTTCAAATCTGATTCCACGAGGAAGCATTACCAAAGTACATTTAAAAGACCTCTATCATCAGACCTGAATCTGAATTTGTTTGCCCTCAAGCAAGACGGCCTAAATGTTAAAAGCAATTTTGAAGGTGAGTATCTGAAAATCCCAGTGATTGACTAGCTGATTCTTCAGGTACTTAGGCACTGTGTCCCAGGGGCAGTCCTTGTCTACGGCGATGCCTCTTTTCCCTGTTTTTAACAATGCATCTGAAAGCGTGGGACTTACTTCTGTGTAAATAAAAATTACTCTTCATGTTTACTGGGCTCGACAGGATGAATTTGTGATTTGGAAGCAATACTCTTCAAATGGTGGAAGAAATATGAACTTGAGCAAAACTGTAGGTACCTTTTATGTCTTTTGTTTGTTATTGTGGCAGACTACAAAGCACAGATCATTTGACTTCACAAATTATATTTGCTTTTGTAAAAAAGAGCTAAGTCTCCTTTTAAAGCAAACTTAGAACAATCAATAATTTTTTAGCCTTTCAAAATCCCTGAAAGTTTAGATGATCCAATAAGGGACACCTTAAAGCAGAAACAAACAAAAAGTATAAAATAAGCAAGAATGAAGGGTGCATTTAACCTGTAAAACAATTTGCACAGTGTCTTTTTTTGTTGCTGCTGTTAAAATAAACTACAAATGAATGTACAGGTTTATATGTCACCTCAGAGGATAGCTGCAAAGATTTGTATGGAGTCGCAGGACACTAAGCCTATTGAATCTATTCCAAAATGGCTAAGTAGCTTGTTGTGCAGCCAGCAGCAATAGATATTTTGATAAATATGTGACTTTTTTTTTTTTTTTTTTTTTTTTTGCCTGCGTAGTCTTGGAAATAGCCACTAGATGGCAGTGGTTTTGCATAGCTGGAAAGTAAGCAAGCTTTTTCCAGAGGAAAAGCGAAATGGCTGGTTCCATTAAATTCTACTTTATATCAGTAGGTGGCAGATTTGGGCTATTTATGGAAAAAACAAAGGCTTTAATGTTCTGTGTTGCTTCTTGCAAAACTATTTTCATTTATTTTTTTCTTAAGCTTTCTACATGTAAAATATAATACAAAAATAAAAATTATTAGCTGAATAAAAAGGGATTTTTATTTAAAATCTTTGTTTCATCTTTTCAAATTACAAGCAGAAATATACTAGAAAATGAGAGCCTATTAAAGCCATTAATAAAAAGGGAATCAAAACATAAATGTAAGAACACAGTTCTAAATACAATTTCCAGTCAGAGTTTCAATGGTAATAAAAAAAATATTCTAACATGTAAGAATACTTAAAAGGCGAAAATAGAGAAATGTCTCTTGATTTAAAAATATATGACAGGGATACTTTTCACTTCTGTGATGCTTTCAGTTTAAGATTGCAAAAAACTATGAATTTTTTGGTCTCTGTGAGCCCTTTTAAATACATTTACAGGGATGAGTACAAGGGGGTGCAAAGAAAACGATCACCTCGTAACACTGATTTCATTTTTGGCTGTTTGTGCTCTCTCTAGTGCAAGAAATAAGGAAAGTAGGCTTGGCTCCCCTGAATGCAATGAAAATTGTTTTCATGGAGCAATAGTTTTCAACCCAGCTGTGTTGAAGAACTTAACAATTGCACCCAAAAAGTTATTTGCGAGGAAGGAGTTTGTCTACACGGTGCAGGTACAGTTCCAGCTAGAGAGACCTGGGCTCGCTCCAAAGCAGCAGCAGAGTGGCTACAGTTCATGGGATGCTTTGTCTGGGTAAATTAGCTTTCAAAGGCTTGGGTGGTGATGTTGCTCCCAGGACCTGAGCTATTATCTCTGCAAGCAGTGCACTGTGAACCAGCCACGAGAGACAATCTGGGGACAGGAATCAGTCGTCTCCCTTCTAATACGCCACTATGGCATCAGGTGCCTCCATCCGCTTGGAACCCAGAACTCGATATTTTACTCTCAGAGTGTTTTTACCTTTCTCTCTCAAAGTGGTATAGAGGTCTCACTCTTTTTTTTTTTTTTTTAATTTTTTTTTTTTTTTTTTTAAAGCATGATATACTGTTGAAACCATATCACCCTCATATATCAGCCCGGTGCAGCCACCCAAGAAGCAACAGCCCACGCTCAGCTCCCACCTTTCCCTACGGAGACTGCAATCCACATCTCAAAGGTACAGCAAACTCCTGACTGCGGGGTGCTTGAGTGTGGGAGCTCTCTTTTCACTTCTTCTGTGGATGGTCCCCAGAAAAGACATCACCGGGGTCGGAGCAGAAACACGAGTGCGTCCCCTGAGGGATGTGGGCTCTGGTGCTCTTCTGAGTGGGTGCATGCCAGGCTGCTTCTTGCCCTCTCTTTCTTTCTGCTCCCAACACCTGTGAAGTTAACGATCTCCTATGCGGTGGAAAACCTTCGGTAAGAGATTGAAGACTGTAAGCAGTCAACCACTGGAGTATAAAAGCCTATTTTTTCAGACCCTCCTTTGGGAAGCGATTGTAGCCTTGAATCCCCTCCGGCGATGGTGGGGATCGAATGCGGGTCCCCTCTGTGATCCAGGCCTGCTGGAAGTACTGTACAAAGGCAGGGACAGAAACCTCCTCTTCTAGCTGCCTTTTCACAGCAAGCTGCGAAAACCACGGTGTTTGGTAAAGGCCCTGATTGTGTAGGTGTGTTAGGTGAAAAATATGAAACTGAAGGGGAGTTCGAGTGGGTTTCTGAATGCTAATTGGGCTTGGGCGTGAGATGGAGCTCATCGGTGCTGTCAGAACTGAAGGTTTATCTGTGCGCACCCAGAAGATCTTTAGGCACTGAGGGAGGTTTGATGTATAAAAGTATGTGGGTACTTTTGGGACCAGGAGAATCTGAGCAAAGGTTTTTGTCTTTGCACCCTACAGCCCACGTTCTGCTTCTCACAGACGCCCAACAGCTCTCTTTTGGATCGGTCCTAAACTATCAGCATAAGAACTCAGAAGAAGTTGATTTATATGCTTAAACCAAACTGAGCAGACATAATTCTTTCCCTCCAATACCTCTGGAAGCTCCTGAAGCTACAGGAGACTCCAGCGGGGCCTGAGTGGCACGGTCTGGCAGAAGGATAGCAGAGATTAGACCAGCATATTACACCTAGAACAGACAGATTCCCTAAGGGATGTCTGTGTAGGACGGATTGGGGAAACCTGGATGAGAAACATCCAGTGCACAACAACTCCAGGCACATTACACTGATGCCTGCTGCTTGGGCAGGATAAACGCAATTAGTTATACCTGCTGTGCTAATCCAGCAAATCCCATCCCAGCCAATTCACTGAAATTGCATTCTCTAGCTCTCCCTTCGCTTGCCGTGTAGACGTTCCCGTGCCTAATTCTGGGAGCTTAACCAGGGCACTGCTCTGCACACAGTTGCTGGAGGGGATCATAGCAGGAGTCATGCCCTCACGTGTTGGGGCTTTTCAAATTTCTAGCAAACGCCGTCCCTGTCTCAGAGCGGCTCTGAGCTCCTGCAGCTCCTGTCAAAGCCAGTTCAGTACCCTGATTAAATGCAAGTATGAGATTAGCCAGCACCTCCCTCAGATTTAGGATAGGGCTCACTTCTTTCAGCTTTAGCTGTGTAAAAGGTACATGCTCAAGCTATTCACCTGAGCATCCTCTCTCAGACCAAGAGATATTGTCACCTCCAAAGCAATGGGGCCAATCCATGCCCCTGTTTCAGACCCTGTCTTATGACAAGACGAATTTCCCATTCTCCCCCTTGACTAATGAGGGGGTTCAGGAAGCTGGCTGAGACTGGAACTCTAACTTTGAGGGTCTCACTACTAATTGAGGTGAATCCCATGCCATCTCTGTGAAGGAATCTGAAAAAAAACCCCCAACCCCTAGCTGATAGCTCTACTCCAGGGCTATTAGCACTTCTGTGGTGCTGCCCTCTGCTTCCTAAATCACCACAAGAGCAAATCCTTCTGGAATTTCGTGGGTAGGTTATAAAACTCTTCAGATTGGGATGGACTCAGAAGGTCTCTAGTCCGACATACTGCTCAAAGCAAAGCCAGCTCTGGAGTCGGACTAGGTTGCACTAGGGCTTTATCCAGCTGGGTCTTGAAAACCTGCAGTGGGCAACCTGTTCCGCTGCTTAATTTGCCTGAGATTGAAAAATGCTTTCCTCATACCCACTCAGAAATTCTTGCTCTTCTGCCACACACTGCTGTGAATAGCCTGTCTCCGTCTTCTCGATGACCTCCTCAGCGGTGCTGGGGTCTGCTCTATGGTCCCTCCGATGCTGTCTCTTCTCCAGGCTGAACAAGCCCCTTTTTTTTGGCCTCTCCTCACCGGGCAAGGGCTCCAGCCCCAGCCATCGTGGAGGTCTTTGCCGAACTTTCTGTACCAGAGCGGGAGTTGAGTCGTGATTCCCATGCAAGATACCACTCACACGCCCCAACAGGAGCTGCCTCAACCTGGACTCCCAGTAACCCTGTCCAGGCTGCTGGAAGGACCACAGATCTCTCCCTTGGTCTCATGGAGGAGCCGTACAAGAACTGCAGCTGACAGACTAATTATTAAGGTACCTGTCTCTATGGCTGCAAGAGTTCTGATGTTCCTCCCCAAAATTTTCAGGCATGGAAAACATGGCCTGGTGCTCTTCCTGTTCCCCAGCTGCGAGGAACCATGACTTTGGCCTTGAGGAAGACCAAGCTTTGGGACTGTTCTAGTGTCGGGCCTCTAAACCAGTTAAAAAACTAAAAAATAAGGTGGAAATGTACCTTGTGAGCTTTTCAAGGGGTATCAATGCCTAATCCATGTCCACTATAACTCAGCTGACCCCTAACTCCATTCTTCACCAAACTGTACACCCATATACAATCTGCCATATTCTTTTGTTGACTCTGAATAGCCTCACATGCTCAGAAACGGTTATTTCTAGCAGGGTTCAACACATATGATGTTTCTCCCGTGTTTCAGCAAGGCTGATGTTTCTTCCAGCAACTGGTCTCATTACAGTGAACGGGAGTATTTTTTCTCTCCTTTTGTATTCAGTACAAAGCAGCGTGGTTCTGACATGACTGTGTTTAAAATGAAGCAAGCTCCAGCATCTGCATTTATGAAAGAAGCTGCAGTTTGTTCTTGCCACTAGAGCTATACACAGCCCAAAGAGCTGACTGTAGCCAGACTGCAAACAAGATGCCTGCACCGGTATTGTTTCAGTTTAGAGGCTACCTTGATTTTTCTGGGGATGGTAAAGACAGCTCAAGTGTCACACC
Organism: Astur gentilis; assembly: GCF_929443795.1. Classification (NCBI taxonomy): domain Eukaryota; kingdom Metazoa; phylum Chordata; class Aves; order Accipitriformes; family Accipitridae; genus Astur; species Astur gentilis. Next base: position 28,875,508 of record NC_064892.1, on the reverse strand, counting down.
TGCGTCTGCAGCCTCTCTGGACAGAGTCACTCGGAGAAGGTCACAGTCGCACTCTCCTCCTTTCTGTTCTGCTCTAGAATGTCCTATCTCCACTTTTGTTAATGAATTTGCACACTTGCTCTAGGCTATATGCTGTGCACACCTGTGTATGTCCCATCCTAGCCTGGGCAAAGCGGCAGCAAGATATCCAGCTCGCCTGCTTGTCTCCACAAACCCCTTATCAGCAGAGAAAAAAATTCTTCCCCTCCTCTCCTTCATTTGCTGTTAAAGCAGTCCCAGCCTAGGATGTTAACAAGGGCTGGATTTCGTCTCAGTTTACTTCTTTGACAAATGTGGGATTCCACTACTGCCTTGGCATTAAGCACTTTTTAAAATGTAAATTTCTCAGCTGCAAGGAATCACATTAAAAAAAAAAATATTCAAAAAGCAACTGTCTAAATCAAAGACTAATTGGCTGCCAAATTATGGGTTTATGCAACTCCCTCATCGCAGCTTGTTTTGCTTTTTTACCAGAGGTAAGTAAAAAAGCATCAGAAAACACACAAAAAAATATTTTTGTTTTCCTTTCATAATAAAACATGTGATGTCAACCCATTTACTTTGAAAACTCTTGCTGCCTGCGGTGAAAATCCTGTCCACCTGAGATTGCCTTTCCAGCCTAAGGTTGTTTCCACCGGGAAATGGAAACCACTCCTGTGATCAAATCCTCGCTAAGGGGAAACTGAGGCAAGGAACTTGGTCACCGCCAAACTACTGGGTGACTCAGGAGTGGCAGTAGCTTTCTGAGAGACCTGGCCATCATGCCTTCCCGCAGAGGGTTCGAAGAAGAATCATCTTCCTCCGACTGTGTGGCAAGGGGCATGAGGATTCACAGTCCTCTTGTACCTGGGATTTTCCTGGTGAATGCCCTCTGGGAGTGGGGCCGTCTGGGGACTGAATATGCAACTGAAAACTCTTGATATCAAAGTGCAGCAGTTAGTTAACTTTATTGCTCAGGTCTCCATGGTGGCCTTAATCTCACACCCAGGGAACTTAATGGGAGGAAGAAATTGCTTCCTTGACAGATGTTCACAATCACACGGGTGAAATGCTCCGAACTACGACCCACGAGGCATTGGGGTTAATGTTAGACCTGAGGTACATTATTCTGGGTCAGTGTCTTTGTGGTTGACCCAGTCCCGGTGTGGAATTTGGAGACGATCTCCCCAGGATGTAACAGGAGTCAGATCACATTTTCCTTTCTTCTTGCTTTCTCTCTGTGACAGTTCCTCATCCTGCCTCGAGCTCTGTTCTTGCCAGCCTCTCAAAAACATCATATGCAGCAGACTACCTGGATGCAGTGATCTTCTTCTCTATATGACCTTGCAACGATGTTATTCTTCCCCGACTCCGTGCCAGGAGTTTTATCTTAATCCTTTGTTGCAATCTCAGTATGTGAATTCACACTTGCAATGAAGAACGAGGATTTCAGGCAAATTACAGTGAAGCAATGGGAGTTTCTAGTAAAGCATTTGCCTTATTTCTTCAGCTTTAATGCTTACCTTTTCCTCTAAGTTTTCCCAGTGATTCGTGTTTAACGGGGTAACAAATCCATGGCCACTGGGGAACCGTACACCCGACAGTATGCTGCAAACCGATTACTCATGAATTCCCATAAATAGTGGGATAAGAAATCTGATTCTCCTGCTTCAGCTACACAGTGCCTTACTAGAGGATTGGGGCTGGGGTGGGAGGGGTGGGGGGAGGAACAGAGTGTCCCTGTTCTAACACTATATGACCTTTGGGAAGCCACAAGGATTTTATCTGGTAAAAGGCTTGTGGTATGTCCGTACATACGCTCACCAGGGTGGGAACTTACCTTCACCTTTGAAATATGCTCTCTGGTAAGCAACAACTTAGAAAAAGAAGGGTACAAATACCATTCCAAGAGCTTTTCCAACCGTACTGCATCTTTGCTATGTCAAAAATAAACTGCAAAACGAAAAGATGAAGAATGAGCCTACCATTTTGCGTCCTCACCTCTTAAAATAAAAGAGTAGTTTTAAAACGCATAAAAATGTTCTGCCATGATGAATCACACATTTATAACCCTATTTAGTGAAGTATTTTACCTATGTAATTTTAAAACTGTCATTTTGACAAAAAATATAGATGAGCGAGTTGGCCTTTCACATTTAATGTTTTCGTTCTTATTTGCAATTCACCGGGTTCAGCTTTGATTAAAGAAGTGGTATAAATGGAATGCATAATGGTCAGGACTTGAAGAACATATTACTCTGACACTGCAGGATAAGACTTTTTTTCTTTGTATAAGCAGATTTGGTTTCTTCACCTGAAAAACTTCTTGAGCCTGGGCCTTCTGGCTTTATTACATTTGAAATGCATCTTGCCTTCGACTCCGAATTTGCATAGAAAAAGATGCTTGATTTAAAGAGAAAGAGACAAAAGCCCGTGGATAGACATATTTATAAACCCACGCTTTCTTTTTAACAGACTTAGAGCAAATGAATCATCCTGTGCAATCTGACTTTAAGCCTGAGATGAGGTGTGGCTGCTGCAAAAGATCTTAGGGGCCAACGCTAACTGGTGATTAGGAGAGGTTCTGCTCTGGACACGGCACCTCCCGTTAATAGGGGGTTTTCTCTACAGCATAAAGTGACCCTGAATTAGCTCAGAGGAAATATTGCCCTCTCTACTATCTGTCAGAGAGACATTTTCAGGTCTTCAACTGATTTTCTCGGGGAGCCTCAGTTCTTCCAGATTAAGTTAAAAGTTGTGACACCCCCCTTCCCCCCCCCAAAACTCCAAAACCAACCAACAAAACAGTCCCCTAGAAAGGCTTTCTTTTAAAATAGTTACCCAACTACATTAATATCTGCTGTTGTTTTGGTAGACATGTTAAATGCAAATTCCCTCCCCTGTGAGTTGCTATAACTCTTATGCGTTGCATTCCAGCTCCGCACTCAAAATATTTGTTGGTTTCCTAATGGAATCACTCTTTATCAGTATTTAACAACAGAGGACAGCAAATCCAGATGATCCTTCCAGAAAGACTGTAGATATGTAAATGAATGAGTGACCATTAAGGCAGGTACCTCAGGAGTGAAGTAGACAGCCATTTAATGGCTAATAACAACATCATGCAATTATCTATGGGTCTGTTACTACCTTGGCAAACTACTGATCTTCCTCCAGATCTGTACTTTTTGTTTAGTTCTGTTTGATTAAATGGACCCCCCCTTTCAAGGGTCAGTGGCTGCAGAGTTTGCTTTAGGATCCAAGCTTACCAGCTTGGATAAAAAGAACATAAATAAATAACTAAAGAAGACGACAGATGTGAGAAACAAAGGAGATAACAGAATTCAATTACGCTATTTGGAGATGGTCCTGACAGAAGGCGTGAAACATCTACATATCTAGGAAGGCCAATTTTAGGAACGAGGGTAGTGGTACACTGAAGCATTCATTCTTCTTTTTTAATTTCCTTCTTTGGATGTTGGTTTGCCGCAGACCACTCGGCAGCATCTTTGAGCCAGCAAAAGATCTGACACCTGGCTTCCAGCCCCCGTTCCAGGGAATTTCATAAGCAGTTTATGCAAAGCTGAACAGCATCAAGAAGAGATATTGAGCCCATAATTTTAGATAATTTACCCTGTGCTGTTTAGGAACCTTTCTTTAGAGGTAGAAGCTGGGGGTTTGAGTCCATTTTAAGGAGAACTCCACATTTTCTGTACCTGGGTTGGTGACAACTGGAGGAAAGAAGTGGCTCTTTCAGGTATTTTTTTATGCCAGTCTAAGTTTGAGAAAGCCTTCCCAGCTGAAACTATTTGTCAAATTAATGTTGAATTCATAAATTCTTTTGGAATGGATGAAATTGCTTTTTGGGGATATGAATAGTTCATTCACAGGAAGAAAAATGTGCCCAGCTCCAGCGGATTATATTGGCAGAGATGCACCCAAATGTTGCTAGAAATGACTTCCAGGCTGAGGAAGGGTGACGAATCCCACACTTAACCTTAAACATGCAGTTAAGAGCTTTCCTGAATGCAAAGTATACTCTCGTTACTGGAAGTGCTGGGCCGAATTCTGCACAGCTTTATGTGTTCATGTACGTCCGGGCAGGCTAAGTGCCAAAAAAAAATGTAATACGCAACATGTTTGCAGAATTGTTTGCCACATCCCCACCTTTTTCCAGAAGTGTTTATGCTTATGCAGGTTTCTTTGACAGCAGAGAAACGGGTCTAGTTTTCTAAAAGACCACATTTTTTATATCGCTCTGTCTCATTCGGTTTGCCTGCAGAGATTGTTAAACAGAAAGTCGCCAGTGAGGTAAATGAAATCTTTTGCTAACTGTCCCTTTTCACATCAGGGCAGTGAAGGTATTTAAGTCAAATATGACTCTTCCAGGCTGAGTGTGACACATCTGCTGTACCTTTTCTTCCTTCATTGCCACTTATCCCACTTAACGGTGGCTTGATTAGCTGGCTAAGTGGAAATGCTGAACTGTAGCTGAAATTCTCTCCTTCCCTATCAGTTCTTGAAAGGCCAAAATGATAAATGGGATTCAGATCTCAGAGCCTCACTTGCATCACAAAATGTCAAACCAACTTTTGTCTGGGTTCAGTGTTTCTTAAAATCTACTCCCTGCCTGCTGTGTCTATCTTCCCATGCATTTGCGTATGTGCATGTGACAGCATGTGACGTGTGTGTATTTAAGGGCCAGCCTCGGGTTGTCTTGAGTTGTAGCCACAAGGAATGTGGCAAATTTTAATATACATCTTCAGCCTCTCCTCCTCCTCAATATCCAGCAATACAAAGATCTGATGCGTGAAAGGAAGAAAATGAAAGGAAGGAAAAGGAAAATATTTTGAAACTCCAGAACTAACTATACAAGAGATATGCAGAAGGGCTACCAGGATGTCAGCTCTGCTTGAACCTCCTGTTGACCTTAGCCAAAAAGCCATTTCCGTAACAGAAATGCCCACTGCACCTATTTCCATAGCAAACCGTTAACCTATAAGAAAAGATGAAAATATTGTAAATGGTATAATATGTCTGCAGGGAAACCAAGATAGATCATGGTTAAACATCACAAGGTCCTTTTTGATCCCAGAAAGCAAACCTTTTATCACCGTAATGAGGAAGGCAAGGAGCCTTACATAGCTCCCATCTATCAGATTTGGATGGAAGTACCTACCTGGCCCTGAATCTGTGATTCTTTTCAGCCTGAATATGCGAGCAAGACGCAGTTGCATGGCACCTAAGAGAAATTAGTATTACAAGGAGGACTAGTGTGTCCTGCCCTCTGTCTGTAGCTGCAAAATCTACCGTCCTGGACGTTACAATGCCATTGTATCTTACAGTTACAATTTTATCATCTTACGTGTGGCGCACTTGTGACTTTTTCAGGCTTCTAATTGTACAAAGCTCATTCTGGTGAAAGGATCATGAGCATTTTCAAGCCGTTTATAATGAGGATGTCATTGCTTTTCATAGTGTTAACAAGATTACCATCATGTGTTCATGAATACTTAAGCACATTCAATAAAAAGGATGGGATGTGAAGAGGATGAGCTATTGCAGCTCTGAGATTGTTAATCAAGGTTGTAAATTAGCCATATCCTTTAAATTCATGGTGGGACAGCAACATCAAAGCACTGTTTCTCCAACTGGCTGCAGTCAGAAAACAAACTTTTTTTCTTTTTTTAGGAACATCACCTATTCTGCAAGCTTTCGGGATAGAAAATTAGCTCAGAGTCCCAAAGTACACGTGGTCATGAACTGTTTCTGCATTTGGTTGCTTCTGTCAGCTGATAACTCAGTGATCAGAGCTAGAAGGAACACCTTATTCAGTGTATTGGATCTGGGGGAGGATGTGATACAGGTTTGATGCTTTACAATGTAGGCCGTCAGATGTACAGCTTTGTTTCCAGGCAGCTCCATTTATTTACTTACTGATTTTTGTATTGAACCTCCTTCTGCCACCTAATTCATTCTTGTTAGTTCTCTGGAGTCTGCTTATTCACACACCTTCACTCACTTGGAAAGTTCTCACTGCTGCACTACTCTGGGGGCACAGGACCCTGCTCTCACTGTCACTGATGGGTGCTTCTTGGGTATATCAACAGGCAACAAAGAGGGTCAGGGACTGACTTCTGGCCCAGAAGTCAAACGTTCCACTCAAATGACCAGTTCCTGTCAACACTACTTAGGACTAACCCTCTTAGGAGACAATTTGCCTTGGAATTAGTGGTCGTGGTGCAGCGCCAAGGAGTGACTAACAGCTAAGAAGTGTGGACAATCGGGTGGACACTCAGGCTCAGTCCTCTTTTTCTCAGCAGAGTGGACAAAGCCTCTGAGTAAGAGTGATTGTGCTGGTTTTGGCTGAGATAGAGTTAATTTGCATCATAGTAGCTGGTATGGAGCTGTGTTTTGGATTTGTGCTGAAAACAGTGTTGATAATGTCAAGATGTTTTCGTTCCTGCTGAGCAGTGCTTGCACAGAGCCAAGGGCTTTGCTGCTTCTTCCCCCACCCCACCAGCGAGCAGGCTGGGGGGGCACGAGGAGTTGGAGGGGACACAGCCGGGACAGCCGACCCCAACCGACCCAAGGGATATCCCACACCATACGACGTCATGCTCCGTATATAAAACTGGGGCAAGAAGGAGGAAGGGGGGACGTTGGGAGTGATGGCGTTTGTCTTCCCAAGTCCCCGTCAGACGTGATGGAGCCCTGCTGTCCCGGAGATGCTGAACGTCTGCCTGCCTGTGGGAAGTGGGGAATGGATTCCTTGGTTCGCTTTGCTTGCATGCGCGGCTTTTGCTTTAGCTCTTAAACTGTCTTTATCTCAACCCACGAGTTTTATCACTTTTCCTCTTCCGATTCTGACCCCCAGCCCGCTGTGGGGGGAGTGGGAGCGAGCAAAAGGCTGCGTGGGGCTTGGTTGCTGCCTGGGGTTAAACCACAACAGTGATGTTTCTGTCTGCCTGCTTCAGTCTCTACTATGGAAGCAAATTGCCTGTGAAAGCTTTTTAGGACTACAATGGCTTCTAGTGAACTGTTCAATTTTGAGGACTACTAAATTACCAAAATCCTTACCTTTTCTGTTCTTAAAAATCACTTCAGAAGATCTTCTGTCACCTTTAGAACTAAAATGCATTGCTGTGTAATGAATTATTATTGCTGTGATACTGTGATTATTCCCAGCGGCCTAGTTATTAACTGGGGTGCTGGGATCTTGGTAGCACTCAGATGCCTACTTAAGAGTTTAGAATACAGTGCGGGAGTCCTGAGTGCTGGGCTCTGCTGAAAAATCCAACATTTTATTTAGTAAGGCATGTTAGAGGAAGTGGACACAAGGAGTTCCTATCTATTGCATCTCTCTAGCCTCTATACTAGAGTTTCACTCTCCTATGTTTTACTCCATTTAGATCTCTGTAATCCTTCTTCTTAGCTATATGGGGGATTCTTGCAGGTAAGGGGAAAAGCAAGTGGTCCTAGCCCTTCTCAGCCTGCTGTGTCACTTGGTTAGGATGCTCTTCTAGAAGGTAGAAGGAAGAGGTGACTGAGAATCTCCTCTGGCAGAACAGCGAATTAAAACTAGGCTCCTGTGCAATTGCTGAAGTGACCAGATTATCGAATAAAAGGTTGCCACAGAACTGGTGGTGTTTGTTCAATGCCGTCAGAGAGCATTAGGCATGTTGTCTCTAAATATGCTTAATTTGCTATTGAGCAGGGTGTTAGAAGGCACATTGACCTTGTTGTGCCCTGATGTACTGTGTTGAATTCAAACCTATGCAAGACTCAATTAATATAAGCTTATTTGTAACCATCTGAGAGATGAGTCTTTTATATGACACTCTGCTTGATGCAGGGGAATATCGTCTCTAAACCACTTACCTGCTCTCTCAGTCAGGTTGGTGTCAATGTCAAGTGGCCACATGAGGAAGACATGTCTCCTGAGCTTCTGAATTGGATCCCTGAACTGATGCCTCCAATGTTTCGACTGACACTAACGACAACAAAAACACCGGCCTCTAGCAAGATCCCATTCAGACTAGTTACTACTAAGTTATGATGGCCAGGTGTTGGTCTAAAGAGAACAACTTGTCACGCCTGGTGGTGCTACAGGAGCTGGATTCTCCTTGTTTGCCTTTCAAGAGTGGAGTGAAACAATAGAGGAGGCAATCTTTCCAATTAATGTGATCAAGTTACACAATGTAAACCTTTGACAAATTAAAACAGACTCTGTTACAAACAGGCTTTGTACATAATTTCTCCTAAAGTTGACATGAAAATACACTTTTAATCAGAAAGCTAGACAACAAAATTCTTTCATGTTATTATTGCACTATGTCTTTTTAGTCTTTTTTTTTAATCCTGCTTTTTTTTGCACTGTGCTGAGCCTCTAGTATCATAATTGAACTGAACAGATATTTTTCATTAAACACCGTGCATCTTTTCTGTGTCCCTCCTCAGATCCCTCTGAAATTCCTGGAAGGAGCAATCTGATTTGCTTCATATTCAAAGCTTCCTTCCTGAGAGGACAGTAAAAATATGTATGATTGCTTTAAACCTTAGTTGAGGTAAATGCAATGTTCAATAACTTCATCAAATAAAGCTTGAATTTTATGGTGCAAATGCCAGTCTTCATGGTTCAGTGAACTTTTTCAAATAGTACACAGCCTGCCTATATCAAATTTGTAGAAAGGGATTGATTTTGTTGTTGTCGTTGGAATAAGGCCATTTCAGCCTTGTTGCATGCTTTCCTGAAATAATAATGCTATATTAAAAGATAAATGATAAACAGATTACTGTTTTTAAGGATTATTCAGAATGTTAACAACCAAGATGACAGACTTTCTGCTGTAAACTTAAATGGCAAGCCTCAACCTGATTATTAAAGTTCTGTTTTCCGCAGTCATGTAGGATTATAGGGCAAGCATTTTTGTCTGCTAGACAGAAGCATTATGCTTTCAACTATAACCGTACACTGTTGTGATTATTTTTTTCCCATCTATTTCCTTAGTTTTGTGGTGGTATTGATAAGATATCTATGAGAGACTGCAAAATGCTTCCTGTGCATAGCTAATGTTACCAACTGCGATAGCGGGAGAATATGCGATGAAAGCAGACACATTTAGAACATTATCCATTTCCAGACTGATAGTCAGTGACAGGACAAGTGGTAGCTGTTTAATGAATTATTTTGAAACCTGGCTAGTGCAATGAATTCCCCTCGGATTTTTCTACCCATGTTTTCTAAGGCCATTTGTGTGTAGCTATTTTTTTTCCTGTATTTGTTTGCTTTTATGTGTGGTTGGATGATGAAAGGACTGCCTTTAGCATGCACAGGGAGCAGCACATTTAAAAGCATCTAAAATGCAAATATATCTAAAATTTAGGTTGGGAAGTATGTAGTAGCAGCTCCTTAACTGGTGTCAATGAACATTACTCCATAAAAGCCACTGGCATAGTGCTAATGTGTCCAAGCTGAGCCTATATCGGTCCTTAGGTCCCTATCAAAGCAATACATGATCAAAGCTTTCTTTGTTTCTTCTCCCAAATAATTCTCAATCTAACATTCACCAGTTCTAATCGGTTTATCCTAACTTTCTTTTTGTCAGTGCCTTTTTGTGGCACTGGCAATTTTAAATGACATGCACGTTTGATTTCACAGGCAAAATTTATGCCAATAATAATTAGATCTCACTGACCCCTAGGACCTAAAGAGGAATAGGTTCACCTAGTGAAGATAACAGCAGTATTATCAGAATTTCTCAGTACTGTCTGAATGCCAAGGACATGGTATCAGGTAGTCTTTGGTGTGCAGTTGTCCAAGCAATATGGAGAAAATAAAAACTTATTTGCATTAGCACAGAAAGGGCCAAAACCAAACAACCCAAATTTAGCTCTGTAAGCTAAATGTAAAAAATTACATGGTAGTGGTAATTCACTCATTCTACATTTGGATAGAATGGGAAAAAAATCTGCAATTTGGAAAAATCTACAGAGAAGCTTCTATGACCCTTTATTTGGAGGAAGTAACTTTGGGCTAAAACTAACAGGTACAGTGGGGAGTGGGTGCTTACTTTGCAGGGAAATATATAGTGGACATTTTTTTCTCCTCTTTATTCTTAATTTGCCTTGAAGCCCCCAAAACGCATGACTGTGTTAAGCAAATAATCTGAAATCATTGCCTATAGTGATAATCAACTCTCTCATGTGTTTTCCTTGCCCTCTTGTGGGGTTTGAATGCAGCTGCCATCTGCAACGTAGTCTTTGGGTCAGTGATTCCTTTTTCTGTCTCCTCCCAAGACCTGTAAAAGTGAGGCCCTGGTCCTCCTGAATTTTCACTTTGATGGCACAAGCAATCAGTAAAGCAAGGTCAGATGAGAAAGAGGAATTGCGCAACAACCACTAGAGAAATCCAGGTTGCTGAACTCATGCTTCAGGATTGGGATAGGTTTTTAAACCTCTATGATACGAGAACCTAATGCCCTTAGACTACTCTGAAAAGCCTGGCTGTAGGGTATGCTTAGTGTAGTGAGAATGTGATTTGTTCAGTTAAGGTGTCCATTAAGTCCTTGTAACCTTGTTATCCTAGTCCTGACAGGTAATTGGTGCTGACCTGCTCAGAAAGTAACCTGAATGTGAAGCCAAGTCAGTAGTAGATATGAGATGTCAAGAAATAGGTAGATAAATATTAGGGAGTTAGAGAAAGCAGTTCATTAAACCCACAGTATTCAGGCAAGGTTAGAAGTAAATTATAGATTCAACCTGCCTCTAGGTTTGTTGGGAGCAAGGACCTATGTGCTGAAATCTCTTGGGTATGGTTGTCATCAGCTATAAAATAAAATGTACGACCGAGGGCTTATGTGGATAGTTTTTTTAGCTGAACATGAAGGGTAGGGGAAAAAAAAAAGATGGTAAAGCTAAAAAAAAAAAAAAAAAGATGGGAAAGCTTAAAAAAAAAATAGAAAAGAATAGAATAGGGCAAGAAATACTGGTAAATACTGGTTAAAACAGTAGGAAATTGAACTTTGACCCATAGCGGAAGGTTGACGAGGTTAAGTTGGCATTGCACATTAGAGTGTTTAACATATTGTTCTGTGCATCAACATTTTGATTTCATATTCATTTGATAAATAATGCAGTGAGAACAGGAAAAGGTACATATGAACCTCCTCTGACATTGCTTGTAACAGTGGAAAGGAATAGACTCGCAGTGCCTGGAATGTCAGTTGCCACACATACTAACAATTATACAGAAAAACCCCTCAGACAGCAAAATGCAAAATTATCCTCTTACAAGTTACCCTGCTGCTGTACTGGAAAGACTTAAATAAACTTGCATTCCATTTGCACATGCTGCAAAGTGAGAACTGTGTCTCTAGTCTATTTATTTTGTGTGGCATTGGAATTGGGCATTTTCAAACCTAGTGCAAATGAAGGATGATCCTCAAACTGAGACAGAATTTGGGTTCCTTGTGCGTATACACACACACACATATATATTTATATACAGAGAAAGTCATATATATATATTGCAAATAGCAGCCAAGTATCTGTAGCTCGTCCAAGATTCCCTGGGGGGAATCTCACTGGGGACATGTAGTCTTACCTACCAGAACAAAGTAGAGAGCACCTTCCCTGACCCAAGTGACCCTCCTCTTTCCCAGTGCCTTTACTCCTTTTTTTTTGGGTGCACTTTGCAGCTTGATTTCTAAGTGCAAGCAGTCGGTATTGTGAGAGAGCAAAGATTTACGTGCACAATCAATATAGTGATGAAGCCATCTTTAAAGTATGGAAAAATCCCCACCCTTAGGAATAAGAAAGGAATAAGGTTAAGGTTAGGTCCAGTTTAATCAAAAGCAGATTTACCATGTTGTTTTCATAATATGTGTTGATAACGGGGGTTAGAAACAGTTAATGGCGTTTCCTCTTTCGTGAAGTAATGAGGCTGATTGTTACTTTTGGCTTTTATTATGACTGGCAATCTGATTCAATGAGCAATCACATATAGTATGTGTACTTTTATTATTTATTGCTTTGTTCACTATTCACTTTACAATTTGGCTTTAGATAGCTATCATTTCAAATTATTCAGTTCAGTGCTGCAATTAGACATTCGATAGTCAGTCCTAAGTAATGCTTTCTTCTGGCACATGGTAATACCTGAAGAGTAATTCCATTCTCCTCATCGAGACAAAGCTGCCGAGAATTGTGCATTCGATTTTCTCCTACTCCAGATTGGCAATTTGAGTTACTGCAGCTCCTGGACTTACGCAGTTTCAGCTGCTTACTTACCTGCAATAAACCTGTTGGAACTAAGTAGGCTCTGAAAGCTCTTCTGATTAACAGGCTCGATGCCTTGTAGAGTGTATTACTGCTGTGGCAAGAGCTATATGGGAATAAGCCAGCCTGGTAGCCTTGGTGCCCCAGCAATATGAAGGAGATTAAAAAAAAACAAAAAAAACCCAAACAGTTAGTTAATTGGGTTCATTTGTGCTTGAATGGGGTCTGGGACAGCAAGATGCATTTTTTTCCTGTGTATTGGCTCTATGAGTAAGTTCTGCTGGATAACTAAAAATTCAGGTTGTTTAAAGGCTTTTACATAAGACAGAATGACTATAGAACAAACCCCCAATATTCAGATGATGTTAGCTGGCTGCCTGTTTCCATTTTTGCTACAGTCTTTGTCCCAAATCTGAAAAAAAAATGTTGTCAGATTCTGTTTTTGTTACAATTTTTTTCCTCGGTAATGAAATATCAACATTTTCATGGTTTGTACACTACATGAAATATAATATTTTGCTGGAATCCTTTGACCTTTTCAAAAACCTGTATTTTGATTGTCTGGCAATTCTGCTATTTCCCTGCAGGTTAGAGAGGAAAACTATGTTTTGTGGAGGAGGTGAATTTACAATGGCATTGCACTGGGCTCTGTGGCAGGTATTCAGAAGCAGACTGGATAGTCTATTGGATATAGAGGTGGTGGTGATTTGTAATGATTAGTCCTGCAAAACTCAGTGACCTGGACAGATTTTTTTTTTCCCCCAAGTGTCATTGTAATAGGATCTAGTCTGATGAAAAGAAAAAAAAAACTCCTCAGAAAATGTCCAATTACCCAAGATGAAACTCAAGCCAAGCCTTCAGGAATGATACCTAATTCTGTCTTGCACCTGAAGCCATCTTCTTTTTCCCAGCAACACTGATAAACACCACTTTTCTCTCCAGCACAGAGGCTACAGGCTGACAAAAATTCCCTGCATACTATTTTGTGAAAAATGCAGAGTTTTGAAAACTGCTTTCTTTTTGCATCAGAATGAAAACTGGACTTTTCAGAATATTTTATGAGAAAGAAAAAGACCAATCCCTTATCCTTTCTGGTGGCATGAAATAAATAGATAAGAGACGTATATGCAAGGCAGAGAGAAGCAAAAGTAAACCTGAGCTGTGTTTTTTCTTGCAAGTGAGAGTGCCGAACAGGAGCTTAATGCTTCTGGTAGGGTCTCACCTGACCAAGACTCCCCTTGGAGGTTAAGAGATGGTTCTCACAGGCTGATACAATAACCAGAAAAGTAAAGGTGCCTCACTAAAAAAAAAATTCTGCCCAATCCTACCCACCGCTGGAGCGGTTCTTGGAGAACCAGCCCTGCCAGGTCAAAGCACCGTTCTCTCTTTCTGTTCCCGAAGCTCTGTAGCCGCTGCTCCAGTCTGCAGCAAAGCCCCTCGTCACGATATTTTCATCTTCCTTTGCACCTTTGTGCTTCCACCTATTTCAGTCCAGCCTAATGACACAACATAATTACTTTTTTCCTATCAGGTATTACAGTCCCCTCACGCACCTGGCTGGGTCTTTCTTTGGTTTCCCCTGCACCTTTTCCCTTTTCATCCTTCCTCACTCCAATTTGTTTTGCGTCTTTTTTCTAATCTGAAGCACTCTCTTGTTGCGTGGCCAGTGTCCCCTTTTCAATTTCTCCATAAAAGTCGTTTATTTTCCTTTTCAGGTTTGTGCGTATCAGGCATCGTGTTGCATGCTGCACGAAGTCCTGCTGCAAGCCCACGGACAATCTTCATTTGTGTGGGCGCCTTTGACTGAAGTCCCGTGGGCTTTATCGGCCTTCGGGTAGGGTCTGATGCAAACAACAGCAAAAATGATATAATCACCCTGTTCTGGAAGTACAAATAATAGGGCTGGTTTTCAAATGTCCTTAAGTTGCAGGAGACAGGGAAGTACTCGTATCACATTTATATGTCTCAGCTCCAGATGTAACACAGCTTTCAGACCTTTAATGTCAGTGGTGGCAATCTGGACACAACCTCCTGAGGATGAATTTCTTCTTAACTACGGTATGTAATTTAATCTGCCATCGCACAATTTTTGAATAATAATTTTCTTGCCTAGTTATTTTCACATTTGACATTCACTTAAACCTTTCTTATATTGTAAAGAAAATAGCCTTGATTTAGGCAGTTATAGTGTAATTTAACATTTGTGTCTTCATTACTTGGGCATTTCAGTTGTATAACACGTCTTGCTTATCCACCTGATCCCTCCTTCCCATCCATCAGATCACACTAAAGCTATTGGTATGAGTGAAAGTTTCACTTATTATTCTAGTTATGGAAAGAGAGAAGATTTTTCAGGATAACATGCTGTCTTACAAAAAATCTCTTTTAATGACAGTATTAGATATAAGAAAGTGACTGATCTGAGAGACTCCATAACAAAAATTTCTTCGGTTACATCAGATCTTTTGTTAGATTTGATAATATCATATTATTGCAGGTAGAAGACACAATCTTTTGCATAGATAGGTTTTTTCTAGAAATGAGTGTATGTGTGTGAACTTCAGATCTAGACTTGCTTGACTTTCTCCAAGGGAAAATCCAGTACTCTGGATTAGATCTGCCAGGAGATACTTATATAGATGACAATTTTTTAAACAAAATATTCAAGATGCCGTTTGAATCTTCTACAGTGGTGGAACTGCACTAATCCAGTCCTTTACAGAACAAGGGCACGCTTTACAATAGATACCCTCTAAGATTTCATCATACATTGTTTTTACATGAACTGTTACGAACCTCTTCTTGTATAAAAATGCATTATTGAATGTTCATCGTGTAAAGAACATTCCAGATTTTCTTTCAGGGATTAATTGTTGGATCAGATTGCATGGGGGTCTGAAAAGAGAATTGTTTCCCTTTCTCCCTCTGGGAAAAACAGAGAATGCAGATTTCTCTTGCTAAGTTGTGCTACATCAGAACCCAGTATTCACATGAAAAACATTCCTCTAAGCTCTGCTATTACTGCCTGTCCTCTTTCTAACATTTGCGGAAGTGTTGTAAAAGGAAGAAATGCAATAGGTGTAGTCAATAAAAGAGAAATAAAGTCTGCCATGAGAAATTGCACAGCAAGGCCGTGCTTCCAGAGCTTGGGCTTAGGTGCTGCTGCATGGAGGAAGGCTAACAAGCTCCATTGCTCTGGTAGCTTTCTAAAGCTTATCTGTACAAACCTGTATACTGGTTTTAAAGGGAACAGGATAAACCCTTCCTTTCGTAACTTCACTGAAGTCTTTTGCAATTACCAGGTAGGTAGTTGATCTAACATCTACAAGACTTCAAAAAAAAAAAAAAAAAAAAAAAAAAAAGGAAAAGATAATGTTCTGTACACAATCATATGAGTTTTAAACTCTAATTGTTATTTGGAATGGATTCATATGCAAGTTTTAGCCTTGATTCTGTTATGGTGTTTCTGCAGACATAAGGATTTTTTTAACAAGATCAGATTTCTTGAACCCGTACCTGGGCACAAATGAGTGTTTAGTTTACTGAATATTTCACAAATTTATTTTTGTTATTTTCCCAGAGACTCATTTTCAGGTCTTTATACTCTTAAATCTCCCCTTACCCTTAATAGAGATTTATCCAGTGCCACAGCTGACCGCACCTTTGAGATAATACCTGCAATGTGTTTAATTGTTAGAGTCAAATTACTGCAAGACTTGAAATGGAGATGTAGTTAAATGTCTCCCTCCCCCTTTTATTTTTTATTTTTAAACCTTATTTTCTGAGAAACACTTGGGCACTGCAGGTTTGATCACATGTGAGGGACAGCTCAGGCTGGAGGGATGAGATAATAGAGAACAGCAACAACAGAAAATTCCCCTCCAGAACCTACTCTGCCTGTTCAATTTCTATTCTGTCCAGAGGAGCTATAAAACTGGAGAAAGGTGAGTAATAGATTTGAGAGTCATCAGAAATATAAATTATAGCTAGACATTTCCTATCAGCATCCCATGCAGTTAATGATAAACAGTCAATGAGATGTATGCACTTCTAGCATTTTTGTAATGAATCTATTGCTTCTATGACAGCTTACTGTCAAACATTATACTTTGGAATTTATAACTTCTGATGCCATTTTAATAGATGGTCTAGATATGCTAAAATCTATCCTTTTTCTTTTTAGGAGCATGACACTTTCACCTAATGAACCTAATGAACGTACCTAATGAAGTCCAAATGGCTCTGCCAACACGTGCACGTACACACACGAGGAGGATTTTCTTTCTTCCTTCTTTCTCTGTCTGTCACTCCCTTTCTCTCTCTCTCTCTTTTCTTCTTTCCTTCCTTTTAAATGACTGCCAATCAAATGAGAACAAACAATAGTTTTAGAGACTAACAGTTCAGTGGCTCAGAGGAAATAATAATAATAAAAATTAATACAAATGGGATTATTTAAAATCTGTAATTGCATAAAAAAGGATCACTTCTGTATTTACCGCCTGATTTATTATTGATCTTCCTACTACTTCTTTGTGTGTTTACAATATTATATGCTAGATGTCTTCAGAAGCATTGAAATGATGACTGCTCTGCAATCAGTGATCAGACCAGATTCAAGAAGCAGAAAAATGCAATCTCGGATCCCTGTAACCAGAAAAGCAGGTTTCACCTTTGAAATTATGCTCGAACATCAACCCTTTCACTCATCGGCGTTTGATTCTGATTGTTTGTAGAGGAAATGTTTACATTAAAACTTCCCTGCCCTTTGCACCCAGCCTAGCCCTGAGGAGACCATGATTTTAGATTACAAGAAACGTATCAGCTTTCACCAGGTTGAACACAATTTTATTTCTACTACAAAGGTCTGGTTCTCCCCACGCTATTTTTATGCCAGTTTAACTCTACTGATTTTATTAGCTGCCAACGTAGGTGAGCTGTTCATGAAACACTTTGCTTTCCCCACGCTGCCTGCCAGGCAGTCGCAGTCTCCTTGCCCTCAGACTTCTCCACCGTGATGGCTTTCAAAGATGGGTCAGGCTCCTTTTCCTGGCTTTATTACTGGCCTGTTTCTTCCTCACAAGCTCTTCTTCCTTTTTTATTTTTTTTGTTACCATGGGAGGGATGAGGCCACCCTTGCAGCAAAGAAGATTTGGAAAGAATAGATGACATATTCAAGTCATGTCTGGAGGTGAGTTGCTTACTGCAAGATAAATAGCTCTGAAGATCAAAATGTATGAAAATGGCAGGCTAGGCCTTTTGTTTTTCCTCGTACTTTATAATTTGAATATTAATCCCGCCATTTAGAACAGTATCACATGCTCACTCATTTTTATAAATACAGGGAGGGTATTTTTACATACCGTCTTATAACAGAAGTCCATGCAGTTGTTAAGAAACCCGGTGTTTTTTAAATAAATCCACGCTGAAGTTGAAAACCCCCAACTTTCTTTTGTCTTCTAATAGAAGAGCCGACAATTTTGCTAACATCTCGCAACGTATGCGGGCTTCGTGTATGTTCATTACCTAGAGTCTAGGAACTGCTGCCTAATTGCATAATCAGACCAGAAGTTATAGAGGAACTGGTAGCTAATATAGCTAATATCTGGCCCCTCAGCTACGTATGAAGGTTGCATATAAATGCGACAGCGGTGTGTGTGGCTATCCTACCTACGAAAGTCAGGATGGGAAGAAATGAAAACGTGAAGGGAGAGCTCCGCAGGAGTGGGTACAGAGCACTATAATGGACAGCCTAAATGGCAGAGGTGGTGATGCGGCAGCTTAAAGGCAGGAGAAAGGGATGAGAAGGAGAATTTATAATGAGTGCTATGGACTATAATCAGATTTTCAAATGTTATAGAGCACTTGGAGCAGGGATGTGAACAACTAATAAGGGCTGTGAGCAAATTAGGATGGAGAGTCCACTGGGATAGGGGGGTTGTGAGACAGGCTAATTTCCCAGGAGAGAAAGCTATTGCTAGCTATCTTAGAGACTAGTATAGGCAAGATGGTTGTGAATGGATATATTGAAGAGGAAGCTGCTAATGAAGCCACAAGTATGGGTAAGAGAGAGCACAAAAGAGAGAGAAGCTAAAATGGAGAAGACTGGTTTCTGGAGAGGGACGGGCAAGTGAATGGAAGGCAAGAGGATGCGCTACATAACCCCACATTACAGGAAGAGAACAGACCTCAGTACAGTCCTGTGTAAAGTTTTTTTCTTTTTTTTTTTTCTTTTTTTTTTCCCTTTCCCTAATTGACTCACAGGGACAACTACAGGCTGAATTCTGTAATTTTGTCTTTTGCTGTATTGTCTTGAAGCAAATTATTTTAAAGTCTCCTTTCTGGTGAGTATCTGAACAGTTCAAAACAAATCATCCTTTCCAGGAGATCATTCATTATTAGACATATTGATGGCATGTTTGAATCTCTAAAGTGGTAATTTATGCTATTAGCTGAGTTGTCTTGATGACCTTCACTACACTAGTATTTTACTCATTCTTTCATATTCTTGTACTTCATACATACCAGAGAATAATTCATATCCTTGGTAACCTTTGCAAATGATTTCCCCAGAGGTTTTTCTTCATCAATACCAGAGAAAACTAACCCATTGTCATCATCCTCTAAAAAGTAATTAGCCATGAATAATTGCTCCTTCCTGACATCTTTCTAACTTTGCACTGAATTGATTTTTTTTTTTTTTTTTTTAAGTAGATCTATTAATTGTGGAAGCATTAGGCTGCCTTCACACTTTTATTCTCCCATTCCTTATTCTATGCTTTTGTTACAAGTGCTCTGGATTACATTTTGCTTGTCTTGTTTAATGTTGCTTGCACAGTTCCCTAGCTTTATGATACTTTGAATTCCAGACTGGTAGAATAGATTTTTCTATGCAGTGTTATTAGATTCGATTTTGGAATACTTTCACTCAGTGAATTATTTTTGTGAAAGTCTCATGCCACTTTCATGGGACATTTTTTCTTTTATTTGCCCAGCAGGATTCCCAGTTTGTCTCTGCCAAGCAAGATCCAAGGAAGAAATATTCATCAGAGCTGTAGTCCCCTATCTTTTTGTAACTGAGCCTCGCTTGATGTATCTGGCACAGTTTGTGCTTCATGGGGTCTTCTGGAGTTAGTTAAGCTCCGGCCCAGGGCTTGGGGATGCAGCTTACCTGTGATGCACTTATGTCTCACCCTATAAACCTTAGAAAAAGATGTCTCAAAAATAAAAGCAAGGAGGAGAAACATGCATTCACGTACATTCTCATGGTATTCCCCTGAAGGAAGAACCTCTTTTCATCAGTTGTGACTAAGTTTCTCCACTTTCCATGGAGGTCTTTTTATAAAGATGGGTTTTGCTGGAAATGTTTCTTCAAGGGACTATGAGGGAGAAATGTGTTTTCCTTCAACATAAGGGAACCCTTCAACCATACAGCTACACAGGGAGAAAAACTCTGTTGTTTTAAACTGCTGCAGCTCCATTGACTTTAATAGAGCCACGCTTTTTTTAATAACAACCGATGACTCAGGAAATATAGTGTTTTGTGTTCCACATGCCTACTCCCGTGCTTCTGCATATGAGTAGAAGATCACCCTATTTTTCCCTACTAGCCTGTCTGAAACCTTCCTAATATTGTCTGAGACCTGCTGCACCCCCACTTCTCTTTCATATAATGCAGTGGTGCCCAAAGGGTGCTCCAGAAAGCTTTGCATCTATTTTAATAGTTAAAATAGCTTTTAATTTTAATTTCTGAAGAAATATCTTCTTGGATGTTTCTACACGTTTATTGTTTGGCCTTCTGTATTTTTGGGCCTCTTTCTCTGCAGTATATTTCCCCCTCACCCAATGTATTTGTAAAGGTCTTTTTTCATTTTTCTGATCCATTCTGCTATTTTAGTTCTCTGGTTTGTTCATTCTACACAATTATTGAACTAAATGACTACATTTTTGTTGGTTTGCTTTCTCGTCTCTTATATAATAGATTTTTTAACCTCCTATAATAGTTTGGTCCACCTGACAGTTTATTCTCCATGTGCCTTCCTTTTTTTTCATGTAAGTCTAGAGTATCTTAATCACAGTGGAGTTGGAAAATGTGGTGGATTTTAATGCTCTCTTCCATTTTTTCCTGGTAGCTTCTTGGTTTTGTAAGCTTTCTACATACCAGATCCTCCTTGATTTCCATTAAAGTTCTGCCTTTAGGACTGAATTCTTGTTTACTTTAATCCTCCAAGTGTGCCTTTCCAGAACTGAAAACTTTTACACTGCTTTATTACATGAACTCATTCTTTACTCTGTTGGATACAAGCATCCAGTAGTCACTATTTTCAGGTTTTTATTTTTTTTTTTTTTTAATTTTTTGTCTTTTCTATCTGTAAACATTATTGTAGAGTGAGGATATCTTAGCTGCTGACTTTCGTAGCTGCTTTGTGAATCCTAAAGTTAACTTCAAAAGGGTTTAGATATTTGTTTCTGTACATATATCAGTGGAAATTTCCCCAGAAATAGAGCAACCTAGCATGTTACCCCAGGAATATTTTAAACTTTTCCTTTTGCATGTTTTGAGTATGCCTTCCTTTTTTGTCTTTGAATCCCAACTTGTATCTTCACTGTAGAACTATAGCTTTCTGGGATACAGAATATTTTCCTGGCCCATAACACCACATAGCTTGTCCTTGTTTTTCTGTCTCAGCCTTGGAATGCAGTGCTTAGATGGAAATGATGACTGCTTGGAAGGGGGATTAAAGGACTGCCAGGGAGATACCCAGGGACAGGGAATCTGTGTTCTTATATAGGGAAATTCTAGCTATAGTTACAAATTCTGCTTATACAGTTGCCATCCTAACAGGATTTCTTCATATTCACTAGTGAAAATTTAGCATGTTTATTTACATATCTATGTCTGAGTAGGACCAGCTGAAAATGGAGAACATTCAGATCATATAAACTATACGTATGTGTACGGTAGGGAATGGAACTTGTCTCAAAGAATTTAAAAAAATTAAATATGTTTTTCACTTTTTTCCCCCTTACTCTTATAAAAATATACTGGACTGTATTAATAATGGACTCAAATACTACAGCAGCATCTTCATTGATTTATATCCCTTTGGCATAGCTCAATCTACAAGATGTCAACAAACAGAATGTAAATTTTCTCCCGAATGCACGATCCTTTCATGCCACCACAGACTCTGAGAGACTCCTTATTATTACTTTTGATCTCTGTAGGTCTTGATATTATGAAATCCTTCTGTAAACTCAGCTGCACACACATTTCATCTGTACAGAAAACACTTAGGTTGACTTTACATTTTTTTTCCACCTTCAGAATTCTTTGTTCCTGTCCATGCGAAGTTAAATTTCTCAGGGG
The DNA here is from genome assembly GCF_929443795.1 of Astur gentilis. Lineage (NCBI taxonomy): Eukaryota > Metazoa > Chordata > Aves > Accipitriformes > Accipitridae > Astur > Astur gentilis. The sequence continues at coordinate 28,853,844 of NC_064892.1, read as the reverse complement.
AAGAGGGATTGAAGCCTCAGTAGAATATGAAATTGGGAGGAAAATCCCCTATTGACTACTGGGTATCAAAAAGATTCATAGGCGTCTCACTGGGAGTGCTATTTAACCTCAGATGCTTCTCTGCTGCCTTACATATAGTCTGATAATTTTCATTTGGAATCCAAGTACGTCTAATTATTTTTACAGAAATGTAAAATAAATGTGCATATAAATTATAGATTAGGAATGAGGATACTCTGGTAAGTAATTCCATACAGTTCAGCTACTTTTTTTCTATTACGTTATTCGTTTAAGTTTGAAGTGATATAATCCTTTCTTAAGCTTCTAGAATTGCTTGTATTATTCCTTATTTGCTCCTTCTGAAGCCTCCATATATGAAAGGTTATTTATTGTGGCACTAGCACTTGCTAAAGCTTAATAGGAAAAATTCTTGTAAGCGTCACCATGGTATCTGTCACAGTTGCAAGTAATAATTTTGTTTCCAAACTATGTCAGCTCCTTCTCTTTTTTTTGAGAAAAGATGCCCTGCTGATATGACAGTTGCCTGTCCTCCACTCAAATGGACAGAGAAGAAACACCCAGGGCCAAAGTTTTTCTTAGACGAGCCTGGTGAAATTCCTTATCCAGGTGAATTTTCACCTTATTCCGGTTAAATTACTTATGTCAGCAATTAATTTGGTCCCATATTGTTCTAGAAGGCATTTCAAAAGTTAACAATGTGAATCTCACCGTACCTAGAAATAGTGCTGACTCTTCCATGTCACTTCTGGGTCACAGTGTTGTCAGCTCCTGCTTTTAATGGAGTCTCATGATATTTGTTGTGTTTTTTTTCTTGGAGTCCCAGGTTCTGGGGGCATATCTCATATTTCATTTTTAAAAGCACCGGTTTATAGTTCTCGTGGTACCTCAGATACCCTGGATAACTTGACCTCAGTGCACCCTACGGTCTCAGAAACTCAGAGTTAAATAAAAGAAACAAGCATTCATGAGACTGTTAAGAATTTCAGGTTTTTTTTGGCCAGTATTATTCCTTGGAAACCTTAGCAGAGATAATTTGTGACTTCTGAATGCATGCGGTTAGCAGTGCAGAGTCATTAATAGGAAAGAATAATTTCCCTCCCTTTGCAGTAAAATATGACTGGTTGGTGCTCAAAGCTCAGTGAACCCCAGTTATATATTCTGAACTGCAGCTTTTCTACAGAAAGGGTATTTTGGCCATCCAGGCATGGGCAAATGATGGACTGAGGTTCAAATCACAGATATCCTCCAGGTTGTCTCGGTAACTACGGGCAACCCATGTGTGACTTCATCTCTGTCACAACAAAATAGGGCTGATATTATTTTTCCCTTTGCAAGGCTGTTTTGAGCATTGACTCATTAATGTTCAAAGCGTGTTCAGTTACTGTTAATTGGGGGGGGAGGTAGAGGCAGGTTGAAATTGGTTGGCAAAGTATGTGCTGAGGCAGAATGAAATATTGTTACTTACCCGTCGTAAAATTGTGGGTAAAATGATCTTTTTTTTTGATACTTCCAGCTACATGGGAATATATTCATACAGTATGTATATTTTATGTGTTTATATATACATATATATATATATTTACAAAAAAATTTCTTTGTAGTTAACTGAATCACCTCTTTTCCTCCGAGGCATGCCTGGCACAGTGTATTGAGGGTCAATGCAAACTCTCTTCATGCCCCGAGGTGACCAAAATCCGGGTGACTGGAGGACTGAGCTGCAGCGTACCAGTGACGAGGATGCGCTGGCGGTCCATGCATCCCACCTGGAGGGTAAGGACTGATGGCTAACCTAGTCCCTGGCTGCTGGAATAAGTAAGTCAGGGAAGACAGAAGGTAACATAAAGGAAAGAGGATTTTAAAGCAACAAAGGCCAATTTGCATGTCTATCTTACTTGGATTACTACCAAGCGCTGGCAGAGCTGCTAAATAGGCTTCCTGTTCGCTGTCAGCCCTAATGGCTGTGGTTAGAGCGATAACCTCCGTCTGTCTGTCTCCCTTACCTGCCTGTGAAAAGCTTACCCTCTTCTGCAGAAAGAGTCGTATTTTATCGCAGAAATCTTTTGCCGTCTCCCCTTCCTGCATTTGTAAATCCCCCGCGTGTTTGTTGAGAGGTGTCTTGTCTGAGGTTGTTTCTTGGCTTTCCTCGTGGTTTCCCAGTTTCCGTGTTGATTTTACGCAACAGCTTTTTCCAGTAAGCCACGGAGTAACTGGGTCAGAACTTGGTATTTGGGAATTAACCGAGAGCTGCTCCGTCTCTGCCACAGCCTGTTTCAGTGTTATAAATAGTCTGGGTTTTTTGGTGAATACTCACTCCATTTTTTATGGCATCTGGTGAAAAAAGAGCCACTTTAACTATCAAAGCATTATTTTATGGTAAGCAAAATAACATTTTACAAAATAAAGGCAAAGTTGCTAAAAGCTTTGAAACAGAATTTTCGTACCTCTCCAAAATGCGCGATGTCTTTTCTTGTACCGTAAAATATTTGGACAAGGGTTTTACCGCAGTGATTCCCACTCGGTTGTTTTGTGAGGCTGATAGTGCAGCAATCAGAAGCAGGTATGACAGGGGAAATCCTAGTCCAGTTAGAGTGTTGCCGTGGACTTAAGTTAAGCCGGGGCTTTGCCTGAAGTTGCTATAGGCAGAGAGGAGAGGATTCTGATGTAGCCTCCTTTCAACCAGGGCTGGAAGTCAGCTCATCTAACTTAAGCTGCCTGGAAGTCCAGTATCTAGTCTAAACCAGTTTTCCAGGTTACCCTGATAATTAACAGGAGGAAATAAGCTCCAGAGGGCAATTCATGCTGCTTTTCTGAGACACCTGCTTTAGCACTGGATCAATCAGTTTCTTCAGTGTTTTTCTTTCTTCGCTGCCTATAGCTGGATGCCAGACAACTAGCTCAGACCACACGTTTCTGTACCTGTGGAGCGTGAATACAAACTCCTGGAGGATCCCTGCTCTCTTCCTCCTTGTGATTAACAAGGGAATCAATGTTTGGAAGTAAATTTGCTCCTTACTGTTTGCAAAATACTGTCCTTAACTGTGCAGCGGTAATGGGAGGCTTGGCGTGGGGTAAGACACAAATTAAAGGGGACTGCAGACATAAACCAGAGATGCACCAGCTTGTAACCAGCAGTGTGTCTTGCTATGGTCACCACACTCCTCTCGGGTGCCGTGAGTATCACAACTCCAAGCTCAGCACCCTTGTAAATGCAAGGGGGCAGAGGCAGGGGCTGCAAATGGCAGAGAGAGAGAGACAGTTCTTGCTGTCTTACTGTCTTGACAGGCTAAAGCAAAGTTAAAAAACAACCAACCAACCAAGCCTCTAAGTAGTGTTTGTCTAACTATTTTCAAAGACGGCATTTTGAGCTTTATGTTGCTTTAGTCAGTGATGTTTTAGCAGAGAAACAACAGGAATCGCGTTGAGCTCATCTCAAACACACATAAAATATTTTAGTATCTTTTCTTTTATCTCCCCTTTCAGATACAGCTCAGGAGGAATATGTTCCAAGTGACAGCATCTTTGACAACCTGTACTTTTTGTTCTACCTTTTGTTCTTCTTCCTGTGAAAAGCTGTGTGATGAAGATTGCTGGAGAACATTGATACCGTCCCTACTTATGTTAAAAAAAAAAAAAAAAAAAAAAAAAAGATAAGTAACCGTATACTTCCCAGAGGGTCAGACTGATCCTTTAACTGCAACATCAAGTGAAGGGCTCTGTATCTCTGAAGCAGCCTGGGGCAGGACGTATCCTTGCCAGTATGTATCAAAACCATGCAATAGAGCGCTGAACAGAATTCCTCACTCTAGTGTTAACAAAATTCCTGCTAATAAGTCTTCGCAGCACCATGGAAATGCCGTAGACTGAGTTTTCTGAATGTACTTTCTCCCTTTGTGCCAGCAAATGCTGCTGTGATGCACAGAAAGAGGCAGATTCTGAAAATGTAGGCAATGCTTCTTAACCTCAGAGTTATTGATTCCTTGAATTGGAACACCACCTTTTCATTTTAAGAATTTCAAGCTTTGAATTTTTGCCTTAATTGCACCTGTCTTGACCTAGGTCCAAAACCAGCAAGCACTTCTGAATGTATTTAACTTTAGCTATGTGACCAATGATAAGCCCAAACGCAACTAGTTTTTGAGAGGCTTTTCCACAACCGTTATCTCTGGTGGTAGAAGCTCTTACAAGAATAATGAATTTTCTTCACAGAATCCCAGTGAGATAAAGCAATGTTATTATCCCATTGTACAGCTGGGAGAAACGATGACACAGAAATTAAGTGCTTTTCTTAAAGTCCTATTTTCAGCTAAAAAAAAGGCTACAACTCCAAAAAAGTTCATTGTATTATTTTAAGTTAATTGATCTTGCTGTCCCAAAGACTTTTTCTGTGTATCCGTACACAATGTAAGTGGTGTTCTTAAGTGCTTGTGATCACTTATGATGACAGAGCTCTGCTGGAAAATGAATAAAAGCTCTTTGATAATGTAAGCCTTTGAGTCTGCATGGATGTGTGTGTCTGAGTGCGGGTTTTGGAGTTTAGGGCTACTAAACTGAAGTTTAGATCCTTTAGATCTCCCAGCAGGGCAGAAGATTCCAAGAACGCTGAACACAGTAGAAGTCAGCAGAGATCGTAGAGAAGCAGTGAAGAAACCCACACTGTATTTTTTCAAAACAAGGTCATTGTTCATTAATATTGCTCTGGAGAGCTTAGCTACGCATAGAGCTCTTCACAGGCTCTACTTATCAAACTGCTCGATACTCCAAACCATTGCCTGCTTGTAGAGCAGCACAACCAGTCACGCACCTACAGAGGTGGGAGAGCTGGCCGAGATCGTGAGCACCTGCCTCAGCTTGATGGTTTTCTTTTTGGAAGTGGCCGAGATCGTGAGCACCTGCCTCAGCTTGATGGTTTTCTTTTTGGAAGTAACAGGACTCTTTTTAGAAGCTGTATCCCACTGACTGCAAAAGCTTAGGAACAAGCTGTTTGGAGCAGCTGGAGCAGAATTCAATTGATTTTGATGACAGACAACTGGAAGACAGGATGAAGGGCACACCAGCCGCCTGGCATCTGCTGCATAAATCCACCCAGTATTATCAAACTTGAAGTTCTTTCCAGATTACGAAGCAAGTCTGTGGAGAAGTATCTTCTTACATAAAAGAAAGGTCAGTCCCAACCAAATTTCAAAACTCTGCTGTCCTCACAGGCAGGAAAAGGATCATGAGAGATGGAGACATAGGTGGAAATCAGAGGCACATGAACCCCACAGGGAATGCAGAAGACACAATGGTCTCTGATGTACTGGAAGCAGAATAATGAAGAGATCCATAGAGGCACTGGAACTGGGGAAGATGGAGGAGGTGAATGAGGGCACGGGAGGAGAATGGGGAATCTTGGTGCAGAAGAGTGAATATGGAAGCATAGAGAAGCCATTACTCACTAGCAAGAAAGAATTACAGATCCTTGGCGTACAGGAAGGAGGACTGCAACAAGTCCTTAAAGGATATGGGGAAAATAGCACAGAGAAGCTCTCTGGAGAGGTGAAGGAATCAAAGACTGCAAGTGCCTACAGTAAATCTAGGCTGCAGAAGCAACAAAGCATTTACCAGTTTATGAAGCAGCATATTCTTGGATGTGCCTGTTCGATTTCCAGTGTGGCCAGGTTCCTATACTGCTTTTAGGAGGATGGGACAAGGACCTCCTCAGCTGAGCCTCCTCTCTTAGATGGCTATGAACACTGAAGAGGTCCGAATATTGATGCCTTCGCTGTGAGGAGCCTTTAAGCTCTGCAAGGCAAATTTGGTGTTAAGTTTCGGGAGCAGCTCTTACAGACAGGAAACTGCGGTATTTCTATTTCAGTGCCCAGGAGTGATCACAGTGTAGTACCGTAGTTAAGAGGAGAGGTGAGCATGACAGTTAAAACTGAATGGACAGCCAAGATCTGAAGACAGTAAAAATTTATTCCAGGAGAAAACTATAGGATCAAATGCTATGTTACCAATATTGCAAGATATTTGTTTATTCACTAATAAAAGCCCACTTGAATGAATTGCACAAGTCCTCTCTCCCTGTTCAGTTAAATTTGATACCTGAGATTTCCCAGCTATAAGGATTTCATTTCATTACCATCTTCTGGATGCAAAACGTCTGCAGAACAGATGAGAGCCCAGGATAGGTCACTAGTTTGCAAGAACTGTTCAGGTGTATTTTTTCCCTTGAGCTGAAACCTCACATATGGAAACTGTGTGAAGGTGAGAAAGCAGATAAAGGCAGTGTGGACAACTCAGAAAGGCCAAGGAGGATGTTTTATTCTCAGTGTTTTGAACTTAGTTTAAAAAACTGCTCCCAGCTAGAAGAGAAAAAAAAAAACAAAAAAAAAGATACAGGCCATTAAGCTATAATGGAGATACATCTTCAGATCTCTTTGAAGTATAAGAGAAGATATGGGTAACAGCAATAGTTAGAGTGTTTTAGTGCTTTGTATCAGAGATCGTCAAAGAGCTTTGAAAAAATAGACCTCCCAGGCTCCCTGCAATGTGTGTATGAGCTGTTGTTTCCATTTTACAGAAGATTAAAATGAGTCCTGGAAAGATTCATAGGACTGAAGTAAAATAAATGGGAAGCCCATGACAGATATTAGTATACCACCCCATTCCCAGGCCCATGCTTCAGCGGCATGGCTGTCTGTGTTTGCCTGCAGCAAAAGGGAGGTTTAAGACAAGTTGCTGTATGTGTATTAAAATTATTTTCAAAATGCATTTAATTGTATGTTAATGAGAAAATTCTGCTTTGAATGCTTTCATGTAGTTCATAGACATAACCGACAAGGGGATGATATTTATAGGCATGTTCTTAACAGACAACATTGTGCAACTGTGTGTTAGATTTGCTGTAATATTCAAAACACCCACTACAGCAGTCTGCTTTGGTAGCCTCCAAATTCTCATTTCTTTCTGTCTGTCTTGCTGCTACTGCACATCTCATGGGCCCTACGATTTGCCTAGCTTTTAATAAAACTAGATGGCACGTGGATTAGGACACCCTGGGCCAAAAGAGTTTCACATGCTTACAGCTGGACTGATTTCTGGCCCGAACAACACTTTGACCACTTTTCAACAGAAGAAATAATCAGAAGGACATGCAGCTGCTGCGTAAAGGCCAGGGGAAATTAAAATGTTTCCCATAAGGAAACAAATGAACAAAATACATATGCGGCTTGATTAGAATTTGCATTGTAACATCATTAATTACTAAAAAGCCACAGGTGGGAATGACATGAGGCATGAAAATATGGTTATGAAGGGGGAAATGATGATTCTGTGTCAATAGAACCGTCCTTACAAAGGGACATCAAACTGGAGAATGGCTAAGGCTGTCAGAGTAATATATTAGCAGATGAAATGTTTCACAAGAAATAAGTATAAAACAATAGAATGTTTGTAATGCTTGCTGGTTTTCAGTCCTTCACAAATATAATTTAATTCCTTTTTTTTTTCAACAGAAAAGTGTGTAAACACTTAGCAAGTTACTGGCCTTCTGTAGACAGTAACTAATCCTGACAGCTTATAATTTTATAGTTAGGAAAATGAAGGAGAAAGATGCTCAGCGTAAAACAAAGAGTTCAAACCAGAGCGGAGATTAGCAAACCCTGTATTTGATTGACAGCACAGGGATGTTCTGGGCTTTCCTTGATTGTGACTTGTCTTGTGCTACCTTACTGTCCTTCTGGTAATTCTGTATATATGTTTCTGCTTGGAAGCTTTACTCTAAGAGTCGGTCACTGACATATTCCAGGCTTTAAAAAGTTGTTCCAAAATTTACAGAATCATCTGTGGCTTTCACGTTTGTTTTTTTTTTTAATTGAACTAGTAAATTGAAGTAATAAGGAAGAACATCAGGAACAGATCAAAATAATTGTGTTTACAATTATTTAACAGCACAAAATTTTAAACCAATTTTACTGGACATGAGGCTATGTAGGTAAAGCTAGTTTAGCTAACCATTATAAATGTTGGAGAAGCTGCCAACTAGCAACTAATCTGTTCTTTTGTGCTAATCTTTTCTTGCCGCAAATTACAAAAGTAATGGAGCAATACTTGGAAAGATTTTTCTACGCTTCTGAACACAAAGATCTGTCCCCTTTCAAAGAATTCAATAATGGAATTGATAAATGAATTAAATCTTCCTTCAAATGCTGAGAAACAGGTATTGATGCCTGTGATTCTAGCAAGATGAGTAATATTCAGAAAAAGAAGCCTTGCCCACCGTTATGGTTTAACCCCACCCGGCAACCAAACGCTACGCAGCAGCTTGCTCAGTCCTCCCCATAAACCCAATGGACTTCACTTTATTCCTGCTACCACAGCTAGTGATCATTTGTAGCCATGGAATGATTTGGTCCCAGGAGCTCCCCTCCATCACCACCTGAATTCAACACTGTTTTCAGCACAAATCCAAAACACAGCCCCACACCAGCTATTATAAAGAAAGTTAACTCTATCCCAGCCAAAACCAGCACACCCACACTGAGGATGTGTTGCAAATCTCCTCAAAGAACAGGTTTGACATAATTTTAGACGGGTGACAAAAACCACAACAAAAATTTTTAAGATTGGCCTGTGGCTGCCAGGCCAGAGCACCACGATTATACATTTTCCTCTTACTCCCATCCCTTACCTGTTTGTGACATATAAAGTGCAAAGCCAGGAATTTGTGGATAGGGCAATTTGGGTAGCTGACTCCAGTGAACAAGCCGCTGTGCTTTCCATTCCTGCTGGATGGCTTATATTAACTTTGTGATGGAAAGCAGCTTAGTCTGTAACAGCTATAGATATATCTATGCAATTGATTTGGAACCCAAATTCTTCTACAGGATGAATCAAGAGCAGGAACAGAAAGCAAAAATGAGAGTCATCAGCGGTAGTGTACGACTGTGCAGGAATACAAGTCCTTACATGTAAACAGCAGCACGGATGAGAACGCAGCCTCTGAAGGCTGAATAAACAGTCAGTATGAGCCTCAGCCTATCTGCAGTGCTCTGACGTCTTTTCCTTTCTTTCCCTTCGAAGCAGAGTACAAATTTTCTTTCACCCTTTTTCATGTTCTCTGTGAGAAGAGGCTACCCCACTGTGCTCAAAACAAACCAGTAAAAAGTAAAACAAACAATCTGAAACAAACCCCAACAACTTTTGGTGTTATATGATTGTTTTCTATCTCAAGTAAAGCAATAAAAATATTGATTGCTGAAGGAAAGCCTAAAAATCAAAATGATTTGTCTCAGTAGTAGTCCTTAGAAGAATGAGCTCCTCAGCTGCTGTAAATTGGCCTACTTCAATGGAGTTAGATTTTAGTGCAAACGTCCCATGTGTCTGAAATGTCACAAGAGCTATGAAGCATTAGATATTAGATGGTAAAAATAAACAGAGTCTAACAAGGTTTGCCTTCCTACTCAAGCCCTTCAGTCATTCCCTGCCTTGCTTGTCGTAACCTAAATAAAACCAAAGGACTTCACTTTATTCCTGCTACCACAGCTAGTGATCACTTGTAGCCATGGAATGATTTGGTCCCAGAAGCTCCCCTCCATCACCACCTGAATTCGGATCGATCCACCCCGCAGAGCACGAGCCTCACCACGTTATCATCAACAGCAGTCGGTTTTCTCTGCCTGCCATGAGACTGTGCCTTGGAAAGGGGTCGTACCCCCAGGGTTCCTCAGATAAGGGAGACCGGAGGGTGGTCTGGAAGCCCTACCAGTGACACGCGTCAGGCAAATTGTCGCGGAGAAAACATAGAGGCGCAGAGATTCATTTTGCTGGGCGATTCGAGGAACCGCGGCACTGCTGCCGTGCTCAAGCCTCGGGGGCTCGGGTCAGCAGAGGCTGGTTGGGAGGGCTGGGTCGGATCCTGCCTGAGCAGGAACCGCACGGTGCGGCGGACGTGCAGCTACTCATTTCAATTCCTCATCCTCAGGTAAACTTGTTCTTCCCGGACTTTTTGTCTCGTAACATTTTTCACGCGCACCATTTTCCCTTCTGCCTTTGTATATAACCTCCAGTTATTTTTTGTGCTCTTTCTGTGTTGCGAGTCCTCTGTTTTCCACTGTTGCTGCTTTAGCATTCTGAATCCAAACTCAGTAAGCTTTGCCTGTGGTCTAATCATTGTGCCAGCTATGTCTTGCTATTAGAATTTGCCCTCTGTCTTCTCATCTGTTTCAGTAATTGACCTCTTTATTTGTTAGTTTAACATTTTCATTCCTTGCTCTAGTTATTGTCATTATTCTACTTATATAGACTCACTAATATTTAACTCCATAATCATTATATGGAGAGAAAAGCTGCAAGCAATTTGGAACAGTAGTCCCTCTAAAAAGAGAAAATGCTTTAGCGCAATGTTTTCCCCCTCTCCAAAGAACTGTTTTTAAAGCTAATCACCCAACACACCAGAATAAACTACTCCGTCTAGAGAGTCAACACATGGCCCTCTGTCCAGTAAACAGGGATGAAACAGTGCCCCATAAATGCCTCAAGGAGAATAAGGTTTTCTGCGTCTTCCACATTCAGAAGAGAGACGGTGGCCAAAATATTTATTGTTGATAGTCATTAAAACACCCCTTGAAGGTTGCACCAGGGAAGTTGTTTTAACACGAGCCAAATCTCCAAACATGTTTCCTATTCATGCTACTCCTGCAGTTTTAATTAGAGAAGTTAAGTTTTTCTCCTTAAACTTTGCAGTATGGTTTTAAAATAAACACATCGTATTTCACTTCAGAGGCAGCAGCTTGGCTCATAAATCTAGGCTCAAATGACCGAGCAGGCCATTTCAGCCATCCTCAGCCTCAAGGCAGAATCAGCTATGAGTAAACATTTCTCTCTTTCATGTATCCCTTTTAAAAAGCCTGGTGGTGAGACTTCCCTGTGTACCTCATCCAATCCTTAACATTAGGAAGATTTTCCTAATATCTGCTCTAGATCTTAATTGAAACAGTTTAAACTTACAACCTCTTGTCCTACCTATAATGAACATAGAGATCAATTTATCCTTTTCCTTTTTTGCAGCAAACTTTTACGTGTTTGAAAACGGTGGTCCTGTAGTCTTACTGAGTAAACAAATGCAATTCTTTCCATCTTTCCTGCTGGACTGTGTTTTTTAGACCTCTGGTCATTTTTATTTTCCTCTGGAGTCTTTAATGTTAGTTCACTGTTGTCTTGCACTATGAATGTCCAGTGATTGACATGACATTACACTGAGGCTTCCTTTACCAGGTGCTAAGCAGAGTATGAGATTTACCTCATATGCTTTACCTAGAACTCAGCTACTCATAGGTTCCTGTACGATGCTTGCTTTTTTCTTACAATTTGTTGGACAGAATTATTACAAGGACAGTGCAGAGTGATATTGATCAACAGTATTTTTCTTCGCATACGTGTGCTGGTTTTGGCTGGGATAGAGTTAACTTTCTTCATAGCAGCTAGTACAGGGCTATGTTTTGGATTTGTGCTGGAAGCAGTGTTGATAACACAGGGATGTTTTCGTTCCTGCTGAGCAGTGCTTACCCAGAGCCAAGGGCTTTGCTGCTTCTCCCCCCACCCCACCAGCGAGCAGGCTGGGGGGGCACGAGGAGTTGGAGGGGACACAGCCGGGACAGCTGACCCCAACCGACCCAAGGGATATCCCACACCATACGATGTCATATTCAGTATATAAAACTGGGGAAGAAGGTGGAAGGGGGGACGTTGGGAGTGATGGCGTTTGTCTCCCCAAGTCCCTGTCCGGCGTGATGGAGCCCTGCTGTCCCGGAGATGCTGAACGTCTGCCTGCCCGTGGGAAGTGGGGAATGGATTCCTGGTTTTGCTTTGCTTGTGCGCATGGCTTTTGCTTTCCCTGTTAAGCTGTCTGTATCTCAGCCCACGAGTTTTCTCACTTTTACCCTTCCGATTCTCTCTCCCATCCTGCTTTGGGGGGAGTGAGGAAGTGCCTGCGTAGCACTTGGTTGCCGGATGGGGTTAAACCACGACAATATGTCTTTCTTGTCCTCAAGCCGCTTACTGAGTTATCTCTACCCTAATCTTTCCGGCGCTCTGCACACTGAACTCTAGCTGAAGTTAATGGGAGAGCTGCATGCAAACATCCCGGTTCAAGCCCTTTCTTACAAGCAATCTCTCCTACACTTGCAGATTCTGTGATACTATGAAAGCTTTACTGTGCGGTTGCTTTCTTCTTGTAAACAGGATCAAAGAGAGCGTGTCATTTTTTTTTTATTTTATTTTATTTTGGTCTGCTGTCTGGTTGCTGTCATCTCTTTCTATTCTGGCTCATCGTGTATTGCACCTTGAACATTATATCTCACAGCACTTCACAGTTTGGTTCCACCCTTTCTGTGTGGTACATGACACATTTGAGTATTTTTTCCTATCAGTATGGCATTTTGTATGATATATGCTACTCTGCTAAGCTAATTGTGATAAGTCATGCTGCTAGATCCAGCACAAATGTCCCTTTTTCAAGGTTTCTCTTATGCTTACATATCCTTCACTTCCTAAGCATGAAAGTTCTGTTTTCCTAATTGATCTATTTGTATGACAATTTGATAATGTAAACTCTGTTGCCATTTTCCTAGGACACAAAAATACAGGCTTTTCTGAATGGTATCTGAGAATAGTCTTGAGTGTCTATCACATGGATGATGTAAAGTGCCTAGGCTGTAAGTACCCTAAATGTCTCAGCATTGCAACTGTGAATATTCAAACAGTATTTTTTTCCCCTTAGCTCTTATTTGTAACCCTTTGGCAACACTAAACAGCTGAAGAGAAAGCAAACTCTTCTGAGCTGAGCAACCTCTCTCAAATCCCAAATTACACTAAGCAAGGTCATTCCTGCAGTTCTCAGCAACTCTGAGAAAGTAATTGCAATCTTTCAGTCAAAAAGGAATCCTCAAAGCCATTTTCCTTGCTTCTTTCACATCTGGATCTAGACTCCTGCCTTTCAGAAAACAGGCAAAACCCGTCAGATGAAACACTGGCTCCTGAAAAATAAATTACATTGGGGGTACATGAACCTAAGCCATCAGAGGTGGTTGTAAGTGGTTACTCTGAATAATTACAGGATACTATGCAATGCTGTGGAGGAAAAAAAGTTGGATTTCTATATGTAAAAAGGGATAACTGAATAGAACTAGTGGAGTGATCTTACCTCCATACACAACATTGTTAGGGGTCCTATGAAAAGATGTCCTCAGCTCAAGAAGAATGTGGAAAATCTAACAGGGATAACAGCAGAACTTACCCTTTTCTATTTACTGAAAAAGTAGTTGAGAGGCAATCATTGGATTTATTTAATTTTCACTGGATTTAGTGACTTCTCTACAGAAAGGAGTTCTACTAGCTGGGTGGGAGTGATAGAGAAGGGCTCGGTCTTGTTGACCCACACCAAATGAAGCACTGCATCCGAGTGCCAAAGTTAGAAGGGCACATCCATAAATAACAAAATGTAACTTTATAGCAACGAGTTTTACGTAAGATTAGGGCGATTTCTAACTACGCACAGGAAATCAAGGCTACTGGACTAGTTCCACAGGTTGCTAGCACTTGGGGAGAACATCAAGCTAGACAAACACCATGAAGCATGAACAAATTCCCCAGTCATTCCATCTCTGCTGAGGCCATAGGCAGAAGCAGCTGGGCATTCCCACTAACACTTGCAGCCCTGTGTTAAGACAGAGACGACAAGCAACCAGATTTTTGTCTTCAAGGTCAGGAAAACTCTCCCCCAAGGCAGAACTGGATGCTGCTCCTGTGTGGTGCAGGCAACCCTCACGGTTTTGTCCTTGCCCGCTATGCCAGGTTCACACTCTTAGAGGCAAAGGTAGTTTCTCCCCAGTTCAGAGCATCAGGGACTCTGGGTTTTCACTGCTGTACAAGAGTACTGCACTTCTTTGTTATCTAGCATTGCAAAGGCCTTGGGTATTTGTGGCAGCTCTGCTTCAGCTGATCTCTCTCTGAAGCACTTAACAGTTAGGTCTCAAGGGGGCTGAAATGTTTTAATTTGAGTGAAGTTACTGGATTTACTTACAGGGGAGAAATGTAATGGCCTGTGATAGGAAAGAGGTGACCTTCAGCTCTGACTTTAAATCCTGTTATGAATTCCTGTGCATAGGTATTGCTGAGGGAAGGTTTTGGCACAATATACATTGAATTTAAGAGTCTTGTTTATTCCAATTGTGCAGAGGTGTTCTAGCATGCACGAAGAGTTAAATCCAGAGAAAGAGATTTTAACCAAAGACCAAGATGAAAAGCCAAGTTACATTATAAAGATACTTAAGCAAATGTACCATATTTAATCTACTCTCATCTTAAAGCAACTTCCAATTTTCACTTTCACTTACATTTCTAATGCAGTGGTATTTATTACCTATTGCCTACCTTACCAAATGAGCAACAATCTCTAGAGATATCTTCTCTCTGATTAGAAAACTCTCGCTGCAAAATAATGGATTTATGAAATATACATGAAGAAACTTTTATTAAAATTACGTTAATAGCCAAATTCTGCACACAATTACACTTGGCCATTGTGAAATCAATGAATTGCACCAGGATAACAGAGAGCAGAATTTGCCCCGACCGAATAATTTTAGCTGATTAGAAACAATGAAATGAGATATTAATATTGACACTCCCTGTTTGAAATACCCTCTTTCTGTGGACCCAGGATTGATGATTTAGGGCTCTGCGTGGAAGAACAAAGCCACTCTGCCAGCCAGCCCTGACAGCAAGACCATATATACTCAGACAAATGGTCTCATATATAACTCCACTTCTGGGAGGTAAAAAGGAGCAGAATCTTATTTTCTCCTGCTTTGCACCAGGTCACAATTAATATTCCCCCCCAGTAGCTGGTAATACATACCTGAGTAAGCTTTAAACTTGCTAGCTCAGGTGTTGAGAGCGATGGAGCTCCAGCAGCATGGAGTTCAATAGAGGCTAAGCACCCAAATATTTACTCAGTCTGTTCTGGCACTAGCTAGCTTTGGTACCTCTTTTAGGTTAGCTGCAATATGCGACTGGCTGCAGTCCAGCCAGCGGGTTTATTACCTCCAACGCAGAGCCGGGTTTATTAGCCTGGGTAGAGCACTGTGCTAATGTAATATATATGATACTCTATAGATAGGGAAGTAAAGTGGCTTTAATTCTTCTGGTCTGCAAGCTAGCTCATGGCTCTGCATTGTGTTTTATATTCCAAGGGAATGATATTCCTCATCTGAGGGAACGTCTGGCCTGGGGTGTGGGGGGGGGGGGAGGGTGTGGAAATCTGGGGCTAATGACTGTGCTCAACTGTTTGGATGTTTAGTTACAGCTTTGTTGCCAGTGTTCAGACCTTCAGGCAGAGAAGCAAAACGGTGCCCACGAGGGATGCAAACTTAGACAAGGACTCAGAAAGCAAGAGCTGTTTGGGAACCCATTGCTACTGAACGAGCCGAGCCGTAGTGACTGACAAGCGCTGTACCCCCTCCCCGTGCCAGGTGGAGCAAAGGTGGGCTCAACCCTGCGACCCCCTTCTCTTTCCAACTGTAGGGTTAGGCTGCAGGAGGGTTTCTGAACTGTGTGAGCATTTCTTATCTCTTACAGCTGTGAGATCCCAACGTCTTTAGAGATGCCTAGGGGTTTTGCACAGCTGCTTTGGATAGACTACCTACCACCCCAACCAACCAGACCTCAGCACGACCTTCTCCACCTGACTTGTACCACAGCCTCCCTATATGTTCCTGTACCCGCACCAGTGACTAGGTGCAGTACAGAAACCACGAGAGTTACAGGGAGATGTAAAGACAATGTTTAAAAAGCTGTGCTGCTCACAGCTTCAGAGGTGTTATATGTCTTCTTCCAAATCATAGAATCACAGAATAGTTTGGGTTGGAAGGGACCTTTGAAGGTCATCTAGTCCAACTCCCCCTGCGATGAGCAGGGACATCTTTCAACTGGATCAGGTTGCTCAGAGCCCCGTCCAACCTGACCTTGAATGTTTCCAGGGCATCTACCACCTCTCTGGGCAACCTATTCCAGCTTTTTACCACCCTCATCATAAAAAATTTCTTCCTTATATCCAGTCTAAATCTACCCTATTTTAGTTTAAAACCATTACCCCTTGCCCTATCCTACTGAAGGATAAATACAACAGTAAAGAAGGGCTGAAACCTGAGAACTGCTGAGAAAAAAGAAAAGGGTTTGGGTACACTGACGGGCTGGGAGGACCCCCACAGAAATAAATCACTTACACTTCAAACAGTGCAGGCTGTTCTTCCTGACTAAGGTGCTGGGGACCTGGAGAGAGAAAGGAACTATAATGAGATACACCCCTACTCTCTTTCTCTTCTGCTGTATGCCCTCTTCCCAGGCACTTTGTTTGTTGGGGTGGAGGAAAAAGCTGTGTCTTTACTGGAGGAATCTGGTTGTTCAGCCATTTAATTTGGCTCTGGTCACGGGCACCAGGTAAGAAAATCGTACAGGTAAAATAGGACTTGGGGGCTGCTGTGCCCAAAGCCTGGCTTGGGAGTAGATGAGCTGAGCTCAGTCCTTCTAAGCGAGACCCTTACCAGGGGTGCCACTGCAGATACCCACAAACTGAACATTTACCTTCGTGGTACTCCAGCAGAGAGGTATATTCCCTAAAGACCGCTCTGGGCGTGTGACACGGAATGGCAGGAAGGGGCTGGGGAACAGGACCCCCGCATCCCTCTCATTGTGCATGCTGAAAGGAGCAGCTGGATTAAGATGCCTCCTTCCCTCTGCAACTCTTCTTATCTGCACTGAAATCACCGAGGCAATAATATGTTGGATGTCTGAGGACTTCAGAATGGATGCGCTATTATTTCTCTCTTTTGTTTTGTTATAATACGTGTGACCTTCAACTGCTTTCACACACTTTTCACTCTGTAGAGAAAATATCACGCTGAATGGCTTAGCTGTGATTTCAATACAAAACCGACCAACAAAAAGAGCGTTTGGGACAAAAGCAACAATGTGGGCAACGACATTCAGAAGTGTTAGAAGTAAATCTAACTACACACAAAGCAGAGTTCAGCTAAGTGTCACTGCCAAAACCATCTTCTGTTCTCTATGAAATGAAGTTGGAAAAGAGCTAAATCGAGTACCGAAACTCACTGGGTGCGTAAAAAAACACCAGGAGAAAGGGGATGTACCTGCTCCGGAGGACTGCAGGCACCTGTTTTGCATCTATGCATATTCGACAGATGGGATGCGGAAGGACCAGTCTTTCAGCAGGTGTAAAAGCATGCAGCAATTTGCCTATGCAGAGGATCTGCTCCATGGCCTGTGCGTGATTCTCCCAGGCGACACTTTAGGAAGTAATCAGATAGTCCTTCATATCTGATTTTGAGTGTACAGCTGGAGGGAAATGTTGTAATTCCTCCTTTTGGAAACACGTATCGATAAAAACCCCATCTATTTTCATTTGTTTCCTTACCTTCACCTGCTCTTCTGTCTCAGTTTTACTGTCGTTTGGATTAGGCTTAGCCCTACACATCAGGGATGGAAAATGCTGCCTGGCTGTGCTGAAGGAATAGGGGAAGACCCCCATTTTTCTGAATGAGGTTATGCTGCGACACACAACTTGCTTTCAGATGCAAGGGGTGATGCATAAGCCAATGCTTCATTTGCATGCTAAGGAAGGTCTGAAAGCCTGCTCATTCTCTGTTTGGATCACAGTAATATGCATGAGTCAGAAAGGAGGATAATAACCAGTAGAAGGAGTTGCTTTTATTAACATGGAGATGGTTTTGCATTTTTTTTCTTTTAGATGAAAAATCTGGAGCAACTATTCGCTTCCTTTGCTTATGTGTAAGAAAACATGGTTTTTTTTGTCTGTGTTTCAAATATTAAAAATAGGAGGACAAGGTTTCAATTTTGATTTTTTAATTAGATAAAAACCAAAACCATCCATGTGGGTTTGATAGGAGACGTAAAATGCTCCCACAGAAAATACCATTTTCCTGCCAGCTGCAGCGAACAGGGACCTTGATATTTACCTCAGCTTGATGCAGTGGCTTGTGCTTAGAGCTTAGCCTTACGTCTGGTTGTACGGCCTCTGCTCAGGCTTGCCTTTGAGTACATCAACCTCATTGACCTCTGCTGTGTACGCTATCGAGCATCAGTACTGCAGCGTGGTGTGCGACACTTCAGGTGAGATGTTTGGCAGTCGGCCAGTCACACCACCCTGCCCACCTTGCAGAAATAAACACTTAAAGGAGCTGGTCCTTGTCCGATGACAGTTTTTTGTTTGTTTGTTGGCTTTTATAAAGTACCGGAATTCAGGAAGGATTTCAGGTTGGCAGGGAGAGGAACCATTCTCAGCAGCCTTCATATATGGGGCACAGGAGAACAGTGGTCAGCTTCACCGTTACATGTTTTTTCTTCCTGAAATCCAGGCAGCGTACAGTGAAGGAGGTATTTTGCTTTGTACAGAAAACATGGGATCAAGGAGCAACAGAAGGCAGAAGGAGCAAACATTCCAAAAATAAGTGCTCAAGAATCAGAAGGAATTAGAATACCTTGTTCATCTATAGTTTGCAGCAGGAAATGAATATTTATGTCTCAAATGTTATGTTAAAACATTCTTCCTTAATATGTATTTATATACAACCTTCCACAAAAAGTCTGCCTTCAAAAGCAGCAGGCGCTGACATCCTGTCTTGCCAAAAACACAACATCTCATCAGAGGCTCAGAAAGAATTTATACGAGACTTTGTGAAGTGCCTAACAAATAGCAGGCATTCTACTGAAGAAAGCATCGGCATTTCAAGATGAAGAAGTAAATCTGTTCAGCGCTTTAGGAGTTTGAAGCAACTTTAGGAGTTTAAAGTGACTTTTTTAAAAAATGTAGACTCCCAGCCTAATGTTTCCTCTGGACCCCTCTGGCTAACAAATGACTTGTTTATAACATTTCTAAATATAGGTCCAGGTAACTCAGATTAAATCTCATTCAAACCCCACTTTATTTCTAAGCAAAAATAATGAAGATCTTATTGTTCTGTGCTATAGTTCTTTGTATGTAGAGAAAGCCTCTGAAAAATCCCTTATTAAAGTGAATGTACTCATCATTTTAATGTAATCTGAATATATCATCCTTTTTCCAAATAAAAACCAGAAATTTTTTTTGCACACTTTTGTCTTTTCTGAGTTATTATTGACAGCCCTACCTTATTCATTTAGGAAAAAACCAGCACCTCTGGCAGGATTCCTTACACTTGGATTTTTTATTACCTATAACTGTAACATCCCTTGCTTTTTACTCGATTCTTTTTTTGTTTCCTTAATCAGTTTCCCAACTTTCTAGCTTCTAAATTTATATCCATTTCTGTCATGTTGCCCTTTTTTTTTCACTCTCCCCCCTGCCACTGGTGCGTACGCACACAGATCACAAATATATTTTAGCTTTTGTAGGTGCTTTTATTCTCTGTGCTAAAGTCAAGTTGTTTTATAGCTAACATCGCCTAATTTTTCAGCTGTGGGATGGTAGCTTTTCTGGCCATCAAATAAAATATTTAATAAGTTCTCCCAAATTATTCATACCTTTCTCCAGTTCTATCAGCCTATAGTTGTTTTCAGCTTTATGAACCTGTCTCTTTTAAATCACCAACCATATTTATTACTGATTTGAGCTTTTTTTCTGCCTGCACATAATGAATGTAATTAAGTCATGATAACTTGCTCCTAAAAAATCTTTGTTTTTAGTTCTTAGATCAGTGCCCTTTTATCTGCCAAGAGGAAATCAAATTTATCTTTCGATGACACTATTTTTTGAGTTAGGAAATTGTCAGTATTTTTTTTAGAAATTCCAAGGTAGTTTTTGTACTGACAGATCTCTGATATATATCACTCATGTTGAGATGTCAACTTCTCAGCTTTTTTCCCCTTATATAGGACAGGCAGGGTTTTGAGGAGCTGTTGATGCTGTTCTGAAGTGTCATACGATGATGGGAGCTGCTGGTGGCTTGTGCCCCACCTTGCACTATATTGGCTGGAAAATTGATCCATAAACCTTCAAGACTACTTGCACAGGGCTTTGTCAGTGGCTCAGACATGAGCATTTTGTGGAATTTGAGCAGTTATATAAAATGGTACCCTCGTCCCTTGTGCTACAGCCCCTGATCTGTCATATAGCTTGTTCCTTAGTGATGGGTCCCCGCTGCATTGAATCTGCAACAGTGATGTTTTCCAGATGTGTTTTTTTTCCAAATATCCCTCCTGTATGTTATGTGAAATCACTGTCTTTCTTTCCGTTCTTCCTTCATCTGCCTGGTTCCAAAGCACACCAGGCAAATGATTTATATATAAATTCTTGCTGCAGAGTCTCATTCCCTCAGTAATCTGGGAGGGATTAGCTACTTGATGATTTCAAGCACTGATTCTGATCAAAGACCTGCTAGTCACGGCCAGATGGGTCTCACAGAAGCACCAACAAGCCGATCAGTAGGCCTGATTGATAGGAGATCGAGATACTGTCCCCACAGCCTTCCCAAAGGGTAAAACTTGAATAGATAATACACACATGCACATGCATGCAAATGCTCTCCCAACTCACCTCCTGCAACTGCTCTACCTCTGAGTACAGGGTCTGCAGCTAACCCTTCAGAAACTCCCATGTTAGCTGCTCTGTTTGCTGGGCTCAGCTGCTTCATTCAGGTTTTTCATTCTGAGTAAAGTTATTTTAATGGCTAAACAGAAGGAACGATGCATGCAATGCCCTTCTGGATTATCCCAAGTTATGAACTGTGAGTGATGGCGCAAACAGTAATATACATGTATCATGCCGAAGTGAAAGATGGTCCCAGTGATCATAACAGAGAGGCAGAGGATAAACAATCACCAGAAGTAACCTTGCTGGCTAAAAGAAACGTCTGATTTCTCCTAAAGCCAAAAGTACAAAAGAACATTTTCAAGTTTTCTGAAGACAGACGGAAATGTCTTAGGGAACTTGACGCAAAGCAATTATGGATGCTCAAACACAACAAAGATCTTGAACATGAAAAGAGAATACTAAAAGGATTTTTATACTTGACAGTTCATTTCATTGTATTCTCTTTTTATATTAAATTATTGAAGAGAGATATATCAATGTGTGTATTTTCAGTCCCTTTTTGCCAGTTTAGCTTATTGGAAAAGTTTAACATTTCCCAACAAAATATCTTCATAATATTTCACAAATGTTACAATTTGCCAAGTTTTTCCCTCAGTAAATTATTATTGGCTGTAGCCTCTGACAGGCTACTCTTCCTCTCTCAAATGAAACTTCCTTCTCAATTTGATAGAGTACTGACTGTGGGATACAGGTAAGAGAAGTCACTAATTGTCTTTGAAATATCTTTGAACCCTCATCTGTATTATACCACTGATTCCAATAGTACCATGATTTTCGGAAGGTTTATGCCTCCAAGAGCTTTAATTGTATACTAGAATAAAACAGACAACTAATTCCAGTACTGATGATTCTTTCCTGTTGCTGAAGGTAGTTAGAAATGTGCTGGAGCTTTGGGGGTTACAAATCAATTTTTACATTGCTTAATGAGTACCATGTTTTTCAGTTCTTATGGATCACGTTATGTAATAGAATATGTAGATCACAGGCGTCTGTTCTGAGCTATTCACATGGGCCACTGCTAAAATGTATTGGCAGGGACCCCTTGAGAGAAAGCAAGTCATGCCACCTCAGGAGAAGCGTCTAAGTTAACAACACTAACATTTACCTGGAAATACCCATCTCTCTCCATTGAATGTAGAAGCAGCTCGGAGACTAGCTCAGCCAAGAGCTAAACATTTGGATTGCTAAAATTAGGTGAGATAAATCCCACTGCAGGAGCTCAGGCTTGCTGCACCGTCAATGAAGAGGCAGGAGACAAGAGCCTGAGTTAGGAGTCGGTGTCTCTCCGTCAGCTGTGCGGAGACTTCACAAGTCTCACTTGAGCATCTACACGAGATGGTGTAATTTAAATGCCCAGAGTGGGATACCTATGTGATCAAAGCACTTATGTGATCTACCAGGACTCACAAAGAGGCTTACAACGGCACGCCGTGCTGAAGTTATCCAGTTCTCCTGGAATTTGGGTTTGCAACGTGCGTACAGGACAGGTTTGCTATATATATGTACAGAGCCACAACAGAGTTAGAATCAACTCAAGTTGTCATGCGATACTATTGGGGGAACTATTATCTGCTCTTCCCCACTCTATGAGTTATTATCTTCTGCCTAAATGCAGATTATGTGCAGGAACCAGAACTTTTATTTGACTCAGAGGTGCCGTGTACTTTCCTGGCACTGATAATATGCAAGGACTTGCATGCAGCCAAAATATGTTGATACTGCTAACCAATATTTTAAAGTCTCTGTAGGAAGTCTGCCTGTAGCTTCATCTCACAGGCATTCCCATCCCTGTCACACGGACCTTCACGGTTAACATGGCTCTAAACAAGAACAAAAAAAGAACTTGTTTTAAATTTACGTTTTCTTCTCCTAGCATCCTGGCCAGCTGCAGCTTCTGTTTACTGCTTGACAAACCCTTGGAGTACTGGAGGAGCTGCTGAGCTATCAGCAAGAGCTGGAAAAGCTGGGCATTACTGTAACTCACAATTTGATGTGTGCTCCCTGTGGGTGGCTGCTCACCAAAGAAATTTTAGGTGGGATGTGTACTATTTGCAGAAACCATATCATCAGGGAAAAAAGGACTTTTACAAGATGTGAGCTAAAATCTCTCTGACTGCCTTTATAAAGGTGTTTTGCTAGCTTCGCTAGGAATTAATTGCATGAATGAAGTGAGCAGGAGCGGTCTTTGTTTTCTTAAGTAAATCATTTTCAAATGACTACCATTATGGGTGTTACGGGTGCTACCTTTGCAGAGGAGAGAAATACTGAAGCAACATAGGTGAATCCATCTCACCTATAAATGAACTTTCTTCATTAGGGTGTTGGAGGGGCAATATGTGATTGTACACTATTGCTAGTCTTGGACTGCGTCGCCATTCTTTGCCCAGAATAATCTGAAGCACTGATGAGAATGAGGAGGCATACGGGAATAGAGGGAGAGTTAGTAAATGACTACTCTTGGAGAGTAAGGTGTAGGTAGAATCACACCTGTGGTGTCACTTTGGTAATCTTTCCAAAGCATTTTACTTTTCTAAAACTAAACGTGTGAATTGTTATACAGTATCGCAGCTAACCGCAAGAGGCAGCCTGTTCCCAGCTGTTCCTTTTCCTTTTCCTTTTCTGAGGATGGACACTCCACAACCTCTCTGGGCACCTTGTGTCAGTATTTGATCTTCCTCATAACAAAAATGTGTTTTCTTGGTTTCAGATGGACTTTCCTGTATTTCAGTTTGTGCTCATTTCCTCTTATCCTGTCACTGGGCACCACTGTCAAGAGCCTGGCTCCGTCCTCTTACGCCTTCTTCCCTTCAGGTATTTATATCCATTGATGAGATCCCCCCAGAGACTTCTCTTCTCCAGGGTGAACAGTCCCAGCTCTCTCAACCTCTCCTTGTATCAGAGATGCTCCAGCCCCTTAGTCATCTTTGTGACCTTTTGCTGGACTTTCTCCGGTATGTGCATGTCTGTCTTGTACGAGGGACCCCAGGGCTGGACCCAGCGTTCCAGATGTGTCTTTGCTGAACTTCACCAGGTTCTTGCTGGCCCATTTCTCCAGCTTGATAAGGTTCCTCTGAATGGCAGCACAGCCATTTGGTGCATCAGTCACTCCTCCCTGTTTTGCACCCTCTGCGAACTTGCTGATGGTGTGCTCTGTCTCATTGTCCAGGTCATTAATGAACATGTTGCACAGTTTTGGAAGCAGTATTGACCCCTGGGACACACTGCTGTTGACTGGCTTCCAGATGGACTTTGTGCCAGTCGTCATAACAATTTGAAACAGGTAGTTCATCCAGTTTTCAGTCTGCCTCACTGTCCATTTATCGAGCCTGTGCTTCACCAGTTTGTCAATGGTGATATTACGAAAGACAGTGTTGAGTGCCTTACTTATGTCAAGATAAACAGCAACTTCTGCTCTTGCCACATCCACCAAATTAGTAATTTCTTTGTAGAAGGCTATCAGGTTTGTCAGACGTGAATTAGCCTCCATAAATCTGTGTACTCCAAATCACCTTAATACTTTTGGAAATGGTTTCTGGGATTACTTGCTCCATCACCTTCCCAAGAATTGAGGTGAGGCTGGCTGGCCTGTAGCTCCCTGGATTCTGCTTTTGCCCTTCTTGAAGTGACATTTGATTTCTTCCAGGCCTCAGGAATCACCCCCCGAGTCATGATGAACTTTCAAAGGTGGTTCAGAGTGACCTTACAGTGAGATATCCAGGCCAGATCCCTCAGCACTTGTAGGTGCATCTCATTAGGTCCCATGGCCTTGTGTATGTCCACTTTGCTTAAATATTCCCTAACCTGATCCTCCTACACCAAGGGTAAGTCTACTTTGCTCCAGACTTTCCCACTGGTACAGGGGCTTTGGGCTGCTGAGGGTGAATCTTACCAGTAAAGGCTGAGCCAAAAAAGACACTGAATACCTTGTCCTTTTCTACATTGTTTGGCACCAGATCACCTGCCCCATTCAGCAGCAGCCCTGTGTTTTCTCCACTCTTCCTTTTGCTGCTGATATACCTGCAGAAGCCTTTCTTGCTGCCTTTCTCAGCCCTTGCCAGATTCAAATCCAGGTGGGCTTTGGCTTTCACTGCCTTACCTCTGCATGACTGGACAGTGTCTCTAAATTCCTCCTGGGTCACCTGCCCCTGCTTCCACCTCTTGTGTATTTCTTCTATATGTCTGAATTTTGTCAGGGCTGTCTTGTTCATTCATGCAGGCCTCCTACTGCTTTTACCAGGATGTTCTCCCATGGGATTCTTCCAAGCAGATCTCTGAATTGGCCAAAGTGTTCTCTCTTGAATTCCAGGATTATGATACTGTTTGTCTTGCTCTGTCCTCTCAGGATCCTTGTCTCACAGTTACCATAGACATAGCTGCTCCTGGACTTTACATCGCCAACCAGTCCTTCCATGTTTGTCATATCAGGTCCAGCAGAGCTTTTCACCGTCTTGGCCCCTTCCCTTCCCTTCCCTTCCCTTCCCTTCCCTTCCCTTCCCTTCCCTTCCCTTCCCATCCGCAGAGCTGCTATATTTAATCCAACGTAGAACACTGTTTTGTTGTTTTGCTTATATTATTCATTTTTGCAAATTGAATGAACAATGGAGCTATTTGGTCCAAGGAATTTTCCAAGTGAGTCTTTCCTAAGCAGACTTTAGTACTGGGGGCTATGAGCACAGACTTTTTACATAGTGATTGGTGTATTAATCCATATTTACTATTATTATTTTATGAATTTTGAAATCTGTAGTCGCATCTCATTCAGATAAATCTTCAACTGAAGTGAATGGAAGTTTAGCCTGTGTAACAAATGGGTAATAAATGAATAAGACCTTCAGGATCTGGCATGCTAATGATTATAATTTAACACTACTATAGCTCTTTCCATCTTCAAAGTGCTTCACGAACATTAACCATTCTAATTAATTTCATTTAGAGATGTTCCTACTGTATCTTTTCCTCTGCTGAACACTGTAGTACACTTACTGCTGTATTGTAATTCAAAGGTTGTTATGGTAAAGATTTTGACAAGAACAGAGAATCCCTTGTGAAAATTTGCAATTGTGCTAATTGCATCAGAGATCGGATGTCAAGATTATCCTTGAAAAGGATCTTAGTACACACCATAGGTGTACCAAGTCTCTCTGTAGAAGAGCTGGGTTCGGTCAATCCACCACTTCTCTGCCATGCGCCTGCTGTAGGGGTAAACAGATTCAATAACTTGCGAAATTGATTGAAACCCATGTTAATGTTCAGTCTCAGGCTGAGAAAACGCAGATGAGGGAACAAAGAACCCATGTAACTATCCTACCACTCAGTACCAGTCAGCTTGTCAAAGGCAGATGGAGTAGGACAGAAGAATGACATATGATTGTAAGACAGTGAGGCATCTGTGTTTCATAATTTTCCTATCCTGAGATGCATTATTCAAAGTGTTATCTTGTTAGTCTATCTTACTGGGAGTTACAAAAGACAGTTTAATAGATGCATATCAGTCATTTGACAGATTGGTCCAACTTCCTCACTGTGGGGAACTGGCTGTCAGTTTGGGGATGTCTCTTTGCAGGCCTCGTGCACATGGTGGGGGTAGACTGTGAGCGTAACCGCCGGGCCACCCAGGGGTACGACAGATGCCCTTCTGCCGAGCCTCGCTGCCTGTCGGAACAGCTTTTCTTGCTGTTTTCTCAGGAAAAGCTGTAAGGAATCCCCTCTGGGAAGCTGGGCAGCCAGCACGCCGACGTCGTAAGTGCCTGCGTTAGGGCACTGTGGAAATGTCCGCGGGGTGGTACCCATCAGCCTTGGAGTAACTGGGTGAGCATCTTGTGCGTGGAAAATGTCATCTGAGTGCCTAACTAGAGCATCTAGAGAGATCAGTACAGTTTTGCAGGTACAGCTAATGAAAGTGAGCTCAAAATACACTGTTTCTTGTGGGTATTGAGGAGGATGTGACAAGAAGGTAAACATCTCCAGCCTATGCGAGTTATCTAGAAAATTCACCAACAAGTAAGGACTTCTGGGCTATGGCAACGTTACTAGCTAAAGAAATGGAGACCCCCAAGGTCAACTGACACCTACCGCTTCCCAGGCACACTACTTAGCATTAACCCCCTTCATAGGCTCCTTGGGAAGTCCTAGTTGGAGGGCTAGAAAACGGAGCAAAGGGACAAGCTAACAACTTGGGGGCGACCACAGAGCCCGTGCTCGGTCTCCATCCCAGAGCTCTCGTCTGTAACACTTTCAGCTGGACCCTACTGACTAACCCCATCTCTTTCTTGCAAGCCCAAGTATTTCCCTGGAAATTGAGAACAATGTCACAAGCTGGTGGATGACTTGAACCTTTGAGAGAAATTTGTTCTCTATAGAAATCACAGCTCTGGTCTACACCGATTTGTTTCAATACTGCATCATACATACATCTGTTTCTATAGTGGCATATATCTGGAATGACCAAATGCAGAATCATCTGATTAAATGTTTTTCTATGTACCAATGGATATCTAATCTTTAGTAGCATACAGCTGTAGTTCACAGGGGCTCCTACAACAGCCTTTCTGATTTCTCTTTGTAAGATGAGTGGAAAATCACCCAGCTGTTCCTGTAGGAAAAATCTGAATTTAACATTGTTTTTAATCATACAGTGGCATTTAACAGACAATTATATTCCTGAAATGGCCAGTTCAAAATAAGGAATAATTCATTTAATGATTGATTATCATGATTAAATTATAGATTTTTTTCCCAGAACAACTTCTATAGAATCTTATTACATTTCTAGAGAATCCTATTACTTTAACTGCTGTTCCTTTTCTTTTTTTTCCCATCACTGTTAAATTTGTTAACTAATGGTGGCCACTGTGGTCAAGGATCTTAGACTCCTGTATTTGAGACCTGAATAATACTTTGTTTATTCATGATTTAACACCACAGTGGAATTCTCCTTTTTTCACTTATTGATACTTATCAGTTTGCAGAATATGACTAAATCCCAGTTGCTGATGTTATATACATTTCTTAATATATCTACCCTTTCTCCTGAGTTCCTGGATGCTTCTGAAGTGTGATTTTATAGGAGTGTGGTTTTAACCAGCAGTATGTAACCCTTCTGCACTGCTACGCACATTTTTCCAATGAGCCCTGTCGCAATTAAAGACCAAATGATAGTGTGCAGACTGATTTTTAATCACAGATATATGCATTTTTATGAATCGCATGACTTCCCTGCTTCATGGGAGCGATGAATTGGGCTGGGACAAATGCCACGTGGGTCAGTGGGATGTACCCAGCTGTGTGGTGCGTGGTCCTGGGGCTGGGCTGTCGCATCCCCAGGGTTCCCCAGAATTGTCTCAGGTTCTTCATTTTCTTGCGTTCCCTCTGGGGTCTGTGCCCCTGGAGTCTCTCCATAAATTCTTTATTTTCCCTAGTGCCAGGACTGGGCAGAAAGTACCTCCCTGCTGACTCATCCCTACAAATCCCACTGTTTTTTTCTGATTTGCTGTTGTTGGTACTATTCCTGACACTTCTGGACAAGTTTGAACCTTCTTGATTTTCAAGAGGTTGTTTGTGCAGCTTGGCTTTTCATTTTCCTTGAGCATAAAGAAACCATTCAAGGTTTGTTTTTTGGAGCAAGGGGTTCATCTGAAACAGAAAGTCAGTTAAAGTTCATGGGCTTATGCGAACAGCTCTGCTACCTAGCCCCAACTCATTCTAACTGCTGCAAGTCCTCAGAACAAGACTTGCTGTTGCCAGTAAGTTGCTGACAAGTTGCACAGCTTGCCTGATGCCGCAGGATAAAAAGGCGATAGAAAACTGGAACTCGGGATTGATGGTCTGCAGTTGAGAAAGTACAGCACAAATAGACAGAAAGGTTCAAAAGGCTAAAATCCACCTGCATGCTCTGGGGATCCCATGATACTGGGGGAATTGGTGCTGTGGTACAAAACGGAGAGATCAGATTCCATACTGTTGTGTGGAGTGACTTTAAAGCAATGAATTTGATCTATGTCAGTATTTTCCATACCCCGCTCAATTTGCTTGCGCCAAGAATTTATCCTCAGCTCCTTAAGGGTTGTTCTCAAGGCCCACGGAGCATCTCGAGTGAAGGAAGCACCATCCCCTGAGATCAATCAGTCCAGCTTTACTAGCACAAAGTACACTCCCCACCATTGCCCCCTCAGGTTCCCAAGATGATTGGCATTTTAATGTTTCACCCCGAGTCCTCTGAAGCTGTGATTTAGCGTGTAGAAAATATAGTGCAAAATTATGTTAAAACTGTAATAAAAGCTGTTTACTGTACTTAATTGTCATAAGTCATTCTATTAAACTGTTGAGGAATATTAACAAGGGATATGATAATATCACCATATAAAATTCATATACATTTTTTAGCAGTTGTAAAATGTGTTATAATTATTTAATAGCTTTGGAACTGGTTGTGTTTGATAATTAACTGCTGTGGGTAAGGAACTGTGCTGTTATTTCAACTATCTGGGAAAGACAGAACAGCCTCATTCTAACCTGACAATTACCCATGAAAATGATCAGGTGGCAAAAAAGCCGTCATCTTATTATTTTTTCCCCACAAAAGCAAACATAAGGCAAAGGTAGCCTACATCTTCCAAATGTGCCTGTTTATTTTGTCTCCACAAACATATGGATTAGATTACCGAAGTTCTCTCTACCGAGGGACTGCATCTAAAAAAACCCCTTCAAAAACAGCAGAAACAGGTTTTATAATCCTCATTACCTGCCAGTTAATTGCAAGCTTTGCGTAGGAGAGAAGAAATGGGTGGAATAGTATTGGTCATGACCTATGAATCACATTTGCTAAAGTATTTAGACAGGTACTTAGGTGTGAAGTCCCACCATGGGCAGTGAAGCTCCCTGCTTTTACATCCTGCAAATCAAAAAGACACTGGTACCTCCAAGGAGAACTGGGAAGAGCTCAGACATCAAAATGTGCAACCTGAAAATCCCTGCTCAGGTCTCATCCAAACCTTAAAAAACTTCACAAGCTGCCTCTAGAGGTGCCTCAGTTTTTAACCTTTTAACTCCCTGAGAACTTAATGTTCTGCTTCTGTGCCTGTCCAGAAGTGCTCAGTCTGGTTGAGGAGGGATGAAAACTGCTCAGTTCTCACCTAAGTCCCCACAGACGATCCCCCCCACCAAGCGGCTCTGCCTGATCAGGCACTCTTAGAAACTGCTCACGGCATGCCTAAGAGAGATCCGTGACAAAATTACAGCGGTGGCTGCTGCTTTCTCTGAAAATGTGCCCAGAACGGCCTTGTGTCTGAGCATTCATCCAGCTACAGGAGACACAGATTCGACTCACTTCCCCACCTGAAGCAGTTCAAGCCCACCTTCTTCCCCCCACCCCTGAAAGAATGACAGAAGTTCTCAGTATCATCTTACCTCTAGCACTCAGATATGGCCAAAAGACATTTTAAGATGCAAAATTCTCATTCTGAGTGTAGGGCTGAAAGTTGAAATCAATGATAAATAAAGGTAGAGGGATGCTTGATAATCACATGGGCTGTTTACTTGCATTTTGGTGCCTAATTGATTTTGACAGCCCATTTAAAACAGTTGAAGGACTGCCTGTACAGAAGATCGTTCCTCTTGCAGTGCCATCTTATTGCAAGTGCTTTTGATTCCAAGTTCTCTCTGCCAAGCTAAAGGAGACTTTCTGGAGTGGATTTTTCAGTCATGGGCTTGTGGCTCCATCCGTACGCATTGGAAAAGCTGACATTCAGAACATAAAACCACTTTGGGGGGGACAAGTATGGGCATGGGTTTCGGGGAGGAAAGGGCTCTTAGGGGATAATGGGCTCCCTGCTCCCTTTTTTCCGTGAGAGCTAATGCATAACAGCTGGACAAGGTGGAAGCTGTGTTTCCCCTTGTCTGTGTGCATGGTTTGTGTTTCTTGAATCATTGTGAAGGTCACCTACTATGCAACAGTGTCTATTTTAGCTTGCTAATTGGTATCGAGTAATTAAATAAAATAAGCAATACCAGGTTATTGAATAAAAATCTGACAGTAAACAGCCTAAACCCTACTCTACCTCTTTACATCTGGCCCTGCCACCAGCTACACCTTACCATGGATCGAGTCTCCAACAACAGGAGCTCTTCATTCTTGCTTCCAAGGCTTTTTCTGAAATTTTGCTTTGCACTTGCTACCTAATCGACCAAAGCCAGTGGTGAACCTCAGGAGAGAATTTGACCAAAGAAATAAAAGATGAATCAAGGAAAGACAGGGGACTAAAGTCATCCTTCGACCACCACCATCAGGGAAATTCCTTTGCATGACACTTTTCCCAGCCACCATTTCTGTAGCTGATCCTACCACTGTCTCCTTCTCTCCCTGCCTGCCAGCTCAGCTGCGATTAAACCCTGTAAACCAAAACTGAGACTTTAAAGCAGCTGATAGAGCCCTTTGTAACAGGAGAGGGAGCTCTCACAACACCAATGGAAAATTTCTGAGGGTGCTGTTTACCCAAAGCAAGCAGAGGACAGAAATCTGTCTTTGTTTTTATCAAGGAGGTGCATGCACATATTAGCTCATGGGAGGCACTCGTAGTTTAGGTTGCCAACACCACAAAAAGACTTGGGATTTGAACATATTTAGGAACTACAGGTATCCACATAAACAAAATCTGAAAATTGGTTGGCCCCTCTCTATGTCGTAACTCAGGGGAAAGTGTCCTCCTGTGAAAGGAGAAATCCAATGACTTTCCTCCTGGGGTCAGCCGAGCTGTGCCGGTGCTGCTGGTCACCACAGCAGGATGTGACACCCAGCACATGAGTGTCCCAGGTGAGGTCAAAGAGGGCAGTGAAACACAAATGAACCCCTTAGGTCATTGGCCTGGTTTGGGGAAAGCTTACTAAAGGGATACTAGCACTTTGCTTTCCGTCGTTTCCCTCATTTGGCCCACCCAAAAGGCTCATTTTGCCATTCCAGAATTATGTCCTCTGTGCTTACAGGAGAAGACTTAACCTAAATAGTTAACGAATGTTTCAAAAAAATTAATATATGCAAATCCCCCGTTTTTTAAGAAAAATTAAGAGAGAAGTTCTTTTATTTAGTAAAATGATCTTAGGACAATTTATGTTAATCTCCTCATAGATTTTATTTCTAGAAGTTTCCAAGAAAACAAAAGACTCAGAACCATTCCTGGTCCATGTTTTGCTTTCAGCCACTGACAGAACCTTTTCTGCAATCAGAAACCCCCGTATATTTAAAACACTTGTCAGTTGTGAGCTAGTTTTGATCTGCAATTGTTGCAGTACCTTTGCTTTATTAATGAACAGTATTTTTATTACTGTTTAATATTTTTGAGAATATACACTCGTTGGAATCAACAACTAGCTCTTCTTAGAAATTATCAATATTTCTGTAAAATCTTTATTTTCTGGAGACGTATGTCAAAGGTCCCTAGGTTCTTTGATAACCTGCAAAAACCCAGATGTGCATCTCTTCCCTGTTCTTTTCCTACATCCTTTCTACTGAAATTTTCTTGCACGATATAAACATTATTCTTTTTTGCTTTTTATTGTGTGCTCAAATGAAAAAGACAATAGTGACAGCACAGCTACAGGGAAATGAAAACATAAAAAAATGTGTAAGAACCGCTCCTGCTCTCACTTGTGATGATGTGAATACCGAGCTTCTCTATTTGCTACAGTGAGCAGAGACTACTCACTCCGGCCATAAACTTGCACCAAAATCAGTGCAAGTTGAAGACTGTGCCAAAGGACATCATTATTAGTGTCAGTGAGGCTCTTCTTGGATACCAAGGCTTTTTCATGGGGAATCTCAGTATAATTTCCAGAGGCCAAGGAATGTGTCACTAGAAAAAGAATGAAGCTGAAAGACTCCAAATGCTAATTTGAAACTAACTCTTTTCTCTTGTCTTCCTAGATGACAGGAAGAGCAGTGAGTCATAATCTGTCATAAATCTGAGGAACGTCAAGTGAAGTCAGAGGGATTCTTCAAATGGAGATCAAGAGCAGAAACTTTTTGTAGATTTACAAAGTACACAGAAACGTGATGAAAATGGTGTATAACCTGATGAGACACAGAATCACATTTATACAAGAACCTTAATCAACGGAACATCACTGTCACGAGTAATACTAATTCTCAGGTAGTTTTGACTAGGTCACCACTTTTCCAGCAGACAGAAAATTCACTAAGGGATGTGGTTCCCATTGTCCTAATGACACAGCCAACATGTGAAACTGTTTTGGCTTAAGAAAATATGGCAAAATTACAAAAGAGGTATTCTCATTCACCAGTAGTGTAGGAGTTGGAGTAGTTGCTTGAAATGTGGAAGAAAGTGTTATCAGTTCCTTCTTCTACCCAAAAGGTTTGAATCCTTATCAGAAGTTCCTAAATGCCACTCTGCTAGGGATTTCCTGATGCTGTTTCGTCCTGTAAAAATAATTAAATACAGGCTGAACAAGGGATCAGAATCCGTCTCCTGTGCTGGTGAGCTGCTCTCTGGCTGGAGATCCAGACTCACTGCTTTGCTGTTTCTCTCGGTAATTGTTTATACGTGGTATATGAAGTAGAAGAGCACCAATAAGAGGGAAAGAGGACACCTCATTTCCATGAATGCTTCATCCAAGCAGTTGAGGACTTGCCTGTGGAAAAGCCTGATTCAGATCTTCTCCCTTCAGGAAAAGGTTCTGAATCAAGGAGGGATCTTCATGGCTGGGTACTGAAGATGTAACCCAACCCTCTACAAAATATATCACCAGTTTTTGGGTATAAGTGTCTAGCCAGGAGAGGAAGACACTCACCTGAGGCTACAGTGTATGCTTACTTGGCTCTGCAAGGACAACAAGGCAGCCCAATATTTTTCCAGTCTCACGGATGGTAGATTATGGTGTTTCCATTCCACTCAGAAGAGAGCTGAGTCAACCACGCTCTTGACCTAGGCTCACAGAACTTAAGTTTTGGGTAAAACGGAGATGGCTGATAATCTTTTCTGACCATTTTCTAAATGTAGGTCATGATCACCTTTGCTTCTCACAATCTGTGGGAATGAGCTGCTTGGTGTCAATGAAATGACTATTTGGCAAGAAAAAAACCAAAATATTTTAAGTCTGCTTCTTCTGGAATATTCTTTACAATTCCTCATTTTGCCAGAAAAATGTAAAAATCAGTGATTTCTATGGCTTTAGTTTTGATTAGGTGTTACAATTCTTCCACAGAGACTTTCTTAGAAAAGGGAGTTTAGCCTGTTACCTTGTCATAAAATTGATGTGTGATCCTAAAGTAGAGAACAGAGCAACAAAACTGATTGAGGAACTGAGAAAGTAAAACGTAGAGCAGGTGAAAGATAGGAATTTATGTAGGCTTAAAACTGATTGTTAAGAGGGAATTTATTGAACCTTATAAAACCCTCAATTGCATGCATAATGTCCCTGTAGTTTACTGTTTCCTTTAATATAAACTAAAGAATTATAAATATGGAACAGATGGTAAGAAACACATTTTCCATACCAAGAATCATAAGTGCATCTTCCTGCAGAAAGGTTGTTGGAACAGTTTCTAGGGGGAATAAAAAATTCTAACCTGTATGTAATCTGTGTGGAAAATACAGGTGGGAAGTTTTGATCACTGAAGTTTGCATTAATTTTTGAACAGCAAAAGCCACCTCTGCCTACTGGATCACTTGGTGAGATGGAGATGTTCAGTTTTGGAAGAAATAAGCAACTGTTCTAGAATTGCTGCTGTGGTGAATGCTGAGACATGCCTGGTCCCTGCAAAGCCAGGAGAAAGGGAAAAAGATGCTTAGCAAAATCCAATGTGCAGTCTTTTGAAATACAGTCTTTTTGGTTTCTCTTTATATGTTTGTTTTTACCTTTATAAGTTTGTTTTTACCTTTATAATTTCTCTTCTAGTGTGTCTGAAGTCCCTTTCTAGCTATCCCTTAGGATCTGTGCATCTGCAGATCTTATTAGTAGCCCCGAGATGTTATTTTCTACACATGGAAAGTCATCTCTGAACTGCCTGTCTATACGTCTCAAAAACTTGTTCAGACTTATAGCTGGGGAGATTCACTGAAGAATTCTGCTGATTGATGAGCTCTACCATGGGGTCGTAGGGTATGAGGAAGAACGTTTTGTGAAGAACCTAAAGGTCTGCAAGATGGAAAGGAAGTTTCCCCCACACAACTGTTTAGCCTATGAAGGTATGTAAATACCTCTTAAGGTTAATTTAGTCCACCTTGGAGTTAAATTCTTCTCCAGAGGTATCCTTCTCTCTCCCTTTACCAGGTATGTAGCCCCATGGCACAAAAACTTGCCAAAAAGCCAAATCCTGAGGTCATATACAGTGAAATTATTTCAGATTTATGTTATTGAAACCAAAAAGTGAAATGGTGATAATTAACACAGTGTTTCCAAATGAAATTAAAATCTAATTCTGATTCCTGATATGTCGGGGCAAATCAGGAGGTTTTTGACAGTGATTTTGGTGGCATTTCTAATGGTTTAGTTGAGACTAATTTGAGCCTGTGTCAAGAAACTGGTGTTGTATGTGTATTTTAAATAAAGAAGGGTGAAGAAGTATATCTCAAATTCATACCCATGTTGGGGATTGAATGACCATGTAATTAGACTTAGATATCACATTTCCCTTTACTTAAACCATTCTTTACTGACTAATTTCTTCTTTATTGTTACTAGCATTGGATTATTTCCCAGAAGCTTGCTTTATAGACCGGTGTGCCCAGTGCTAGACACTCTACAAGCACAGAATAGATCTTCTGCTCTGAAAAATGCATGGCATAAGACAAAAAAATGGTACAATCTCTATGTCTGTAGATGTTAGTCATAGGTAGACATGAATATCTCTTTTCATCCTTTGAACTGGTTTAATGTAACACTGTCTCAGTCCAGAAATATATAACAATACTAAAATGACGGTGTGCGTGTGGATGTATTGATGGAGCATAGTCCTTTGGACACAGTGCTGTCCTAACATGCCTATATCTCTTATGGTATCCTGCCAGTTTGGAGCAGGGACAAAAGACACTGGATCTATGCACCCATGGATAAGAGACATGCAGAATGAGGCACCCAGCATGGAAGCCAAGAGATGCTCTCCGCCTCTGTGAGATTATGGGAGAAAAGGATCGTGCTGGCAGAGGAGGAAGACTGAGTGGTGTCATTATGGACTGCCTCTGACAGAATGATTCATAAAGTAACATCGAAAAGCAAAATTCCTTATTTTTATCTGATTCCATCTACAGCAATTCCCTACTGTTCTCCCTTAATGCAAGTGCCATTTGCTTCCATGATATATTCCTCTTTTTAGTCCCACTCCCTGTATTTATTAACCAGATAATCCATCTTTACCATGCAGCCGGTGCCATGATTGCAAATCCTACAGGTTCTCAAAATGGCTATAAAGTAAAACTCTTTTAAGAGCCTCAGGATGGTGACTGGTTGCATAAAGCAGATTATTCCTGTCTGGGGTTTCCAGGAAATTGTTGTATTCCACTTATTACCTGTCTTTGAAATGAAAACATCAAGATAGTTTATCTCTGAAATACTACACTCCACAGTATACGAGACCAAAAACTTAATAGCATCATGAATTTCATATAAAATAACAATACATTTTTCCAAGATAGCTTTCTCCCTATTCCACATCATGAAATCATAGTCAATAAACTTATACACTGTTGCACCATATAAATGTATTAAAATCCTTGATTGACTGAACTAATCTTTTCAAAATAGGCTGTAAATAAATAAGCATGGTGCAGGATACAAACCTTGGCTATATGCCTCTTATGAAGAGACAAGTCCAGTCAGGTTCTGACATTTAAGAACAGTATAAGTGAAATGTTAACAGGCAGAAAGCACTCTTGAAGAGCTCTGAAAAGCGCAAGTAATCCAAGCAGTCCTTAATGGTCTTCCTATCTATTGACTATCTTCTGCTGTCACTTAGGTCTCAGCAATTACTTGGTCTGCACCAGAGCTACAGGGAGGTGTAGATTTAAATTATGCATAGGCATAGAGGTGTGCATTCATTCCACTCACTTTAGGTACCTTGCTGAGATGCTGGAGTTAGGAATCTGGTCACCCTGAACTCCATAGTCAATGGAGAAAGACAGAGACCTTCAGAGGGTGATTCAGCTCTCCAGTGGGCAGAATTATGCTCTGAAGGTCATTGTCCCCCTGTATTTACTGCAGCGAGAGCCTTGGGCAAAGCTGCTCTTCACTTAGGAGCCTCAGTTAGGTTGGATTCATCCAGAGACAGCATTTTTCTCAGGTAGGGAAATAAGTAACTTCAATGACGTAATTGAGTTTACACTGAGTTAAAATACATATAAGTGAGAGAAAACCAGCTCCATCTTTTTTAGGAAGTGGATGTAACCATGAATAAGTTGTTCCTTTTAACTACTGCGGGCTGGACAGAGGGGAAAACCAGCACATTCACTGGACATAATAATTTGGGCATTCCACTAATTAACTGACAACTCCTTCTTGCTCATCTTCACATCCTTCCAAAACTTTATGCCTGGGACCAGGTGCCTTGACGTTACATCTCATTTCACTGACCTGTAACTGAGCTGATGCTGCAACGGCATCTGAAGATAGACTTGAACGCCCCATCCCTCCCCCCGAATCAGCGAGAAGAGAGCTTTTTGTGAAGCAAAACTAAGCAGCAAACTCCTGAGCCTGTGGGCTCAACAGGAAAGTTCCCGTGGACTCCCCTGAGCCAGGGGTTTTGCTCAGTGACCCTGCAACTAGCATAATCACTGCTGTCATTTTGTCTCTCTCCCACACTCGTTTGTCTGTAATGCTGTTTGTAATTTTCATGTTTTAGATTTTAAACATTTCATGTACGGGACCCTGCCTGAATATGTCTGTAAATCACCTATCACACAGCTGGTGCAGTAATACAATAATAATAATTAATTAATAATGGGCCTGTTCCTTAGAAGTGTCGAGAACTGGCAACTGACATTGATGTCAACCCCTCTCAGAGGAATCAAGTCATTAATAATAAATAATAGCAGGAAAATAATAATATCACATTCTGTTTTTTCTCGCTGCTGTGATGATCAAATCTTTCTTTCCATTTGCTAACTACGTGCGTATAGATCAAGTTACATATAGGACATGTACCTGCACTCATACAAGCTAACTGCCCTACACAAGCTCTGGGCTCTCTTCAGATATTTGGCAACTTGGTGAAATTTCCAGAGTCTCCACAGCCTGAAAGCAATATATCTGAGGGACCAGAACTCCAAGTGTCCTGCAAAATAATGATGTGAAGGTTAATTAAGCACAGAGCTAGTTCTATAGGGTAATTTTAAACTTGTTTCATTTAAACCCCAAATAAGGTAATATCCCAACCACCACTCTCTTCTCTCTCTTGTTAAAATTTGACTACTTTCACGTGCCACTGAACGTTCCCCTGTAAACCCGTGCATCCAGCCTGCCTGCAGATAACCTTGCAACCTAATCTAAGGCACGAGTGACGCAGGGAGAGTATTTGTTTCAGTGCTGGCCACAATGAACTTTCTCTGCTGCTACACTGAGGACTTCATTTGAGGCTGTCAATCAATCATCTTTCGAGCGTAAAAATCACTTTTGTAACGAAGGGGTTATTATCCACATAATTCTCTGCTTTTCTTAACTGCTGTTTTTCTGAGTCCCTCATGTTAAGTTATTACATCAAAGTTGATTGAAAGCAGTTAAATGGTAATCACTTGATTTTTAACGTTGCTGGAATCTCAAAGGACTGTGTTACTTGTAATTACAGCATTTTTCTTTACTTCACTTTGAATCTTAGGAGACAATGCTTTCACCAGTATTCCTGGTTAATCTGCCTTTAGAATAGCTTTGTTTCTTCAGCTCATCAATTTTCATAATGCTAGCCAATAAAACACAAAACAGGGAAACTGCACAACAGTTCCTCTGCTATGTAGCAAAAAAATTATATATATTTATTGCCAAGACTGACTAAAACCTTAGGGGATTTCTGCATCTTTGTTTACAAACACATGTGTGAATGAAGTCTCTGTTGCCTGAATTTTTAGAAGAATTGGCATTCTTATACCATGAAGTTAACGAGCACAATTATGAGAAGAAAAAAGAAAGGGAGAACAAGGGAATGCCATATATATTGGAAAGAACAGATTACAGTTATGGATATTGCATTAAATTTTAGTTTAGGATGTGTTTTATACTGCTTTTGTTGCATTCTATTGTGTTGCAAGGCCACTAAATTAATAACCCGGCACCCAGAGGAGAAGCAAAGCAGAGACAGCAGCGCCAAGTCACGCAGAAGAGGGAGGATACGATGGGAGCCATGCTTATTCTTGGTAGCAATACAGAATTCAATCCAAATCCATTTACTTCAGAGTCAGATTGCTCCACCTTTGACAGAAAAAGGAAAAAAAAATTAGAATTATTTTAGGCAGCATGTTTTTTCTTTGGTAGTTAGGCATGCAAACTCAGTTTGAATGCCTAAACACAGACACTTAGTGCCACTTTAGATCCTTCCTGGCCACTCGCTGCACTCCCGTGGACATGGACCTCTGGTAGGTACTTCTGCTCCCTCCTCGTCACCT
Source organism: Astur gentilis (assembly GCF_929443795.1). Classification (NCBI taxonomy): domain Eukaryota; kingdom Metazoa; phylum Chordata; class Aves; order Accipitriformes; family Accipitridae; genus Astur; species Astur gentilis. The sequence goes on along the minus strand of NC_064892.1, from coordinate 28,814,580 downwards.
TCTTGGTTACAGCAGGCAGTTCAAGGGGCATGGCAGCTGATGTCTAGGCACTCGAGTCCTATCTAGGGTACCATTCTATCTAGAAGAGAGTCTGAAGCTTTTTACATTTCACTTCAATGAAGAAATAGTTTACAGTCACAATAAATTTTCACATCTCAGAGCAGGGCTATGACTTGTCATTTTTGGGACGTGTGTGGGTCCTAGGTAGAAGAGTGACTCTTTTGGTGCTATTAGAGTTTTTAGGAAGGCTAATGAGTTTTGTGGCCGTTGTTAATATTGGTAAATTATATCCTTATGTTTACCGATGTAGCATGTGCCAAACTGAAAACTCCATTGCAGAAGTGGAGCTGAGGGTACATATACAGAAATCCCTTTTAAAACAGAGGTTATACTTTTTGGTTTCAATGATCCTTAGCATGAGGATACTGAAACATCAAAAACATTAGTATCTGAAATAATAATTTGCTTGTAGCACAGAAATGTTGGTTTAAAGCTTTTAGTTATTTTCTAAAGGCATGAAAGCCCATAGTTACTGACAGCAGTTGTGGGCTAAAATTAATTCATTTAAGACATATTTGAGAAAACTTGTGAACCTTATGTGGGTCCCACACTAACACTCACAAATTTTAACCCAGCAGACAAATTAAATTCTCACATAAGTTTAGGACTCTGCCAGCTCAATCTTTCATAATGATGGTCTGGGTATATTTGTTTCCCACTTCATCAGGATGCTCTTGGAGAGTTCCAAAAAGGTGCCTGACTATTGTAGTTCTCAGACCATATTCTCACATAGCAAGAGTCTGAATTTCTGTATTTTATATTAAGCAGGTATTTGATAGGAGGCATAGGCATCTCTTGGAGTGGGCTCCATCTACCCATCCTCCAAATAATGCCCTTTATGAAGGGGTACAGAGGTGGCCCTCAATTTCTGGCCCAGTGAAGCTTGAATCTTTCCTTAGGTCACCTACTCTTTATAGAGCTTAGAGAGGGCTTACTTCTGAAAAAGAGTTTTAAATTCGTGCCTTTGGAGTACTGCTTTTTATAACTGAGAAAAAATTTTGTACTTTGAATTTCTTCAAGAGAATTTCAGTATTATAAAATACCTTCAAAAATATAGGTTCCCACACCTTAAGCTACACCAGTAAACAGAAAACCAATTTTTTTTTTTAAATGATGTCTTTATAGTTCTTCTTACTACACTTCCTTCAGTAGGTTTTTAAGGGGCTATGATATTTACTGTGAGAGAAGAGCTGTTTCTTACCCTCTGGTAGACACAGATATTGGATGAAAATGCATAATCAATGTCACCATAACAGCCCTGACAGTGACACTTGCCAAGATGTCTATCCAGACAAGATTTATCAGTATTGGGCTATTTTAGGGTGCTAGTGAATGATGTATCTTTGAACCCCACAGACAGGTTCATTCTCAGAAGTCAGCTGTTTGTATACACTCTTGGTTGTGCAGATTTTTAGGGGAGGGAGAGAACTGAAATTACTTAATATAAAAATGGAAAAAATGTAAATATAATTTCCATTTTTCAGTGAACCTTTTGCAACAATTTGGGTTTTATGATCTCCCATGCTGTCATTTTCCTCAACTGTAAATCTGTTTCCCTGAATGAGATTGAACCTGACTCACTTCTACCAATGGAGACAGACAGAACAAAGCTTCATGCTCTCAGTCAGACAAACCCAGCTAACTGAGTGTAGGTAATGGCAACAGTTGTGTCAATCAGCACAATGCAGAAAAGCAAAAAAGTTATAGGGTGTTTGCTGCACCTGCAGAAAGAGTCTCTGGCATGATACAGCCAGTCTCACTGCTGGAAGGAGACTTGCCACTGGTGTTAAGCTCAGCTTTGAGTATCTTGTAGGCACAGCTGAGCTGTGAAACCTGCATTGCCTGATTATATTGGATATAGGATACAAGTGCAGGCCAGTTGTAATAAGGGCGTCACAGAATTCGTGACTTTTTTTCAGAGACTTTACTATAGAATACATCCCTTCTCTTGGCAAAGGTTGTCCTCTAAACCCCTGGCTCTGAGACTGAATATGAAGTGTTTGCCCATGAAATATTGCTGAATTAAGTTTTTGTGTTTCTGAACTATTTTATTCTCTTCCCCAAACACAGTTCTCCTTGAAAAAAAGAAGTTCTGATTGTGGGATGCTCTATTCTCTTGAGCTTCATACATTTATACACATAATGCTTATTTAATTTTTCTTATCCAGTACTTCAGTGAGACTTCTGGTGTGACTAAGGACAACTTGCATGAGTAAGAACTCTTAGGATCAAAGGCTTTAAAATATTCTGCTCTTGTTAAGTCATTGATGGCAGTCAGGGAGTAGCACAAAAAAAAAAAAAAAAAAAAAAAAAGACACAATGAACTGCTTATGAGCAAGCCTCATTTGAAAGCAGGTGCTGTTGTAGTTATCCAGCAGAAGACTCGGTTCACAAGTTGTCCGTAGACTACAGAAGAAAGAGGGTTTAATACAAAAGGATTGTCTCATTGACCCAGCTTGATCTGTTTCAAAGGCAAAGCTGGAAGTGTACTACAATGAGCTTCACATATTGAACAGTACAAGGGAAGAATGGCAGAGCTCAGCCCATGCCATTGTCCTTTCTCTACCTTTTATCTCCTGCCCCTACTTCTTTTCGAGGTAAAAAAAAGTTGCAATTAGTTCATCTTAAAGAGATTAGACTTCCTACTCAAAATCTGGAAAAGATACTGAGAAATCACAGGTATCCTGGAGAGGTTTAGTTTTGCTTTATGCATTTTTGACTTCAAACAACAAATAAGTATTTCTAAACAAAGAGGAGACAAGAAAGAGAAGAATTGGAAATATTTTTTTCTTTGCTTTTCTCTTTCTCTCATACACACATATATGCATGCACGCACGTGCACACACACACTAGCTTTGCAAACTGAAATGAATATGGACATCATTGTGAATAATCTCTCGGCTCCTTGTTTTCCATTTTTGTGGGGATAATGAAATCAATTTAAAAAGACTAACAACAGAATGTTTTCCCGCGAGTCAAAACTAATTTTCTGATATGAATGAAGGAGTTCTATAAAGTGAATATTGTGGAGTATTGGAAAATTTTTAATGACCTAGATTTGGGTGGTTGTATTACTCACAAGTGGCAATGTATGAATTATATAGGTCAGCCTCAGAAAAACCAGATGTCTTAGCTACCGAATGTCCCATTTGCAGAAATCAGAAAGAGGAATTATAGCTTATAACTAGTTTGTAAAAAATATCCTATGAGGCTGTTGCCTTGTTATTAAAATGGCTGAATGTTGACTCAACTAACCTGGATGTATTCACCTCCCCAGTGGAATTGACATCATCCCACATTAGGTCCCTTAGACAACGCAGAGGAACAGTCAATTAAGCAGGGGTTGCACCAAAGCCATCACACTGACTGCTTACTGTCAAAGATAGTTACTAGAAAACACAGCTAGTTAGTACAATTATGTTGGCTACATTGAGTAAAAAAAGATGGTTTAAGCCTTGTTTTCATTTAACAAGCTGCTCTGGGCCTCCCAGAGCTGCTTCTTACTATGGAGGATGCCCAGGTCTTTATCCTCCCTGGGAGTTTGACAGAATATCTTTGAAGGACTAAAAGTAGTTGGGGCCTTTACAACTACAGTGCAGGAGCAGAAAGAGATGTCATCGCAGTTTTATGTTGCCAAAACTTAGTATGAAGTCACCATCCTAACTGATTTTTGGAATAGGTTCAGGTTTTCTTAGGCAGGGGCAGGAATTGAATTCAAATCTCCCAAGTCTGAAGGACTGCTCTTGGTAAGAGCTGGTAGAACCTTTTAAACCTGGGAAGGGAGGTTGGCAGAAAACTCTTCAGCATGGTCAAGGCTAAGTTGTGCTGGGTATGCTCAAAAGCAGACGTTCGGGTGCCAAAGGAACTTTGTGTGTGCAACCATGGATGGTTCAAAAGCCCAAGGGCTATGTGTACTTCCCTGTCTAGTTAGCAACTAAGTGGAATGCTGGAGGACTTGCATTTGGACAGGAGGCATGCCATTGGCCATGAGATGTTTATATCTTTTCTAAATCTCTTTGTGGAGCTATTGTCTGGTCAAAAGTGAGCCCAAGACTCCATAGAAAGATGTCTGCATATATGAAGATGCTGCTCTTTCCATCTGTATTTTCATGTGGGGTAAATGTAGGCACCTGTGCCAAAAAGCTCTTTTCCATAGATAAAAAAGTTCTTTGGAACCCAGAACTTGAATTAAATGCTTTTTCATTTGGAAGCTTGGGACCCCCATTTTTTCCAGTGGCATATACCTTGCTGTTTCTAGGTCTGCAGGTCCACCAGACTTTGGACATGAAAGCTGTTATGTTTCCATTCATAATAATTTCATTTGGCTTACTGCTTGCAAGAAAAAACAAAGCTATGCAAGTCAGTCATTATAAAAGGCCATTATTAATTTATTCCTGTTGTGCTAGAACTTGATAGTCTGTCTGTGTGCTTAAATGCCTTTGTATCTTGTTCTTTGTTATCTCCTAGGCATGTAATTTAATTAACTCATGTACACTGCTTTGAAGATGTAAAGCGATATATGAATGCTTAAAGCACCAAATTAAGGCTTTGTGGGGCAGCAGGCAGGAATTACAACTACAAGCAGCAGTGCTTGAAGGTAATTACTCCTGTAAAGGGCAGGAGCAAATATAATGCCCCAGAATTGCTGTTGGGAGCAAAAAAACCAGTGTCAGCCATTGAAAAAGAACCTGGCTTTTGCTACCATCCAGTGATGAAGAATCAGGGGCCTGCTGCTATCCAATTCTCTAGTTCGCCTTAAAGATGATGGATTATTTTTCATGGTGACTTCACCATGCAATGCTGGGAAGGAGGAAGGAAGGTACCACAGGGGAGCATAAGACCTAGGAGTTTAGGCCCATACTCTGCCAACTGTTACAACATGAAGAAAATGGATTCATTAAGTTCATGTGAATGAAGTTAAAGAGATTCATGCCCGTCAGTTATGGATAGTACGGAGTAATGGATAGGCTACATTATATCATCTTGCTTAGTCAGGAGCACATCTCGTCAGTTATTTTACAATGAAAGGTCATATATCGCAAAATACTTTAGGACTTCAGCTGGGTCAGTAGCATTAGTCCTGTAATACCACAGTAAAATAACACAATATCTTACACATGGGTGTGCAAAAAGCTCAGATAAGAGGAATGAACTGGCTGTTAAAAGAAATTTGTGGCCTTGGGACCCAGTAGCTTTCTGATCGTTTAGTTGTTAGGAGCCAATTTTAGGCAGCAAGGCTGGAGTCAGTTGCCTAAACACAGCGATCTCGTGCCATTTGAAATGCTGTATCTGAGCCTGGGCTAGCAGATATGATGCAAGCCCAGTGAGGGCCACATGCCCTTCCAGAGCAGCAGCTGAAGCTCAGGAGAGCGTTGATCTGCCAGTCCTGCCTGCCAGCCCTGCATGGATGTTAGGAGATATTAGGATGTTTCAGATGGCGTTGGCTGCCTCTGTTTATACAACCGAATCCCATCCATTCAGTCAAGTGCCACCATTTGGCATCATAAAGAGTGATGAGTGTCTAAGCTTCTATTCAATTCCAACGCCGTTAATCTCTCTTCTTCCGCACCTCCTGCATGCAGCACACACCAACCCCGTACCACAACTGTTAGTAACAGATTTCATTAAAAAAGTTAGATTTTAACTAAAAGAAAATAAAATTGCTCCAATGCATTATTTTCAGGTGGAATTCCTTACCAATGACTAGGTTCATCCCATTTAGGCTTTGTCAAGCACTTTGCGGTCGTCATGACTTCTTATGGCACCCCACCCCAAAGGCCAGACAATCCACGCTGATACCACATTGTAGATTAATACAGGAGAAGCGCTTATTTTGTCTCAGGTGGAAACTGTTCTTTGTGCATTTTATTGTGATGTTAAAATTTGCTACCTGGTGTGGGAACATTTTCATTTTTTTATATGTGATTTATCTTGTTTTGGGTGGAGGGGGGAGGAATCAGCTAATCGGCGTATTTATCACTCTGACATGTTCACTTCTGATGGGTTTTATCTTGCACATGTTTATTATATTATTCACAACAGGATCCCTATTATGAAGTGGATGAATGTTACTGTTCATTCAAAACAGATGCACATTAGGTGACAGTCGCTGAGTCATTGCCTTTAATACGTCAAGGAAATCAGTACAAAGTTGACTGTCACTTGACACAGTTACATCAGTCAGTTTGCAAAGGACAGTTATCCTTTAGTACCAACAATACCATCTTAATTTCTACGGCATAGCTTGCTGTTGCCATGCTGTCCTACCTTGGTTTTGCTGTTGCTGTTGTTATTTTTACAAGAGCCACCAGATATCATGAAGCAAAACTCATTATCAGCTTTCTTAGGTTGCAGTGCTGTATCTCTCTCTATTTCCTTTTCTGATAAACAGTGAACAGGCAGAAGTTTCATCTTTTATACAAATATGTAAAGCTCTGTTGCCACAAGTCTTCCAGTTTTGACTTTCATTCTAATTGCCCTGGGAAAACAATTTACAGATTTTAGCTTTTTTTTCCTCTAGAGATGTGTAAATTTTCAAATTCAATCATTATAATGATGAACATGTGTTGAAGAAACATACTGAAAGCAGCATATACCTGCCAGGGAAATTTTTTCGGTATATCTAAGTAAAATCTATCCTAATCACTCTCCATTTTTCAAAGGCAACAGAACAACAAGACATTTCTAGAATTGCAGTTAATGATGACAGCTGAAAGATATAACATTGTGTGAAAAAGCTTGTATGTAGAGTCACATTTTTCTTTTTATTGCTAGTTCAGTGTATCTTGTATATTCTCTTGATGAGCCTGTGTAGTCTTAGTTTCTGTAGAGGCTTGAATGAAATTAAGGAGGTGCTGTCATGTTGTTATCAGCAAAAAGTTTAGATTTTTCTAAAAGAAAGTCCCCTCATGCCAACATATCAGCTTTTACGAAGCTCTGCTTTGCTGTCCTATAGGTGTCTGAAATTTGACTCTAGCATTTCATAGAATTTAGTTTCTTTTTTGCTTCTGTAGAAATAAAAAGAGCAAATGCATGTACATGATTTAAAAGTAATCCATCTATATTGCCTACTGCCTGAATAGGTTGACTAATGATAACTGATGATTATCTGCTTGGAAAATAATGGGCAAATTTCCCTTGCTGTAACTTCACTGACTTCAGGCTGCGCTGTGTTTTAATTATAGTATGTTCAACCCAGCCTCGACAAAGAACTAGTAGATGTGCTAAAGCGAAAAAAATCCTACTTTGGTCGGGTGTCAGACTATTACTATTATTTATTTAAGTGCTTCTAACGTGACAGTCTTGACCTACTTGGTCTTTTCTTCTGCTAATGGCTGTGAAATTGAAACAATTCACTTGGCATTTTAGACTGTCATTAAAAAAAATGCCCAAGAATGCCAGAATGGAGACATTTCTTGCCCATTTATGTCACTACAAGCTGCTTAAAAGAGTTGCTTTGCTGCACTGTTCACAGTGAAGAGGACATAAAACCCTCTTGCGACAAATTATTGTACTTGGAGTACAAAACCGAGGTAAATTCATTTCAGCCACTCCATGATTAGTTGTTTTTGAAGATATCAGGCAAAATCTTTAACCTTAACATTAGTGGAAGTCTTCTCGTTCAGTGGGGTTATACTTGAACTCTTAGTGGCCCCCATCGCATTTCTTTAAAAAATCATGAATTGTTGGTTCTTGCGGTGAGAAAGTCAGCCGATGCAGTATGAACATTGAATAGCGCTGGGGTGTCTTGTCGTTGTGAAGGTGTGTTTGGGGAGCTGTACGGAGCAGTAGAGAAAGGAGCTGCAGGTCCTGGCTCTGACATGAATTTCATTTGGGAGCTTTTGTAGGTCATTTCTCCTGCCTCTCTTTCCCTTTTTTTTTTTTTTTTTTTTTTTTTTTAATTAAATCACACTTTTAAATTTTCTCTTTTCCATGAAAGTGATGCTATTTTTGGGCTTAGTCAAGCATTCGTCGAGTGCTTTATTGATGAAAGACACAATATAAATGCTATCCGAAGCATATGCAGATCCACAGAAGTAAACATTTAACAAGCAAACAATCTTCAAGGATACCCATGTAAGACAGGGACAGGAGCATAGGTGCTAAAATCTGCTCAGAAGTGCAAGGAGCCACATGGGAGGCATCCGTACACAGAGAAAGCAAGGGCAGACCCTTTACGCAGCCGCCCCCAGGTCCCCCTTTGCTCTCAGCATCTCACCAGCCCTCCCCACCTTCCACCTCTTTCCTCACGCCTCGTCCTCCCGGTTCCCCAGCGTCCCACTGACCCGTACAACCACAGACTTTCTCAGGCTGCAGCCTTGCGGCCGGCCTTGGCTCCTCCATGGCTCCCCACCTCCTGTCCCAGCCTGGTTGGAAAAGCAGTCTGAAAAAGATTTAGGCTCTTGGCAAAAGAGCGCGGAGGACAGGGAGAGAGGTGCTACGCCGCTGGAAAATGGACCAAGAAGCCTCTCCTCAATGATGACCCATCCTCTCTAGTCCCTTCAGCAGTGAGGACCACTTACCCTTCCTCCCTCCAGCTGCAAATCCCAATTTTTGCCCCCCGGCTCTCCAGCACCCACCTCAATTTCTGTTGCACCCATGAGCGGCTGGAGGAGGATGAGTCCAGCCTGATGCTCGCGCAGTTGCTCCCTGTTTGCTCCCTGGGTCTGTGGGCTACCGGGTGGACTACGGTAGTTCACGTCCTCACGTATTCACACGTCCAGCAGGGCCGAAGAATTTAGCACAAGGGGCAGAGAACCGAGCATTATTCCTTTGAACAACTTGGAATATTTTTTCAATTTATTCAAGCTGTCCTCTCTGCAAGTAAACTGAACAATTAAAGGGCACTCACTTATTTTTCATGCACTGAAAGTATGAATTTTTCATTGTGTTCCGATTCACATTTTTTTCCCCAGCTTCATTAACTGTCTAGTGTGAACTCTATTGTCTACACATTCATATGCTTTAACTAGCTGGTGTGCTTGGAGGAATATTTTGCAAACTCTGTCTTCTCTTCCTCTCTGCACAAGCCTTGTTATTCTCTGAAAGGAAAAGGAGAAAGAAAGGGAAGAATAAATAATAATCAAAAAGCATGTTTCTTTTCAGGCAGCAGCACTCAGCACTCCGCTGCAAACCATGCTGTGTAGGATCTTGTAAAGCTTGATTGGAAACATATTATCATATTAAAAATGTGTATATCTCTTCCTTCTCTCCCTCCTCCCTGCCCTTAGAATGAAGCAAAACATGGGTTTCAAGGGGAGCTCTTCCCGTAGATCCTCAAAGACTTGAGTTTTTAAAACCTTATTAAAGACAAAGTTGGAACAAATAGACTGACAGCGTTACGGCAATTTCAGGTGAAAAAGACAGGACTTTTCAGAGACTCCTCCGAGGGCACGTAATGAAAACAGTTTGGGAGATATCCCCATCGCGAATGCCCAGCTGCCTAACTCAGATCTATTGCAGCAGTTCAGGGATGAAATAGAGAGTGACCTGACCCGATTAAACCTCGACAGCGCCCTGCTACCGACAATATGCGCGCCCTAAGTGCTGCCCCGTTCACAAGCGTGTGTGCACGCTGTTAATGTCTTGGGCTGTGTTTACAAAGTCATTGAAGTCAGCGTGATGTTGGACGGTGGCAGGAACAGTCTATTCCAATCTAGTGCACAAAAAGGCTGTCACACAGGAGGAGAAAGATTACATTTAGTTGCAGTGTAGCTGCGAAAGTGGACCATTAACTTCTAATACAGCCCTTATTTTTTTTTTTTTTTTTTTTTCCTTTTTCTTCTGGAAAAAGGAAACCTGTGACTGCCAAAGAAAGCGAGAGCAAGCAGGGGCGGATCGGTGAGGTCTCAGGTCAGGGTGTTGTGCCATGAGTGCGATCCTTCCCTCTGGAGCCGGCGATCGGTGCCCTCCATCCTTCTCCACCTTTTAATGTTGATGCTACAGGGGCTTGTCTCGCTCAGAAACATACGTACCCCCTTGAAAGCCTAGCCCTGCGTGCTAGCAAGTGGCAAAAGGGACAAAAGAAGGCTTCTGAAATAAATCCAGGTGATGGTGCTGAGATTTTGGCATCAAATGTTTTCCTTTTGGCCGTTTAGGATGATGGCGTCTGGCTAATTAGGCAGCATCAGTGCTACAAGGTCTTGGACTGTGTAAATTTAGCGCGCTCGATCTGGGGCTGCTTGAATCTTGATCTGGGGCTCGTTGCTCTCCTAATATGTGCCTGTCACTGACTGCATTTTAATGTTTGTGGCTTTGTATTTTACTTAGGTAACAACTTCTGAAGTTTGACAAAAACTTGAAGAATTGATAGGATTTGTTCCTCAAATGGTCTCTTTTCCATTTCTTAGATGTTTCACAGTACCGATTCAAGCTTTAATGTCTCTCAGGAGGGAGATGGAGGAAGTGTTTAATGACCAAAGAAAAGCCATCCTAAAAACACTGGATTTGTTTCAGACCACCTAATTCCAACAAGTGCAAACTTCATCAGACTTTAAGCACCTGTCTCTGGTGGCACTTCAGAACAGCAACCTTCAACCACATGCTAAACCCTGAAGTCAACTCAGCTCATTTGGGACACGCATTTTGAAACACAGTTTCCTAGCATCTGAAGCAGGTAGTCTGAATCAAATTCTTCTAAATGCTATTTGAAAGAGTAGAAAAGTCTGAAGAAAAGAAAAAAAATATGATTCATTATCCTGTCATAGCAATGTTTTAATAAGTCTCTGACCCAAGCCCTCCTCTTAATTCAAGGTCCACCAAGTAAGAGATGGCAGAGGGTGACAATCACGTAGCAAAGTTGCTGGCTTTTCAGATATTTACGCTGGCATTAGCTTTTCTTTCTTGCTTAAATATCACTTGCTGTTTTATATAGGTTCTCTGGAATTTTAAAGTTGTCTCTCATTTGCCAGGATTTAATCATGTTTTATGGGGATCATGGTTCCAATGGAGACAAATTTTACATTTTGGGGTAATTCAATGAAGCTTTGGAGACAGGTCTATAACAAAGTATTCACTTGTTACCTTTAATATTTATATTACCCCCTAAAGACAACAGCTGAGGTGAGGACCTGCAGTGACAGCTCATCTACTTATCTGTTGCAAGAGACGAATTTTAAATATTTTTGATGAAAATGAAGTGTTATTTTTGTCGTTTTATAGCAAAATACTAAGCCCATGGAAGTCAGAACTAGGCACTGAATCCAGATCTTCTGAGTCATGCTTTGCAGAAATATTAGTCCTGTTCAGATATATAAATAGATCCTTTCCACTCGATGCGTAAATTCCCTGAGAACCTTAAACAAGCTGGTATTTCAAAGTCTGATTCCACATTTCAGAGTGAATGTGCGATAAGGAGGGGAAGAGAACGAGAACAAACCAGGTGATATTAACGGGAAGAGTTCACCTCTGACATTTGTGGAGTCTGTCTCTGACTCAAATACTGTCATGAATGTTTACGATTTAGGCAAATGTTGGGAAGCCTATTTGTATCACAGCATATGATGAAACAAATAGTTTCCTACGCGCAGTCAGGATGGGGCAAGAAGAGGTTTGTGAGAGCTTCATTCCAGCCAATACCACTCAGCCAAAGCCCTGCCTGCTGCAGGGCTGAGCACTCACTATCCCTTGGGACTGATCTGTGCAACCATCACAGGACAATTTTTTGTTTCGTTTTGTTTTCATTTGGGTTGCTCAGATGTACCTAAGGGCAAAATTTGGGCTGCAGCATTACTGGAAATGATGAGCGTTGTGGAAAGAAGGTTTTTTTCCCAGCTCGGCTGACTCTGCAGGCTGGCAGTTGGAATAAAAACATCTTTGCGTGCAAAATTAGTAAATTTCCCTTGGATGTCTCAAGGGGAAAATAAACACGGAGCCCCCTGAATCCTGAAGCTGTTTTTACAAAGTCAGTTTTAGAGCCGAAACACACTTTAACCCCAAACTGGTATAAAAGACCATGCCAAATTACACATACACTATCTGAATAGGGAAGTTGTACTCTAATTGTTGGATATAAGCTTGACTGCCTTTGAATTAACAGTTAGAGCTGTATTCATTAATCTGAACAGGGAAGAGCGGGCAGACTGTCACAACATACCTCAGTTCAGTAGTCATGCAGAGCAGGTGAGAGAATGCTAACCATTTACAAAGTGAAGCAGCTGATCTCCATCAGCCCCATCACTTAATGATGAAGAGAAAAAGGCAACCAACTGCAATATCTAGAGAAAGATTTATGATATATCTGGAAGTCCAGAGTCCCAACAGGCAATGTACAACCTACAATTACCCAGAATGATTAGACTTAATGCTTTTAAATGCTTTACCAACTCAAGAAGTACTAAGGACACAATTCATAAATGTATTATGGTCCATTTGCTGTACATAGAGCTTCTGGGGGAAAAAAATCCTTTGGGAAATAAGCATGAAATCCACTACTTTTGAAGAAAACATTGGGAATGAGAATGCCAATTTGGAAAGAAAAGAACCTGACCCTAAACTAGGGATGAGGTGAGGTGAGATGCAAATTTTCTCCAAAAAGGAAACGATTAAGGGAACAACTTGGGTTCATAAAACTGGGTTGAACCCAATTTCAGTGCCTACTGAAATCTTCACTTCCTCTTTATCTTTCTTTCCTGTTTAAGAGACAGGTTAAGGGTTAATGGATTTGCCACTGAGAAATCTGGATGTTTATCTTCTCGACGGTGGTGGTGTTGAATGGAAACTGCTGTTGGGTATGAACTGGGACATAAAAACTCTGGCAAGTCTTGATGGGATAACTTAAGATGTTATGTCCTCAGTTGTCTGTCCTCCCTCTCTGGCAAAGATACCACTGCCCTCATGAAAGTTGGTATAAAGGACCTGCCAGCTCCACCTGCTCTGCTTTACATTCTGGCATTTTAAATCCACCTTCATCAGCAGTGTGAGCTAAAACCAGTCAGGCTAAGCTACTTAAGCTGTGCCTTCTTTTTTTGCAGACTTTATTACTGAGGTGATATCTGCCAGAAGAGAGGTAGGGGTTGGAGTTATTTGAGTCAACAACATTTTAAACACAGCCAGACGTATAAAAGCTAGCATATAAAAACCCCAAGGTTTTTTTGTTTTTTGTTTTTGCTTTAGTCTTGCCTACTGACAATATTATGGAGTGGGACACAGCAGAGGCAACAATTCCATAGATAATCGTTGTGAGAAGGAGCATTCATCTGAAAGGAATTAAATTGTTTCTGCAAGTGTATCTCAACTGGAAGTGTAGTCACAATTGGAAACAGCTTGGAAATTGCTGATCATAACAGTCTTGTAAACATTACTTTTGAGAGGTCTGGGATGTGAGTTGCTTGTCCAAACCGCCTGGGACAGGTCTTCAAGTGACCATTTCATCATGCTACCACGGATTTTCTGAGCTGAAGCAACACCTTTCAAGAATGATACATACAGTGAGCCCCAATTAGAAACATAATTGTTTGCACGTTTCCTACCTGGGTGTTCCTAGCTACCTAATCAGGGACTCTGAACAGTACCAGCTGCACCATGCCTCTCATATTTTTGTGTGAAGCTCACCTGGGAAGAATCCAGAATATTGGTGGAAATCACATGTGCTGAAAGACAGCTCTTGGCGACGAGATGAGGAATGAGAGATCTCACACAGGGCAAAGTCAGTGGGATCAGCCATGTGGAATCACCGTTTCTTCAGTACAAATTAAATATTTTCTGTCTTCATTTTCCTTTACAGGAGAGGCTTTGTAAAATTTGCTCTCACTGACAGAACTTGGTTTATAGTTTCTCACTGTTGCTGGACCTGGATAGCCTGGAGATAGACGTTATAGGAAAGAAAGGAGGTTTTCCAATCTATCTGAATAAAGCACTGGTGAAACTTTCATGAGAAAACCTATGCTCCTTCATAAGAAATTTGGATATATCTCAGAAAGACTGCCTGCTTCTGAATGTGGAAATGACACAAGTAATATATACTATGCTATTTTCTGTTCTGAGATTAATAGCCCATAGTCAACATGTAGCCTAGGATCTATTTTCGCTCACAGAAAAAGACGCCCTCTTGCATGAAGCATGAGGCATGAATAATCTTGCTTCTTGAGATTTTTTTTTGCCCAGTGGCATAGAATTCTCTTCCCTAGCTGTAAAAAAAATAATTGAGCTGTGAGGTAGATTTTTTATTGATGCTGTGCCAGAGTTAGTGTGGAATACCAAGCCTCCAATATCAGATTTTGTGGACATTGGACCTACCTAATCACAGATATGTTGGTATTTTCTCGATGACTTTCCACAAATATCTGCTAAAACCCGACTTGTCTGCACTTGTCACAGAATGCAATTCTGTGGTCTGCAGAAGACTATGCCGTCTGAACCACATTTCGCTATGGCAGCTCCCTGGCTCCTTACATAGTGCCACCAAAAATTAATACTTATTCTGATACCCAGCCAAGCTGAGTATTGTATACCTTGAGATACCTGTGACAAAGACAAGTTCATCTTTTAAACATCCATTAGGTAGTTCAGGATCTCAGTACTTAGGCAAAATAAATTCCTTGAATTAAAATTAGTAATTTAACCTGCAAACATTCCTACTGGAATCAAAATAAAGTGAAGGATGAACAAAATGTTGTCTACCTCTTAAATTTGTAAATGGTGCATATATATTTTTTGTGCGTGTTTATATTTCTTGTTTAACTTTTTGTTCCAGAGCCCATCTGGTATTTATAAGTCTCTCTGCTTTTTCTGACATTTTCTCAACCAGTGACTACCATTTTTACTTCAGGCCTGTAAGGTGCCATTGAGTCTGATGTGTGCTGACTGAGCAATATTCACACTGTGAAGACAAGAATGGTGAGCATGTCAGGATCTAGATAAAAATAGACTGATGCATTTGCTAATCTTGTGAAATACACTTATTTCTGTGTATATGTGCCTTGGTCTCCATTGCACTTCTGCTCTAAGGGTACTCATATAGCTCATCTATGAATTGACACCATGAAGAAAAAAAGAGAAAGCAGCACATGTGCTTATTCATTTTGAAAGTAAAAGAGATGAGTTAATTTCTGAAGTCAAAGCCTAGGTGCTCAGCTGTACATCATATATTATCTTCATTAATCTACTGTAACAGAGAAGGAGCAGAGTGGTGAAGCATACTTATTCAAACCTCAGATACACTCCTTGAGCATAATGAGTGAACACGGCATTTAGTGCTCCCATTTGTATTCCTGCCTGCTAGCTGGAAAGTAGGAAAAAGGGCTGGGCATGCTTACATGAAGACAGATGTGTAAGCATCTGCATTGGGCATTGCGTGATTTAGAAAAATGGCAAATGATGCCAGTGGTATTAGTCAAGTCTTTACATGTTTTCCCATGTAATTTTTAGAGATCTAGAAGCAACATGTTGGTAGAGATTTTGATTTGCAAACTGAATGGCGACTGGATGATGGATTCCATGCTGTGCTTGGACACAGTTCCCAGCTCCCTCCTACTCTGTGAGAAATGACTGCAATCATAAACCTACCACATAATGAAGACTTCAGTAGGAGCAGGAAACACTACCACACCAGGAATTTGCAGGACATCTGGTAAATCAACAACATTATCACAAACATCATGGCCAACAGTCTGAGCTGTAGCAACAGTATATTCATTTTCCAAATGTTCCAACTGAGAAAGCTACTCAGACCATTCCCACTATACACCAGATGGTTGATTGGTAAGCCAATATTTTCTCTATACACAGAAGCTTACTCTTCCATCATTAGGAAACATTTTGCATAGGGACCAGATATTTTATTAGAGACAGGATTCTCTCTGGCCCATGTTCTGTTGAAGAAATATATATACTGTACAACATACACGCCACAATATGGGCAACTGCAAGATACTGGAAGAAGTGTCTCATTCATTTATTCTGCTGCGGTCCACAGACATATGAGGAACCTCTGTGACAAACTGCCCCCCTTTCATTCTGAATGATGGTAGACATATTTTAAGTGAACTACAATGTACTAAATTGTATTAAATATGGCACAATATCAAATCCATATGAAAATGAATCAGTCTGTAATATAGCAGTGTCATAGAGCCACAGAACTAGTCTAGCGATATAGTAGCTCAGGCTAGTGCTTAGTGGTATGATAATTTAGGCTCCAAGTAATTATCATAGCACAATTTCTAGTGCCTTAGTCAAGCAAAACTATCTGCAAAATCAGTGGAAGTTTTGCCTTATTGAATATGCACTTTGGATAAAACCTGAGACTAGAAAGCTGAATTGACTTTGTGTGTTGACTTTGCAAAGTGCTCTCCAAATTGTAATAGTGACTTTGCCTACAGAGAGAAAAATCCTTGTATTACTAAAACTTCCAGTCTTGCTATTAGTCTGATAATAAAGGTTTTGATGTAAACATTTGTCTTTCTTCTGTTTATCTGTGTTATAGCTGTAGTTGTAAATCACTGGATGGGTTCCTAGCTCCATTAATCCAAGCTTTGTCAAATGACCTATAAAAGGCAGGAATTTCCTTAAAGGGGTTCCAGTCTGACATTTGTTTCTTCAGTGAAACCAAAGAGAAATATAATATTTATATATGATGCAGGTGGTATAGGCTATAATCATAATTACCTGGTATACTTTTTAGAACACTAGGTAATTTTTTCCTTGCAACTTCACCAAACTCTTACTGCTTGATCCCAATGTTTCCATGACTAGTGTGTATGTCAGGCTGATGTTTTTGAGGAAACAGCAGCAGCAACAGTAAAACTTCTGCAAAAGGCTAGGAAAATACGTTGCCCTGTTGTTTTTAAATTCTCCTAGAGTTTATCGGGTGAATTTCAGTACTATATTCAAGCAAAGATTTGAAATTGAGCAGTGGGATTAACCTAGATGATGGGAACGTGCCATCTTCTTAGTTCTACATCCATAAGAAAACTCAAGAGAGACTCGGTAGTGATAGAGAGCTACATTCTCTGGAGCGTCCACACCTTGTGAGCGTTACAGATCAAGATATATAGAGGGGGAGTTGGATTTTTCCTGAAACTGCTCTTCCTAGCTGTTAGAAGTGGCAGGCTGGTCACAGGAGCTGGATAATGTAGTGACATATTTCAGTCATAACTCACACACTCGGGTGTGCTCAGTCAATAAAATATCTGAATGGACACCTATGTACATACACCTTTTAGTCAGAACCTATGCTTCCTTTCAGCCTCCCAGATTTTTCAGCTTCTCTGCTTTATCTCTTTAAACCCTGATTGCACAAAGCCATATTCATATGCTTAACTTAAGAGCAGTAATACCACTGAAGCCAACAGAACTCACGTATGTAAAATTTTAAGTATATTTGAAGGATTTAGTATTAAACTTTAAGTCTGAGATCTCTGAATTTGGAAGTCTAAGAGCTTCATGACCTTTCAAGCACGGATTATCCTTATTTTCTATGGAAATGGTGCTGAACATACCGCTTGTGCTTAGGAATAACAGAGGCTCTCTAGGGGAGTGCTGGTCTCCTTTGGATGGAAGTGTGGTATTACCTTGGTTGCAAAAGGTGAATAACAGAGACAACAAAGGAGACTCTCCAGGCAGGATCAGCCCAGACAAAGTAGTTCAAATCCTGGTCTCAATAAAGTAAATGGCAGCTATGCCCTGTGACTTTAACTGTCAGTGAAGAGAAACGACTGTGTAATTGCTAAAATCTGATACTGAGCTGGTAGCAAAGAGACCACATTTCACGGTTACAGAAATGTTTGGGATTTTAAAAGAAAAAAAAAACAAGAAACAAAACAACAGAAAAAGGCAGGCTAATGCATTAAAACAGGATTTAACAGAAAGAGTTAATTCTGGTCATAGTTTGCTTAAAAAAAAAAAAAAAAAAGAGATTTAATATACTTTTCAATCATGTCAACTGAAATGCAACTTTCCTCAATGATAGACTTGCCTACATCTATCACAAGGTAAACAATCTGTGCTAAAAGCA
Organism: Astur gentilis; assembly: GCF_929443795.1. NCBI lineage: Eukaryota > Metazoa > Chordata > Aves > Accipitriformes > Accipitridae > Astur > Astur gentilis. The sequence goes on along the minus strand of NC_064892.1, from coordinate 28,796,567 downwards.
TAAAGACTTATTTTTCCTTTATTCTTATCTCAGTGAAACAGTCCACTGACAGAAGCGCCTTTTGTCTGGAAGAGATTTGGTCATGTTTCACCCTAAACTAATGCAGAAATAGAGGCGTATTAGGGAAGTTTCAACCGCCGGTGGCAGTGGAATTCATTGGCCATTATTTTGCTCTAACAAATAAACACAACTTACTGTTGCCAAATAGCTACATGCAGATTTGCAGTTCCTTAAAAGTAACTTACTTATCAGCTTTGTCGAGAGTTAAAAAGTCATTAGCGACAGGCGCTTGCAGAAAGAAAAGGAAAAAGGATAAAAAGGCATTAACCTAGGAGACTTCATTTTGACAAAACTGAGTGATAGGAAACAGTATTCCTGGAGGGATGATCATCCGGCTGCTGAAACTCTAAGACAAGAAGTATGTGGGAGTTGTTAAGGTGTAACATCAGTCTGAAATTAGCGGGGTGGCATTTTAAGTTGGGGGGAGTGGGCTTGTTTTGTTTTGCTTTAGTCTTTTGCAGAACTGGGTCTTTTCATACCAGACTTCCAAGAGTCTGGGCAGGTGATGGGTAAAGAATAACCAAGGCAAAGCTGTCACATGTTGGTGTCTGACAGTTGGAATCTGTCTCCAGTAACTGAAGTCTGGAAGAATCAGGATGGAGCTGAACAACTGTGTTCCTCTCGCAATCCCTTGCACAAGTCTGAATTGCTCATATTAGGACATCTAGGGTCATCCCTAACTTACAAAACAATTTTTTTTTTGGCTTATGTCAGTCATCTGCAGAATGGAAATACATTTAAATTATTCTTCAGGCCTTTTCCAACATCTTAAGAAACATAGCTCATCTGTCTTTTGGAATGTCATTTCGGTACAAATGGCACGAGTCCCTTCTCTTTTTCACATTGTACAGTAACTTTCAGTTGTACATGGTCACTTAGTGAAGTAAAAAGAGTAAAAATTCCAGTTTGGTAGTTTTTATACTCCATTTTATCAGGTATTAAATGTTCAATCAACTGTAGGCATGTAAGCTATAGCATCACAATGACACAAACTTTTAAAAGTCTGGAGTATTAACATACCATGTGCATGACAAATTTGGCTAAATCATTTGAATATATTTACGTAAATATGGTGTGCTCTGCACTGGAAAGAGCAGAATAAGTTTAATGGAGCCACTTCTTAAATTTAAAAAGTAAATTTGTGGTGGTACTATAGTAATAAATAAAAAAAAAATCGATTGCCTTGCCACTTCCTGTAACCAGCATATCATGAAATTGAGTTGCATGCCTGCCTTTGTCCTTAGCTTAATTACAGCCTTTGACACCTTCTTAGAACACTCTTTATTTCTAGCGTTTCACCTTCTCCATGCAATATCTTAATTACTCTTTCAAAAAGAAGATTAAATATGACTTCCTTGACCTCCTTCTTTTCTCCCCATTCCTCACACTCTTCCTAAGGCTTTATTACATTTCTGATCACATTTTCCCTTTTGGTATTCTCTCCTATTGTAGGGTATTTTGACTGTTGGTTTTCCAGTTACTTCTCTGGCTGCTCTTCCACTACCTTAGTGAAAAGAAAAACAACCCACCTTCTCCTTTCCTTTGTTAGATGCAGGATTTTGTTAGAGACTAATATCTCTTTAAGAGATCAACTGACGACAAAATTTCATTTACTATTTTTACATCAGTCACTCTCATATCAACATCTTCATTGTCATCTCTCCCTTCATCAAACTTGCCTGCCTTGCCTCCCTTAAGACTTTCTGTATGTTCCGCCTCCCTTGAAGTGTAGTGGAAATAAAAGCAAATTCCTTTCCCTTCTTCCGAAACCCTGTCAGCTGCCAATTCCCTGCCAGTGCCACTAACAAAACTCGTTGACATCTTTTGTAACTGCGGAGGTCATTTTAGATCCTCCTGCTCTCTTGCTATGTGTAGCTGAGGTCCTAGCACCCAGGTCTCGCAGATTAAGGGTGGGTGGTATAAGCACCTGATGGAAAAAAAGCGAGTGCTGAGAGAGTAAGATACACTTTGAATATTATTTGTGCAGAGGTGTTATTTTTCAATTCAGATAGCTCACTAAAGGAGTAAATCTAGTGTAAACAACAGGTTGCTAGCTGTTGTAATTCCCAACTGGATAAGTAAATTTCCCCCATTTTATGTGTTCGATCCCCGGGCATCTAATTTGGCTTTATGTGTTCCACTGCCAGAACAAGATGTCTAAACCATTCTGCTTAAATGTTTAAGTTAATCACACCAGATCTGCATTCTTAACCTTAAGATCTTTAGAAATAAACATTTGAACACCTAAAGCCCTTTCTTGATAACCAGCCTAACAGCCTAGCTTTTGGAGTTGTGCTACCAGACTGATTTCATTCTCCCTCTTTTTTCAGAACCATTTCTTTTCCCATGTCTCTTCCCATTTCAGCTACTTTTAATTGTCTGAAAATGGGCTTCTAGACAATGGCCAGAGATGGGCACAGATATCCAGAGATGCTTTCCAGGCTAAAAAGGGGTAGTTAAGTTAGGAAGGAAGAATCGATAGAGAGACAAAGTAAACTCGACAATTAGTTTAGACTAGACCCCAATCTTCTAGACAGCTGAAGTCAGATGAGTTAGATGCACATCACTCTGAGGCATTAAAATCACTTCAACAGGATATTATCTAAAGGAATTCATCCAAAACCAAGAAGAAATATAACTCCATTACTACGGTAATGGTACTACGGTAACGGTTCCAGCTTTCCTAACGTGCTTTGTTTCTCCATGGGGCTAATGAGCTTAGGGATAACTCTGCCATGCCTTGTGCCACTCATATACTGACTTTCTGACTATGACTCTGCCAGTAGACTAGACTGGACCAATGCACAAGACACAAGCACTGGTAGATGATTCTCTATACTGTTTAACGGATAGCATTTTGGCTTGGGCTGGTTAGCACTTCCTAGAGATCGCCCAAAGTGGGTCTGTGCCTAACAGGCAGTGCTGCACCTTGTCTTCAGGACCACAGAGTGGGGCTGGATCCAATTTATTTAGTGATATACCTCAAACTCTGTTGCTAGCCCTGCTAGCCCTTCACAGCGCAACATTTGATAGACCTTGATAAAATTTCACCACTGGGCACTCCTGAATACGTTACTGTCTTTAACAATAGACAGATCCCTTTACCCTGGGGAGCCAGAGCCAAAACAAGATCTTGGTGTTCCTGCACTGGTCTCAAAATTCACATACCATAACAGCAGATGATTACTGATGGGAACGAAATATTGACTCTTCAACAACTGCAACAACACTAGCAGCTCATAGGTTTAAGATGAAGATCCTGGAAATGGTATAAGTAATTTTCCTGAGACTCTGAGGTTCCTATCAAAAACTTTGATGGCAACTGGGTCTGACTTAATCTTCACAAGCCAAGATGTAAACCCTGTGATGGCTAACTCTGAAAATACATGCAGCAGTGTGACCAAAACACCATTACGTGGTCTTCTCACATCTCAGCTCTCGCTGTCATTAGAAGATACAGAATTTTGTATCTAATTGTCACCTTTTCTTTTTTTGTGAGGGAATGTGTTTGGGGAAAATGATTTCTTTATGAGACTGCACAGCAGAGGAAGGAGGAGTGATAAAAAGAAATTATATTCCTTGGAAACCAAGAGAGAACTATGAGTTTCTCTTATTTAGGACTGAGGCACAAAGGCAAAATTGATCCCCGATCTCTCTCTAAGTGTCACAGTCTAACCCGATAAGGAGTTTTAGGAAGTCTCATTAACTCAGTGCTCCTCCGACTAATAACTTTTCTTGCAAATAGCTTGGCTTGTTTTGCTAAACCAAATGTGAATAACCTCCAATAGAGTCGTTTGGAAGGTAATTCTAACTGTCTTTATTTATATTTGTATAGATTGGCTTCATGGCAGGATCTCTTACAATAAAATGCAGCATAATAACTATCTACTAATGGTACTTTGACTTGAAATATCGCCAGGAAGTTTAAATTGGTATCCACCTATTTTTAGCAGAAATAGCTGCAAACAGTTCACAAAATAAGCCCCAGCTGTAATAACAAGAAAAATTGACATAAACCAAATGCTCACCACGGGTGAATTTCCACCTACTCTTCACAAATAGAATGAGATCATAAACAGTGGGAGGCTGGCCTGTCTCTAATTTTAATTGTTTTATTTTTCAGTTCACAGCCTGATTAGATTGAGAATGGTAGGCAGGTATAATTTAATTTTAGCACTGACCCCCTACAGGATGGATTACAAAAGTGATGAGCCCTAGTAAGAATAGACTGTTTAGTAGTTCATGTGCATGCAAAGAACTTGGTACACAATTTATCTTCTGCAACTTCTTTTTGCAGTGAAACTTCAGTTTGAAGTGAAGATCACCAAGTACCATAACATAAACCGACCACTGATACCAGCATACAGATATTCTTCCTGGATTTCACAAAGTGATCTGGTGAAGTTTTCCCTTACATATTGCATGATATATTTATATAATTGGCACCATCTTATGAGCAGATTGTTGACACATTTTATGGATTGGTAGGTGAAATAAAGTATGGAGAACAATAGTCATTCCATAGTCAAAAAGGAAATGTGACTTCCACTGATTCAGAGCTTCGGTTCAATTTTGTAAACAAAGGCCTACCTGTCTGAAAATGAAGCTCACCTGGGATTTTTTCTACTAAATTTCAAAATTATTTACTTATGTATTCTTAAAGCTGATACAATAAAACCAGTTGCTTGTCTTAACTTTGAAGTAGGAAGAAAAGCGAGCTGCTTCTGATTAAGATGCAGTGTTTACTACAGTTACAACAGTCTTCTGATAGGCTTTTTTGTTTTTTGCTTTTGACAGTTCAACAGTGACATGTCAATGTTTTTACTGGATTCTCATAAATGATGATACAATATTAGCTGTTCTTTTCCACTGTGTGCTTGACTCAACACCTTCACCATCTGGAACCCTCCAGAGGAGACATCCTTCTTTTGGACCTTAGTAAATCTACTGAAGGCCAAGGGATGAGTGAAGAACATGAACTCTACGGAGGTAATAAAAAAAGAAAGTGTGTAACTACATTAGATCGTCAGCACTTTGCAGATCCTTAATAGTTCAAGCTCCTGCTATGTGTGTAAATGATTTTTGCACTTGAAAACAGGATAAAACTGTACTGAGCGTAATAACTAATGTGGCATTTTTTGATTTCCCTCCACTTTTGACCTGCTGAGATCTGGACTTAAACACATGAATGATCTCACATCTGCCATCCACACAGAGTCTGTCTGCAAAGAATGACTTAAATATTGCTTAGAATTGCTTTAGAATTAGAGTTATTTGAATGAGAATTAATTACAAATCCTCAAGACACCTTATCAAACTACAGAAAGGTGACTAAGGATGTAATTCTTTCATAACAGGACAACTTATCTGCATGTGCTCAAGAGTGGAGATTGAAGGAAGTGAAGACCCCAGAATATGCCCAATTCCCTCCATGTATGTGCAGCACAGCATGACATATTGTGTATGTGAACTGGAAATAATTTCAGATGGTGCCAGGGATCTGCAGAGCTAAAGCACTCTACAGTTTGGCTAATCTGCCAATGTCTCAAATAAAAGCTTCAGCAGAGCTGTTGCCACAGTGCACAGATACACAGGAATAAGCATAAGCTGTTTTATTTTCTACATTTACAAGTCACTAAAAAGAGTTTCCTTTCCTTTAGATCACAAATTTTATTAACAAGCTTACCTACTGCCATGTGACTTCTACCAGTGCTCAGGTCTGAATTTTCTTCCACTATTGTTTCCTCTTGTCCTCCTTGGTTTTGCATTTGTATGGTAAACAACCCTGTTCTCACCTCACAGATTATTTGGCAGAGAGAAATGAGAGTGATTTTATGCAGTAGCAAAGTGAACTTCTGTAAACATTTGGTTTCATCCGAGATATTTCCATATCCCAAATACACAGCTATCAGAGCTGTATTAAAGGCTGAATACATTGCACAAGAGCTGAAATGTAAAGATGAGGTTGACAGTATGCTTGAACTCGTACCTTTGGGGAAATAAGGTCCAACATCATAAATTAAAGATAGATTCCGGCTACTTTTTGAATCTCCTTGGAGACATGCCTTCAGCAAAGAAATGGAGAAAGGCCTGCATGAAAGCCTTGGAGGGGACAGGGCTGTTAAGAACTGATAGTTATACAAAAAAAGCGAGGGCTAAACTATGCATATAAGGTAAAGCAGTTTAGATTCCTTTACACCCGACTTCTTTAAAAAGCTCTTACAATTCCTCCACTGATATGTGGATGTGTCCCTAATGGTTCTACTGAGATGCTGAAGAACCGGTGGCTGCATCAGGCTCGTAACTTCTGGTTGTATATCGCTTTGGATTTGGTTTAGATTCTTAGCGGTTTCAACTCATCCTTCCTCTCGATGTGTGCTGCATTAGCTCTAAGGTCCTGATCTTCTGATCATCCAGAAAGCCTTTAAAGAACATGGGCATCCCCATCCAGGACACATGCCTGCCTGGGTGGACAGAGGAAGGACAGACATGGTAGCATGGCTGTGAACCCCAGGAGACCCTGGGCCATGTCCTGACTGCTGGGATGTGCTCTCAGGAGAGACTATGGACACAGCCTGTAAGAGGAGAACAGCAGCAGACAGATGCAGTGATTTTAGCAGAAAAAAAAAAAAAAAAAGGGACTTCACCGAGGATCTCAGAAGCTGTGAGACCTCTGGAGGAGAAGGTGCCTTGCTGTATTGTCTGACTGCTGCTGGAGGATGGTTACGCTCACACGTGGCGTTGGTCATGCACAGCCCTGCTAGGGCAATGCCACGCTGGGGTCTTCTGGGGTGAGTCTTACACACAGGTCAAGTCAGCACTGGTCCTGGGGTTCAGGTGGTGAACTACCTAGCCAGTCAGCAGGCTTTCTGGGGCTCAGCTGACCTACGAAAGGAGCTGGCAGACCACTGTCGATAGTACCAGTGTTCAAAATGGCTTATATCTTGCAGCAGAAATGTTCCTTCCCCTCCAGGAAAGAACGACTACCACAGGACACTGTAGCAGCCTCTGGTCCAGGCACCAGCCTTCACATAGCTTTTGTTTTTGAGAGTGCTCTAAACGTGAAAAAATAACCTTTGGACCTGAGGAAACAGGGCTGGTAGCATTCTGCCTGGTTTGTGGGGCAAAATTTTAATCAAAATGATTGGTTATCTCAGGTAGTGAAGAATGCTTTGTGCTCTTGTTGCTTAAATGCAAGGTCTTAACTCCTTGCCTGCCCTCGTACTGCTAAAGGGTCCCTCCTTTAGGACTTTGTTTACCCTGTTCTTGAGGGATTATTTTTCTAATGAGTTTTACAAAGGTAGATTTTACAAAATTATTTGAAAACACAGATTTTCTCTTATTTAGGGACTGCTACTAGAAATCTTTCCCTGCCATAACAAAGCTGCCAGTGAACCCACCAGACAGTTCCCTTGCTTCTTCTTCTGAAGACTTGCTTTGTTCAAGCTGAATTGCATGACTGACAATCTCAGCACATCTGTGCTCTTTTAAATGCTGCGATATGCTGTTAAAGAGAGACATTCTTTCTGCTGCCACAGCCACATTTAATAAGGCCATGGGAGACATTCAGAAATAGGCAGCAATGTTGATTCCTAAGGTTTTTTTGAGAAGGAAGCAGAGCGCACCTAAAGCATCGCTGATTAATTCCAACAGATGCCATTTTCCATGGAGGTACCCTACACCCAGCGGGCATCCCAGTAATAGCAGTAAGAGGTTAAGCCAAAGAATGAGGGAAATATTCATTCAATACAGCTGTTGGACGGGTTTCCACATTTGGTTTTACACGTCCCCTTTGTAATTGTTCAGAAATAAAACTTTGCAGCGTACGGCAGCGCACGCTCTACATATTGCATTATATCAGTTTTTTTGACTATAAGTAGCCTACGCTCATTTCATCCCAGATAAAAAGCATTAGCTTTTCAAAAGAGGAGTTGATTTTAAGTGTGTTCATTCTGCCGGGGGAACTTTTTATAAAGCCAGGCTGAACAACTCGCATATATGAACTAAGTTTCCCGTCTTTGGAACTCAGCAGGCCAAGTCTGAATCATATTTTTCCGCGAGTGACAGCTCTGAAAGAAAAGTATCTGGGCTTTCTGTTTTGCTGTCCCTTTGTCCCATCGTTAAAGAGGTCTCCTTCAACCTCGGCGACACAGCAGTATGAAGGAGGTGAGGTACAGTGGTGTCAGCGTGAGGCAGGGGGCCTTGAACTCCAGTTTTCTAATCCTGCCTCTGAGAGAAATCAAACCAAATTAAAAACATCTCCGGGCTAGATAGTGCATAACGTCACTGCTTTGGCTTAGAAGTAGTGCTGAGGTATGCAGCCCAGCAGGAGCTCCTGGAGGCGATGTGCTGTCATTCAAACCAAGCACAGATGCTGTCGAACTCCAGCGAGCAGCCTGACGTGGGGCTCTGAGGACGGTTTGTGTCCCCCTGTCTCCGGCAGCAAAGCCGCAGCTGCTTCCTCCGCACCTTTGGAGAGGGAGCAGCAGGCGTTTGCCCCGAAACGTTGCATTACGCGCAGTCCTTTGAGTACTTTTTTCTGTTCCCTTTTCCCACCCCTTTGTCTCCCAGGGAGCCCCCAGTGGCTTACACCCCCGCGCAGCCTTCCAGCAGTGCTGATGTTGCCCTGGAGTTTCAGCTTCTGGCTCAGAGCTTCTGCCGTGGTCGAAAAAGCGCAAAGTGCATCCGAGGATTTGGACTGAAAAGGACGAGTCGAGCTAGTCTCGCGCTCCCTTCATCTGCGGGTTTTTTTGGAGCGCCTGGCTGGTACCCTTGGGTATGTGAGAGAGGTCTGCAGGCAAACAGCCTTAACTAGCTTGCAGCAGATGCCAACGGCGGCGAGGGCAGCTGGACATTGCCAGTACACGAGGAGACCTTGGATGCCGCCCAACGAGAAGTTGTCTCCCAGTTGTACGCCACTGGAGGCTCCCCGTCAGCTTGGGTGATTCTTCTGCGTGACGGCTGCAGCACAGCCAGGATCTGAAGCAACGCGTTAGCTCTCCTTGTCGTGATTATAATGCGTTAGGCTGAACAGCTCTATGACACAACTCTAAGATGCAAGAACATTATGCTTAGGTGCTATGTTTAATTCATGTATGTGCTCGCAAATGGGACAGGCAGGTTTCATTGCCAAAAGGACAACGACGTTGTGCTCTGAGTTCTAATTGGAGAGCAATAACCTGAAATGCTTATATGTGTTGCATATCTACTTGCAAATTTCAAAGGCTATGGGTGCTTACTTCTACTTACAAAGGTTTAATTGGCCACTACTTAAATGGAAATCAGGGTATGTAAACAGACATTTGCAAGAGTAGGTTCAGCTCTGTACTCATTTGAGTTGAGTTGCTGTGCGAGGTAAATAAATCTAATCACTTCTAAATATAGAAAGTGTGATGTGGTAGAGTGCAGGAGGGAATAGAAAATATTTAGGAATCTATTTCCCGGATCAGCTCAGAGAGGAATGGACACGTGTCCCAACTTGAGACTCTGCTCTAAGCGAAAATACCAACCAGACAAAAAAAAAAAAAATCTGTCATAGATTAAAACTATTATATTTGCGATAAAACTTAAATACCTACATTTTCATATTTCTAGTGCTGGCTGTAAAATAAATTAGGAGGGTCAAAGAACATAGGCTGCCTTTTGCTGCCTTTATTTTCCTTGTATTTGAATGCAAATTTCGGCCAGATTAATTGCTGAGCATTGCTAGTAGTGAGCCAGATTATCAGAATTTGGCCTATTGAAACTATTTCTAATCTAAGTGGTGTCAGAAGGTCTTCATGATATTTCAAGAAGAAATTTGCAAAACTTAAGAGACCTGATTCATTCACAAGATAGAGACGAGCCTTTAACACTGTTTGATTGAAACTCTGAAAATTGCCTGTTAATCACTAATGTTGATATAGTATCAGTGGGTGGGAAAGTGTTTGTTCATACTCCTTTTTCTTTACTTCTGTATTTTCTGTATGCAGTTATTCAGATGAATCTGTCCTAGAAAACGGTTGTGTTTCCTTGGCTCCTGTTTTCCTTGAGAGCTTGCACTAGCCTGTGTATAAAGAATATATATATTCTTTACATTCAGAGCGTGACGTGTAAGTGGAAATTGACTTAAAAACAACGTGACAGAGTGGAGGTTAACCAAGCTGTTTTAAAAAAATAAATGGGTACAACATAAAAATCTACAGCCCCAGGCCATTTTGTCTCAGCAGCTCTTTCATTATTCCAAGGCTTGTCCTCAGGGACTTTCCCTATCAGCTGCCATGACTGAAGCTGGACGCTGAGCAGTGAGAACTTCTTGGTGGAGATGAGCATAAACCAGATTCCCTTTCACCTGCTGGACATAGCGGCCACCCCGAGTGGACAGAAATTAGGAGCTTGCTTTCTGCTGCTATGTTTATGTCCAGAGGTACAAATTTGTCACATTTTTTTGGTGCTCAGAGTTCTGTTTAAAACTTAGATGTTTCTAATGAATCAGTCTGATGTCTCTGACGTCACAACTAATTTGGTATCAGTTATTTCTGCTGGGGTAGGGGAGAAATCTGTGCTGGAATCAAGGGGGCATGAGGCACTGTTTCTATGCCTACTAAAACCTTTCCCATTATGTGAAGGGAAGCTTTGTCCCTTTCCTCTGCCTCATTTTCATAAGGATTTTAAGCAATTCACTTACGGACTCAAGCTCCTTCCATTCCTACTGCAGATCTAAGAAACATTGCTTTCCCAAGCAGGCTCTGTGAAAAGAAACACACATTTCATCATGCATCTCTGACTGTATTTTCAAAGCAGATTTTCGGAGAGAAGTTGGTATTTCAAAACCTGCTTTGTTAAAAAGACTTGCTAATAAGGCGAGGGTATGTTCTGCCTGACTGAAAGCAAGGCTTTTCATTTTTAATAATGGACAAACTGCAGCATAAGTCCATGAAGATAGACTTAACAGTTAGAATAACAATATGGAGGCTTTAGAAGCAAACAGCTTTTTAAAAATCCAAACTTAGTCAAATTCGATTGGCTGTTCTATGTCTGAATGAAGGCTCCCCCTTCAGGAAGATAATTTAATATGTCTTCTAATAGTTTATTATGTCTTCTGTGGCAGACTTTTAGAATGAGGCCGGTACTTGAGGAGCTGCTGAATCAGGGTAAGAAATAGAAAGTGGGTTGCCACGTGTTGCATTAAGTGTCTGCAGAGTCTGTGGCACCACTGAGAATGTTTCCTAATAAGATTGAACCCCCTTCTCCCCCTCATTCACCCACTGAAAACAGAAGAAAAGTTATTATGCTGCAGTCTAATTTTCCAGTACACTTCACAAAGCGTTTATGTGATGTGTTTCTTACCGTTTTAACCTTTCTGAGCACAATGGGTACCACGGTTGTTCTCCTTTCAACAAAGTCTTGCTAGCATTAAACACACAAAAGAAGACAAATTCTTGTCCCTTCTCAAGAAATAAACATGGGAGCCTAGTGAAATACATTAATATGCTCTCAATTAGCACACTCATTAAGAAGTGTTTTGAGCAAACTAATGAACTTTTTGCTTCCTGCACAAGATAAAATTTACAATGGAAAATGAGTAAGTAGAGATGGTGTATTATAGAGCTGTGTGAATGGCTCTAATAAAAACCATTTTCCCCCTGCTCAGAAATGATGGATTTTATTCTGCTGAACTTGAATAATAGCATTCGCTGTAATGCACTCCTTAGCCCTCTAAGTGGCTAGTAAAAATTAATCTTCAACAGCAATGAGCAGTACTGGGGTGATTCTTCTGCTCTAAGATTGAATTACTCAGACTTTAAGTCCTTGTAAAAGGGAACGGAATATGCTACATCCTGTTTACCAGGTGTTTCAGGAGCAATCAGCATGAAGGCACGGAAATTTAGTCATCAAAAAATATGAAGGCATGCTGTGAAAAACCAGGGGGACTTTTAATTCATAGCATTAATTTACAAAGGGTTTTTTTATTATTATCCTTTTGTTTTATTTTAATGATAGAATAAAACTGAATATGAAGCAATCACTCTCAAGCATTTCCCTACTACACTTGCTAAAATAGTCTAACGTCTGGGGGGCTTTCATATCTTCTCTTAAAGAAGTTGAGGTGACCTTAGTCTTTTGGACCTGTACTGTAACGATACTATAGAATTGCCTATGTCTTCTCCTGTCACCTCAGGAGCTTAGGACATCTCTGCTCCTGTTCTAGAGCAGATGTGATATGGTTAGATAGGATAAATCTGACTTCATGTACAGAGGAGAGGACAAACCATGATTTTGGGTGACATCGTCCAGTGGCACACTAAAATAATGGTGACTAGACACTATATACTGAATATCAAGGAAACTGAGACCAATTCCTCCTGCAGCTAATGTGATAATGAAGTTATTTGCATGGGTTTTTACCGTAAAAATCAGGGCTGCCTTGCAGAGTGTTCACATGTCAGAAAGAAAAAGGGACCAGCTATGTGAGTTTTTTCTTTAATTTAAAACACTGCCTTTAGAGCTGGATGTCCAGGTTCATAACCTGGTTGCACCATGGTTGTTTGCACAGAGGTTTCCTGGCTCGCACCACACCACTGAATCCGAACGAGCAAATCTGAGCTGATTGGTATGGGAAGGCAGAAGGGAAGGGAGTAAGTAAGGGAAGGGAGGAAAAAGGCTGCAGTGGAGTTATGATGTAACTGGTAACATGTTTTTTTTATCAGCTGCTTGTATAGGAGGGTACAGGACATAAGTAGCCATTAGTTGAGTAAGTCCCTCTGTGAATGTGTATGTGAGAGAGAAAGAATTCAGCTAGGAATTATTACTGTTTTCCGCTGGTTTATTTTTTCAGCTCCCTTCTGCTTGAATAACAGTATCCTTTATAATGTCAAGCTGGAAGAAAGGAGAGACAGGGATTTCTTATTGATACAATGGCTTCTAAGAACAAAGAAAATGAACCAGATTTAAAAGTACGTAGAATGATACACATGCTGCCAAAATATCCTGCCCCAGTCGTTATATTGTGACCACTGGGTAGTTAGCTGTGCTGTGTATCTCACATAAAAAGATAAATACCAATCTACCAGCCTGATGTCTCATTAGTAGTATCTGACTCAGAATTTCCAGTTATTCTATTTCCAACAATCATTTTTTCAGTTCTGTAAAACCTTTCTCCTTCTCACTTCTTTTGGAAAAATAAGGGGGAGGGGGGAGAAAGTCTGTTTGTATGAATTTTCTCAATTTCGCTAAAAAGGCTGTCTCTGCTGCGATCACTGATACGGTTATTGTGAAATGTTCTGTAGTTATAATGGACTTGTTCCACAAGTTTCACTGAGCTGGTCCAATCCCTAATCCCTGCTCTAAATTGTTTCTTTTGGAGCCACATCACAAAATTAATCTTTCCATTTGCTTTGCACTGAATCATTTAACAGTGTGTGAATCCATATAAAGAGCCATGAGGCAAAGCTTTTGATAAAAGTTAGCTAGAACTAAACCAGCCTGCATATCTTATTTGGGAATAAGAAAATAAAAGTTTCAGGAATGACAGGTTTGGCTGCAACTTTTTAGTTGTTCTCCTTCCCTGCTGCCAGAATGCACATTCCATTTAATAGTTTCTTTTTGGTATTTAATATATTCTCTGAGAGATGACTGAACACTGGTCATTCTGGGCACTTGTTTATTCCAGTGATTTGAAATAACATGATGGTAGCAATGCCCCATATGTAGAAAAGCAATGCCAGTAGCAAGATTCCTTCTGAGGATCAAATGGTGGGGTTAAATGACATGTTGTGTCAGTGTTCATAAAAATATTCTGGATACAGGACTGGTCTTTGGGAAAGGTTTATACTACAAGTAAAGGACATCTTTCTAGACCTTTGAGTTAACTATAATGGTAGTAGTAATGATAAAACCTGTTGCTTTCACATAGCCACTCAATGGATTATATGAAATGAGTAGAGATGATCTTTGTTGAATTCTTGCTCTGTGCGAGCCTCTCTTAGAACCACTGCTGCAGTCAGATGGAGGGACTGAAAGCCCCTGTCAGCATTATCAGTAGGAAAATCTGGAGGGGTGCTAGGATTGCAGCTCCTATTCCAGGAAAATGAAACGGAAGAAGGTGAGCTACTCTGCAATTTGAATGAGATGCAGTAAAAAGTCTTAAATGCTGGAAAGTTTCTGACTAGATTGTCCCAGGAGTTGCTTTATATTAACTAGTCTTGTATTAGCTAGCTTGGCTTTAAATAAAGAAAAAAAGGAGAAAATAAATTGTAGTTCAACTTAATATTTGAAGTGGGAATCTTGTCTACCTTTTAGGGTGTGATTCACTCCAGAGCGGGACACCTAAACTCAGTTGCCCATTTTGTATCTATATGTCAGTGAGATGTTTAAACTCCCACTCCAGTCAGCATAAGATGTACATCGCTAGCAGATCTTCACAGCTTCTCCCAAGACCAAAAACTCTCCTCACTCGCATGCTTGGGTCTGACCCTGACATTTCTTTTCCTTCCTAGGAATTATAGGTGGAAAACATTGTTGGTTCTAGATCCAGAGCATTCCAAAGCCTTTGAAATATTTAATTCTGTTTACCTCTGTGTTGTGGTTTAACCCCATCTGGCAACGCAGCCCCACACTGCCACTCACTCACTCCCCGCTCAGTGGGATGGGGGAGAGAATCGGAAGGGTAAAAGTCAGAAAACTCATGGGCTGAGATACAGACAGTTTAACAGGGAAAGCAAAAGCCATGTGCACAAGCAAAGCAAAACCAGGAATTCATTCCCCACTTCCCACAGGCAGGCAGACGTTCAGCATCTCCAGGACAGCAGGGCTCCATCACGCCTGACGGGGACTTGGGAAGACAAACGCCATCACTCCCAACGTCCCCCCTTCCTCCTTCTTGCCCCAGTTTTATATACGGAGCATGATGTCGTATGGTGTGGGATATCCCTTGGGTCAGTCGGGGTCAGCTGTCCCGGCTGTGTCCCCTCCAACTCCTCGTGCCCCCCCAGCCTGCTCGCTGGTGGGGTGGGGGAGAAGCAGCAAAGCCCTTGGCCCTGGGTAAGCACTGCTCAGCAGGAACGAAAACATCTTGACATTATCAACACTGTTTTCAACACAAATCTAAAGCCCCATACCAGCTACTATGAAGAAAGTTAACTCCATCCCAGCCAAAACCAGCACACTCTGACAAAGTCCAAGTGCAAGATTATTGCAATTAAGATTTTTTTTTTTTCTCAGCTAGCCCAGTTCAGGAAGATTTTATTTAACTCCCTGTGAAGAAATGATAATGTAATGTGCCGAATGAAATATGTATTGAAACTACTTAAGAATTACGTTGATGTTGGCAAAATTGAGTGTTCCTGTAACAAACCCAAAGCAAATAATATTTTGTAGTTTGCAGAATCCTAACCACAGTGTCAACACTTCCCTGCTTGCAACTGAACCATGCTGAGGGAAATGATATAGACATGGACTGAATTCACACTTAAGCTAACATTCTTGGTTACCTGCAGCCAGTTATCTTCATGGTTGGGTTATTACAAGGCTGGGCCCCAGCACGTGAGTTTACAAGCCTCTCACTGCACTAAAAGGAGCTAGAAACTAACCATAAGATGCAATTGTCCTCCTATGGCAGAATAACTGAGGATGATTTTTATCAACATTGCAGTCAGATGGGTGCACATGTTCTAACACCAAGAAAATAGTTAAACATCTGCTTTATGCAAAGCAACAGAGTTAATCTCATTGGCTGCATCTATTCATTTCTTCAGCAGCAGTCCCAGGAGCATGGGAATACAGGGTGGATCTGACCTTTCCTTCTCTTTTTCCTTTTCTCCTCCATTCTCTCTTTATGAACCTGCAGAAGCAGCTCACAGATTATTTTTTTTTCCCCCGATGTGCCTTAAAATATAGTCACCTAATTTGGTACTAACAGCATAAGAAGTAAGCAGAAATCCTGAGACAACCTGGACCAGCTGTCCTCCTGGGGCTGTTCTTACAAGTTCAGTTTCTGGAAGAAAAGGAAATCTGATCAGAAGAGTGTGACTTGGGGGAGGTGGGGGTGGAGAGTGTTTATGAAAACACATCTGAGTTACTTTTAATTACTTGATTTTATAACATCGTTGGGTTATATTTCTAGATTGTTCTCTATAAAAAGGGTAGCAATATGTTCGAAAATTCTGAAATTCTCCTATTCAATTCCAGAAGCTAGGACCCCTAGATCTTATGATGAAACCTAGTGCCATGAGAATAACTAGAATCTGAAGCAATACTGCGACACTGAGATTGGGAAGACTTGAAGTTAGTTTGAGAAGGACTCTATATGAATGCCTTGATTCATGCCAAAACTTGTTTGATCTAGTTTAGTATTAGGCATCCTTCACTAGTAGAAATCTTAACCCAGTGGGGGAAATTTCAGCCCCATAGATGATCTGTGTGGAAAAGAAGGTATCAATTCTTAGACCCTTTTTAGCTCTTTCCCTTATGAATGCTAAAGCACCTGTGAGAGATTGTCTGGAAAGTGCTATATTATATTATTTTCTATTTAGAAATGAATTTACGCAGTTAAAGCCTTGTCTGTTGAGCTGAAAATGAACTCCTTGGGGCATACATCTGATGCCAGCAGGAATGAGTAATTTAGAACTTGAAGCCTGTACTTCCTCTCTAGAGGATGAGGGAGAAATATAAAAGTGTTTTAAAAATTATCCTTCGCATTTGCATCTAGAGGAAAATACAGCAGCTCCAATTTATTTGATTTGTTCATTAATTGCTCAGCTAATGCTTGGAAAAAAACACAACAGGGACAAAATGTAACCATGCAACTCACCAGGTGGTATTGTGAAAAATTTTGAGCTACCAGGAGAGTGCATGTAGCAGAGAAAATGTATTGCATATTAATCAAAAAATAAACAAGAAAGAAAAATCAATTCATGTTTAGGTCTGTAATCTTTAGCAGTATTACCCCATAGCATATAGGAAGGAGCATGAAGAAGTGTGCATGTGGAATTGGAATGGACAGGAAATTTTATTAATGTATCCCTTATGTCAAAAAAGGCATTTGATCCATCAGCAATTTATAGCTAACAGATTTCAGACAAATATTTTGTATAGTCTTGCTGCTCAGATCCAAGTGTGAGTTCAGAGGTGCAGCAACACTATCCAGACATGTACGTGGACTTACTAGTTGGAAATCATCAGACAGTCTATTTTATTTAAAACAGTACTTCCAAAGTTTTCTTCCAGAAAGAAACCCACATCTAACTTTTCAAGCCTTGCTATCTGTTGCTTGCCTTTTTTCTGCAATAGCATTTCCATTTACATTGCAACTGCATGTATAAACGTTACAGCCTAATTTGGGATCACAACTAGCTGGTTCAAAGACCCTTTCCATAAAGGCTACGTCATACAAGTTTGTGAGTTGTTACCTAACACACACACACACACAAAGAAACCTCTTCTAGTTACCTTTTTTTGTTGTTGAAGAAGAGATCTCAGATCGCTTATAGTGTCATAATCCATTGGCATCCCTGGCTCCTTTGGCATTGATTTACAATAACTTGGATCCACTTGACTTTGTATTACTAGACAGGAATGTCTTCACCTCTAAACGACACAGAAAATAGTAAGAATGGCACGTACAAAAATTCTCAGTCAGAAAACCTGTACACACTGGTAGAAACGTCAAAGTAAGTTGTGACTCCATGCATTTGTTATATGCAATAAGCTGACTGTGTCCCAGCTTTCTAGGCATTGGATATGGCATCTAGGCTTATACCTGACTAGCAGGTCTCTGTATTTTTATATCTTTAAGGTTTTTTGCTTTACCCCAGTTAGGGTCCCAGTCTACACTGTCTTAGCCCTGGAAAAACAACTTATTTATAAAATCTTTTTTTATAATTAAAGGTTGGTTGTTGTTGGCTGCAGGTTCCACGGTTCCATCTTTTCTTTTTTTTTTTTCTACTACGATGGAAGTGTCTTTCAGTTTAGAGAAGTATCCACAATATATGTAGCCATCCAAATCTGTGTCAGAGAGACAAGGGACAGACTGAAAATAAAGAAAAGCTATCTTCCTCATGCAAAAGGAGCTGTACACCCATGTGAAGGAAAAATGAGTTTCAATACTAGAAATATGTTGTACCTGATTTGTATGGTAGTGGAATAACCCAAATGTATCAGGGCTTCAGCTGTCTGTCTGCAAGGGTCGGGAAGTTTTATTATCTTCTTGTGATGAATAACTTTTCTCTCTTTCTCAGGAACACTAGAAACTAGACTTTTCTACAGACGGATGGTGGTCATCCCTATTTCCACCAAGAAGGAGGCATCTTTCAGGCCCTGGTTGATTACTTTCCAGTTTAAGAGTTTTGATCACCAGCTTCACATCAAATATTTTGCCAAATTTGAAGTCAAGAAGAAAATTTATCCTAGTTCCAGGCAGAGCTTAGGAGGGTATTGCTCTCCTCTGTAGGATGGACTGTGGTCCACCTCCTAGCATCATCTGGATATCGTCATCTGTCACATTCTCTGTTACAGGAAGGGTCTATGATATCTGTGGCACGTGTGATGTTTGTTTTTCTCCTTGTAGCATACTCTAGATTCAAGGCATTCGATCCCTTGTACTCAAAGTCCCTAGCTGTGGTGCTTTGGGGTGTTTTGTGGATTATGTTATGAAACCAGACTGAAACTGTGTTGTTTGCCATCCTGTGTTTCTACCTTCTGAAAAGTCAGAAGATCTTGATATGTTAGATTGAGGGTGAGAGTTGTCTGACTAAATGACTAAACGGCATCAAAAAGAGAAACCCTGGACTGCTTTTATAGTCAGTGATGAAAACTAGCAACTCATAGTTGCTCACTGTATGGAGCAGCTCATCTCATTCTACACTAGACACCCGAAACTGCTCAGATGAATTATCCTCTATGAGTGTCTCATAACTAAAGGAAACATAGGATGACTAGCTGAGATGTAGACGTACAGGGTAGGATTCAGTTGCTCGTATGTAGGCTTCTAGTGCCTCTGACAGTTTTTATTACCCAGAACATCCACAGAGGCTGTAAATTTGTCGCAGATGGCAGATCCATATCTTTTTGATGGAAGCTGAAGGACAGACAGGATATTTTTTGGAACTTAAAGCAACACAAAATGAGTCTCTTCAGATGATGAAATTGTACACTTAGCGTGCTCCTTCTGAACTTTGCGTTTACTCTCTCCTTTCCTTTTCACTGCAGCTGCCTGGCCTAAAAAAAAAAAAGCTATTGTGTCTGTTCTTATGGAGTGTCAATGCTACTATTTGCTACAGAAGAACTGCTTTTACTCCCTAGAATCCAACTTTTTGTTTCATTTAGGTTACTAGTGTGTTATAAATCATGGAAGCACTGAGAATGGTCACATAAGAATTAGGGCTTCTCCCCCGACAAAAGGTGGCAGGATCAATAGCCCAGCTGAAGTGTATCTGCACCAATGCACGCAACGTGAGCAACAAACAGGAGGAGCTGGAAGTCATTGTGCAGTGGGAAAACGATGATTTAGTTGCCATCACGGAAACATGGTGGGATGACTCTCACAACTGGAGTGCTGCAATGGATGGCTATAAACTCTTCAGAAGGGATAGGCAAGGAAGGAGAGGCGGTGGGGTAGCCCTGTATGTTAGGGAGTGTTTTGACTGCCTAGTGCTTAATGATAGTGACAATAAGGTTGAGTGTTTATAGCTAAGAATCAAGGGGAAGGCCAACAAGGCAGATATCATGGTGGAGTCTGTTAGAAACCACCCAACCAGGATGAAGAGGCAGATGACATATTCTATAAGCAGCTGGGAGAAGTCTCGCAGTCGCTAGCCTTTGTTCTCATGGAGGACTTCAACTTACCAGGTGTCTGCTGGAAATACAATACAGCAGAGAGGAAACAGTCTAGGAGGTTCCTGGAGTGTGTGGCAGATAAATTCCTAACACAGCTGGTGACTGAGCCAACCAGGGCAGGTGCCCCGCTGGACCTGTTGTTTGTGAACAGAGAAGGACTTGCGGGTGATGTGATGGTTGGAGGCCGTCTTGGGCACAGCGATCATGAAATGATAGTTTTCGATTCCTGGAGAAGAAGGAAGGGGGTAGCAGAACTGCTACCTTGGATGTCCAGAGGTCAGACTTTGGCCTATTTAGGGGCATGGTCAGTAGAGTCTTTTGGGAGGCAGTCCTGAAGGGCAAAGGAGTCCAGGGAGAATTGATATTCTTCAAGAAGGAAATCTTACAGGTGCAGGACCAGGCCATCCCCATGCCAAAGGACCAGGCAGCGGGGAAGAAGACCAGCCTGGCTGAACAGAGAGCTTTGACTGGAACTCAGGAAAAAAAGAAGAGTTTATGACCTTTGGAAGAAGGGGCAGGCAACTCAGGAGGACTACAAGGATGTCATGAGGTTATGTAGGGAGAAAATTAGAAGGGCCAAAGCCCAACGAGAACTTAATCTGGTTACTGCCGTAAAAGACAATAAAAAATGTTACTATAAATACATTAGCAGCAAAAAGAGGGCTAAGGAGAATCACCATCCATTATTGGATGTGGGGGGAAACATAGTGACAGAGGAAGAGGTACTCCATGCCTTCTTTGCCTCAGTCTTGAATAGTTTCTATAATAAAAATATAGACCCCCAAAACATAATAATCCAATCAATGTACATTTTGCTTGAAGTGGGAAGTTTCCTCAGACCTGTATCCAGTACGAGTCATTGTTCAGAAAAAAAATGCTCATTAAAAAACACTGAAATAATACATCCATTGTATCAGGGTTTACATGCCTATGACACCGTTAATAGTAAGTGCTTGGCATCAAGATAAAGGAGATCAGCATTACTTATGTCTGACAGGAACTGTGTAACATATATTAAGTTCAGCACCTCAGCAAAAGAAGTATGAACTTTTTTTTTCATTAAAAAGGAATTAAATCTTCATTCATGAATTATAGCTTGTCATGATGCATCTAATGTATCTTAACTTGTGCTCAGTGAGCAACTTGAAAAGATTTGTAACAGCTTTGGAGTAGGGCAGTAGAGCCTCCATTTTTAAATGACAACCTGGTGCTGTGCCTGCCGTCTTCCCAGCTTCCACCAAGGTTTCAAGACAGTGATGCTGGCTTTCTTTTTCTCTTTCTTTCTTTCCTTCTTTGCTTCCTTTTGGAGGTTGGAGGAGGGGAATCTGCCACAATAAACTAGAAAAATCCATTCTGTCAAATTGCATGCCCTGCTGCTTCATCACCATTATTATACTGAGGTTTTACATTAAAGTACCCTGGATTTTAAATTGAAAGTCAAATATAATTTGCCACTAGAAGCATGAAGTGAGTGACTAGAAAAGCTGATAGCTAGGCGCAGCATGACAAATTGGTATCTATCTAATAATGAGCCTTACAAGGTCATGGATCACTACGAACCTCTCAGTTTTATGTAAGTAGAACTGGACTACATTGTGTCAATTGTTGTTTCGGGGGAAAGGGCAATATATTTTAGATTGGCCCATACATTTTCAGAGCTAAAGCTAGACAGGTACAATAAGTCCCTTTTTGATAGAAAAAAGCAGGGAAGGCGACAGAGAAAGGGAGGGGGAGAAATTTTATAGTTCCACACACCCACTTTCAGGATAAATTGTGGAAAAACAAACTGTTCCAGTGTGTAGGTTTAAGCTCTAGAGAGCAAAAAAACCCACAGATTTATAAATTCTTTTAAAAAAATCTTTAAGCAAGTGGTCATTTAATGGGATTTTTAGGGTAAATCATGAAATTGATTTCGTGTCTACAGCTGTATCAACAAAAAGAGGAGAGGAACAGCTGTGCTCCTACACCAGAAATAATGTTATTAATAGAAGACCATTACAACGTTCGAAACATTCAAATCACTTCTCAGCAAGTATTAATCAATAGGGTTCTAATGGAGTTGATAGAGGTATGACTATTTATACCGTGAGGTAGATGGTCTAATAACATCACCCCTTAATGACATATCCACAGAATTTGTGCATCTGGCAAATATTGTCATTTGAGACTTACACTCAGCTGAGATCACTTACTAGGAGTTGCTCTTCTGGGACACAAAGACCTTTATCAGTTTGTCTTATGACGTTATTTTTATGTGGCTTTATGAGACACTGTGTAGGATTCATGTACCATAACTTTGGCATCTAAAATTTAGTTCATTTGCATCACTGTAGTGGAATAGATGGATATCATCTTTTGGAGATGTGGAACTCCAGACAGAGATTATTTTATTGTAAAATAGGCCTCTGGGACAGATCAGATTGTCTGTAGAAGCTAGAAGGGTTTCTGGCAATAAGGGGAGCCTAGAGTGGAAATTTGGCCTTCATCACCCGACCTTTAGATGTCTGAAGCTGGATGAGACAGTTCCCAGGATCTCTGCCTTTCTTCTCATCTGTCTCACCTAACAGGAGAACTGAAAAACAATGGGAACTGGAAACTCACTGTAGAAAGAAATATGTATCTGTGAAGGGCAATGGCTGGAAGGTGCGCGGTAGGGGCAGAAGCATGACACTGGGGAGAAATGTGTTTTAGGAAACTGTGGAGCTGACAATTTAGCTGGAGGGCCCTGTTGGGTGACTGCTGTTCTGACCCAAAGCGGAGGATGAAATTCAGCAGAACTAACCCAAAATACCCACATGCCTCATTTGGTCAGACCAGTGGCCATACTACTTTTTTACAGAGGACTTTCAATTTTACTGGGAGGTTAGTTGTGATTTGCTATTCCTTTATCGTCTTAGAAATAAGATAGTAGCAGCATTGCTGAAGTAACAGGCAGTGAAAATGTCTCCCTGTAAGGATGCTGTCTATTGAAAATCAAAATGCAGAAGTTGTGATCATGTTAACAGTTCTAGCTATAGAGTTTGGCTTTATAAAGTATCTTGTTTAATCTATTTCTATGTTGGAGGTCTCTTGTTTAATCACTGCTATGTCAGGTAAAAGGGAGGCAACTGCAACAGCAGTGGTCACGAACAACCTTCAGCATATGCAATGGTTACAATTTTATTTCCTGTGCAATGAACCTTTCAAAATGCTAGGAGTCTGTTAGTTGGAAATGGCTGATGTTTTTCTGTAATTCACAAAAGAGTCACATTGTGATTTGCCTCTTAATTCTTTTTTTTTGTTGGTTTTCTTTAACCCACAATAAAAAACAGTGTGATACATAGTACATGGGAGAAATAACCCAACCTTTGGTACAATGATTTAATCTAAACTTCACTGAAATAAGTAGAAAAGACTCTTGATGATTAGTGCTGAAACAGATCCCTATTCTAGTACTGGGCACCAAGAATAACAGACTCCTCAATGAGTTTTCTTTTTGGGACGCACGTAGTCAAATCAGGGTCAGCATGTGGAAGAACTGTCCCTTACAGGCACAGCATGGCCCTCAGAGGATAAGAGAACCAGGAGTAATAAGCAGCATGATTTATGAGAATAAATATTATCAGACAAATTTGATTGCTTCTTCTGATAGCATTACCAAATAAGCAAATGAAAGGAAAATGGCAGACCTAATAAAGTTTGACTTCAATAAAGCATTTGATATAGCATCCATGAAATCTCATACAATTAATTCAAATTGACAAATATGTGGACTGTTGCATGGATTGAAGATTAGCTCAAAGGCCATAAACAAAGAATATTGATGGATGAAGTTGAAGGGAGATACATAGTCATTTGCTGCAATGCTGGTACTAAATCAAGACTTGTTTAACATCTTCATTCCTGATTTAGAAAGGAGAATGAGTCAGCTCATTAACAAAATTTACCCATGACATAAATTGGGAGGAGCTTTGAATGCCCTTATGGGGAAAGAATAATACCATCTGTCAGAGATTGATGTGATAAAGTAATAAATAAATGATAAAAGTGCAAGGCACCACTGCTGGTATAATTTGAGGGAAATATTGAACGAGCATTTAACAATCTGGAAAAGATGAGAGAATAAAATATAATTGTGGCAGATAATGGGCACCACTTGAAAGGGCAACAAAAAGGGCAAGTGAAGGTGCATATGTATTATTGCCTCGTGGAATAAGGTGATACAGTAATATCTCAGAACAGTAGTTTAATTTTGAGAACAGAAACAGACCTAGTCTATACAGCTCTAGCTCTCAAAGCAAAAAATTGGGTTCTTGAAATGATTAATGAAAGGAACTGTAAGAAACTGAAGTGATAGCCAAATGGTCAGATGCAGTGAAGAAAGATTAAAATGGATAAACTATAATGGGCTAGATTAAAACCACTGAATTTGTACATGTATTGAAATACCTTTCTGCCATGAATTTAGTAATCAATATGAAGAAGCACAGACTACCTGATAATATAGCTCTCCATGTATGCTTAACTAAAAATAGAAGGGTACCTGGTAGTCTCCAAATATCAAAGGAATATAAATCCCAAGGATGGAGAGGAGTTTTGTGTGATGCAGAAAAGTAGAAACAAGAACAATGGGAGGAAGTTGAGAAAAATACTGTTAAGGTGATTAGAAGGAACTTTTAGTTACCATATTAGAAGCGTATTGTGAGGGAAAAATACTTCATTAGTAGATATACACTATATGTATTTCTTTGCCTTTCACCTTCGTGGCAGCATACTACTTGCAATGAATTTTGCTTCTTTAAGTGAAAGTTTCCTTTAGTGGGAAGGGTGGTAGAGAGATAAAATATTTGGGACCATACCGTCTCCCATATGCACACTCTTTACCACCCCAGATGTCACACCAACTGCCAAGTCCTAGAAATACTACTGAATTATTACCTTCCAAACATGGAGCGGACTAAACCAGCACAGCATATAATAGATCCTCCCACAAATGCTTCCAAAATTAGGACTAGGTGCCTCTTTTTATACACAAAGCCCAGATGGTACATACAAACCAACTGTGAACTACATTGCTGGTGTGATGTTTAAACCTTACAAAAATGTATGCTGGTATAACAAATGGCCTCTATTTACAAATAGAAGACTGAATAAATGAAAGAGATGCAAAGTTTTGCAGCTTGCATTGAAGGTATTTCGCTAGATAGACTTTAGCTATCACTCTGTATGGCCACTCTTATACTAAAATCAGGTGCAGAACAAGTTTTGCCCAAGTAGGAAGATTTAAAATGAAAATATAGAATCTAATGTCTAAGCTTGTAGAAGTCTAACTTAAATTCTTGCAGCGAGAACCCAACAGTAGAGTAACTACCCAATACACTTGAGATCAATGCCTCTGTAAGTAGAGGAAAAAAGAGCGGAAGCAAAGAAATGCTTTTCAGTCTAACATCTGAAGAGAATGGGGACTTTGTGTTTGCACTGGTTTGTCAGACTCTGCTCTTCAATATCTGTTAAATCCATTAGCTAGTTTCAAGCAAGAGGTGAGAAGGTCTAAAGACTAGTGCTAGATAAATGAGGAACCAGCCAGATCCATGGTTTCACCACAAGTAGCACCAGCTGTTTTCATGTTAACAGGGGACTGAGCAGAGGACAAAACTCCTAACACTACTTTTGCAGAAAGAAAGTCTGCATTGTGGAAGTCCTTATAGCCTTCCCCCGCTGAGAATGCAAGAAAGCAGTATTAATGGAATCAAAAGTTTTGTGAACAAACTGGGAGCTTGGCTGGATACCAGCACACCTTAGACAGAGGTGTTTTTCTTGTGCAGATTCTTTGCAGCTGTCAATGTGCAGACTGAAAGTGAAGCTTTCCCTGTGGCATTCCTGAATTGTTTCTCAGCCTCTCTTTTTCTCATTCTCTCTCTTTCTTTTTTTCCCCCCCCCCCCCCCCCTCCTTTTCTTTCATTTCCCTTCTCCAAGCTGTTCGTGTGGATATTCTGATGCCTATTAGTGGGTGAAGTCAGGCTGCATCCATAATACAATTAACGTAAAAAGTCAGTTGGGGATAAGGCAGCAATTCAAAGACAGCACAATAGCCAGGAGGCTGGATTGGGTAGTTCTATTCTGGCCTTAGAAGAAAGCCATGAAGACAAAAAGTTGTTATCTGAGCTATGGTAGAACTCAGTGAAAAGTCAGCATTCACCACCACATCACCACTCTGCCTCTGATATTAGATATGGGAATATATCAAAGTTAGGACAGCCTCTAGGAGAGGGAGGAGTGAATTAGTAGCATTTGCTCTTTAGTAGCAACCTGAGGAAATCAGACATACATACTGCTGATACTGTATCAATAAAACATGACAAGTTCTGATGACCAAATTAGTATTTTTGTTACTTATTTAGGCATATTTTCAAAAGAAGAAAGGTGTAACAACATGCTATGGTCATCAGACTATATGGGAGGCTGCTAAGGTGGCTGTAGAAAAGAAGGCTAGATTTGTCCTCTGAGTCAACACTTTTTTAATTACATATGTTCAGACATGTGACAGCATATTGTTGACTTGCACTTCTGCAACAGGTCTAAATAGGTAGGAAAGGTACCCCATACATGATATACATTTAGTTCGTACTTTTCCGTACTTTTAAGTATATCAGCTTAAATAACTTCAGCTTCTCTGAACAAATTTGAGCCGTGTGTCATAACATCTGATGTTGCTGGAGCACTTCTGCTTACCTAATTGCTGAACATTTTAGGTCCTTTGAGTATAAAGGTCACATCTTCACGCAGTGCCTTCAGTGGAGGTACACCAATTTACACCAATTGAAAAAATGGTCTTAAAGATTTTTGTGGCCAGGATTTCTCATAATAAAAACTTGGCAAATCTGAAAGTCATTATTTTAATGGCACTGCAGACAGCTATTGTTAAACATGGGGCACAGTTCTAGGGTAATTATGGTATTATAACATTACTTTATAATTCAACTTTTCTCAGCTTAAATTACCATCATTGAAATGTGTTTGCCTTGCTCCCATCTAGTCAAGTATCCTGCACAGAGAGTGCAGAACAAGAAGAGAAGTTCTCCTAGTCCAGACACCCAGAGTTAGTACTTTTTTTTTTTTTTTTAAAGTCTCACCTAGGAAAAAGGTAGTGGACAGTTCTGTGAGTATTCATGGCAATTGGCGGTTTTTTTCAACATTCTGCACCCTGTTGCCCTGGGCAGCATCTGGCTTTGCTTATGTGTAAAACTGTCCATTGGCTGTAGCTGAGGTTGAAATTGATGGATAGAATAAGGGAAAATTTGGATCCCTAAACTAATTTCTGGTACCTAGTCCAATAGGTGCTTAAAATGGAGGCTGCAGGGAGCGATGTAGCATATTTTCCCAACTCTTAAGACTCGTGTTTTGAACATGAGTCATGTGTCAGCTGGCACAGTGTCTCTTTGGCTTGCAGACTGCATTTAATGAAACACGACTACCCAGCTCGCACAAAGACCATGCCTAGAATTAAGGTCCAGGCATGTCTCTCCCCATTTACAGGCTCAGGCTACACCTCCTCTCCTGACGGGTGACCCAATCAGGGGAGGGGACACTTCAGGACAGGGTCCACCAAAAGAAGTCTGGGGTACTGAACAGCGAACAACTTTGAAGGAAATGTGGTTTTTCAGAGGTACATAGGAGAGCAGAGCTCCTCTCTGGGCTCTGTAATACTTGCATATGGAGCTGAAGGGTAAAATCACGGCTGGTCATGTAATCCCTTGTGATGGGACTGGCTAGAATTGCGTCTGTCTTTTTGTCACTGGTTTAGGTGTGATGTTTAAGGATTATCTGAAACAGCAACTAAAGTCATAACCACCACAATGAAAAAAAGGCTCAGAAGGAGCAATGTATTACTTGGAAAATGTGAGAATGTGAGATTTTGAGTTTTACAGGAAAGCTTTCAGGTTTGGTTTATCTGAACTTATGGGCTCAAAATGGGTCAGCTTTTTTTTTTTTAAACTCAGCTTCTGTAGCTTTATGGAAAGATTTATTTGTCTCAGCACAGCTCTACAAGAGTAAACTGAATTGTTGCTTGTTCATGCATCCTGATTAAGGGTCTTACCGTCAGTTCTGTTTCTCTCTGCTGAGGCTTGAAGTGTTGGTATTGAGTACTTGCTATATCATCATGGTACTGTTTGTCTGAAATTGAGCTTGGAAAATAGGGAAGAAACTGACAGGCATTCTGGCAAGTCCTGAATTGCTTTTCAATTCGGCTGTGTTCACTGCCAAAGGGAGTAGTCCTTGGGGGGAGATATGATTAGCAGCAAAATATCCTGGCTTGTCTTAAACATAGGAAGAAGGGCTGTAGGTCCACGACAATGTGGGATTCAGGTGCCTCACTGGGCTAAAGGGACACATGTTTGTGGTGGGTTGACCCTGGCTGGAGGCCAGGTGCCCACCAAAGCCGCTCTGTCACTCCCCTCCTCACCTGGACAGGGGAGAGAAAATAGAACAAAAGGCTCGTGGGTCAAGAGAAGGACAGGGAGAGATCACTCACCAATTACTGTCACGGGCAAAACAGACCTGACTTAGGGAAAATTAACTTAATTTATTGCCAATCAACCCAAGTAGGGTAATGAGAAATAAAATCAAATCTTAAAAACACCTTCCCCCCACTCTTCCCTTCTTCCCAGGTACAGCTTCATTCCTGAATTCTCTACCTCCTTCCCCGAGCAGCACAGGGGGACGGGGAATGGGGGTTGGGGTCAGTTTGTCACACGTTGTCTCTGCCGCTCCTTCCTCCTCAGGGGGATGACTCTGCACTCCTCCCCTGCTCCACCGTGGGGTCCTCCATGAACTTCAACATGGGTCCTTCCCTCACCCCTGCAGTTCTTCATGAACTGCTCCAGCGTGGGTCCCTTCCCCGGGCTGCAGTCCTTCAGGCACAGCCTGCTCCAGCGCGGGTCCTCCACGGGGCCACAGGTCCTGCCAGGATCCTGCTCCAGCGTGGGCTTCCCATGGGGTCCCAGCCTCCTTCAGGCATCCCCCTGCTCCGGCATGGGCTCCTCTCTCCCCGGGCTGCAGGTGGAGATCTGCTCCCCCGTGGACCTCCCTGGGCTGCAGGGACACAGCCTGCCTCACCGTGGTCTTCATCACCACGGGCTGAGGGGAATCTCTGCTCCGGCGCCTGGAGCATCTCCTCCCCTCCTTCTGCACTGACCTGGGGGTCTGCGGGGCTGTTCCTCTCACATGTTCTGACTCCTCTCTCTGTCTTTAAGTGCACATTTTTTTTCCCCCATTCTTAAATCTGTTCTCCCAGAGGCACTACCACTGTCACTGATGGGCTCGGCCTTGGCCAGCGGCAGGTCCATCTTGGAGCCGGCTGGCATTGGCTCTGTCGGACATGGGGGAAACTTCTAGCAGCTTCTCACAGAAGCCACCCCTGTAACCCCTCAGCTACCAAAACCTTGCCACACAAACCCAGTACCATGTTAAACCTGCTGAAAGGACGCATGTTAAACCTACATTGAACATTTAGCCAGTGTTCCTGTTGCAAGATAATTTGGGAATGGATCTTCTCCATTCATCTACCAATAAACTCACAAACCCAAATCCACCTGCTTATGAATGCAGATATCTGCTATTTGCCCCAGCTATTCCCTGACTCCATTTATGGACATTTAGAGCTTCAGGCAAATAGTGAGGGAAACTGTCATGAAACTGAGATGGACAATCACACCCTTTGAATAACAAATAATGCATGCTGAATAGTCAAGGGCATAATTAAATGAAAAGTTTGCAACAGGCAAGCTGATTGAAAAATGTTTCTACAAAGCACTTCAATGACTTAAAGAAAATGAACACATTTATGGGGATCATAATATTTTTACTAATAATCTGCCAACCGAAAAAAGGGGTCTAATTTATTAGCTAAAATGTTTCCTGAGAATGGTTTGCCCAGGTCTAGCGTGAAATGACATATTGGATTCAATTCCATGCTGAATCATACCTTTGAAAGAAAATGGTTTGCAGCTAGTAAAATATCCCTGGATAATCACAGAGGTCAGAAGCTGTGACCTTGTTGTGTTACATGCCTATTTACAGTTTGCTCCCACTGCAGGTTGTCAGGGCTTCAAGTACCTGCTTCACTCAAAGTACAAAAAAAGAAGCCTCCATATTTGACACTGTGAAAACCCCAACCATCTCCTTTTCCTCCTCATTTAGTCAAATTGTCTTCTTAACATATGAAAAGATCTTAGCCTATTTAATGATTCATGCACCTCCTACGGTGCTGAACTCTTAACGATACCTAACTGTGTCACTTGCCGCATTGTTTCACCAAACTTTTCTCATTTTCTGTATATTTGTTCCTATTTGCAGAATTTGTCAGAGTTCCAGTACCAAAGTACTGAATCTAAGTGTATAAAAATGCTTAAGTTACTCTGGGAGAATGCATTCTGGTCATTTCTCTCTTCTAGTCCTCCCAAATCTCCTCAGGGTTGGTAAGTCTTTTCTTTTTTTATTGAATGTGCTTTTCTTTCCTGATACTCCATTTAATTTGAGCAAATTTGATAGCCATGGGCATTTTATTTTATTTTTACCATCTGTTTTCCATTTTTATTAAATAGTTATAGTTTATTGTTAATTGAAATTGCAAATTGGCCATATTATGTTTATGCTATAATAATAGCATCTGGATTTAAAACTGTGGGAAAGATTGCTTCCCAACTGTTCTCACTATGTATGGGCCTAAAGCCTTAAAATTACACCTGTCCTATGGGGGATTTCCTGCCCTTCGGGTTGGTCTCTTAAATAGCTGAGGTTTTGCTCGAAAAATAAAAGCTCTCCCTTTCCGTTCGAGAAGAGAAAGTCAAGGTTCAACGGCAGTAGCCTCAAACATTTTGAAATAAGTCTCTTGCAGTAAGACGGGATCTTTCAGGGCCTGATCCAAAAAAACGCTCCTTATTTCTGTAAAAAGCCAGCTATACAACAAACATGTGCTGTATTGCAAATATCTTCAACCAGGCTTGAGAGAGGTTTTATTCTGTACTCTTTGACAGTCCAGCATACTATTTCTAGAGACATTAGAGAGGTATTAGGATGTCTTGGGGGGCTATTGAACACTGTAAACTTCCCCAGTGTATCACAGTTACAGCAACACCTGTTCTAAGTAACATTTTGCTGAGCCACCACAAGAATTTGGTGCTCAATAGCCCTCAAAATTTCTCATTTCTTTCCTGTGGTGAGGTGCTTTAGAAACTTCTCTCTGGACCATAATAGAAAACTCTTAAGGTCAATGGTTCAATACCTCCTAAAAGACACCCCACCCTCCCTTCCCCCATTTCTTACTAATACTACCATCTTGACACACTTGCGATTCTTTGCTTACCAGTGGCTAGTTTTTCATCTCTCTTTTTTTTTTTTTTTCTGTGCAGAGTTGAGGAAGAAAGGAAATAAGTGGCAAATTAGTTACTGGTATAGTCTACATTGGAGTACCCAGGTGCTATAAGGAAGGAAGGAGAATTTATAGGAGAGGACAAATGTACAAAGCTAATTGTGAAAAAAAGAAGTACTATGGAATAGGTGCTCAGTCCTGACAAACTTGGAGATGTCCCGTGATGTGGGCGAAAGCCCTGATTCTGTATGGAGTTGGTGGGAGATGCTAATGCCCTGCACATTAATGGCCAAGATCAAACCCTAAATTCTAGATATATTCTGTGGTGCTCCATGTCTCATTCGGGTCTCAAAACAAAGGGCTAAGATCTTAGAGAGCAGGTTGCTAATTGCTGAGTGATACTGAAGATTTCACTCTCTCTCTCATGTTTCAAATTCAGCTCTTGCACTGAAGTACTCTGGCTCATGTCTAGAGAATTAAATTAAGGGTTGACTTCATCCTTTTTTGGTATGGGGTAAAGAGAGAAAACTGGTAACAAATACGTTAATCAAAGGCACTAGGAAAAAAGGTCACTATAAAACTGTCTATAAAGAGTATATGGGATGAAGGAGATTGTTCTGTGTTCTCATGTTACCTTGGACAAGACGTTCTGGTTTTTTTCTTTCCATCCTTTGTCTTGAGCTTGTCTCTGTGCTAAAAGATTTGGGGATAAAGACTGACTTTTTCTGTGTGTTCGTACACTATCACACATAAATCTTACTTGGTCTCATGATGCAGTTTTGCAGTTAGTACCTTATATTACTAGATGAAAGGCATGAGAATGGATAATGGGAGAAAAATGAACCAAACATCAAAAGATGCATTAAAAGCAATAAACAGGCACCCTTGGTGGGCACAAGCACCTGCTTCTTCTCCAGTGCATGACAAAAATCACTTATTCTGCCAGCTGTAACTCTAAACATAAAGTAAATGGGCCCCAAACTGGAGCTGGATGAGGTAGAAATAGCAGTTTATCCAACAGATGTCAGCTTTTTTTCTCTTCCCAGATGGTCTATGGACAGGTCTGGATTCCAGTTAAAGTATTCAGCATTTCTAATTGTGTGAGGAAAGTTTTTTGTGTGAGAGACCCTTTGAACCTACCAGGGTGTGAAGGTTGGGTAAATCACCTTGCCTTGTTCTTTTAAGGAGGAGGGAGCAGATCAGGTGAGAATACTGATGTGTAAACATCTAGTAAGTTCATGTTCAAAAGTAAAATAGGTATTTTCTTGGACGTTCCTGTCCATAAAGGCTCAAGGGTGAAGATTATGAAGATATGTCCCTCCTAGACTGGAGCAGGGATAAAGCCAAGAAGCGTGAAGCCTTAATTCATTCTCTTGATAACAACAATCCCCAAAACATAAGCAGTAAAGAACAGGATATGAAAAGACTATGTTTTCTCTAAGTTTCTGTGAAAAGCTACCAGACAGAATTACTCTGATTTCGTAAAGTAATTTGTCATTTATAATGTTAAGGAAAAGATTTCCTTTTGTGACTATGAGGGAAACAATAGGTATTACTAAGTTACTGTGCTTTCTTTCAGTGCTTCGGTTATGCAATGTGCCACTTGAGTCATCTTCAGTTACAAAACTGTAGTCATTAAAGTGTAGCATGTTTAAGACTACTATCTCTTGGAATCCACTGATCCGTGCAATTGCTGTCACACTGGAGAAGGCAATCTTTGACTTGACATTAGTTTCTTGTCCTTCCATATTGTATATGACATACTGTCTTTCCCTTTGCATTTTACTTGCAGGATCATGGCATTTTAAAGAAACAGAAAAAATCTTGTTGGGCTGTCAGTCATTGACCAGTCTTGGAAGATTTTTCTTCTGTTCAGGGAACCATAGCAGCCACCATTTCAGGCATATTGGCTTTTCGAGCACTTCAGCATGAGTATTATAAGAAGTTTCGTTTGACTTCTCAACATGGAGCAATATGGGAGTGCAATGGAAGCCCTGTATGTGTAACTCCTTGCAGGGAGCAGTTGAGCTAGTAGTTAAGATGTCAGGCTTTTTAATTTCTGGGTCCAGCTTCTACCTCGTACAGACTTTTTTCAGTGATGCTATCATCTCCTGCCTTTCAATATTTCTGGCAGAGATTAAAAATCCTATAATTCACACAGGAAAAAAATACTCTTACAACTCCTCTCTCTAAAGAATAAAGCAGTTATCTGATGAGTATTAGTCTTTATGGGGATGAATAAGGGATCCATGATGAACCAGCTCTTCTTTCCTAGCCTCCGTAACCTGGGAACAATAGTTTCCTATGTTAGAAAACACTATAACAATTAAAGCTGGGATGTTTTTAGAGGCCGTGTTGCATTCCTTGTTAGTTTCCAAACTCTCTTAGGGTTCTGTAAAAATCCCAGCCAAATTCATTAGTGCTCAGGTCTGCTCAGAAACAATAGTGATGGGAAGTAATATGGTTATAATTCAACATGTCTGGGGTGGGGTAGGGAACACTTTTAATTTCCCTTTACTGCCGGTGATGGATTTTTGCAGCTTCACCTTTCTGTGCTACTGATCCCAGCAGTCCCAGGCTCTAAACAACAAACAGCTTGACTTGCAGAAACTTTCCACTCCCTCTGGGGAGGACCACAAACTCACAGCATATTTGAAGCTGTTGTTCGATTTTCTGAGGGGAGAGAATTGTCTCTAGGCACAAATTAGTGCTACCAGTGGAAGATGGAGTTCAGCTGTTTATATACTAATATGCAGCAATTATGATAAAACAAAATTCATTCTGAAATTCTCCTGTAACTATGGTAACCTACATTCAATGTATTCCATTAAAAATATAAAAAAGGTTCCCCAGCAGGAGAGAGTAAATATTATCTATTATTGATTGATGAGGGTTCCAGACTGTGAAAAGTGGTTAATATATTTTTTGTGATGAAATACATTTGTTAAACATTCCTTTTTATTGACGGTTATTGTCTGTTTAAATAGCATCAGATAGTTATCATTAATTTTTACATCTATCTTGAATAATTTCCTTCCTTCATTAGAAGGTCTCCATTTTACGAAGGGTCTCAGAGAAATTCCTTTATTAACTTTCTTTTATCTGATTTCTAGTCTGGGACATTTCCATTAGTATTTGACTGAAACTTGACAAACAGATTACAACCCCAATGTAGTTGGTATACTTGGAACATTTTAGCTTTAATAATAATAAATCCTCAAGGATTTGGCTGTTTAATGAGGAACAAACAAGTTAGGCAGATATTCTCTTGCTTTACTCGCTAGTTGTTATGGCTTCCAAGTTATTTAAGTTAAATGTTGCAAATTACCCATTGTCATGACCCAGACTGGACAGACCAGGGAGTCGTGTTTAATTAGAAATTCCCTCGGGCTAAATTAAGGTGAAACGACACCAAACGATCAGTTAAAGATTTTATTCATGACAGGAGCAAACTGAACTGGGGAGGCGTGGTAGTAGGTGGCAGGGTTTCTCACAACAGGAATTGGCGTAAGACTACTTCTGGAAACCGTGTAACCATATACATCAGTTCAGGGCAGAAGGAGATCCTTCCCGTTGGGTCAGGAGGTTCAAAGCAGACCCCCTTGCTTTCCAGACTCCTCCTCAGAGAAGGGTCTAGGGGTGGCTGGACCTACTCTTAGTCTCAGACTTGGTCAACAAGTTTTTTAAGCAGAACTTGTTTAAGTTCTTTAAGCAGAACTCGCCCCACCGCAATGTTTGAGACGTTAACTCTTTCAGTCTCTCACACCCATGAAATAAAAACTTTTGAAATTCAGATAGCAACAACAATGTCAATGCATAATGAGATGTGTGGCTGGGAATGAAAGAGAAAAAATCGGTAGCACCGGGTAGGTACATTAGCAAAACACTTCTTATGCCCGGAGAGCGTGCCCTGCTCCTTACAGCTCGCGACAGAGATCCATGGATGGAGCTGCTGGAGAGGGAAGCAGGACAGCCATGCTGCAGGGCTAGACCCAGGACCTGAGCTTCATCTTTTCCTATCAAAACTGTTTCCTACCCAGAGCTAGTTCAGCTGTCTCCACAGGACTCTTCTTCACTACGTTAGAGAAACCGAGGAGGATTCGCTTGGAGATTTGAACCACTAAATGTGAGCTTTGTGTCTTGGCTCGTGTTGCAGTCAGTAGAAATTTAATCCATACAGTTAACGGAGCCTAGAAAATGGCTCAGCTGACTGTCAACCCGCCTTGCAATTTAGCTGCTTGAACATGGCCAGAGCTGTTTGAGAAGCCTTTGGGTGTCTCACCCTCCAGCTGCTGGTCTAGCAAAGCATTTCTCTCCTCTGTAGGTTCTGACATATCGGCCAAGTCTTTGAAGCTATCGCAGGTACCCTAAACTATTTTAAAAGGAATTGGATACCTGTATGAACTGGAGCCCTTGATCTCTGCTCAGCGTAATGGGAGCTTAAAGGTATGGGTGACAGATGACACCCAGCTGAAGACACCTTAATTTCAAGCCGAAGCCCATTCATGCTATATATTCCATAGATTTGTAGGCATGACACAAGACAACAAGGGAGATATGATCTATACCTTTGCAATTTCCTGATAGAGACAATATGCTGGCTTCTCTTGTCTGCATTTAAACCAGACTTTTCCTTCACCTGAAGTGTCTGTGGGAACACAGTTTAGTCAGGTGCATCAGAATCAGAGCATTACACAAGTGATAACATGTTACTGCATTAGCTGATACGTCCTGTAGGAGAGATACCAAAGGAGATCAAAAGCAGTATTGAAAAAGTGTCACAAAGAGTTATTTTCTTATTTTTAGATCAAGACTGAAATCGCTGATAGGACTCTGTAAAAAACACATATTGATATTACTTCTCCTGTAGAAAAAAGCTTATGTCTTCAGGAATGTATCCCACAACTATTCACTGGTGACTGAAAGGGGTTTTCTCTGAGCTATGCCTACAGTAGTACAACACGGTGATTCTTATTCAGATCCACTTAGCTTTATCTGTACCATTTGCCTTTCTCAAAAGGAGAGAAAAAATGGAAAATAATGATGATAGAATGTGGAAAAAAAAAAAAGATATTTTTATTTTATTCACAGCCCAAACTGTCTATCTGCTTGTTTGGTTTTGTTGTATGAACTTGCTCTGGAGTGATGATACGGATTACCAGGCTGTTATCCTGAATAAAAAGCGCTGTCGTTAATTCTCTTTTGCTGCAGCTATGGGCCATTATTTCCAATAGCTGTAGCTGTCACTTCCAGTACTGTGACCCATCAGGAAATCTCTCAGGAAACTGAAAGAGTTTACACAATGGCCTGGCAAGAATATAATTTACAGGGCAGCAGAAGGTGCAACTGCCTACTGGTCTCAGATTTATTCCTCGTTCCTGTTGCAGAGCTTAAATAAGTACGAGGAGATGTTCTTTTCCTGCTGTTGAGCTGTCCTTCTGCCGCTCCACGGTGAGCTCGAGAGCCCTGGGACGGTATATCCTCCGTCCATTAACTGCCTGCGGGTGTTAGAGCTCGTGCCGGGATTGCAGCCTTCTGCGGTCGGGAAAAGTCCATCTCCCTAGGGGATCCAGGGATGAACATGAAGCTGGAAAGCAGTAGGATGAAGGAGGAGTTTGTATCTAGTAGCAGGTAGGAAGGGGAAGGAGGAAAGAGAGAAAAGAAGCAGCATCTGGTGGTGAATGTCTGGGACTAGAAGTCCATAAATCAATGGCATTTTTATTCATTTTAGTTTTCCTTGTGTACTTTCATTCAAACCAAAATCTTTTTGGTCTCTGGCTTTTTGTATCCATGATAATAATTTCAAACGAGACACACATCTTTCAGAACTATTGATTTGTTGACGCCATTGGGAAATATTTAGCTACTATATAAGAACTTGTGCTGCTCATACTGGGAAAACACAAGGTGATGGAAAGAGTACTTCTTCTTATACCTGTCCTTCAAATACTGGGAAATGATCCTCTGAAGCTGAAAGCCAAGCTTATTACTATTGGGATTCCTGGAGCTGGACAAACAACTTGTGATTAGTATCTTTCTTGGGAAACTTCGGCTTGCTTTCTGTTTGAAAATAATCTTTAAAAAGGCTATGGCTTTTTTTGTCTTTCTCCACGCCCCCCACCCCCCACCCCACCGCCCACTCCCACCATGTGTATTCACTATTCTGTCATTTTTTGAGTATTTAGTGACTGGTGAAGAGTTTGTTGTGAATATGTGGTAATCGAAACAGCACCTCTCGACTGGTCCATGCACCACCATGTATGTTTTTGTTCCTTAAATCCAAATGCAGCTGTTAAACCTGGATCTCCAGTGCAAACCAAAAATATATTCTCCATAGATACTGCACAAATAATTCCTCTGACTACTCTTTTGTATTTTCTGTTTGTGCATTAGCTACTAGCTGAAGGTATGCAAAAAACAATTGCAAAAGGAGTAATTAAGGACCAAATTAATTTACTCTATAATACTATTTGTAGCCCATTTTTTTAAAATCTCTTTTTGATCTATGTATATATATTATGGCTGTCATGTAATGGTTGGGTCTGTGTTGATGGTTTCTAGTATCCTCATGGATGTGGTTGAAAGAATAGAACCTAAGATGGCCAGCCTCTTTATTTTTATAGAACTTCCATTGATTTCGATAACGGCTCCACATAGCTCCTCAAATGTAAGTAATAGTTGCTAGTGTCTAGGCATCTGTGTTTATCTCCTTCAAAACATATTGGATTTCTTTAACAGATCTGTTTGGTTCAGAAATCAAAATGTATAGCTACTGGAATTAACTTCTACCGACTAATCTAATTCTACCAGCCTCATTTGTTTCCTCTTTTCCACATTATCCAGTACACTTTATTCTGTCTTCTACAGCTGAAGAACAATCAGCAGCTATGCTATGTTATTGTACTATTTCTTATTACAAAAAATTAAAAAATTAGGAATTAAGAATTAAGAGATACTACAATGTACAAAGAAAGCAAAGAAGAAGGAACAGAATTAAAATTATAATGAAACTTTACAGTGATTTTCCACAGCTCTTGGAGTAAACACAACACACTGGTCTTGATAGACTACAGAATAGATTATTAATGAGACAGTATACAGGGAAAATAATTATTAACATAGCTGTTACAATATTTTACATCGATTGCAAATTCCTTGAACCAGGGACTGTCTTTATTCTTTCCAAATAATGCCTGACACCTCATGATACGTACAATTCTTAAAAAATAGTCTATAACATCAGAGAATGAAAATAAGCTACAATATGACTGAAATTGTAGAAGAAACCGATTATTCATTTTTACATCTAAAAAGCACAAACTGGTAGAAAGCTGGGTGTTTCTGCCCATCTAAACACGCACAAGAACTGCAGACGAAGTGAAATTAACTTTTTTTAAAGTCACATATAATACAACTTGAAATGTATTTTGCTTTACAGCCCAGTTTAGTTTTGAAGTTTTGCATAGCATCTAAAATTAACATTGTATGAGAGCCACTTTTGAAACAGAAATAAGTATTATGCTTGAAATGGTAAAAAATTTCCCTTTTGCTTTTATTCAAAGGCTTTCTACCTGTTAATTTATAGGAAAAGGTAACCAAAATTTCTGTGTTTTCAGGAAACATTTTGCCTTTTTCCAACAGGCATTTTCGGATGAAAAACAGTTATACCAGTAGATTGCCAGAAATCTTTTTCCTGCAGCTTTCACATGTGTAGAGGTTGAAGGAGCGAGGAAAGGAGCACAAATCCCCAGATAAACTTCCATCTCATTCCTACTGACTTGAAAATAAGATGGTATTAGCTATTGTGTTTCTATTCCTTCAAATAGAAAAGTCAAACCTAACCTGTACCACACCATGTTTCACAACCAAACAAAATTTAACCTGGAGAAACAACACTGTTGGTGTGGGATGTCATGGGAATTATCAAAATTTCAGGAAGGAAAGCCAAGATACAAGAGGATCCTTCTATTTTTTTAGGACTGTATAATTTTCCAGGTACATCTTGCCACTGAAAATATTACCCTCGAAGCACTGTTATTATGTTTTTGTCATGAAAGTGAAAGAGGCATAACTCAGAAAGCCTCAGGCAACAGTGAATTACCAAGGACTTTCCTATAAGTGAGTGAAATATAATTACACTCTTCAATAGATGAGATGAAATATATTTTGGGTAAAGAAAGAAAGGTAAAAAAGTATATGAGTCAAATTGGCTGGGCTGTGTATTTATCATTAGGAAAGAAGGTAAATGAATGCATATGAAAATAGGAACCCAGCCAAGCTTTTACCGCACAGCTGAGGACAAGCCTAGTTTGACATTTAAAAAAAAAGAAAAAAAAAGAAAAAAAAAGAGCTTAACTTCTGCTGGTGTTGTTATACTAGTGATTATTTAATCATCAAGCAGATTGCTGATGAGAGTCTGACCATGCAGGGATGTGGGTGAGCGCACATGCACACACACACATACACAGCCCTGAAGATGCACCCCCAAACCTAATTTTTATACGCAGGAACTCTTCTCTAAGGCTGAGATATTAGCCAGCTATTCAGCTGAATGTGTTTCACCTAAGGCACAGTACCTGACTCTTTTCTTACTCTTTGCACGTCTCTGACTAGGGTAAAACACCAAAACTAAGCTTCTTTCACTAGAGCGTCCATTTACTTCCTGTGGTTTAGCTCGCTGTGGTATTCCATGGTAATTTAACCACATCTGTGCTACCTTACCAAGGCTTCTGGTGCTAAAACATTTTCATCCCGGAATTTAGACTGATACCTTCCTCTTGTTTAAACCACCATTGAAGTCAGCGGAGCTTTCACACCTTACTGTTTAGCCCATGCAATCTCATTTCTCCGCTTCCAGACACAGTGGAAAAGTAACTCCCACAGACATTAACTGAGGTTACTGGGCTGAAGTCAGATCTATTTGAATATCCCACAGTAGGAGAAATAATTCACAGGTTAGTAACATGCTGGCATTGCATTCTACTATGGACATGATTACCTTTGATGGTTTTGTCCTTGCAAAGATAAAGACGACAGAGTAGTTAATGCAATTACAATATAGTTAAGAACAATTATGATAAGAAAGAAAAATAAAAGAAAATTCTATTTGAGGATGACTGCATTTCAAAGAGTTGTCATTTTTTAAGTAAAATTTACATCAGAAAGTAGTATGTAAATATAAAGTCTTATAACAAAAATTAAAAACTCACTTAAAACCACTCAGGAAAATGAATAAAATTTAAGAACTGGGATTTAATGAACACATATTTTTCTCAAATGTTTTTAAAACTCTCAGATGCACAGTAAAAACAGTGAAGGCTTCCTACTGAATATAATTTGAATCCTAGAATCCCAGCTGAGGAGAGGAAAATTTTCTTTCTGACACACAGACCATATAATTAAAGAGCTCATATTCTTCAAACCGATTTTTTTCTCCTTGACCTCCTCCCCAAATAATGACACAAGTAAAAGCTGTGGTGAGTGTGTGCATACACTCTACTCCTGAGCATTTTTTTCTTCACTCGTTTATTGGAATTGTTCATAAACTATTTGTTCAAACCAGTACTGCCAAAGCCAAAATCTTTGAAGACATTACAGATATTGCTTGTAGGGAAAAAAAAATAGGTCAGTAGGTCATCTGGTCCAACGCCCCTCCTCAAGCAGGACCACCTAGAGCAAGTTGCCCAGGACCATGTCCAGATGGTTTTTGAATATCTCCACAGAGGGAGACTCCACAACCTCCCTGGGCAACCTGCGCCAGTGGTCAGTCACCCTCACAGTGAAAAGTGATTCCTGATGTTCAGAAGGCACCTCCCATCTTTCACTTTGTGCCCATTGCCTGTGGTCCTGTCACTGGGCACCACTGAGAAAAGTCTGGGTCTGCCTTCTTCGGTCCCCCCATCAGGTATTTTTACTCATGGAGAAGATCTCCCCTGAGCCTTCTCATCTCCAGGCTAAACAGTCCCAGCTCTTCCAGCCTTTCCTCATAGGAGAGATCCTCCGGTCCCTTCATCATCTTTGTGACCCTTTG
Organism: Astur gentilis; assembly: GCF_929443795.1. Taxonomy (NCBI): domain Eukaryota; kingdom Metazoa; phylum Chordata; class Aves; order Accipitriformes; family Accipitridae; genus Astur; species Astur gentilis. Next base: position 28,755,315 of record NC_064892.1, on the reverse strand, counting down.
TTGGACTCTCCTCACCAGTATGTCCATGTGTCTCTTGTACTGAGGAGCCCAGAGCTGGACACAGCACTCCCGGTGTGGCCTCACCAGTGCTGAGCAGAGGGCAAGGATCACCTCCCTCAACCTGATGACAATATTTCGTCTTAATGCAGCCCAGAATACCATTTTCTGCCTTTGTGGCAGGGGCACATAGCTGGCTCACGTTCAGTTTGTTGTCCACCAGGATCCCCAGGTTCTCTTCTGCCAAGCTGCTTTCCAGCTGGGTGACCCCCAGCATGTACTGGTGCTTGGGGTTGTTCTTCCCCAGGTGCGGGACTTGGCACGTCTCCTTGCTGAACGGCATAAGATTCCCATCAGCCCATTTCTCCAGGCTGTTGAGGTCCCTCTGGATGGCAGCACAGCCCTCTGGCTTATCAGCCACTCCTCCCAGTTTGTACCCTTGCTGAGGGTGCACTCTGCCCCATTATCCAGATCATTAACGAAGATGTTGACCAGGATCAGAGCCAGTACTGACCCCTGGGCTACACAGCTAGTTAATGGCTACACTGACTAGACTTTGTACCACTGATGACCACCCTCTGGGCCCGGCCATTCAGCCAGTTTTCAACCCACCTTACTGTCTGCTTATCCAGCCCGTACTTCGTCAGCTTCTCTAATGAGGATCTTATGGGAGACAGTGTCAAAGGCCTGGTTGACAGTGAAGACATTGGACTGGTGAAGTCCAGATAGACAATATCCACTGCTCTCCCCTCATCTACCAGGCCAGTCATTTCATCATAGAAGCTTATCAGGTTGGTCAAGCATGACTTCCCTTTGGCAGATCCATGCTGACTACTCCAGATGACTTTCTTGTCCTTACTGTGCCTGGAAATGGTTTCCAGGATTAGCTGCTGCACCACCTTCCCAGGCATCCAGGTGAGGCTGACTGGCCTGTAGTTCCCTGGGTCCTCCTTCTTGCCCTTCTTGAAGATTAAGGTGACATTTGCTTTCCTCCAGTCTTTGGACACTTCTCCCAGTCTCCATGATCAATCAAAGATTATTGAGAGTGGCCTTGTAATGACATCAGCCAGCTCCCACAGCACTTGGGGGTGCATCCAGTCAGGGCACACGGACTTGTATATGTTTAAGTTTGCTTAAGTATGCCCTGACCTGATCTTCTTCCAGCAAGGGTACCTCTTCCTTGTTCCAGCCTTTCCCCCTGGTCTCTGGGGTTCCTGAGGGCTGTTCTTGCTAGTAAAGACTGAGACAAGGGCAGCATTCATTACCTCAGCCTTTTCTGTGTCCTGTGTAACCAGGTCACCCATCTTGTTGGACAAAGGGCGCGCACTTCCCCTAGTCTTCCTTTGGCCACCTATGTGCTTAGAGAAGCCCTTCTTGTTGCCTTTGACATCCCTGGCTAGATTGCGTTCTACTTGGACTTTAGCTTTGTTTTGGAAGCTCAGACAACTTTTCTGTATTCCTCCCAGGTTACCCATCCTTGCTTCTACCCTCTGTATGCTTCCTTTTTGCTTTTGAAGAGGCCACAGTCTGCTTTCCTGAAGTCCAGAGCTGTGAGCTTGCTTTTCACCCTCCTCCCTGCCCTCAGGATCCTGAACTCCACCATCACACGGTCCCTGCAGCCAAGGCTGCCTTTGACTTTCACATCCTCAATGAGCCCCTTGTCGTTTGTGAGGATGAGGTCCAGCAGAGCACCTCTTCTCATTGACTCCTCTGGCACTTGGAGGAGGAATTTATCATCAATGCACTCCAGGAACCTCCTGGACTGGTTATGTCCAGCTGTGTTGTCCCTCCAGCAGATATTGGGGTGGTTGAGGCCCGGAGGACCAGGGTGAGGCTCTTCCTATCTGTCTGTAGAGGACCTGATATAGTAAAAGTGACTAGGTTCTCCGGGTAGTCAGCAGAACAGTTCGGTGCTCCTCATTAATGATATATATGAGTTTGGAGAAAGGGCACAGTGACAGAAAGTTGCTGACCAGGAGCGAGAGATGAAATGTTCTCTGAAAAACGCTGTTCTCTGTAAGGCAATCCGCTGATTTCATTTTGTAAGTTTCAGTGTCATTAAGGCACATGCTCTACTCATACTACAAATAGGTTTCACACTTTGACGAAGAAAACATTACTTTTGTGATTTAACCCCCCCTAAACCCCATATCGTTCATGTAATTTATTCATTCTGGCAAGGCGAATAAGAAAACAGTCTTTAAACTTCAGTGTAATAAGAGTGGCATCCAGTGTAAAAATAAATTGGAGGCAGAATTTAATTATTGCTTTTCTCTGCATGATTTGCTCCCTAGCCCCTTTGCAAACTTTCTAACACTTATTTAAAATTCTTCTTTTATCCTTCATCTGTTGACATTATTTACATACAGAACTCTGATGTGTTTACCATACAATTAGAATAGATCTTAATTTTAATTAAATATCAATTCAGGATCACAGCTTCAAGCTATTTGTCAGCACTGATAGTGATCAATAGAAGGAGATGCTGAACAAAGAAGACAAATAGATTTTCCGAGTAGTCAAATATTTTTCATTTCTTCACGTACCCCATTTTTTAATGGAGGATGAAGAGATTAAATTTCTTGCATCCTTTTAGTTATTCTGTGGCACATATTTAGAAAGTTGAAATCAGAAGCTAATTGCCACATCATTATGCTTAATTGACACGCTACCTTTTTCTCTGTAACTCACCGTGACAGCTTCGTTTAACTGCGATGCGGTGACTGCCTGTCCCAGGAGTAAAACTTTCAGTAGCTGTGGGCAAAATCCTAAAAATAAAACTCAGTTAGGAACCCAGCATTCACACCAGACCCCTTGGGGCCATGCATGCACTGTCTTGCTATTGCAAACTCCACATCACACAACCTTGTAATTTACAGCTTAAGTATATACCATACTCAGTTTACACTTGTTTATTTTTATGCTGACATCAGTTTTGAGCTTCTGCAGTTCTTTCACCCATTGGCATCCGTCCCTTCATGGTATGTTTATTGTCATATCCTCTCTCAGTCTTCTTTTGCTATACTGAACGAGCAAAGCTCTTTTATTCTTCCCTTTTGAGGTTGTGTCCGGTTTCTGCTCAGCATCCTAGTAGTAGTTCTCTGCGCCTCTTACATTTATCTACATTGAACGTGGGTGAACAAGATTCAATGGGGGTGAGCCCATTCAGACACATGGCTACTTCATCAACAGTGAACGTGTTTTAGCTGATACCAGTTTGCTTCACAGCTGTCTTTTCACATTTGCATCAAATTGGAGACATATTGGACATTGTGCGATTGAATATTAGATCCCATACCTTCTTTTAGGTAATTTCTAAGTGTTCAGTTTCATTACACTATAGAAATTCTTACTGTTGGACCCAGAATATATAATTTTCCTTTTACAGTGTTAGATTTTATCCATCTCTTAGTCGTCCCTCCCACCTGCTTCCTTCCCTCCATCCTGCTATCCCTACCTTCATTCCTTCCTTCCTTCCTTCCTTCCTTCCTTGTTCCCCTTTGTTAGGCCTTCATTTGCCTGTCCATATCTAACATCAACATCAATATGAAAAATAGCAGTAAGAAATTTACCTTGCAATGAAAATTTTGTGCAAAGGGAATTCAAGTGAGGAGAATGGTAGTGCTGAACAGCTGCTTCATGGATCTTTGCATCCCAAGTATTGCAAATAGTGATTACAGAAATTTGTATGCATGAAAGATAATTCTTTCACACTTTGTAGGACATTATTCCTCAGCAATTAAATTACATATAATATAAGTACTAAAGTTTAAGTCTCAACACTTCTTCAGTTTGAAATCTTAAATTTCAAGACATGAAATTTAAATAATGAATTTCAATTTTAAAATGCCTTTATTTTGCAAAAGAAATGGGCTGAGGAACAGAAGAAAGGGAAACATAGCAGAGGTATTTTTAATAGCACCTTATTGGCCTGTCACATTGGGGTGACAGATGGAAGGAGACTATAGTTTTGTAGAGAGTTTGGGAGATCAAACAAAAATGAAGTTCCCTAATAGAAAGGTCTCTTTTCCTTGCAGTAAATTCTAATCTGTATTAAATTTCTAAACTGAGACTTTTTAATACTGCTCTCACCTTTAACAGGCCCAAATTTTAACAGAACATTTCTAATAAGTTATTTGTATTTTACTTCTGTGTCTACTGAGTATCAATTTCTGTTTTGTGTATGCTATTCTAGCAGTGATACCTATATATAGGTGCTATGTACCTATGTAAAAATGTATGTATAATTTGTGTATGTATAATTTGTGTGTGTATAAGTGCATGAATATATATGGATGTGCTAAGCCATGGTTATTTGGAAAGTTCCATATTTTTATTATCAAGGGCTTCAGGTAGTGAAAAATGAAATGGATGTGAAAGAGGAATTGAAAAGACAAGTGAATGAAGGGTCAGAAATGGAATGTCAGTTAGTAACTAACAACTAGCCAAATTTTCATTTAGCAAAGCTCTGGCTGAGGAGCTCAAGATCTTGTCCTGCTATGCCAAAGAGTATTTATTCCTTAAAAAGGTATATTTGATGTAGCATATGCAGTGATGCTGTGATTGGGAGGCAGTAATATGTATACGGTTCACTCTAGCTGCAAAGAGTATGATTGAAATTCTTTTATGGCTCATTAAACAGCTTCTATGAACCAGCTCTTTTACCTGTGTCAAATGGTATTCCCCTTCACATATAAATACCATATTCTTATGTGAATATTTGCATGTCCATGTTTATCATTCACATTTCCACGAGTATCCAAGCATGTGAACTAATAATTTTCCAGTACAGTTTCTTACGGAAAGCAGATGTAGGAATTGGAAAGTCTGAAAGAATCCAGATAAGTAAGACAGTAAGAAGTTAATTTTTAATTTTACAATATTTGCCCAGCTTCAGAAACAATAACACTTAATCAGAACCCACTTTGATTCTTAAAAAGTAATTATTTCTTAAGATGTGATAAATGGACCTGTTAAAATTAAGGTTCAATCAAAATCCTTTTCTTCATATCAAAAAATTACTGCAAAGTCACACCTCATCATAACACTGTTTGTAAAGATCAAAGATGTTGTGTTGTTACTGAGTACTGCTAAATGTATTTTTAGGCATGACACGAGTGATAAGGAATGTTCAGTGTTTAAAAGTTGTGAATGAAAATCCAAATGATAATCAAGTTGTCTTTATAGATCCATACGAATTCATTCAATCAGAATTTTATCTAGTCACAAATACTCTGGAGACTTAATTGCTAATTAAATGTTCACAATAGAATTTTAATTTTTGTTAACTTTGTAATTTTGAGATGTGCTGGACCAATACAAATATCCATATAGATTTTGAAATAGATAAACTTATTTAAATAAACAGAATCATATTCCCATTGCTAGCCAGCTGAAAAATACCAGCAAGTAAACACAAAGTGGGACTTAAACACCACAGAAGTTCTTCAATAAAGGCATTTACTCTAGATTTCTAGATTTTGTAGTTTTAAAAACACTTTACCTTCCATCTTTGCAAGTTATTTTCCTTTTTTTTTTTCTCCCCCCCCCCCCCCCCCCCCCCCTTCCTTTAATATGTTTTGGCAATTTCAAACCTGTTTTGAGACGGATTTTCAGGGTTGCCTAAAGTATGTTTTCCTTCCTCTTCACATCCCTCAGCTTTTCTACCTTTGCCTTGTTGCCTGTGGTTCAAGTAACATATCACAAATAGCATTATAAACATGAATTGAAAAATCACTTGTTGATCTATCTAGTATCATTCAAGGGCATGGGCACCTATCCAACAAAGTATTTAGACTCCTGACTGTTATTTAGGCTTCGAATGTTCTCCTGAAACTTCTTTTACTGACGTTTATTACCTCACAATTGGGGTGGACTAAAAGCATGCCCACAGGCAATTAAGGAAATTCAGCTAATGGCTGATAATTTATTAGGCCACTGTAATTCAATTCCATCCCGTTATAGGCCTTAGCTCTTAGCAAGCTCTTTCAAATGAAGTTAATTCAAAGCCTTTACTTAGTACATTTATGGTGGCATAGACAGGCCTTATCAAATTTCTCAAGGATATGTTATTACATAATGTTTTTAACAAAATTACAGCCTTCCTGCCTATTCACACAGACCAGAAGTATTACCTAAAGCTATTTAAAAAAAATTTAAAAAAATCAGGATTTTCCCCATTTTAAAGGCAAATGTTTTATATATAGGGAGGGTGTTGTTTAAAATGCAGTCTTCCCCATGCACGCTGATTCTAGGCATGCTAACTAAGCTGTCCAAATGTTTTCCAGTTTCTTCTGTGCGGTTGCGGGTAGCAACTGCCGGGTCATGATGTACTTTGGGCCCAGCCTGGTAAACTCTTGTTCCCGTGAGTCACCTTTACGTCTGTGCCTGTTTCCACGGCTGCTGAAAATTCCTGCACGCAAAAATCGTACAGACTGGTCCTGACCAGCTTTGGCTTTGGATAACAGCTGAAGTAGAAAATCTGTCTGCAAGTGGCTTTCTCTTGAAAAAAGACGAACTTGCCGGAACATTTGAAATGCCAAATTCAGCAAGAAAAAAATATATCTCTGTGGGTGAGTGTGACTCAAGTCCTAAATTACTCACAGTGAAACAGGTTGGCAGTGTCATTTACAGAAAAGCAGGTGTACTGTTACAATTAAAATACTTCATTTTCCAGTCCCACCCACCATCTCCCTGTGAGAAACCCACCATCTCCCAGCTCCCAGTAGGGCTGATGCTTATAAAATAAATAAATAATTAACCCCCCCCCCCCCAGTGAGGAAAACAGAAACTGACTTTTTATTGGACTTATTTCTCAGGAAAGGCAGGAAAAGGTTAAGGCAGGGAAGCACCCTAGGTGGTTAGTATAACAGTGGTACTTTCTAGAGTCATCCAAAGGATGGGACTCTGATGTTCCCAGAGTTGTTGGGCAGGTGGTGGATAAGACTGAATTTTGGTTTTGGAGTAAAGAAAAGCCAAGAATGTCTGCTAGCACTCACAGTTGTAAACAGTTTCAAAGTACAGAAAAAAAATCAGTAGTAAGGAGAGTCAAAGCATCCATATGTATCAGAAATAAACCAGGACAGTAATTTTTCTGCAGTTTGCCCTCTACTCTTATTTGTGTGAAAAGATGTTTTACTATAAAGATTGTTTCCTTCTTTTTGTGAAAGTCAGGAAATACAGCCTGTGTCATGAAAAAACCTCACCCTGAACTGAGGTCTGAATATGCTGTGTACGCTTTCCTCAGAGAATCATGATATTAAATAATCATGGAGTGAGGGATAAGATAGATGAGTGAAGAGGGCTAGCTATGTACCCGTGACAGAGATCGTATTTCAGCAATTAGAAGCCAGACCAAAGAGATCTCATTAAAAGAAGTGGTAGCTGGGAACACTCTAACTGTATGAAGACCATGTTGAAAGCTGTATTTCCGTTGTCCATGGGGCTGTGTTTTAGAGCAGAATTTTTTTGTGCTCTGCTGTTCTGTGTGTCTACTTGTGTGTGAGAGAAAGAAAAAATTAAATGGATAAAAACAAAAAGGGATGACAGAGTGAATCAGTCATCTAATATTTGCAGAGTTTTTTCAGCAATTTGTTTCCAAACTATATATTATACCAAATATTTTTCCATTATTTGTCCAGTTTGAATTGAGAGCCAGTGATATATTGATGTCTTGAAAGAGCTCAAGATTTGAAAGATAAATAAGACTGTGGTGGTACAAAGGACTATAAAAACATATTAATTGTACAGTGAGGGACAATAAAGGGATGATGAACTTAATGTTGAAACTGTTTTAGAATGAAAACCCAGATTTTCAAGAAAACCTGCCCCCTCAAAGGTGACTGAAAAGAAGATGGACCCTTGAAAAAGCAGATTTTAATGAAGTCAATAATTTATTATCTTAGGTATGCACCCGCAGTGCCTCAGGAAGCTAGTTATCTGAGTTAGGACTTAACCCTTACATTAATACATCTACATGCAGATATCAACATATTTGAGGAGGCTTGATACAAGTGCCTAAACATAAGCATCTCATGCCGTGCCCTGTCCTCCATCTGCTAGTCCAGATGCACACAGAGCATCTCAAAGGCAGATGTGTATATATGCAAGTGCTGCCTACCCTGGGTTGACTAAAACTTCATTATAGATAAGGGAGATTTAGTCAATAAGGTCAGTGGAGCCTGGAGGTTTGGTTCAGCAGATGCCGCTAACCCTGTCAGCTGAGATTTCAATTCAGTTTCTTGAATGCAAGTGTCTTGTGCCACTTTCAGGTGCCATAAAATATCCAGAATATCCACATATAATACAGCCTTACAGGAACGGGGAGGGGAGCTGGAGGTCAGACTTGATTGACACAAGTGCTTCAAATACTACTAGATGTTTATGCTAAAGCGACCATACAGATACCTGGAGCTCTTCTGATTAAAATAGGAGCTTAGAAACCTAGCAGATGTGTCCATACCTATATGTAGGTGTCTACAGTCCAGAGCTGAATCCTGCCCTTGTGTTTTGGGGTGGGTTTTTTTGGCTCTGCTTCCAAAATAGACCATATTTTCCATGAGTTATTTCCCTCGTCAATGTGAAATGAAAAAAAAGAGCATTTTAAAAGATGGGGATTTGGGGCCTGAGTTCACAAAGGATACCTCCGGCACAGCAGTTTGCACAAGGATGTTATTTACACAGCATTCAAGAATATTGTTTATTTGAGTATTGAGTATTGATTTTTCTGCTCATAGCTAGCTTTTAATTAATTGACTTCTTGCAATGTTGAGATAACAGCAGCACGAACAGGTAGAATTGAACCCTGGTGTCATGGTGTAACCTGGCAGGCAGCTAAACACCACACAGCCCCTCACTACCCCCCCGCAGCAGGATGGGGGAGAGAATTGGGAGAAAAAAGTAAAATTGTGTGTCGGGGGATGCAACGAGTCTACGGAATTCCTGACAGTTCGGGAACAGCGTGACCTTGAGCAGCTTGTAGTATATCCTTGAGAAGTCTGGAAAGATCCAAGAAGACCAGTATGGAAACAAGATAGTGATAAGAAGAACCGTCCTGACAAACTCACCCATCATGAATTGTTAGTTACTAACCGAACCAATCATATACTAACACATACTCTGCAGAAGGGAATAAAAAGGTGTGTTAGAACAATAAAGTAGCCATTTTGCGTGTTCTATTACTTGTCGTGTCCGTCTCTACCGCCACAATTGTGGGTTGAGATAAAGACAGCTTAATAGGACAGAACAGGAAGGGAATAATAATAATAATGATGATGATGATGATGATGATGATGATGATGATAAAAGAATTAGAATATACAAAACAGGTGATGCACAATGCAATTTCTCACCACCCACTGACTGGTGCCCAGTTAGTTCCTGAGCAGTGGCCCCTGGCCAGCTTTCCTACTCGTTTATCTACTGAGCATGACTTATTTATGGTGTGGGATATCCCTTGGGTCAGTTGGGGTCAGCTGTCCCGGCTGTGTCCCCTCCAACTCCTCGTGCCCCCCCAGCCTGCTCGCTGGTGGGGTGGGGGGAGAAGCAGAAGAGCCCTTGGCTCTGGGTAAGCACTGCTCAGCAATAACCAAAACATCCCTGCCTTATCAACATTCCTCTCATCTTAAATCCAAACCACAGCACTATACCAGCTACTAGGAAGAAAATTGACCGTATCCCAGCCGAAACCAGGACACCTGGTCATAGTACCTGGGCTATGCTTTTCACTATACTACTCACTACTGTTGAGTTATTTCTCTATATTAGCTATTAGCCTGCCCTGAAATGACAATCAGGTCCTCTAGCTTAAAGTTTACTGGAAAATAAGGACAGAACAAAACGAAAGGTTTTACCTTAATTAGGAATAGTGATGGGTTTCCAGCAGACCTGCGAAATGACAAAAAAAAAAATATCATTTTTTGGCCTTTGTGAACAGGATTCCTGAGGAAACTCTGGAAGAAATAAAAACTGTCTATGTCTACTGGAGACCCTGAGGCAAGGTATTTGGTCTTTCCATGGCATGCCTTCTGCCAGAATTAATCTTCTCAGGAAGATTAGATGGTGCAGAGAGATATAAATTATATTTAACTGTACCACTTTGTGGAAATTTGGTCTCTGCTGTCTACTCAGACCACTCTGGAAATTTCCTGCTCATTTTTATTACCTACTAAACTGCTTTACTGTAAGGCTGGAAGTGATAAGTTTTTTGATGTCAGAACTCACAGGATAATACCTTCTTGAATGGCTCACAGCTGTGTGAATGATGATATTGTCTGCTACTAAAAAAAATCAGAGATATGGTCAGTGTTTGTTATCATGTCATTTTATACATCATTTTATCACTTGCACTATCTCCAGCACCTAGAATTGTCTGCTCAAAGCTTTTACCCCTTTACTGTAAGTTGCTGAGTTATTGCTAGCAAAAATTGCATTTCCTCTTGAAAACGTGTAGTGATGTAGTTAATCAAAGTAAACAGTAAAGGGATGTTGAACTCCACATAAGCTAAGGGTCTGATTCTGCCACCCATACTTCCATTGAACAGCTCTTACTGAAGCGAGTACCCTCACGGAGGATAATTGAACTATTCAGATGAAAAAATGTTACCCACTGTGTACAGGCACTGGAGAGTTCAATTCTGTATGCTAGATGCTGGGAAAGAACTCGCAAAGAATTTTGAATTACAGTAAACAGAAGTGATAAGTGAGGTTATTTTTAATGTCAAAGAACAACAGTAAAAGTTTTCACCTGTTAGTTTTCTTAGACTTCTTGTGTCTGTCATGTAATGGTTGGCAGGCAGCAGCTGTACTTGCCTAGTGATGCTGAACTGTCAGCCTAGCTCCTCTCTTTAATAGTAATGAGGTACTTTTTAATAGCCAGTAATAGCTGCTACTGAGCTTTGCCTGCCCTGTAGAGCGGGTGGAGAGGTGATTTTATGAGAGGCACTGACACTTCTCAGGGTCTGTTTTTGTGATAGCTTCTCCTAGTGAGTACTGACAAATGTCTGTGCTGCCTGCATATATTTGCTAGGAAAACCAGATCTGCAGCACGTATACGTATGCATTTCAATATTTGAAATCTAGCGGATGAGGTCCCTTGATTGTTAAAAGAAAATTCGGATTTCAGGCAGCATATGTTATAGCTTCCAGAAACCAGCTCATAAATTAACGAGTCACTGAGTTGTTCAAAACTTTTTCAAGCACTGATTAACAAGGCAAGGCAAACCCTTTACAACTTTTTGCCCTTTCCCTTTATTAAATGCCTGACATTTAGCAAAATTAGTTGATGGAATATGATGAGTCTTACTACGTGTGCTGTGTGATGGAACATGATGCAAAACCTAACACAAAATCTGAACTGAAATATTGTCATTAGTTTGGACACCCACTGTTTAATGTGATTTTTTTTCCTGAAGAAAATTACTCACAGGACCAAAGCGTTCCAAGAGGATGTGGTATTGCAGGAGGGTGGCACAGGCCCACATTAATCTTTTTCCAATTAGAACTTGGGAACAGTTCTGGTGCCTGGAGGGCTCCAAGATTTCCTCAAATGTTACCTCTCCATTAGCAGCTTCAAGGTATTTACTCACAAAAAAAAAAAAAAATTTTCTCCAAAGGAGTGAAAATGAAGGTAGAAACAAGAAACAATTCAAATGTTTGAACTACAATGCAAAGAGCCAAGGCAACAAAACGGAGCAGACAGAATTACTGGCATGCTGGGTAGATAATAAGCAATAACAGTTGTTAGAAATACAGTGCAATAATTATCCCGAGTAAAATGAAGTCATGTGTTTTAGGGGAAAAAACAGAGGTAAGGAGGGAAATCATACAATAATATTCTTTACTGATGATATGTGAAGACAAGAAAGTGGAAAGAGTTGAGAAAACATAAACTGCTAAGTTAGTTATCAAAATGCGACCTGGATGAATATCAAAACAAGTTCTATTGAGGAAGTGTTACAAACAAAATATGGATGGCTATGCTCAGATTGAACAAGTAGACAAATAAACTAAAATTCATATAATGTTATAAATTTGAACTTCAATCATAAACACCTTTGGAGACAGTTAGCTATAGAAAATAAATTTTGATCTAGGGCAGATTCAGTTCACATCAGATGGACAGAAAGCAAAATTGGACTGTTTCTGTTCCAAAGAACCACCTTTGGCAAATTGAGGAAAATGTTTAGTGAAGTCAGCTAGGTGGAAGCACACCTGCCCTTAGAAGAAGCTTGACTTTTTTTTTTCAATACTGATGGTCCAAAATTGATTTGAAATTGTAATAGCTCTTCATCTATTCTTTTCATATAGATTTTGGAGATGATTTCCAGACATAGGTAGATGAACAAGCACTACAGAGAGGACTTTGGTGATTAGCTAAGAGTTAAGAAAGAATGGAAAAAGAATATAATCAGTAAAGAAAGCTACAGCTTAGAAATCCTGAAATGTAAGATTTGCCAAAATTTAAGTTTATTTAGCACTTGTGAAGGAAATTACAAGAAACATTGACTACTTGTTTAAAGGGGCGGGGGGCAAGAAGTACAATATTTATATTAGGCAGACAACATATAGCTAACATTAAAACCACCTGTGACCTAATTTCCTGAGTATTAACACAGATGATAAAACATTAGGGTCAACCCAGGATGGCCTGTGAGAATGAGGTATGGAAATAGAAATGGCAACATTTAGTTCAAATAAATTAATACCATCAATTGGATGATCTTAGTAACAGATTAACTGTGAAAACTAGCACATAAAATTAGATAATGAGGATTCAGATAATGAGTCTATTCAGTGAGGAATGGTACTGTTCTCCACAATATGCCAAAACAAGTTGTGAAGGATAAGAAAAATTGAGCAAATGAGAATGCCAAGCAAACCTAAACCACTTTTTGATAAGGTAGGATATGTTCCCAGTAGGGGAAAAAACCAAAAGAATCTCTTTGATCTTCTAAAAGAAACAGATATGCCACATGGGAAACTATTAATTCATACGGAGAAGATGCCTGTAATTACATGAAAATTAACAAATTGGCCAGAAGTTGAACAACATGGGATTATGCTAGGAAGCGAAACTCCTGGTTTGAAAGGAAATTGTCAGTAGAGATCCTCAATGGGATTTAAGAACTGATGTAAATGTTATTTTTTTTTTCTTAAAAAATGTGGGAGCCACTGTAATTCAAAAGGCTGGTCTATTAACATAGGAAGAACTAGATGTCTTTGGGGATAGAATTATAAAGTGGGATGAAATTTAATTGTATATCATGCAAGGTCATGCACGTAGATACTATCAGGTGCAAATTCACCACCTGGAAATGGTAAACTAGTTGATTTATTACTATAAGGATGCCTCAGAGCCATGAATGAGATGTAGTCGTGAAAAGGGTAAATATGATAGTAGAATGTTAAAGATGATGGAGAAAGCAGAGAAATATTAATTATACAATATAATAGCAAAAAACCTGTTTCCAAACAGTGGGAAGATTATTCTGAACAAGATCATCTGTAAAGAAGGCTACCAAAATAATGAACTTAACATTATGATTTAACTTTTTGCATCTGTTTGCAAAAGGACAAGCCAGATGACTTGCCAAACAGGACCAACTAATGCCATATAGCCAGCCACCACTCCGTCATTTCAAAAGTGTAAAGACAGTGGAAATATAAAAGTGCGTTCAGTTGACCTTACCTCTCACATCTGTTCTGACAGTAGGAGCAGGTGAGAAAATTTTACAGATTCTTCATTCTTTACGGACAGAGAGATTTTCTTGCAAAGGTCCACACCCAGTTGAGATGTTGACCAAGATGTATGTACACCGACTGACTGAGATGATATTTTAATTATGAAGCAAGGGTTCATATAATTCTAATCTCAGTGGCTGCAATAGCTGTTAGAAGGAAACTGTCCTCAATTATTTTATTTTTTAGAATTTTATTCTAGAATGATCTCTATCAGTTGAATTAGACAGCTGCAGGCTTTCTCAGATGTAAGGGCTCCGTAGAATTAAGTGTAACTATAACCAGAGTTGGAGCTTTTAGGAGTCCAGAGACAACACAAATTTTATGGGATCTGTGATGTCTTTAACACTAGGAGTCCTGATATGCTCGTACACAGAAACCCTTGTTGTATTCAGCCAAGGTTTTTTGTCTCTGATTAGCCAGTAGGGAGGTGACCTATTGTGAACTGCTTGGTTGCTATTGTGAACAGATTGGTTGCATGGTCTGAGAAGAGCAGAGAACCAACCATAAATTGTAAAGCTTGTAGGATTTCATGGCTGAATTGTTTGCTTGATTTGCTTTTATTGAAGATCAAGAATTTCAACAGTAACATAAACAGGATGGAATATTAGACAATTTACTGATGACATTTTCCCTATTAAATGATGTACAAGAGGTGTGATGATTGATTTCATCTGGTTTTGGTTGTTGGCAAGTGTGTTCTTCTACCTGTTTATCTTAGGCTTTCTCTATAGATGGTAGAAAAATGCAGTCACTTTTAGGGGTGTAATTGAACTGGAAGGTTTGAGAAGAAACATACTCCAATTTTCAGTTTTGAGTTAGACTTATTATTCTGTTGTATTTTCATTTAATTTGCTTGACATTCTACTCTGTATTCAGCAGAACAGCTATTTGCTTGAGATGAATTTAAATTGCCTTCTCATCAGTTGTTTCTTAAAAATTATATTTCCTCCTCTTCTTCAGGAGATTTCTCATACATTATAGAATTCCAATCAGCATTCCTCAGAGCATCCAGCTTTCTTTCACCGTCCTCTTTCTCAAAGTCAAAACACTTTTAGTACACAGCATTCTCTCATGAGTATTTCAAACTCAATGATAAGCTGATAAGTAGATCCAGGATGCTCTGTATCTTAAATGTGATTTCTTATATTTAGCTCATTTCTTAGGATCAGGCGTGGAATAGAATAGCCTTGGACCAGAAAACCTGTTCAAGGAACTACTGGAAACAAAACAAAGCTGCACTAAGAATATGTAACTTTTAAGAATGTGTTCTTCTTTATAATTGCATTCCTGTTATCCTAATCAATATCAGAGTAATTAAAATGCCTCATGATCAATGTTTCTGCCTTGTTCAGAAGGTGTCTCTTATCTCTAAAAGGTTGCCATGATCTACTTTTTCTAACCTCACTAAAGGTTCCTTGCCAAAAATCATTTGACTCCCTATTTGGCTATAAATTACACTTAAACTGCCTCTACTGTCAGATCAAATTGTACAGTTTTTCCTTTCATGCTACATATAATCGCTATGTAACTTCATTTTTCTACAAACTGCATGTTTTTTTCACTGCAAGAATATTTTAACTTTTTATCAGGTACTTTTATTATCCTGAATCTAATATCCTTTCTCTGACCTCAGGGAGACTTTTACTTTTTGCATGTGTTTTTAACTACCCGCTCTGTACTCACCATCCCTACCAGGAAGCATTTGGCTTGTTGCATGCTGTGAGTTCTGCCAGGATATAAAGCACAGCCTTTCAGCCACTATAAAAACCAAGCAATCCTGGCTTGATTTGAGTGTCTTTACCAAGTTGTGTACTTGGGTAAAAGCCCTGCATGGAGCTCATCTGACTTCACCTGAGAATCTAAAAGTTAGACACAAAAGAGTGAGCCAGACACGTGAAGCTCCTTTTCTAGTCAACGCAGGGAGATACCGGCTTCCAGAGAGCTACTGACCTCGACCTCATAGCGGGATGTGGGAAGGTCAGGTGCTTCATCCTCTGGAAATACCCAACATCGACAGCACTCAACGATGTGAGATGGATCCCACTCGTGGACACGCTGCAGCCTCACAGAATCAGCTGGATGACATGCTGTCAAACTGTCTTTGAGGTCCTGGTCTTACTCTTTTCGTCTGCTTGCTCATCCAAATCCCTTTCTGCATCCTGGTAACCACAGTGAATAACAAATGACACCTGGAGTCCAGCCACCAAATCATTTCAGTGCTCTAACCACCAGTTGCAAACGTTATGGTGTTCTTTGGTCACATCCCATAAAGTAAAAGCCACACCGATATTTCTATTTCTAGGAAACATTTCTAATTTCTCTTGGTTGTGGCACTTTTTTGCCTTATATCACCAGCAGAACATGCAGAATAGACATATCAGACCATTCCCAATTTTCTAACCGATTATACATTTTTTAGTAATACCTTCAGCTTTTGTAGACTGACTCGTCTCCTTTATCTCAGCTCATCTGACAGAATTGGCTCTCTATAAAGTGCCCCATTGACCCTTCTATTATCAATACATCTCTATTTTTATGTTCAATAGCTTCCTCACATATTAAGCCCCCCCCCCCCCCCCCCCCCCCCCCCGCCCCCAGCTTTTCTCTGGCTTACCGATATTCAGTGCCTCAGTTCTCAGAGACTATTATTCCACTCTCTTCTTCTGAGTACTCCACTTACCCTTGTTTCTTTTCCAGGCATTTCTTTAGTGCCTTTTCTGCTGCCTTACTTTTTTTTTTGTGTGCCATGCCTCAGAAGTAATCTTTTTGCTGCACATTCACAGCTTGTACAACTTTCCTGATGTCATCACTCCCTTTGCATTTGATACTAACAGCATGTCATCTATTATTCTGTCATATTCATTGATCTTCACAAGAAAATCAACCAGTTGCTCTAATTTGCCTGTCTGATCTTCTAGTACCACAGCTAACTGACAACACTCACACACAAAAAGTGTTTTTGAATGTCCTCAGCTCAATAGCCAGGAACATTTCACAGTCAATATGTTCCATTATATATATCCTAAACTTCACAGATACTTCCAAATGAAATAATTCACAAATAATCTTGGTTTAACCTCCAAAGGGAGAAAATAAAGGCAACCAAATGATAAGGATTAAGATACTTTTCAGGCAGGTTTCAACCTTTTTATGTAAATGTACCGTCTTCAATTTAGAAGAAAACATAGAAGAGCGTTCTTTATTCTTTTAACTTTGAAATGACTGAGCATAAATTGTTTGCTAGTCTCTTCTTCTCAAAGAACAGTGAAGAACGTGGTTCTGTACATTCAACATTTGCGGATTATCTTGTTAATAAAAGTAGACAGCAGCGGTACTTGACTGCTGCATCAAATGAGATGAAGCTGGGTGCCCAGGCAGTGAAACCCGTGCAAGTGTGCTGACACACTGCTAGACCCGAGCTAAACCCCCTGCCTTAAATTTACTGTGATTACTGCTTCTAGTTTGCAGGACTACATCGTTCTGCCCTCCCCATCCTGTGCTGTGCGATGCTCTTTTAACAGGCCCTTCAATATTTACTCGAGCCTTTCGGTTTTTGTCAGGCAGGTTTAGAGCAGGATAACAGCCCCCCTGCCCCGCTCTTCTGCATAAACTGGGGATAATAGATTAATTCTACGGAGCAGAGCAAGGTAAAACAAAGAATTGTAGGCTAGAGTCGTTGCATGTTAAAATTATTGATGCTTGAGTGTCTTGCCTGTCTATTCCTCACCTTAAAACAATAGTCTGTGTTTTATAGTTTCATAAATTTTAAAGCCTTTTAAAAAAACTTTCCAAAACTTATTTTCCCATTTTTGACACTGCAAGGAGACCAAATATATAACTTAGGAATAATAATAATAAAAATTCTGGCCAACAGTTTTGCTTGGTTTTTCATTCTCTTCATTTACCTCTACAGGAAAATCTAAATAAAATTAATGTTTTAAAGAAGAACTTTTCTGTTTATAAAAATAAAACATATATGATGCATCTAATTTAAAATCCTTACAAGACATGTACGGCAAAGTAATTAATCAACGAGTTTTCAATTCTCAAAAATTAGATTTTTTTTTTTTTTTCTGATAAGTTTAAAGGAAAAACAATTAGAAATAAAGAAACTAACTTTCTGTGGGTTTGAAATTTGAATAATACTATTAATTAATTTTCATTGCCTTTGTTAAAGTGACCTTCAGGAACCTGTGGACTAAACTGAAAAGGTAAACAAAAGCATATATCAATGAGCCATATTTTTGGATAGACAGCCTATCAGAGTCTAAGTCACTGTCAGATACAGGGCCCTTAAAATGTAGGCATAACTCTTCCATCCAGCTCTAAACCAGCTTTTTTTGGTGCACCTTTCTACCTACCTTCATTTCTGAAGGTTCTTTAAACTTGCTGGCAGATTTAACAGTGACAAGGTTTTATCATCATGCACAAAACATGCCTCCCTCGTGCTGCTCTGCAAACACCCTTAGACTTCCTTGGTGTGGAAATCTAATTTCCATACCAGTTAGTTTAATGCTGAATCTTTTATATACTACTATTATTAATTAAAAAATATATGTATATGGTTCCTGTATGATGCATTATATAAAACATGCCTTTTTTGGGCCAGATTTGTAGATTTTAAAGATAAAGTTTGTAGATTTGGGAAGATGCCTGTGACAAAGTTAAGAAATAGAAAGTGTGTGGATATTGTCTAAATATAATAAATTATTGCTATTATGATAATATCTGGAAATGTACCTTAGTAAACAGAGCTTCTGTGAATGAACTCCTTTAGCCACAAACTGCTAGTTTCAGGTAGTGTGCGATACCTCAGGTGCGATAAGGTCCCTGGTGACCTTGCAAGGACCAGAAAGGGTAAAAACTTTGCAGTCAATACAAAGAGCAGACATAATATTTAGTTTTAGCAGCATTCTGTACTTACATTTTATCATATATATGTTGTATTATTTATCATGTAATTTATCTTCTTTTTTTTTGTCCTAAAATATTTTCTCTACTGTAATAATCGCTGCCTCTCAATCAGTTAAGTTTGTTTCAAAGAAAAGTAAGGAAGATTCAAGTTAGGTGTTAAGAATAACTTAGAAATTCTAATTCGGGGAAAAAATTGCGTGTGGAAGGTCCATTGCTGGAAGTCTAAAGAGAGATTAGATAAATATCTGCCTGATACAGACTTAATTGATCCAGCCTTGGGTAACAGAGATGAACTGGATGACCTCCCGAGATCCTATTCAACCTTAATTTTCTGTGATTCTATGCTAAGAAACATTTCAGAAGGGGGCTAGAAATTTAATCTTTGAACCCTGCAAAACACCTGAAAACACTGGGAAGCGGACTCACACCTGATTCTTTTTAGAGCTACTGGATCCTCTTGAGTGCTGTTTTTGAGGCTCCTCGGTCCTACATACCCCCGTTGTTTTGTGTAGTACCCAAATATAAGCAAGGTTTTCACTTGTTGAACTTCATTTGCAAGTTTATTTTATGCAATGATGTACAATGGTGAAAATATTCTTCCTGACCCATGTGGCAATCAGCCTACAGTCTGAAGCATGACATTTGATTACCTTGTCTTAGCATGCAGAACTGGAAATGTTATTAATGGTCATAAAATTATCCAACCCTTTTAAAAATCAGACACAGTATTTGACTTGATGACCTTCTGCAGTCATGAAATTCACGTTCTGATTGAAATGATATCAGTCTGGAGGATCTGATAGAGCTCTGGTGCAAGTGTCACAGCTCTGCCACTGAGGTGGAAAAGAATCTTAATGAGCTGTTATGTAGGCAACGTAAGTATCTTTGAGTTTCACTGTTTTCTGATTTATTCACACAATATAGACCATAAAATGGAAGTCTGGATACCTTGCATTTTCACTGGTAGTAAACGGGTACTGGGTAATAGTTCACTAGCTTGCTTTCTCTTTAGCAGCACGTTGCATCTACTAGAGCAGATGTCACTTGAAAACCAGCGCAGTGAGCAGTATGGATGTAGCAAGGGGAAACATATTTATGCTTGTCTTGTAATCATGGTCATCTGGGACATGAAGAGTTTCTTTACTTTTTTTTTTCATGTGTGAAGAGCAGAAGGGCCCATCCTTTTGTATTAAATGTTCCAAAACACGAGTTGCCAGAGTAGCTAATATTGCTTGAGTAGAAAAAAGGACTCCTTTTAATTTGGAAATCTAATGGCAACATGTCAACATTATGAATTATTTAATTGCCAATTATCTGAAACATCTGCTTATCCCTCAGATTTTAACCATTTTTGATATGGCCAACCCCAAATCTTGTCCACATGCTAGCAAAACTAAAAGCCATCCATAACGTAATAAAATTATTTGCTTGCGGCATCAGAGTCAGCGGCAATGTATCAACTTAAGCATTTGTGATGGAAATTGTTTTCCAGCATGGTTATTATGCAGAGGGATGGTCAGGGTGTTTAGACTGAAGCAGCCACACAATCCACTCGCTTCATAAGCGTTCAAGCTTCTGCGTAGCCGGAGACAGTTTTGCTTTGTGCAATGCAGCCCTGTTGAGAGAAGGGTCAGCTTTACGAACCTGGTGAACACAGGATGACGGATGGAACCTGATGCTTAGTGTTTTCTGCTGGTTGTCTCTAGGTCAGTCCTGCAGTTGGTACCGGGGAGTAATTATTCTGCGGAGACAACACAGAGTCAGTGGGGAGTGATAAACCTCCGTTACCTGTGCAGGAGCACGCATTAAACCCACAGAATTGCTCAGTTCTGTAGCATGTTACCTTTTCCCGGGGAGCCCCAGCTTTGGAGGGGCTCCATGTCCTGGCCTGCTGACTTGGGTTCTGTCCACCAGATCCCAAACACAATTCTTTCCACGTCTTGAGACCGAGGTGTGCCTGCCCTTACTGCGGGCTGGCGGGGAGACTTTCTGTTGGGTGTGTGGAGAGTTTGTCTCATGCAAAATCTGAGCCCATGGACTGGCAACAAGCGTGCAGATGTGTACGCACACAAAAACTACGTTCACGACATGTACGTGTCTGTGGGAACTCTGCTGGGTGTAGGGACCTTCTTTTAAACTTTAGTTGACTTGCATTAGGTGTTTGAGGTGGACAGTTGGTATAAAGCCTCAGATGAACAACAGCAAAAGCGTTACGGTGGTTTTACTTCTCATTTCCATTTTCTAACTTAGTTGAAATAGTTGCAACTTGCTCCTCTCCAAGTCAAGTGCTTTCTGCAGAAATTGAATCCAGCTTAAGGCAGAGTTCACAAAAGGCGCGGGCTGCATGGGCTTTCCCTTCCTTGCATCCTGCTTCCTTACAAAGGCTGAGCAACTCTGGTCTAGCTACTCCTTTTTTTCTCCACATAACTTCAGCTCACAGGAAGGAGTGGACACTTCAGGTCAGTTTGACATTTTAATCTCAGCGGTTTGCTTTTCATATTTAATCACTATGGAAGATCAGATATAAATTGCAAGAGGGCTATTCTTACCAGGCTACTGCTCACGGTAGCGTGCAATGGTAAACCCTTCTAGATTGGGCATTTGAGAAATGAATAAATGATATGGAGAACTGAAGCTGAAGAAGAAGGATTATGGCTTTTAGCAAATACAGCTGTTGGGTCCCTGCTGCGGAGAAAAGAAACCCACAACAACTAAGTGTGGCAGCTCTGGGTACACAGACCCCTCTCTGCCAGTGAGGCTCTTGGTGACTCTTTGATTACATGTCACGTATGAAATGTCCCCATACACTCAATCTTTGGATACTCGTATCTGCTAAAAATTCCTAATTTGGCAAGGATTAAGCATTGTGGGCTCTTCCATTGTGAACTGAATGTCTCAAACACCAATTAACATTTCATTGCTAAGACTAGTCGATTTGTTATTTGTAGCTGTGGCCAAATTTCTGCATTTGAACTTTAAAGGCTTTGTTTGCATGGTCTGTAGCCCAGCAGAAAATGACAAAAACAGCTAAATCCTCTGTAAATAACATAAGCTGGAGAGGGCCAGCCTGTTGCTGAACTAATATGATCCTTTTTCTGTATTATTGCAAGCTTTACTCATTTGCTGTTTATAAATATCTGCAAAGTACAGTCCTGCTGAAAGCCACTTAGATACATTGGAAAAGCCTGGAGGCACTAATGGGCTTGATTCACTTGGCAACAAACAGGTGTTGAGCACTATTTGAGGTGCCAAAGTGTCCCAGAGGGCATTTAAGACTTTTTCTAGGAGGGCACAGGTCTCCCTCAAGTCCCATGTTTTGTCAGCCAGCACCATGCCTCTGGTATTCTAAAAAAATCCCAAATGGTACATGTGTGCGACTGAATTGAACTCCTACAGGTAGGATTCATGTTTGGATTGTGGGTACCTAATTTCAGATGTCCAGCTGTGGGGCAGAGGTGCAGAATGGGATTTTGTTGCCTAATGTGGATACTTTGGGTCACTGTGTACGTGCTAGAGTATCTGATGTGTCAGCTTGGGGCAGTAAGACGTGGCACAGGATTTACAGGAGATTCATGTGCTTCTGGAGGGACAGATGGAAGTGGGATGCTCTAGGATGGCGTTAGGCACCTTGGTTTAGACAGCTGTATAAAGTCCACGGTATCTAATGGCAAGTTTATTCAAGAAACAGTGGAATAGCTAAACTGCTAAATATGTTATGGATTAAAATTTTGATAGCGGAAAAAAATCTATAGTTCTATTTCTGTTCTGTCTATGAATTTGTTCATCTCTGCTTTTTGATTGTTTATTTTACCTGTGCTTATATCCTTTCCCACTAAAATATAAACGAGACTTTGCTTTTTATTTGAAACATGTATTCTCTTTAAGCATGAAGTTTCTTCAGGCATATTGCTATATTTGTGCCACATCAAATGTTATATGACGCAGGAGAAAATTTGTTGTGACTGCTTATTTATTTGTGGATTAGTACAGCATGTCAAGCCACACCAAAATATTCTATTCACATTTGTATCAGCGAAAAGGACTTGTGATCCTTGGAAAGGGAAAAATAACATGTAGATGTCCATGCTGGGCAGCAAGAGCTGCTGTTGGAGAGGTTCTCATGCAAGAAAGGAATAATCAGCTTTTTGATGCGCTATTTCAAAATGCCTGAGTAGATGTATTCCAGGAGTGTTTGTTCTTTGCTCCCTGTGCTGATCCTCTTAGTCAGCAATACACCAATATTCGCAAAAGCATTATATCAAATATGGCCAATGTCGTCATCTTCACATATCTAATGCTGTGCATTTTTGTGGAAAAGTTTGTTGTTGTTGTTTGTATAACTGCTGAACACTTATGGATAACTTGGCAGCTGTATATCAGCCATGCAGTGTCCTTTTCATAGTTCATGAGTCAGCCAAGAAAGCCCTGCCATCAACACCAAAAAAAAGGAATTTTTTAAGCGTGAAAGGTATTTTTATTCCCTTTGGCACAATATATTATCTGTCAGCTTGCCCTAGATATGGACAGCTGTTCCATGCTGTGAATCCTCTAACAACAATTAAAACGTATACAAAATGTTAGAACACCTAATTAGTAAAGGAAAGAAAGAAGAAATCCCATTAAAATAATATATTGTCAATCTTTCAAAAACTAACCCTCAGTACTTTTAGGGGAAAGCAAATACTTAAATCTCATGGGATTCCTAGACAATACCTTGACAATAGCTCATTCATAGGCGGTGCTGCTAGTTTGAATGTTTCCTGTGATATATCACAAGTGTGATAGTTTGAGCCTGGGGCATATTTAGTCTCTGTGGTACAGTGTCCTCACAGTTTCCAGGGATGAAGTCTTTGAATAGATCCTTTCCAGAAAATGAACGTTTTCTCAAAAAAAAAAAAAAAAAAAAAGTTTTGTACTTGGTTATGCTATGACAATTGAGAAGTGTGGCAACAGCAGCCAAGAATTGTACTACATGACTCAGATATTTAAATCTGTGCATACGAAGTCCCACATCAGTGACTGTCAGTCACAACATATGCCCACAAAGAACGCAATGCTAAGTGTATTCTACTATCATAAGCATAATTGCTTTCTGAAATGTATGGTTGACAGGTATAGACAAAGGGAAGAGGAACAGAAGATCGATTTTCTACGTTAGTGTAGTCCATCTCTCTTCAGAAACATTTTGACACAGCAGGTGTTTTTAAAACACTGTGACTAAGGGCTGTAAATACCTTTTAGCATGTCCATGACATACTTTAATAAAAAAGCAATGTGTTTTGCCTTCAGGGTGATGGACTTTCCTGCTGTCAGCCTCCCAGTTCCCTTAGTTCATTGTCTGTTCCCTTTTAAACTAGGACACCTATTGTATAGCTGGGTATAAAGAGGAGGATATGTTTCATCTTTTATAAGGAAGTCCAAGAGGTAGAGTCAAAGACAAGAATAACTAAAAGATGTTTTGTCTTATGATGAATAAGAATTAGATCCCAGTATCATACTGTCAAGCTGCACCACAACTATCCCTTTATTTAGGTTTTGTTCTATAGCACAAGGACTTCAAATCCTATTCATCCTTAACTTCAAGGGTAAGTGCTTTCTTTATCAGCAGAAAGAACAAACCTAAACCAAATGTCACATGCATTTGGAAATTCACAACAAATTTCATAATGAGTATTAATCCTCAAGAGGGAGATATTTGAAGTCATAGCAAGAAAAGAAAGAGGCAACTTACATGTGACACCCAGGTGGAAATATCTTCCCCCTCTACCCCCCCCACCCCCCCCCACACACTTTCTTTTGCTTGCATTGTCCAAAATATAAGAAAACTGTACGACACAGAATTTGCAAGTACAGCTCCTGAATGCATTAGGTAGGTTAATTCCCTGGAGCAGTCAGTATTCTTTAGTGAGAAAAGTTATTGAAAAGGCTATTTTTTGCTTCAATGCATGGTAGGATGAAAACATTGAAAGGTTCAACTTTTACAGCATTGCAAACCTATTATTTGTGCTGGAACTGAAATGCAACAAGAAAATATTGTGTGTTTTACACTTGTAGTAATATGCTAGTGCAAGGTTAAGTTGTGCTCATGCACTGAAACTTGGAATTTCACCCAGATATGAGTCATTAAGGACCCGGATATTTTTTGGTTGGTGTGTTTTTTCTTACAGAAAGGCATGTGTGCTGCACTTCAGTACACAACACCACTAGTTGTAAAGAAAGTAGAACACTTTAATTATTGTGGAAGAGTGGGTGTCACATAAAGTTACAGTTTGCTAACAAAATTTCATGATAACTCAAAATTGGGAGGCATTTTCAGTACAGCAGAGGACTGGGATTTTATGCAATGAAAAATTGCATTGTCTAGAGAACAGGAACAATAGAAATGAGTTTAAATTTAATAGAACAAAGTGTGAACTCCTGATTTTAGGGAATAATAATGTGTGTCTGTGTGTCATAAGTTAGAAGTAGAAGCAGATGAGAAAAATCTTTGTGTATTAGCTGAACAGTATAAATATGAGCTGCTGGTTTGATGTATTTGTTAAAAAAGTGAAATCGGTGCTGGGATACATAAGGGAAACAGAGACCAGAGAGACCTAATGCTGTGATGTTGTGCCCTTATGGGACCTTCTTTGGACAGCAATGTTCAGTTCTGGCCCCCTGTCTCAAGAAAGGTGCGTTTAGAGTGGCACGGGTGCATAGATGTCCTAGAAATATATTAAAAGAAGTGGAGGTTTTGTTTTAAGGGAGGAGCTGAATAGAGCAAGGTTTATTTAGTTGGCTGACTGAACTGAACTGAAAGAGAAGGAAAGACGTGTTGCTGTCCATAAATATATCGCAAGATAAACCTCCAGACTATAAGCATTATTTAACTCAAGAGGTGGTGTCAGCTGAAGAACAGATGGATATAAACTAACCATGAATACATTTAGCCTGGCAGATAGAGAAAAGTTAGAGAAAGTTAGCACATGATATTCAAGAACAGGTTTTCAATAGCAGTTATAGGGACAAAACAAAGAAAACAGAAGTATTTTAATTTGAAATTTGATAATACTATAAGCACATGATGTAATGTCTTGCTTTCAGTGGTAGAAAATTGGACATACAGACCCAGCAAGTCCTTCTCAGTTTGCAAGGTGGTGGCTATCTATGCCTAAGGTCAGAAAACATATAAAGAGCATTTTACCACAGAGAATGGGAGGCACATAAGAAATATGAAGAGAGGCAATACACTGCTGGTTTGTTTGTTTTTGGTTTTTTGTTTTTGTTTTTTGTGGGTGAGATATTCCTGAAAAAAGTTGACTGGGTTCTCTGTAGTTCAACATGATCTAGTGCATCACTAATGCATGGTTAATGGGTATAATAAAAGGATTCATAGCGCTATACACTGAAGTGGTTCTGAGGACTGTTCCATTAATGATCCACCAATTACCTGCATTTCTTGTGCACGGTGGCATAATTCTGTTAAGGAAATATGTCTCTTGGGAGGATTAAAAAAGTGTAAATACACCCACACCTACACTGAAGTTAGCTTGATGATAGAAGAAGCATTCTGATATGCTGAACCTCCAATTTTACACATGCTAGAGAACTGCAAACCCCCAGGTGATAAATTTACCTTTTGTTAATCAACCTGACAGTGTAATAGCATGTATTTCCTTTCTCTGGGTCAGTTCTTCCTCATGCAACTCTCTTGAGCCAATCAAAATTCAAAGTTAAATAGCAATAAAGCAGTATGGACACAGAATCACTGGAGGTACGGAAAAATCAAGATGTAAATGTTTGTAATAAATTAGGCAGTGAATAAATAAATAATCCAATTAAGCAACCTGGAAATAAATTCAGGACAAATTCACTTCACTACAGATGAAAGTCTTAACCACTGTATCCCTGGCTGTGCTGGAAAGGTTGGGTTGCTGCACAGCTGCACATCAGCTTCCCCTTCCTCTGTCTTTCTCCTTCTCCCTGCATCCTTTCTGTCCCTGATCTTTGTCGAGTTTCCATAGGGAGGACATTTATATGCAAAAAATCCGGAGGGAAGCCAGTGTGTGTTCTAACTGGTGCCCAGTTTGGATGATGGCAGGCCAAGAACTGAAAAAAAAAAAGACCATTTAATTGTAGATGTAACATTTTTCTCTCTTCCTCCCCCACTTTTCCTCCCCCAAGAATTATACTGGGAGGTCTGGGCTACATGTGCAGCAGCAGCAGAACCAGGATTTAAATTTAACTGTTTTGTGAACTGGAATTTCAGCTTCTTTATATCTTAAGTTCAGTCCACCTCCAGCAGCTTCCTTTTCATACAAGCAATAAATACACTTTTAGCCATTGCGTTACAGATATTCCAAAGTCAGCTGACTACAAATGTCTTGTGCACAGCAACTGCTTTCAGGAATAGTCTCATACGCCTTCAGTACAGCCTGCCTTGTTCATTGCCAGTTAAAAATATCCTTGCCAAGTTTACTAAGCAGTTCAGAATGGATTTGCTTGAGTGATCTTTCCCTTTATTATTTATTAGTTTCTCAGCATTTTTTATGTGCAGAATTGATCAGTTTTGATTTAACTTTTTTCTTGGTCATTGTAAAAAAAAAAATTAGTTAGCATGGGATCTGGAATTTAACCTTGGAAAAACATCAAATAAAATACACATACTCTTAGTGGTTCCCAGTTCAAAATTACATCTGAGACTTGTCTATTGGCAATTTTTTAATTAATTTAATGTCTGGCATCCTGATTTTGTGTTGTGTAATTTCTTAATCCCAATAGTATGTAGAACCAATTCAAATTCTCTCCCAAAATCTAGCAATTTATGACTAACTGCATACCTCTGTTATAAAAAATGGATATCTCATTAATTTGACAAATTCTTTTGTCCATATACCATGTTAGATGACATTAAATATGCTACAGTCTATTCTTTATTAATCAATTTCCCTATCTGATGTTCCATTATTTTTCCCAAGATTGATGTCAGGTGGACAGGCTTATATTTACCTAGACTACCCCATTTATCATAGAATCATAGAATATCAGGTTGGAAGGGACTGGAAGGATCATCTGGTCCAACCTTTCTTGGCAAAAACATGGTCTAGATATGGTGGCCCAGCACCCTCTCCAATTGACTCTTAAAAGTGTCCAATGTTGAGGAATCCACCGCTTCCCTGGGGAGATTATTCCAATGGCTGATTGTCCTCATTGTGAAAAATTTCTCTTGTGCCCAATTGGAATCTCCCTGGGAGTAACTTGCACCCATCACCCCTCGTCTTTTCCATGTGACCCCTTGTAAGAAGGGAGTCTTCATCTTCTTTGTAGCCACCCTTTAAATACTGGAACATGGTGATAAGGTCTCCCCTCAGCCTTCTTTTCTCAAGGCTGAACAAATCCAGTCCTCTCAGCCTTTCCTCATGTGGCAGGCTTCCTAGTTCTTTGATCATCTTTGTAGCTCTTCTCTGGACCCTCTCCAGCTGGTCCACATCTTTTCCGCAGAGCGGGGACCAAAACTGCACACAATAGTCCAGGTGTGGCCTGACAAGTGCTGAGGATAATTACTTATTCATCTCTGGTGATGCCCTTGTTGATGCAACCCAGCATCCCGTTGGCTTTCCTTGCCACAGCAGCACACTGGTCACTCATACTGAGCTGGTTGCCCACTAGGACCCCCAGGTCCCTTTCCACAGAGCTGCTTCCCAGCCGGGTAGATCCCAGCCTGTGCCACAGTCTTGGATTATGTTTTACATTTGTCTTTGTTGAACTTCATAAGGTTCTTGTTAGCCCACCCTTCCAGCCTATCCAGGTCTTCCTGCAGGGTGGCTCTCCCTTCCCAAGTGTCCACTTCCCCACTCAGTTTGGTGTCATGGGCAAACTTCATCAGGGTACACTTGATCCCATCGTCCAGATCACTTATGAAGATATTAAACAGCGTTGGGCCCAATATCGATCCCTGGGGGACCCTGCTTGTGACAGGTTGCCAGTTTGAAAAGGAGATATTTACCACCACCCTCTGGGTGAGCCCATCAGCCAGTTCCCCACCCACCACATGGACCACTTGTCTAGACCATAATGCATCAGTTCCTTCAGGAGGAGGCTGTGGGAAACCGTTTCAAAAGCCTTGGAGAAATCCAGGTAGACAATGTGCACTATTTGAAAGCAAAGTACTGACACAACTTTTACTTCCATCCAATGCTCAGGATCTATCTCAGCAATCCAAGATTTATTACAAATAATAATAAATGGTTTAATAAAGCTTATTAGGTTTTTCTTCTAACATTCCTAGGTGCATTTTTTTAAATTAAAAGGCAGCCTTAATAGCTGCTATTTGGTATATACTGTCTTTTTTCTTTTAAGTGTAACATTTCATCACCATCTTCATATCATATGACTACATCGGCTTTTTCCCAGTCCCATATTTATTCAACGTTTCAGTCTCTTCTGCGTTATTTTGGTCAGCTGCATACTTTCTACTTAACAATGGACAAATGCTACTGTGAGGCCGCTTTTGCTCCAGATTTATTTAGTGTTGTTTTCAGTGTACTAAACTCAGATAGCCATAGAATTCCTCCTATATCCTTCTGTCTTCAGTAGCAATTTTCTGTTATTTCCATTTGTGTCCCAAATTCAAGTGATCTAATCTATTTAGTTTCTCCCTTGTCTCCCTACCCAACCTGTTTTATCTAAAATTTTACATTGTTTTTGTTTTTCTTTTAAGCTAGACTCGTGTAGAATAGACTTTGTTTTGAGTGCAGTTCTCGGATCTCCTAAAATGCTTTTAAATATCTTTGTTGTTGTTTACCTATTTTTCCCCTTTCAAATTCTTCCTTTTATTGATTAGGCACAAATTTGTATTTATCTGTTTGAAAGTGGCCATTTTAAAGTAGCGGGTGTAAGAATTACTGGTTGTGTTGCATGCTGTTTGCATGTAAGGAATGTAATTAAGTTCTCCTTTCATTTAAAGAACCACTAACTTTTAGTCCCGGAATCAATTTTGATTTAGCTGTCAGGGTGACATCTAGTACAAAATTCTCTAAGGAGAGACACAAAACTTTTTGATTTAAGAAATTTTTATCAATCATTGTTCAGAATTTCAAAGGTATGTTATTACTGGAAATGTCAAACCTGTAGAACTATGTCTTTCAACCTGATATTCACCAGTGAAAAAGGTTGGTTGTTTTTTTTAAGCTCATACAGTAAAGAAACTCTTTTCTCTTCTTCCTCTCCATAGACATAGTAAGGAGGGGTTTAAGGGACCGGTCATCCTGCTCCATAGGGCAGTTTGATGGTACGTAGCTGCCTGCATCTAATTGCCCTTGTCACATTCGGTGTTGGGAGATTGATCTGTAAACACTGAAAGCATTTACTACATAGTTGTCAGTGGGTTGAAATCAGTTATTGCCACATACTGCCTCTTCTCTTTTCTTGCCACCATGTTTTTCCTAAATTGCTTGTAGCGAGTGAATTTAACATTCCTATCACAGAAATCTTCCTTCAAGTTCCAGTAATATCAAGCAGGTCAAATTCGTTCTCATAGTACGAGTAGTTCCTACTCTTCCTGTTTACCACAAAAGCTCCTGCCATTCATGAATAGGCAATTAAAGAATTTATTTTCTTTGTGTCATTCAGTGTCTTGATTAATTTTGTTCTTGACAACTTGACTGTGCTAAATGAGTGTTTATTTGCTGCCCCTTTTTAATCTCCCCTTTTGTTGTAAGTTTAATGCCATTATTACTAGTCTAGTCAGCTTGTCCCCTGTAAAATTGATTTTCCCTTTAATGAGCTGGAGGCAGTGCAAACCACATAACTCCTCAGTTAGAAAATGGCTATACAGTCCACCAAACTAAAATCCCTCCTCCCTCTTATCCCTCTCTTCTTATTGGCAGTTTATTCTTAAAACCTCCAGATTCATGTGTTCATTTCTAGGACAGGAGCAATCTCCAAAAAGCTGATTTGGGTATTTTCATACTTCAGCTTTCTGAACTCTCTGAAATCATTCATAACTGGCGAAGAGATGCATGAAACATCAGTAGTACCAGTACATACCACTACTAAATTAAATCTCCCTCACTCAGTTGGGTAAGTTTTGGGGTTTTGTTTGTTTGTTTGTGGGTATTTTTGTTTGTTTGTTTGTTTTCTTTCATGGAAGAAGAGTTGAGACTCTGTGAGAAGGAATATCCCAAAATCTTTATCCCATGGGGAAAACTGATAGTTTTGACTGTAATTAGCCTGTCCAATACTTTCTATTATATAAGGTTATTGAAAAATTCTTGGAGAAGTTTTCCTTGTTTGCAACCAACTTTTGATATTTTGCAGCTCAAATGCTTTAGGGCAACAGAAACATCTTTTATCTGTTGCATGAAATTCCTTTCAGCTTTTGCTCCTTGCAAGTACCCTTTGGTCCGAGCACATGAACTTAGAAGAGTACTTCTGTTGCTGAGGCAAGGTAAAGCCCACTGTTCCCATAACAGCCAAGCTCTCTCGGTCTGTGGAATACAAAAGGAGAGAGAAAGAGCTGGACTGACTTCTTCCCCATCACTACTTCTTTCATTCAGTGTGTGAACCATCTCTCCATCACCCCTTTGGGATAACAGAGTTCTGTAGCTACCATCTAGTAGGTTAACATGAAAAAGGTCTGTGCTGTTGTGCTGCAAGCCCAGAGGTAAAACCGCCCTGTATATACATGTGGGCTGTTGAAGTTGTGCATTATCAAGTTTACTCTTTACCTTTGTCTTTACAAAAGGCCAGAAAAGTGTATTCATTGATCAGTTGATATTTTAATGTGGATTTTGCATAAGATATTAATGCAATGTTAAATACTTGAAAGTTAGAAAATAGTCTTAGGTTGCCCATGTAAGTACACTCAAGAACTCCTGCTACAAAATACTAGCAAAGAGGTTGTGTGCTATGTTTGTAACTGTTGTATCCTAATTACAATGCAGAAAGGAATCACATTAAAGTTCTGTGAGAGCATAATTTCTTTTCATGTAATACCACCTCTGTAACCATATTTGTCACAGTTTTTGTATGATGTTGGTATGTCTTTGAATGTAGATGAAGCTATGGTGCCCCTAGTAATAAAATCACTTGTCTTTAAAGCTACACGTTCTGTTGAGGTTAGTTGTTTCCTCTGTTAGACTAGGGCAAAGGATGGGAAGCCATTGTATGGGATGAAGTGGAGAAGTGACACCCAGAAAATTTGAATTCTGTACCACAAAACTGTGTTATCTCATGCAAGTCTCAGTGCTGGGTTTTAACACTGCAACTTCCCCAAAACGGACACAGCCTGAAAGCCCTATCCAACCCATAAATGGCTTTCTGAACAAATCCTATCCAGTATACCTGGGCTGCTCAGCTTGGCAGTGATGCTGGAGTGCCTTGCAGGTGACATTTGCACCATTTAGTATCCTTTCCCTTTATGCATTTTTAGGACATCAGTCTCTAGACTGAAATCAGCAATGCACGTAGGCAGTAGAGAAAAGAAAAGCTGGAGGGAAACCTACTATTTTTTTCACTCAGTTGAGAACAAGGGAAGTGGACAAGTGACAATTTTACCTTTAGCAAGCAATTTAGCCACCATAATTGTGTGTGACTATGCACTTTAGCACTGAAAGGCTCCTTTCAAAACATGATTCCAGTTTTACGATGCCTCAGTTTCCTTATGTCTAAACCAGGGATGACTCTCCCTTCAACAAAATATTGTCAGTAATGTTTGTGAAGTTGTGAAGTGTTCTGTAATCTTCACATGCCAGCTGCTCTATCATCATTACAGTTTGTTTATTATGAATTGCCTTGTTTTGTTTTCCATGGGCTAGGAGGCTTAGAAGTTATTGTAAAAAAGATGCCAGTGAGGTTTCAAGTTATACTTATTTGTTTCAAAATAGAATTGTGGTTAAACCTTGTCAAATCCCCTCTATTGCCTTTCCTGCTACTGCTGATTAGTTAAGAAGCAGAAGGGAACATTGCACTGTAAAACATCCATTTATCTGCCAGTGTCAGGTTCTCCTGACATGATGTGCTAATGCAAAGCACATTAAGCATTAGCAGTAGGTGCTCCAGAACTAGCAGTTCCTAGACAGGCATTAAGAGACCTCAAATGAGTCAGTGTCACTCTATGGTTTAACCTAATACCAACCCCTTAGGGCACCCCTATCAAATGTAAGAGAAATGGAAGGTTTTAAAGGCTATTAATCCCAGTGACTCTACATTAGAAGAGCACAAAGTTATTTGTCACAGGTCTTTTTGTCATCATGATATTGTGGTAAAATGTGAAGTATTCAGTATTCCTGAAATTCTTTCTTCCACTTACTTAAGCATGGAGGTCTTTTGATGATACGCCTATAATGCTGAGCTGTGATACCTAACAGCTACTGGCTGTTACCAGCACTGTCTGAACTCCCTTTTTTTTTTTCCTCAGTGAGTTCTTCTCATATCTACAATGCATGAGACGTAGAAAACAAGCTTTCAACTGAAAGGTATCCTAAGTAAACAAGCAAGAGAACTCTCTGCCCCCAGACAGACACCATTACAGCACACGTAAGAGGCATTAAATCAGAGCTGAATCTAATGCAAGGTGTTAGCTTCTTTTGCCATACTTGTTATCTGGAGCCGTTTTATTTCTAACGTGATAGATGCTTTGTTCCGTGTTTCTTACCTTGAAGTTCCTGAGACTCAGGAATAATCCTGTTGTTTTAGAAATCTCTGATCCAGTGTTTGCATGGAAAGGTGTTTCAGATAGCTGGTTGTCTGGCAGCGGCTGCTTCAAAGGGTCTGGCAGCCGAATGTGAGCAGCTCAGATTTTACTGGAAGTGGTGACAGTTACGTGACTTCAAACTCTTGCCAGGGTCTGAATTTGTACATTTCAAATTCACTTCACACATATTCAGTTGACAAAAATTGTCCAACCATCAGATTGCCATGCTGGCAGACTCTCTGGCTTCAAGCCCTACCTCTGATAAAAACGCAGACCTTTTAGCTAACACCCCTGCTTTGATATTTGTAAAAAGGTTCATGGGATACTTAAACTGGTAAAGTATTTTGAAACCTATTGATGGGAAGTCTGTGGAAGTATTTGGGGTTTTTATTAGCTGACCTGCATAGTAGCAAAGATACATGGCTTACAGCATGTTCATTTGTGCATGAGTATGTATATCCGTGTGTATGTGTAAGGTAAGTGTGTACAATTGCTTGGTTCCAAAGAGTTAGTCAATATTTTAAGCTTTGTCAGGATGCTCTGAAATCAATTGTAAACATCAGACTTCGGCATTTATACAAACACAATCCTTTTTATTTGAAAAGAGTCTGGGGAAAATCCCGTACCTCTGAACACGGTAGGAAAAAAACAGTCAGAGCACAAAGAACGTAGTGATGGATGTTCCAAGCCAGACCAGAGGTCCATCTGCCACAGTCTCTCGTGGTGGCCAAAACTGGAGGCCTGCAAAAGAGATTAAGAACAGAACAAGTGTATTTTATGCTTCCCTGTGTACTTTCTTACCAACCAGTAATTTGTGGCTCAGAACCAAGATTTACTTTAGAGATTTCTCTTCTGTGAAGTCGCCCAGCTGCTCCCTGAACCTATCTACAGTGAGGGCTGTAGAGCAAGGGTTTTGGTAGTTTAAAACCTCCGTGTGTGTAGAATCACTTTGTTTCATTTGTTTTGAAGTTACCAACTAGTTTCATCTGATGACCTGTAGATTTGGTACTGGAAGAGCTAGCTGTACCTATCCTATACATCCTCCTGGACCACTTGCGGTTTTACAGACTTATGTCGTATCACACACTCTTTTCCAGCCCTGTACAGAAGCTGTTCCATACCTTCAAATGTGCTTTTCATGCTGCTATGAGCCTTTCTAATTATTCCTAATTTTCACTTTTTTTTTTTTTTTAAGTTTTCCCCCAACTACTACTGAACACTAAGGTGATTTTGTCCTGGGTCTGTAAGACCAGGATCTCATACCTCTGTAATTATTAGTCAGCTCAGAGCTCATTCTTCAGTACAGAAAGTTAGGACCTTTCCCCACTCCCATGATCCTCCCTTTAAATTTGCCTCTATTGAATTTCACCATTTCCTTGCCTAGTCAGTTAGTCCTTCAGGATTTCTCCTAGTAAATGAATCAGGGCCACAAAACGCTTTCAAACACTGTGCCACTGGGATTAGCATCTATGCTGGAAAACAAGAGATCAAATATGATTGCTTGTCCCTGAAGGCAGGTGGCATTGCTTGTGAAAATCGGAGTAAGGGGCCGTTCTTCCCTGTACTGTCTTCAGAGCATATGTTTGCTGATTATGCTAGAAAGCATCCTTGGTTTATTGCTTTCCCTCCCAAGCTGTACCCAGGCATTGCCTGGAGAGCGTCAGGGAATACCGTGCCGACAAATGACAAAATGGGCAGTCATGTGCAGAGCCTGAGACCGTGAGAGCCCCGAGTTAAGCCATTGCTTGACTGCTAACGTGTCTTCTGATATGCTTTTGGTCCCTGCCAACTAGTACAACTAGTACTCTCTAAACCAATGCCCGT
Organism: Astur gentilis; assembly: GCF_929443795.1. Lineage (NCBI taxonomy): Eukaryota > Metazoa > Chordata > Aves > Accipitriformes > Accipitridae > Astur > Astur gentilis. Next base: position 28,720,166 of record NC_064892.1, on the reverse strand, counting down.
TCATGGTTTGGAGACAGCATGTGCTGGGTGAGAACATTCTAGTTTTGGCTCCCTCCATCTCACATGGGCTTCCAACAGTATGTAATGCAGACTTTTTGCTCTGCAACATCCCTATCCAGCTTCAAGCCAGATGCAGGGTGTACAATAGGTATCTGGTTTCTTGCTAGGGAAATGCCACTTTGACAGAGGGTAACACTGCCCTTGCATTTTTGTATTCACTTTAAACATAAATTAAAAACAAACAAAAAACCAAAACCAGTTCATATTTTTTAGGGTATCTATATGAAGAACAGATAAGATCCAATGTGAAGTACTGTATAATGTGGATACTACCAGGCTATACCACTTGTGCCAGGGCTGGAAAACAGTGCCTGATTCTGTCTTATTTAGTAGTATGTATATGCCCATATGGCCTTTCTGCTCTTCTCCAGTCAATCTAGAATACCTGACATTGTGAGTGATCTTGGTACTTTCATCCCTTTTTCCACATTGCTTATGAATGTTTTAAACAGTCCAAGCACCAGTGCAAATTCCTGTGAGACACAACTCACAGCTTTTCCTTACTGGGAAAGCTGTCTATTTACTCCCACACTGTTTACTACCTTTTTACCAGGTAGTAAACCTGGTAAACCTTTTATACACACGAGGACCTTCCCTGCTATGCTATGGCAGCCTGGGCTCCTTAACAACCTTTGGCAAAGTACCCTGTTAAATGTCTTTCGAGAATTGCAGTAGGCTGTTTACTTGCTTTAAGACTCCGCTCAGAGAATTCCTGTAGCTTTCATGGTCATGACAAGTGATTTGTCTTTATAAGAGACTCTTCTGGTTTTCAGCATGTCATATTTATCCATAAGCCATCTTTCTTGTAGTTACTCATTCACTCAGTGAGTATGCTAAATCTATTATTGGTCTGTAGTTTCCCAGTTTTCCCTGTAACTTAAGACTGATGCCACATTAGCCACCTTCCAAGGCTTCTGATAACAAGACAGCTTTAAATGAGAATTGACACATGGTGGTGAGTTATTCGGCTATTTCAACCTTGAATTCCCTTAGAACTGATGATATATGACTATTCGATTGAACCATTTGCTTCATAATGTCTTTTGCTAATACAATCAGCAAATTGCTCAATCTGAGACAGATCTTCTGATAAACAAGAATTATGAAATGGGAACTTCCTCAGATTCCTTCACAGTGCAATGCAGATACAGAAAATTCCTTAACTGTTTTCTGCTTTGGGCCTTTCTTTGTTGTGCACTCCTTGACTCTGTTGACACTCCAGCCTCTACCTTCTTTTCCAAGTGGTACCAACTGGCTTACAACCACCTTGCTCCTAGGGCAAACTGGTCCCAGAGATGGGAGTTTGCGGCAAATCAAAACAGAGTCAAAGAATGGGCAAGGAATTAAACAGTAGTGACCACAGCAGTCCAGTGTTTGAGCTTGTTCCCTGCTCTCTTTCATTTATCAAAATAGAAAACAGACTCTGCAGCAATCTTCCTGTTCTGATGTGTTAGAAAGGGGATTTATTGGAAGACTTAATGCCTTTTTCTCAAGTTCAACCTCCAACTCTTTTCAAGGTGATTGGAGATGGGTTTTTTTGCCCACGTTTCATGGAGAGTCCTGTTCTCCCAGAAGTTCATGTTCTGCCTCCTTTCATCACTGTGCTTTGAGATGTTTATCTCGGTGTCTCCTGATATTTTCTTCCTGGCTCTACTGCCCAAAGCTTGAGGGGAAACAACTGGCCAGCCTTTGGATTTACAATCAAGGGAAAAAAGAAGCCATCTCATTTTCCCTGTGTTAGTTCACTTCCAGGTTTCTGTCTGGCCCTGGAAAGTCACTTCTACTGTTTCAGCATTTTTAGTATAAGAAGGAGTTCAGTGGTTTATTCTACTTAGCCTAAATGGCTAGGACCCTAAATAACTTTAATGACATTTGCTATTTTCTGCAGTTTGAAGACTGCAGACACTGTTAGCAGCCATTAACACCTTGTGGCACCAAGAAGGATAGTTCAGTAAAAATTATAAACCCCTTGAAAATAGAAAGTGCTACAGAAACCGTTGTACTTATTTGTCAGCTGTACCTCTTTACTCTTTTTTCTGCTGGCACAGTGGCCTTTCTTCTGTGTTGCTACAGGCCTAGTGTTTATGTGTATTCTGGTTTCAGGTTCACATAGATTTAAAGTTATTTTTGAGAGAGAAAGAAATCTTATTATTCTCCCTCCTCAAATTTCTTAAGGTTTCTGCCCAGTGATAAGATTGTCACAAGGATGTCCATGATATCCAAGTCTGGGCAGCAGGAGCTTGTCACCCTTATCATGAAGCAGACAGCAGTGTAGGAGAACCTTTTCTATTTGCACGTGTCAGGATGAAGCGAGATTCAATAGGCAGCTAATTTGCAGCCATCACAGTTCTACGTTGGGCTCCAGGGCACCAAAATTTAATACAGACGTGATCATGACTTACATCATTGGTCACAACATCTACTTTCAACTTCATCTTAGTCTGCATTGGTTGAAAAGATGTAGGGGACATGGCACCCATTTGTTTTACATGCAAACTAAGTATCTCTATGAAAACATCTCCTCTATCAAAGTGCTCACTAGCTGCACCTTATATTGAACTTAATGGAGGCAACTGAGACCATAAGGGTGTTTAGGTATATATTTAACTGACTAACTTCTGGCACCTACAGTTGAACATAACGTATGCAGTGTAAGGCCTTGAATTACAAAGACCACCCTCCTACTAAAAATATTCATAAGTCACAGTTGCTCAATTTTGGTTTTTTTGTAGAGACCTAATTCAAAGCCCACTGAAATCAATAGAAAGAAGTTTTCCCACTGGCATCATTGATTGGGCCATAGGACAGTGGTGTGCATACATCACCTTTAGACACGATTAAATCCCTTTTCATACTGAGCTGAGAAATACACAATAAGGATTTCACTCCTGATTGAAAAATTGCAAGCAAGAAAGTTATCGTAGCATTTCCCATGAAATCTTTATAAAAAACAAATGAAGCAAAAATATTAACAGTTCCCTAATGTGTACCTAGATAGGTGTATCTGCATTTAGATGTATTTATGTCGTTAACACTTTGCATACACAGGAATAGAGAAAAAGCCAGCATAAGAATTAAATAAAAAACCAAAGAAAATCTTAGAGAAGAATCCATATGAGAATTAAGCATTTTGTTTAAGAGGAAGGGTTAACTCATATCTAATTTCCTGAATGCTGAAGTATTTTTACATAATTATCTTGCTGAGGAATGAAAAGTCAGCTATACTAATGTGCTCAAACCACTTTTTCACTGAATGCTACATATACTCATGCAGAAATCTGTAAAACAACCAGTTAACAATGGCATGAACATGCTTTTGGTGACTAAACCAAAATAAATCGTAACTAAAAATCAAGCAGTGAAACAAATGTCCACCTATCCCAGCTGAAACTGTTTAAGTGAAGACTGTTCCAAGTGACTTCCCTTACCACATTATACCCATGAAATTAATTAGCATCCTTTACTTGTGGATGGATATAGGAAGAGGAAATGCTTCCCTCAGGATTCTGCCATTAAGTCTGCTTTTTCCCTTCTGTATATGTTATTGGCACCATGTTTTCTAGCCTTCCCTAGTCACAGCTGACTTCTTCCTCATGCCAGATCCTGCCACTAACTCACACTGCGTTGTACATATTCTCAGACAAATGTTTGCATTCATTAGTCCCATGGAGTCAATGGAATAACTATCCCTCTACTTGCTGGGGGTAAGGGAGGTAGACTAGTATTTCATATACATAAGCTTGTCACATGAAGCAGCAGCAAACAATAAGAGAATGTGCATCTGGCACCTCATCATCACGAATGTTGCATCCATTTTTTGTGATCGTGCCATTAAAAGGCTATGCAGATGGAAAGTAAAACTGGCTGGAGTAGAGTGAAATGTGGCACAGTATAGGTACTCATATGAGACAACATGGTAAAGCATAGAAGTATTTGCAGCTTTATTCACAGGAAGCTGGTAAGAAATGTACTCAGAGCAGCTATTAGAGGTAAATGAAATGATGCAAAGATTGTCTTCTGAGCCACATGTTTCATTCATAGAGCCAGAGACCGCTCCTTTCCCACTTTGAATCTTAGAACTTTTTGTCACAAGTTCAGCTTGCGAGTACTTGTTTTACAAGTGAAAAAGCAATTTTAGGAAAACATGCTTTTCATTGAGTGCTAGAAGGTTTATTTTTAGCTGTCTCTTAAAGCACTTGAGCGGCTGGGAAAATAAGACAGAAGGGACAAAGGCACGTGGCCAATTGTACACAGATCGCAGTTTGAGAACCTCTGATATTGTAAATGCCAGGCTGCTGCACCTATTTACCCTATCCTTTACTACAAAATCAAGGGTAAGCTCTTTAGGGTAGGGATCGTGTCATCTGGGAACAAAATAAGCGAGATGCATTATGTTTGTTTGTTAACATTCTTTCAGCTTTAGGTCACTGTTGGATGCAGGATATTTGACTAGATTGAGTATTGACAGTTAGTCCAGTATGAAATGCTGTAAGAAAACTGTCAACAAGCTGCTGATTTCTGTCCTGTGAGATGATGGCAGAATATATTTGAGGCACACGTTTCCAACCTGGCATTTACTTTAGACTGCCAAAGATAAAAGGTTTCAGACAACAGAAGACTTTACCAGTGTCAGGAATAATTCATTACCCAGCACTATGACATCCTTTAATGAAGATGAGGAATTTAGCATCGCGTCTTGCTAACATCTCTGTTGCAGACATTGTTTTGGACTTCTGAAAACATTGTTCACATGCATAAAGCAATTACTGAGTCATACCATTGATTGTGTATCTGTCTCTATTTTTATGAGCCTTCCAGTCTCTGTGATGCCTATTAGGCTAAATTTACTGAACGGTGCCCTTCTTTCCTTGTTTTGTTTTGTTGATTTGCTTGGGTTTTTTTCTTGGATAATCAGCTCTTGGTCTGTGTGGAGGCTGTGTTGATGTCTGTATGGAACAAATCATCTCCAGCTCGCTCTAGCTATGCATTTGGTTCAGTAAGCACCAAGCAAAAGTATAAGCCTGTAGCCCTGTGGTGTAGCCCACAGCCCACAGGTTCAGCTGTTTGTGCTCCAGGGCTCGGGTTTGTGAAGCACAGCTGTGTGACCTTGGCTCAGCTTTCCTGAGAAAAAATTGTTGCTGAACTGTGAAAAAAGTATATAAGCTGAAGCCACTTAAGATAGGAAAAATAAAAACAGAGAGAAGTGAAATTGTTGTGCTGGTAATTGTAACTCAAGGACTCAGCAGAAGAATACTGACATGAAAAGGTCTAAGACCCTGAGAGGAAATGTAGAGAGGTGGAAGATGACAGCAGCAGGGTTGAGGATCTGCCTGTTCTGCAGGGCAATGGGGGCTGATGCTTCCCCATGCTACCGGTTGGTTTGCGGACTCACGTAGTACACATGGCAGGGGTGGCAAATATATTACTGATCTGTCTCCTGGCTGGATCCTATTAGCCAATAATTGTGCACTCATTAATCTGTGTGTATTTCTGCTTCCAAGTCTCTACTCGTAGGAGAAGGTGCCGAAAGAAAAGCAATGCAGCAAAGAGAAGGCTACAGTGGATAGCCTGTTGAGGTAGGAAAGGGGCATGCCGAGGTATGATAAGGTGAAATAAGGTATGATGAGGACAGTTAAGGTTTGATAAGGCATTCCTAGGTATCTATGCTAATAGGCATTCCTGGTTTTACCTAAAGATTGTTGAATGTAAAATATATGAACAGTCTAAGAAGCCAAGCTTTGAATTATATTACTGGCCCTTCCTTTTCACCCACGTGTTTTTATGGAAATTGCTATAATGCTCTCTGTTAAGTTAAATATGTACACAGTGTTGATACGGAGGCTATGCGATGCAGTTACTCTGTGTAGGGAACTGTACCTGGAGTGGTTTTGCATGACTAAGGAGAGAAATAGGGGCTATATTTGGGCAGAAGCATAACGTTCAGGTATCCTGACTCTTTGTGCACCAGCTGTGTCAGGATCCAAGGTCTGGCAGCCACAGGTGGCAGCCAGTCTGAACCACTCATTGCTTGTTTGAACTTTCGTGCCAGAGCAGCCTCCTAAACAATTTTTACACCTATCTGTGTCATTCAGATAAACTCACTCCTGTTTTAGTAGAGTAAAAGAAACATAGAAGCTTTCCAAAGAAAATCACAGTTCAATAGTATCTTTAAAGCACATTTATTTTTCATTTTGTTGAGGACTTCCCACTTGAAAACGGTATTATGAAGCCTGTCTTTTTTGAAATATGGATATACTGTGTGGAGAAGGAAAGAATCAATATGTTCTGTTTCTTTTCCAAAATGATTCCTGACGTATGTTCTGGAGACTGTTTTCAAAATAAGAATTCCTTAAATCAATAAATGTAAATGGTTTGTTAAGAAAATATGTGATTCTCATTGACAACAGAGATTTGTGGCTTCCCGTTGGAGAACAGCTGTGGTTTATGTTTGAGTTCACTCAGCTAACGAGTAAGTGGAGAAAAGGCTTTCAAAAGAAAGGAATGATCTTCAGAGAGGCTTTTTTCTGGGATACTTACTATTACGGCAGAAGCCTCTGAAATGGCATTTGTGTCAGCTAAGGGGGAAAAAATGCAGCACGTTTCTGATAATTTAAAGCGTGTATCACTAACGAAGATAAAGAGAGCAAAGTATTTAAAGCTTAATGATATAGCAGTAGCAATTGCCCTGTGATAATGAACAGTGTAGATTATCAGGCAAAGCTTAATGAATGCCTTGCTTACAACAAGCTTTTTATAAACAAATACTGGTTGAGTCCTCTTTCAGAATTAGTCCTGACATGAAAGTGAAATGATTTAATTAAAATATGCAAGATAAATAAGGACTTGGGCAAGGATGCTGTATAGAATAGTCTGGCAAGTGTTTGCTGACAATAGGCCTTCCAAAATTGCTAGGCAGAGTACAGTATGTATCTGGTTTGGCCAACAAAATAGCGTTAGCACTCTGAGGACAGACTGTGGCTCTAGCTATGGCTCAGCCCATGCCCTAAGTGTCAGGAGATGCTTTTATTTCCTTCTGCTGGATTACCACAGGTTGGAGATACACACCTCCAATGAAAAGCATTGACTGTTTTCCCCCTCAGTTGCTGAAGGGAGAGGTGGGAAATCAGAGCAGATATTAGCACCCAGCGTGGAGGTCTGGTGTAGCCAAGGTCGCGCTTGGCAGAGTGAGTGTTTTGCTGATACGATTGTCTTCAGTCTCTGAATTCAGGGGCTGGCAGGGAGGAGAGGAAACTTCAGTGCAGGGCTTGTCTGTCATTCAGTGGGATTCCTTGGGCTACTCATCAGCTTAGGGGCTGACTGGGTCAAGACTGATATCTGAAGTTAAAATGTAGCTCTGGGGTTTCTTTTATTAATGCCTTAACACTATGTTATCAAAAGCACTCGCAGGTTTCACAAAGCTGTGTGGAACATTAAGAAAATGTGCACAAAGAGCTGCAACTTTTCTGTAATGTCTCTTTCCTTTGATAACCAGCATCCCTGAATCATGGAATCACACAACAGGTGAGGCTAGCAGGTACCTCTAGAGACTATCTAGTCCAACCCTCCTGCTCAAGCAGTGTGAGCTACAGCAGGTTGCCCAGGACTGGTCAGGTTTTGCCTGTCTCCGCAGATGGAGACTCCACAACCTCCCTGGGCAATCTGTTCCAGTGCTTGGTCATGCTCACAGTAGAAAAGTGGTTCCTGACGTTCAGATGGAGCCTCCTGTGCTTCAGTTTGTCCCCATTTCCTCTTGCCCTGTCACTGGGCACCACTGAGAAAAGCCTGGCTTGGTCTTCTTTGGTCGCCCAACAGGCATTGATATACATTGATAAGACCCCTCAGAGCCTTTTCTTCTCTACGCTGAACAGTCCTAGCTCTCTCAGCCTCTCCTTTTATCAGAGGTACTCTGGTCCCTTAGTCACCTTCTGGCCCTTTGTTGAACTCCTTCCAGTATGTCCATGTCTCTTGTACTGGGGAGCCCAGAAATAGACCCGGCATTTCAAGTGTGGCCTCAACAGAACTGAATAGAGGGGGAGGATCACATCCCTCAACCTGTTGACGATGCTCTTCCTCATGCAGCTTGGTATGCTATTGTCTGCCTTTGCCGCAAGCAGACTTGCTGGCTCACCTTCAACTTGCTGTCCACCAGGATGCCCAGTCCTTCTCTGCAGAACTGCTTTCCAGCTGGTTGGCCACCAGCTTATACTGGTGCCTGGGTTTATTCCTCCAGGGTTTGGCATTTTCCTTCGTTGAACTCTGAGGTTCCATTTCTCCATCCTGGGGAAGTCCTTTTAAATGGCAGTACAACCAATTCTGATATATCAGCCACTTCTTCCACTTTTATGTTGTCTGCAGACTTACTGAGTGCGCACTTGATACCATCGTTGACATCATTAATGAAGAGGTTAAACACTATTGGACCCACAACTGACCCGTGGGATACACCATCGGTGACTAACCTCCAACTGGACTTTGTGCCACTGCTCACAACCTGCTGAACCTGGCTATTCAGTCAATTTTCAGTCCACCTCACTGTCTACTTACCTAATCTGTATTCCGCCAGCTTGTCTATAAGGATGTTATGGGAGACAGCATCAAAAGCCCTACTGAAGTCAACATAAATAACTTTCATTGCTCTTCTCCAACCCACCAAGCTTGTCACCTCATTGTAGAAGGCTATCAGGTCACACCCGTTCATAAAGCACAGAATCATAGAATGGTTTGGGTTGGAAGGGATTTTAAAGATCATCTTGGTTCCAACTCCCCTGCCATGGGCAGGGACACCTTCCACTAGCCCAGGCTGCTCAAAGCCCCATCCAGCCTGGCCTTGAACACTGCCAGGGATGGGGCATCCACAACTTCTCTGGGCAACCTGTGCCAGCGCCTCACTACCCTCATAGTGAAATTTTTTTTCCTCGCATCCAATCTAAACTTACCCTCTTTAAGTTTAAAACCACTACCCCTTGTCCTATCATTACACGCCCTTGTAAAAAGTTCCTCTCCAGCTTTCTTGTAGGTTCCCTTTAAGTACTGGAAAGCTCCTTATAAGGTTCCCCAGAGCCTTTTCTTCTCCAGGCTGAGCAACCCCAAGTCTCTCAGCCTGTCTTCATAGGAGAGGGGCTCCAGCCTGCTGATCATCTTCATGGCCCTCCTCTGGACCCGCTCCAACAGGTCCATGTTTTTCTTATGGTGGAGGCCCCAGAGCTGAACGCAGTACTGCAGGTGGGGTCTCATGAGAGTAGAGGGGCAGAATCACCTTCCTTGACCTGCTGGTCACACTTCTTTTGACGCAGTCCAGGATATGGTTGGATTTCTGGGCTGCGAACACACATTGCCAGGTCATGTTGAGCTTCTTGTCAACCAACGCCCCCAAGTCCTTTTTCGCAGGGCTTCTCTCAATCCACTCATCGCCCGGCCTGTATTTGTGCTTGGGATTGCCCTGACCCATGTGCAGGACCTTGCACTTGGCCTTGTTGAACTTCATGAGGTTCACACGGACTCACCTCTCAAGCCTGTCAGGGTCCCTCTGGATGGCATCCCTTCCCTCCAGCCTGTGGACCGCACCACACAGCTGATGTCATCGGCAAACTTGCTGAAGGTGCCCTCAATCCCACTGTCCACGTCACCAACAAAGGTTGTTAAGCAGCGCCGGTCCCAATACCAACCTCTGAGGAACACCACTTGTCACTGGTCTCCACTTTAACACTGAGCTGTTGACCGCAACTCTTTGAGTGTGACCATCCAGGCAATTCCTTATCCAGCAAGGGGTCTATCTGACAATTTAGAGACAAGGATGTCATGTGGGACAGTGTCAAATGCTTTGCACAAGACCAGGTAGATGACATCAGTTTCTCTTCCCTTATCCACCAACACTGTAACCCCGTCGTAGAAGGCCACCAAATTTGTCAGGCATGATTTGCCCTTAGTGAAACCATGTTGGCAATTACCTCCTTATTTTCCATGTGCCCTAGCAGAATTTCCAGGAAGATCTGCTGCATGATCTTGTCAGGCACAGAGGTGAGACTGACTGGTCTGTAGCTCCCTGGGTCTTCCTTTTTTCCCCTTTTTAAAACAGGGCCTTATGTTTCCCCTTTTCCAGCCAGTGGGAGCTTCCCCAACCCGCCACGACTTCTCAACTATGATGGATAGTGGCTTAGCTGCTTCATCTGCCAGTTCCCTCAGGACACATGGATACATCTCATCAGGTCCCATGGACTTGTGCACCTTCGGGTTCTTTAGATGGTCTGGAACCTGATCTTCTCCTACAGTGGGTGATCACCTGCTCCCGATTACCTTCTTGTCCTTCATGTGTCTGGAAATGGCTTCTAGAATTAGTGGCTGCATCACCTGTTCATGTATTAATATGCATCGACATCTGCTACTATGTTCAGACTTTGGTTGGAGCTGCAAGCAGAACTTTGCTTTGAAGGTTGATGTCAGCTGGGTGAATATAAGATAATTAATTTAACGATTAGTTAGAACTCAAATTACTTTATGCAGAGCTACTTGCTATTGGGGCCATCAGAGCAAGGCTACAGAGAAGATTCCCATGAGATGCCTCCTTGCACGTGTGAGAAACATGGTTCTAAACATGCATTGATATCCTATAGCCTAAAAATGTTTAAGATATTTTTCTTTTTCTCTGAGAATATATGTGACTTCATTAATGCAAACCTCCCACTAATTAGAAACAGTTCAGCAATTGGAATTTATGGTCAGATATAAAAATCAGTCCTAGATGTCTCTGGGCTTATTACATGTATACAAAATAAAGTCATGGGCTTTGAGGCTTCAGTGATAAATTCTGTTTATCTTTATGTTAAAATTGGGGCCAGATTCTAGTACATTGGAGTCAGTCTGGTATGTATAGTAAAACTGTAGGGAATGTAGAACCTGTGGACTGTGCCCATGGTGAAATGCATATGCCTCTTTCTGTCATTATGAGAAGAGACACAAAATGTTATATTAGTCCCACAGAATGTTGTGGGAGTGGGTGTTAGTTAGCAGGTGATTTAATGAAATGGAAAGGACTGGAGCACTGGAGGAGAACACAACTAAAATGCAGTAGGAGTAAAATAACCATTCAGCCTCTTGTTTGCTCCCTTCCCTGTAGTCCCAGAGGGCTGGCTGTATTTTTTTGTGTGTTTTCTGTTGTTTAAGCCACAAACCAAATTAATTTCTTTTGACGTCTGTCTTAAACAAAGGGTCGTTAGCATGCCCGCTGATCTCAGGATGACCCGAGATAGCCTAGAGACCTAGGTCTAGCCTGGCTGCTTGCCACCAGCAGCCTCTAGCATGAGAACACACACAAAAGAGCTTCAGTGAAAAAACGCACAAAAGTGAAAGAGAGGGACTTCTAGAAAGGAAAGATTGCCAAACTGTAGGGGCAGTGGCTTTAGGAAGAAGGAGGAAAAGTTTACTTTTATCTCAAAAACCTTTGCGTAGTTCTGTAGTACTCTGAGGGACATGTGCATGCAGGTAGGGAGTCCAGGGTATATAAAACACTCTGAATAAAAGTGGGAAGAAAAGAGAAAAGCTTTTCTAAAATAAACCAAAGCATACTCACACACATATATATATATATGCCAAATCATAAAAAGTTTACTAAGCTATGCGCTTATTGGGTCAAGTCTACCAATTATGCTACATATGCAATCATATGTTAGCAGAAGATTTAGGAGGAAAAAAAAAAAGCCAACAGCATTTTGTAGCTCTGAAGGAGTGCTGTTCTAACACATAACAAGAACTATTACTGCTAGCTGCACACGGATAAGAGTAGCCTGCTTTTTTCTTTTTTTCCTCTGAAAGTAGGCCTTCTGTGAAGAGGATGACAGCTCCTTACAGTGACTTCCTCCCCTCCCACAGGGCACTGAGCTGGGATCTTCAAGGCTCAAGAAGGTAGTTACTTTTTTCTATTTCTGAAATGGATTCCTATTTGATAAAGTTTTGCTCTTTCCACTCTGGAAGCCCTCTGACAACCATTTCAGTATTGGAGGAGAGTTTGCACAGAGTAAACATCCTTAGAAGCCACGTATGGGTTTTTTGGGGGGGAGGGTTTGGTGGTTTTTTTGTTTTGGTTTGGTTTGGGTTTTTTTGTGTCTGGCTTCTGAGTATCTCTCCTCTACACAGAAGTGGGTCAGTCTTCTAAAATAATTTGCCAATAAAAAAGAAGGGAATAGTAGGCTCAGCTGTCACTGCTCTGCAAGTAGCATTTGTTGTGTATGAATTCCCTCTAGTCATGCCCACCCTAAAACTGGGGTTAGATTTAAGCTATTCTTGGTGCCAGAAAAGGAATTGTTTTGTTGGAAAGGCAAAGCAGACGTGGGCAATAGTGATAGTTTCCCAAAGAGGCTGTGTTTACTTTACGCTGTTTTGAAAGCCACGGAGCCCATTCAGAATTATAAATTGAGTCAAGCAAATACATACTGTGCATATTGGCCATTTTTTAAAAGTCGTTGTGTGCTGGTCTTTTGTTTATTTTTTATACTTATAAAGGTGCATTGCAGAGCTCCTAGCATAACCCTACTGGTGAGAAAATCAGTATGATACTAGTGGAAGTAGAAAGTTTTTTGTAGGGAAAGGATCAAGGCAAGAGAGAGTTTAAGGACATGTAGAAAAATTATGACAAAAGTGAATTTTCACATCTACCAGTTTGAACATTTGCAGCCAATCCCATGCACTCAGTCCTAAAGTTAACCTAAGAAACAAGTAGGAATGGAATATCTGAACCATCTGCTGATCAAACAGCTCAAATTTGGCAAAGCAAAGGGTGTCAGTGACTTGTTTACAATCCAATCTCTGGCCAAAATGTTTTCCTGAATTTATTCGTTTAAATTCAAATGACGGCTAAATTCAAGATCAGTTCCTGGACGGTCAATGAAATGGAATGGGAAAAAAAAAATAAATCATAAAATAAATTGCATGTTAAAAGTTTCTTGCTTAGCTCCAATTACAATAACCACAAAGGAAAAATGAGGCCTATAAGCCATCTGTGTGTGCATAACCTCAAGGCTGGCAATGACAAGATAAGTTAAGAAACACAAATCTGCCCATTGGGGTTAACAACTGTTGACAGCGTGGTGAATGCTAAGGCAGGTGATACTCATCAGATATGTCAACAGCAGAAAGTATTGAGAATTTAAGTTTACTCTTTATTTCTCACTGTGTGACAGTTTCCAGTCTCAGTACAAAAAAAGACCAATGGAAGCTCCTTTTTGTTTAGGCAAAGCCAGGCATATAGTGCAATGCAAAATCATGGCAGTGAGCTTTTGAAGAGCTTAAGTAGCTATTTAAGGGTTGCTATTTTATGGCAAAAGCTGTATTAATAGTACAAGGAATCAAATTACTTCCAGAGATTTTCTGTGGATGGACCCAGTATGTTTTTCCTTCATGTTTCAGGATGCACAAATCACCGTGGCTTGCTGGCTTAAGGCAATGGAGTTCCAGTCTTAAGATCTGGATTTCAGCTTTGCTGGGTGCCATGCTATCAGTGATGCAGATTTCAGCTGAAACTTCCCAACATCTCCAAAGTCACCTCCAAGTCACCACCACCTCAGTGGCGATTAGTCTCTTCTTTCTAGGCAAAGCAAATTGGACTGCTCTGACACCAAAAAGCTCACCAATGAGTACATCAGACGTGAAAGAAAAAAAGGGTTTAGAATGTAAAAGGATGAAGATCACAGATGCTGATTTTTCTCCCAGAGTGTTAATTTAGGGAAGCCACTTCATTTTTTCCATGTGTAGGTTTTTTGGGGGGGGGGGAGGGCTGGGTTTTTTTTTGTGTGTTTTTTTTTTGTTTGTTTGGTTGGTTGTGGTTTTTTGTTTGTTTTGCTTTGGTTTTTTTTGTTTGTTTCTTTTCTTTTTGTCTTCTGTTGGAAATGACTCAAAGAGAAGAGTCCCTCCTGGTACACATGTCTGCAGTAGACTCGTGTTGGTTACGAGCTCCTTGTAATATTGTCATACAAGTAATTAAATAGACACAAGTTGGTGATATGAAAAAATTAGTATAGTCTTGTTGAGTTACAGAGCAAAAGATAACTTGATTCACAGTTAGTTTGTATCACAGTATTCTCCAGATTTTCTGTTTTGCATGAGTGTCTGTAGTTTGCATTAAGTAAATAAGTATTTTTTAGGTTACACGTGGACCTTTGATGTTTCATCTTCATCAAATACTACAAATGACAGAAGAGGACAGAAGTAATAATGAAAAAAGAAAATTAATCCACTTTGAGTTCACAGGAAAAGCAGATTACAACTGGGAACAGCATTCTCAAATCTGTCAGAGTAGGAATACACCCCAAAGGAAAAAAGGTTGAGCTATCATAAGTACTTCCTCCCTAAAAAAACCCACCAGTGACTATACTAGATCTTGCAAAACTGCTGTGTCATATAGTCACAGCTTAAGAAACTTCTGAGGGGGGAAATGTCTAATTAAATGAGTGATCTGTCTTTCCTATGGGGGAAATAATAATTTTGCAGCGAGATTGCTTTAAAGGTTACACATGCATTGACAATATTGATGCAGAAAGTACAGAGCCTTTATCCATTTAAAGATGTGTTTGAAGAGTTGGGCTGTACAAAAGACATCAAATTAAAGTTCCTCAGCTTGTGAAGTGCTCACCTCTCAGAACACCATTAGTATTAAGGGAGCAGATTAAACACAATTTAGATCACATTGAAAGACTAAAGTCAATTTAGCAGGTATATAACCATGCATGATAATGGTCTTTAAATCTACAGCAACAAGGTGAGGATATGCTTGGATATGCAGGATAAAGATGTGAAACTAAAATGATTTCCTTTGAGGACTATAAAAGAAGCAATGACGAGGAGGCAAATTTTAGATGCTAGTTTGTTTAAGTATGTAAATTCAATGGACTGATCTGGAAGGGAAATAAATCTGATAGCAGTTTTATATATGGTCTGCAGGGTATTGTGAACTTGACCTTTGTTGGAGTAAACGGGTTCTTAGCTGAATGGCGTAGTATTTCATTATTATTTGCACGCTGATAGCAGTGTGCAGATGCAATATGGGGAAGACATGAAAATGTCTCCCAAAAAAGCATATGATCTTCTAGCCTCTTCTCCACACAAAATTTTAGGTGTAAGGTAATTGACATTGGTTTCTTATTTTTTCCCTGATGCTAGATTCTTATTTGTTGCCCATTATATGCTAGAGTGTATAGGAACCTCACAGGGGAGAGGAAACTTTAAACTGCAGCAAAATCACATTGTAGATTTGAAGGTGTATTTATCTTGGCAACACATAGTTCCAAAGAACAAGGAAAACATGAGGAATCAAACTCATAAAGACTTTAAATTTGTATAGTGCTGGGATAGCAGGTGGGCTAAGAAAAATAAACAAGCAATACAGCTGTCTATGAAGTCTTATCTGATGAAGTTGAAAAGTATCCAAATTCATCTGTATGGCATAGCTTGACAGTTTGCTCTTATAGGCATAAGTAACACATGTGATTAGGCACTTAATGTTGAGTCTGATCTGGCTAATGAGGGTGCTTAACTTTTGCCTGAACTTCAGGCAGAACCCTAAGAAAAGAAGAGAGAGACATGGGACACATTCAGGGAAAAATGAATATATGACTGAACAGCCTTCCTTTGCAAACAATCTAATACACTTAAAAATAAAGAGATATAAAGATGTTGCAAGTGAGCTGTCCTTGCACGTGGTTATTGACAATATCGACCTTACAATACGGCTTTTGCCTGTGGATTGACTTTGCTGCCCTGCTTGTTGGGACCTCCTGTCATGAGGTGAGTGGGGCTCTACTGCCACCTTCTCTAGGTGTTTTATCATCCCTAAGAGATCAGCCATCAGTGAATATTTCCCATGCCAACTCCACAGTCAAACTGCCTGCTTTATCCTTGGTCCATGCTGCTGCCTGCCTGGTCCCACCTCCACTTGAAGTCTGGACCAGCAAGTCCTTAGGCTGTGCCCAGACCCCTAATGTCATATCTTGCGACCCTGTTGCACTCTCCTCTCCAAGTGTTTTGTGTTTATCAGGACTTGTAGTAACCAGCTCCAGGAATTGCAAGAGCCTCCCGAGTGTCAGCTTTCTGAGCCCACAAAAAATATTTGGTTCAGAGACTCCTCACCGACAGAATAAGATGGGTCAACGTTACCTGCTAATGAAGAGTTATTGGAAGTCTTTCTGTTGTTCATTTCTGAAAGACTCTACTTTGAAAATAGCAACATAAAAGCTGAAGAGTTATCTTTTATAAGCTAAAAAATAAAACGCCATGGTCAGAAAAACTCATTATGGTCCTCTTTTGGGAGGGCTTATAAAACTATAGGGTTGGACTGATACTCACCTGACACAACCCTCCTGTTGCTAGCTTCACTGAGACGATTAAAAACCAGCTTTAAGTCTATGCAAGCATTCCAGTATAGCTCTACTGCTCTAGTTCTTATGCTGTGCCTGTATCCATGCTTTAATATTTGTTTTGACCTCCTGTGCTGTTGATCTCATTCTTAACTCTTTTACACAGAGGATGTGAAAAGCTCCGATATTGTGAATTAACATCCTGATTTAGTTGGGTAGTAAACTGTGTGCTTAATTGGAAGCAGTAGTTATGTTGTAGCAAATGGCATTTCTTGCAAGCACTAAATTAGAAATGTACTTAAATACCTTGCTGAATTTCAGCCTGAGTTTGCATATTGCACTCTTCCCAATAAACAGCATTGTATTGTACGTCAGGGTGTCACATGCCATAAGTAACCCAGCGTTACCTGCAGTAAGCTGAGCAGAATTGCAAATGAGGAAAACCCCCCCACCTTTCTGTACAGAAAGCAGGGGGTTAATTAAGGGCCCCATCAGGTTTTTTATTTTGATCAGAACACAAAATTAAATATAGGTTGCATGGTACATTAGTGTGTCTGTCGAAGACTGTGGCTTTGGCCAGGCAATTAAAAGGGGCAGAATATTCTAAATGAATTTTTAAATAGCTTCTTCCAGTCATTAAGCACAGTTATCACATCCATATTTTGTAAATGTAAAACACTGAAGTTCTCAAAAGTCTGTTCTCTGCAGTAGTTTTTATTGATGATCCATCTGAGCTTCATTTCCTAACTGAAAACCCTTGTCGGTCAATTTATTCCAACATAACACTATTTGGTTGGGTAGTTATTAATCCTGTAATTGTTCATGGCATGCCAGGAATAATTCAGCTAATTATTACAATATGTCTTACTTTGCCATGCTTCTATATGTCAAAAAGACTTCTGCACATATTGGAAAAAATCAGTTTCCTAATTTAACTGAAGATATAAAAACTGATTATTAATTCACCAAAAAATGGAAAATTAATTTTTTTTCTCTGCCCCACACATAATTTCTACTGGTCTGGATACATTTTTGACAAATATTCTGCTGCTAACTTTAATTGATCCATGAATAGCACTATGCAGCAAAATCTAGGAGTGCTACCCTCACTGAACATTAGTTTCAATTATAGGACAAATATAACAGAACATGCTGGATCATAATAGAAAAAGACTTCATTTTTTCCAGTTCATCTTAGAGGAAAAGAAAAATACTACTGAAAAGGTGAGACTAAGAGGTCAGTTATCCTGGCAAAAAGAAAGTGATCTATACATATGTACTCTATTAATTACAGTATACATACTCTAATGCAGTTAAAGTGCATATTTATGCATAAAATGCTGTGTATTTAATTCTGTGGTGGTGAATTCCCATCAATAAAGTGCAGTTTGCTGATCTTTGTATTTTTCACATTTGACAATATATCTGATTTCACTGAAGTCAATCTCTAATCTCTCTTTGACCTAATAAGAGTAAAGTCAGGCTCTTATGGACTGAAATATCTTTTTGGTTCACAATAGATGCAAGAAAATTGAAAGCACAGTGAGTATCAGAGTATTTGCTGGTTTATAGTTCTCATTAGCACATTTCCATAGTACAAAACAATGTTCTTAAATTGTGTTCTGCTGGGGCAAATAAGATCCCTATCTCCTAATTAATGAATGACTGTGTGTACACTGACTAGAATAATATTTTACACCGTGGAGTTCCATGCTGTGATATATTGAAGCAAGACAGGATATTCGAAAATGATAACCACATAAAAAGTCAGTAACTTTTATTCTTGTGAGAATTGTCCCAGAACATTGTTCTCACTGTGAATTTCCTCCAGAGAAGATGGCTCACTCAAGGCTTCATATATTGTTTATGTTCCACCCAGGGACTTATCCAGAGATGTACAAAACAATTTTCAGAAGCTTCTGAATGGAGATGATTTTTTTTTTTTTTTTTTTTAAATATGTAACTTTGAAGCCAAAGGAAGAGGCAAAGGAAAAATGGTCTGAAAGAATAAATCACTTCAAAATTAGCAATTGAAACCAGTGGAAATAATCCTGTTACTGTGATAGTTGCTACCTTGACTAATAATGGAGGTTTAATTGGAGAACTCCAGAACTATGGTGATAAATCTGAAGGAGCCAGACTCAGTAGCAGTGATTGCAGCAAACTACTCTGCTCTAAGGAAGACATGTAACCTGCAGAAGCCAGTTGGTTTCAGTGGCCAGATACAGTTAACACATTTTTTTGGAGAAATCTGCCAAGTCACCAAACCATTTGAACCTCTTGGTTGAGTAAGTTTTTGAAAAATCTTTGCAATTCACATTCATTTTTTGACACACACAGCCAGAGACGACTTGAGATGTCTGTGTGGTTCATCTGAACTGTGCAGATCCTCTGGGTTTCAAAAAAGGGATGAGAATGGGCTTTCTTCTAAGATTTTGTTACATTTTTAATTGATAGCTCCAAGTGGTATCACCCTGGGAACCACTATCATGATATTTTGCTATGTATTGTTGTGAACAGGAACAAATACAGCAAAAAGGCATCAACCCCCAAACAAAACAAACCAGAGAAGCCGAATGCTAAAAACTACAAAAAAGATTAGAACAAAGCTCAAGAAATAGAAAGCCATGAGAGCAGTCTGCCACTAACTGAGCATAATTCTAAATTAGACATTTTAAATGCTGTAGTGTCTAGACGCTGTGAATGCTGTGGTTAAGTTACGTCTATTTTCCCTTTCCTACTTGTAATGGGACTACCATTCAATGCTTACTTTTCCATTTATATAATTCTATTTTTATTTTTTTTTTTTTCTAACTAAGGATATTGTGTACTAGCAAAATGTTCAGAGATGAGGAGATGCGAATCTGCAAAAGCATATCATCCTCAGCATCATGTAACACAGATGCTCTTACTCAGCTGAACTTGTAAAGTGAGAAAGCACTCTTAGGAACACTTCAAAAGGGAGCTGGCTAGAAAATGGTAGAAAGCAATTACGTTCTTCTAGACATTTTGATTCTTTCATTTAGTTTTCAGCTCTAAACTAAAAAAAAAAGAAGCTTAAATTTGTAAATTTCTCATAAAATTGTGACAAAAACATGTATTCTGAATTTTTGAATGTTAAATCATTTTATGTTGGATATGAAAATAGGTAGCTTAAAATAATGTTAGAAAGTAGTACTGGTAGTAGTAATCATAGAGCAACGTAATATGGCAGACAGTATAGTGTACAGTCATATACTAATAAAACTTATGACTTGCCATAGCAACAGTTTAATACCCAATATTTCAAATAATATTACAAGAAATGGAATGAATGCAAAGTTAATGTCTAAATAAAATGGTTAATGGAGCTATCAGTTGTTTAGATACAGTAGAAATTAACTGAGAAAGTCAGAAAAAGGTCTGTAAGTTTTCCTGTTCATTTCTTTGTAAACTATGTTCCCATAAAAGAATTCAATTTAAACAGAACCACATCTTCATTTCAAAAAGTACTGCTAAAAATGTTTCAATTCCTTTCTTCTGGAGAGCTCGTGTTGTTTGCAAGTTCAAAGAAAACAGCAGTCAGGTCAAATAAGATGCTTGTTAGAAGTACCTAATCTTATCTCTGCTTCAAATTGATCATGTTTTTTCCATGAAAAATGCTCTATTATGAAAGCAAATTGAAAAGTCGGAGACAGCCCATCTCATACGTACGCTGTGTTTGACTGGGATTCAGCACGCATTGGCTTAATTGTGCTAAACGAGGGTCTTAAGGCTGGGGCGGAGTGGACATGGGAAATGTTCACGGCTATAATTTCCATTGCCAACTTCATGCTGCTACCAACTGCGGCCAGTTCAAATCATTGCTTATGCGGTTACAGAAAAATAAGTGTATATCCATTTGCATATAGATTGTATATCTGCCAACGTGAAAAACTTAAAAGAATAAGACTAGCAATTTCTACTGTGCATGTTGTGGGAGAGCCTTTCATTTAAAATACAGGCCTAAAAATTAGGTGGAGCACTGGTCTATTCTTTGTTTTGCCTTAAACTTTCTCTGTGACCTTGAATAAACAACTTAGGGCTCTTTTTTTCATAGAGAAAGTATGCGTGTGCAATCGTAAATGCGCTGCTGCTCTAATTGTGCAGAGTTTAAAACATGAGGTCCTTCCTTTTCTATTCTTCATATGTAAAAGAAGGTTAACATCACTCCACCTAATTTGCTTTGTAATAACTAGGATGGTGTTGTGTTGATTCATTAGTTTATCTTTTTGTGCAGCGCTTTGAAAACCGCATAGTTTTTTGACAGTTATATATAATTATCATCAAAGGCAGGTAATTTTTCTTCCTTGATCTATTCTGCTGCATATTTATGCCATGGTTTTTATCATGATATCATGAAAGCAAATGGAAGGGTTTTTTGTGTATATGGAGTTGATGAGGAACTTTTGGAGCGTTCAGGGGGTGGGAGCACTATCCTGCTCCTGGATCAGGGTGCACACCATGGCCTGATCGCACATCTAAACAAGACCTGAGCAGGCACTGTCCTCTGTCTTCTCCCTACCAGGTTTCTGTCCCATCCTATGAAGAACTATGACCACACGGCACAAAGTCAGCCATAGCAAACTCCAGCAGAGGCATTTATTTCAATAATCAGGGAGCCAACACTGTGAAACACGTCATGGAGTGCATCAGCCCCACGGTTTAGGTTGAGTTTCTGGATGAAATACTCATCCCTGCTTGTAGAGGACCACGGTGGATAGTGGTGGGCTGAGACTTTGGAGAACTGGATTCTGGCTGGCTGAAGTACTCTGAGCAACACATTTGCTGTTCTTGGGTTTTGACGTCTGTAAAATGGACAAATACCTAGGCACTTGGCTGACTGAGTAATGAAAAGCTCTATCAGTTATTATTAACGTTATGTTATTGCTGTTGTTATTAGTTGAATTCTGGGAGAAGAGCTAGAAATTCTCAGAGCTGGTGGACCTGCTGGAATGCCTGTGCTGATCCTGGAGCCATTAGATGGGTCTCTACTGCAAAAGATAAGTAAAATGCATCAAAACCATAGCCTGCCCCATAAACACTGGGAGGTGTAGGATAGATTCTCCAATTCTTATTCAAACTTGCAAGATTGCACCAGAGACAGTGATATTCCTTAGAAAGGAAGTTCAGTGCTAATGTAAATGAGTGTGAAAGATTCTGACCCTGCGTTGTTAGTGCAGTTATTAAACCATATTTTTCTAACATGAAAAAAAAAAATGCAGGTTCTCAGTTAGTGTGCTAGAAATACCTAAACTGCACTTATCTGTAGCACTTGTACTGACTTTATCTAACCTACATTATAAACATTCCCATATTTTTTGTCTCTGAAAAGCTTCAGGCATCAACTGTGTTTGTGACCTAAGCATAATCTCAAACTTGCTTTCAATTATTTCTAGCCCAAGAGGCCTGGACTATACAAACCTAGTTTGAAAACCTGAAAAAAACCCCGTGTTTTTATTTTTCCTGCTTGATACAAGTTATACATAAGAGCCATTTCAGGGCAAAGCATTTGTCTCTTAATATCTGGCAGTATAGTATTTCAGGTTTTATGCACTAGCCCAGAAGCTTTGTTGAACTTGGAGATTATTGTTGTAATTATTATTTATAGCTCGTATTGCCACAATAACTTGGACAGTCGAGCTCCATTTCTGCTAGGTACTGTACAAGAAAAGCACAAAACACCCCCCAACAAGGATCCCAAGCCCTAGTGTGGTGAGGTCACTTCAGGATACCGTGGTATCTTTATTTTCTTTCCTATTCTACATGTTGCACAGACATTGAAGATCCTTTGGAACAGAGAGAAGATGCACAATGGTGATAGAGTACAAGCTTTTAAATAGGTGTAAATTGGTATTTTTATCTGTACAGTGTCTGTCTGTGAAACTTCACTTTATTTTAATTTGATTGACCTCCTTTTTCAAATGAAATGTTGAGTTTTCCTGTGATATTTTTACTGACTGATGTATAAAATAGGATATATTGTATTTCATAACAGGTTTTTATGCTTGCCAAAATAGATTGTACAAAACCTAACGGTAAATAGAGATAGTTTAGTTCTGTCTTGAAGATAGAGTACTAAGAAATTGGGTCCATCACTGTCATTTTTCTCAGAGATTCCTCTCATCTGTCACAACACAGTAGTTATGAAAAATGAAACCATAAATTCAATTTAGAGGGCAATTTACAGCTAATCTTTGGAGTAATTCCAGTGTGAATAATGCAGCAATTTGGATGCATGGTCAGTCAATTCTGTCTCTGATTTATTAGGATTTAAGAATTTTTTTTTCTTTCATTAATGATAATTACCCAAGAAGAGAAAATAATTTCTCAAAAAATATCTATCTTCACATCTGTGGTCTCAGTTTTGGGAAAGGCTGCAATATTGTTTAAACTTATTATTACAGGAGGGGGGAAAGCTTTTTACAAAAGATATATGAGGTATTTAAATTCTGAACTGTATCTCTTTACAGCACATGTGTGAACTGATCAGCACTGGTTTATGGCTGCTTTTATATGACTCCCATTAGAGCTAACATTTTGAATATCTCAGCATAAGGACACTGGGATTTGCTATTGATTTTCCACACTTCTTACACCTTGAAGATTGCATTAAAATCCAGCTCAGGCAAGAGTGACATTTTTTGTTCCTGTTTAAAAGTCAAATTTATTATCTGAGACTTTTTCTACTTATTAAATCCCCACTTTCTCTGATACATTATTTATGTATATTTTTTCCTATATATTTCCTTCCGTTCTCAAGGTCTTGTCTTGATTTTAACAGACAGCATCTACAACAGATACGTACAACAGATATTATCCATATGTTTATGTCTGTGTGTTGCTAATGATGGGGGCGGGAGGCCAGGGGGAAAACCAGCTCATTTAACATTGGCTTTGAGCTTCAGTCAAAATTTTTAGACATCTAGAGAAGCACTTCTCATGAAGTAAGCGCCTTTGAAAAACCTGTAGAAGAAGATCCCAAGCCAGATACTTTGCCTTCCTACGCCTTCAAAGCCTCCTGCCTCTCTCCAGTGCCAATGAAGGAAGGAGGGACGTCAGGGGTGCTGCTCTTGGGGCACCGAGAGAGTAGGTGCTAGTCGCAGAGACTGAAGTCTATCCTTCCTCCTCACCCCTGACACGTGGCCTTCTTCACTAGCTTTGTGTCAGGTATCTGTACAATCACACCATCGCTCTTTGTACAGAAAGTTTTTCAGGATTATGACCAAGGCGAGTGAAGAAGGACTGACATCACCCTCCGGTCAGACCAGGATGCTGCAGAAGGCTTAGCCCATGGACAGATTTTAAAATATATATCCTTCTTCCTTCCATCCATGGATTCCTGTTTCTACCAAAGTAATACTTGTTCATTTTTGTGTGTGTGTTTGCTAGAACGCTGCAGAGTTAATTTGCCTACCTCAGGGTTCAGAGCAGGCTCTGGGCTACAACGCCAGTCAAAGCCTGAGGTGCAATCCACAGATTTGTGCATCCTGGTTTTCCAACGTTAAGGGCGATGCTTCTGGCCCAAAAAGATGAAGAAGTACTTTCTTCCTTGACAGTATCACTGTTAGGTATGAGATTAGGTATGCTTGGCAAGTTTGTTTCAGTGAAGCATTGTGTTGCGTGTGAATTGGCAGAATCCGCCAACTGAAACGTACTGTCATTTTTCCCACGTTATTAAGTTTTTGAGTATTTAAAATGTGTTATTAAAGTTCCTGCAGCTTTGCTTTTATTTACAATTGTATTTAGCTAATTTTTAGTTGAATTTTGCACCTGATGGAATAGACTTCAAATAAATATGCAAAAAAGGAAAGATGACAATTACCTGTTTTCACACATTTTCTTACACTAGACTGTGAGCCTTTTAAAACAGACCTGTAAAACTGTGAATCTGGAAATGGTTTTTGGCTGCTGAAGAAAGTGTGTAGTTGCCTTCTCTGAGCACATCATCTTTTTAAACTTGTGAGAAGAGTTTAAACTGGTTTCACAGGAAATTCACACACCGATAACAATTCTCAAATCATCATGCCACAAGACTAGCGTTATTTAAAAAGAAAATATTTATATTATATTTTGTTTGAATAAATTCCATGATTTAGTTTTTTTTATTCACTGAACAGGTTTCCAAGAATGTTCTTTTCTTACAATTTCTTTTTTTATTATTACGGATTTCTTCACGCATGCCTCTTAGTCTTATAATCTACCGGTCTTTTTCACTTCCCCTCAGCTAAAGGTCAGTCCTATTAACAATTCTCTATGCGAGGATGTTAGAGAACAGTATTTTGCTCAAGTGGCTCAACACTATAGCTTTAAACCTTCATAACCGTGCAGCTTTCTGAATGTTGCAATTATGTTTGGTAATAACTTCAGACTGCATCACAACTTCCACCATAATTACAAAACACATCTTAGTGAAGCCGTATTTAATTTATTATTAGCCTATCCAAGTAGTTTCCCTAAGCACGTCTAATTAAGATATGAAAAAAAAAAAAATCATATTTATTTAGTTCCAGTTCTCTGAACATTTCAAATCTTTTCCCAACCACAGGGAAGTCGGTGATCGGGCTGAGAAGCGGGACCATTTCTGAGGTGGAACCACCTCACCTGTTAACTTCCAGAAACTGCGAGTTGGTTTTTCTGCCTCTAGCACCCATATCAAGGACTTCTCATGACTTGTTTTGTCTGCAACGCAGTTCCACACACCTTGACAAACACGTGGTGACTGCAAGGCAACTGTGCATGTGCGATAAAATGAAATATAGCCTGGGTACATCAGGCTTGCTAGGAGTGGGCAGTGAATATTAATGTAGCAACTCAGTGGACTTCCTTTTAAAGTCCAAAGCTTATGGGTAATAGTGAAATTCTGCAAATGATATGGGAGGGTATGGGCAGGTGTGTTGCTGGTCCTACCCAGCATGGCCTTGATGGATCTGCTGGGCCATTCCGATGGACAGCAATCTACACAGCGTGACCAGCAGTGCCCTTCCACAATACCTCTAGACTCCAGCTAAGCAGAAAACGGGAGCTGGAAGCGGAGTAACCCTCACATTGGAGTCTCAAGGCAGGTAATATGTTATAGAGCCAATCTGCTAAAGATCTGGGCCTTGTGTTAACACTGTAAGAGAAAATAAATGGGAGGGAAAGGGGGATGCAGCACAATGTTTTTCGGTTTAATTTCTTTCCCCAATATATGTCACCTGCTAGGTTAACTTTTTTTCTAGTTGAAAACCTTTTAAAAAAAATCCAGCAGGCTTTATGGCAAACTACCTCATAAGAAATCACCGAAGCAGGGGATGAACTTCTTCTTTCAGTTCCCTGCCGGTTCTGTAAGGTCTGAACCAAGTGCAGCATGCAAACTTGGATTTACTGTGACTTGGTGCATCGTGCTGGCTGCTGAATAACCTCAAATTACTTTAGGAAAATGCTTCTGGGAACATTACTCCTTCTTTCGCTTATCAAGGCATTTAAAGTCTTCATTAGTCAAGGGATAAATAGATCTGTGGAATTCATTTATCAATTTAATACTTGTATTGTTGGGCTGCATTCTTTCAATTCGTTAGCCTAACAATGACTTGCGGTGTGTAGCCTAAGTGAGATTTGCTTACAAAAATGTGAGATTTCTGTAGACACACAGTAGGCTTGAGATGGATTCATAGTGTGCATGAAATTACATGCAAAATTAAATTATGGATGGTAATGTGTGCATGGCATTCTCAGCTGAGTGTCCTTAAGTGTAAAATATAAAATTACATGGGCTATTTTATTCCAAAACACACATAAAGACTGTGTTTTGTACCTAGACATCATCAACTGATTGATTTTAAGAAACTGGAACAAGTATTTCTATCGCTCCCTAGCACAAGCTATGCAAATACTTGTATGTTAACTGAAAACAGTTGTTCAAAACTGAGCATTTCTACTTCACATGACATATTGAGCTTTTCAAGTTTCCCCAGGTTTGATTTGTTTAAAATCAAAGTTTTCTATAAAGCCATTTATAAGGCAAATTGCAATATTTTACAAAATTTCAGTTTAAAATTAAAATTAGCTTCAGAAGTAAGCTTTTCTTTTTGTATCTTTTACTATTTCACAACACACAAACAGAAATCCATGATATTATGCTATAGTATACAGGATGGGATTGGGGAGAGATTAATTTCCCCTACATTTGAGTTGCAGACGTGCAAATCAGAGCTAGCCATTTATAATCCCTTTGGGACTGGCAGAGGAGATTGGCACTTCTAAGGTGCAACATCTCTCAAGGGAAGCTAGACAACTTCAGTAAGTCGGACGTGTCACAAAGCACCTACTTCACTCCATTGTTTCTAAAGGGAATCTAGATAAAATGTTAGTATTGTAACTTTTGTAGGTTTCAGAGTGAGGTGAGATAAATTACCCCTTACATGTCCTACTATGACATCACATAATGACCAAAGTATTTCAGTATAAATGTGAAGTGTAGTTGCTACTTTATATATATGGTAGTTCTTGATATACATGGTATGCATCAAGCATAATTTCTTATTTCAAGCATCTTCTTCAGACACTTGGAGGATGAAAATAATAGAAGCAGTCAGGCTTGTGTTCATCTCATCTAACTTAAAGTATCTAACTAGTTTACCTTAATAATTAACTTAAAAGCTTAATTGCCTCTGTAATTAATGGTGACAGCCATCTCCAGAGTCACATCTTAAGTTGGCTGAATAATCCTCTGGAGGTACCTCTTTTTCTAGTGACTTTAAGGTAGAACAGAATAACAAGGAACATCAGCTGAAATCCCTGCATTTTGGGACCTAGTTTCCTGAAACTCATTGAAGTCCCAGGCATCAATTTAATCATCCAAATTTTCAGGACTGTGTAAGCTTAAGGCCATCAAAATTTACTAGTTCACACCGTACTTAGCTTGAACCTCCCTGGGCACCTGGCTCTAGGGACCTATGCATGTTCATACTTGGGAGTTAAGCACTTATTTCCCACCAAAGCTCTTCTTCAAGTCATATTCAGGCATCTAAGCTCTACCTACCTCACAAGAGTAATTTGCTAGAGAAATCTGGAGTGTTAGATGTGGTTACCACCAATTTTCGCCTAACTGCTGAGCAGTTAGACCATTCATCATGGAGATAAGAGTTGGAAAGTAGGATCTCCTTAGCCAGGAGACTGAATCCACATCATTTGTATTGTAAGGAGGTGTATAACCACCTAGAAAGTAGCCTTCACAAGTAGATAAACACACGTCCTTTGAAAAAGAGTCCCTGTGTTGCCAGTAAAGCAAGAGTGGGAGAAAGTGAGGTGCAAGGAGAGACTCTTGCTCTGACCTGCCAGTGCACTAAGGTGAAACATGTACAGGCAGATTGGACCAGAGAACGTGATTAATTAAAATTTTCTATTGGTTCCTTATATTCATGGTAAAGGTGTTCACAACTCTCATAAGCTGATCTGGTGGAGAATCTAGATTTGTAGAAAGAAAGACCTGTCATAATTAGGGGATCTTTCTTTGCAGGTCTTCAGAGGTATTGGGGGTTTTTTATTGTCTTCATAGAGAATACAGCTTTAAAAAAAGCTATTTTTCCCCTGCAATCCTTCCTGCCTATCACCCTAGCCAGCTAAAAGGTCTGTGAAAGAATTTATGCATTAAATTCCCCACAGAGACCAAGTTAGAACTTTTGGTTTGGTGGCTAAGGTGGAGCAGGATGAATATAGGCTGATACACTCACCAATGCAGAAGGTCTTTCCAAAATTTTGGTGTTGCCCAAGAATCATTTTTCTAGGATACTGCAAAAAGCTGTTCCTCAGATTTATAAACAGTCATCTAACTTTCTAGATCAGAAGTATGAAATTGTTTGATTACAACAGAGATTGATCTAGAAAAATAAGATGTTTCCAGCAGCACTGGGTAATATTGGTTCATAATAACATTTCTAAAATTAGAAAATTTTAATTGTCATATTATTCATGTTAAGACACATTAGCAGCAATGTAGATTGCCATGTCATAACTAATATGACTGGAAATATGTCCTGTATTTCATATTGCTGTTTGTATCATAAAATACATGAATAAATTAAAAAACCCTGAATTGCCATTAAATTAAATTTTATTTCAAAATAAACTTAGAAAAATATTTTCAAGAAATATCCATAGAAAAGTTCACCAGAAGTCAAAACTGCACTTTTGCTACATCTGTTTGCATACTGGAATATGGAATTCATCTCACCAAAGGTAGATGTTTGCATACGACCTAGGGTGACTGGTTCAGATGAGGATGTCTACAGCAGAGGTATCTAGGATGCGATTCAGCTGCCTAAACATAAACTTCAGTGCCATGTGACATGCTGTGGGGTACCTGTGATAACAGCTGGGGAGGGTTGAGCCTGGAGACCAGGTGCCCACCAAAGCCACTCGATCACTCCCTTCCTCAGCTGGACAGGGGAGAGAAAATGTAATGAAAGGCTCATGGGTCGAGATAAGGACAGAGAGAGATCATTCAACAATCACTGTCAAGGCCAAAACAGACTCGACTTGGGGAGATTAATTTATTGCCAATCAAATTAGAGTAGTGTAATGAGAAATAAACCCAAATTTTAAAAACACCTTCCCCCAACCCCTCCCTCCTTCTTGGCTCAACTCTGCTCCTAGTTGTCTCCACCTCCTCCCCACCAGTGGCGCAGGGGGACAAGGAATGGAGGTTGGGGTCAGTTCATCACACGTTATTTCTGCTGCTCCTTCCTCCTCAGGGGGAGGACTGCTCACTCTTCCCTGCTCCAGCGTGGGGTCCCTCCCACGCGAGACAGTCCTCCACAAACTTCTCCAACGTGGGTCCTTCCCTTGGGGTGCAGTCCTCCACAAACTGCTCCAGCGTGGGTCCCTTCCCCGGGCTGCAGTCCTTCAGGCACAGCCTGCTCCAGCGTGGGTCCTCCACGGGGTCACAACTCCAGCCAGAAAACCTGCTCCGGCGTGGGCTCCTCTCTCCCCGGGCTGCAGGTGGAGATCTGCTCCCCCGTGGACCTCCCTGGGCTGCAGGGACACAGCCTGCCTCACCAGGGTCTTCCCCATGGGCTGCAGGGGCATCTCTGCTCCTCCTCCTCCTCCTTCTTCACCGACCTGGGGGTCTGTGGGGCTGTTTCTCTTACATGTTCTTACTCCTCTTTCTTGGCTTCAGTTTCTGTTCTGCAGCAACTTTTCCCATCCTTAACTACATTATCCCAGAGGCACTACCAATGTCACCTGTCGGACATAGTAGCTTCTCACAGAAGCTACTGCTGTAGCCCCCTGCCCCAAAACCTTGTCACGCAAACCCAATAAAACAGCAAAGTAATGGCATATTCAGCACAGGAATTGCAGGAGGCTGGGATGACAGCTGCATATACTGGTCCACAATGGTACCTACCTGAGGCTGCTAAATTGCATCCCCAGAATAAAATGAAAGGAATGGTACCGAATATGGCTTCCCATCTCTAAAAATAAACAATATTTTTAATATAGAATGTTGCAAGCCTAGAAATGCAGATTTTTAAGGCGTCTGTCACGTCTGAATTCTTACTGTATGAACCAATAAAGGAAGCATACTCACTGTAAGATTTGGAAATCAAGGGTCTGCTGTGCCATTAATATAATTGCAGCAGATGGAAGGCTTTAGAACACATTTTGTGTTAAACAACCATTTTTTAAAATGATGATAAATAGAAGTAGAACAGGCTTGGAGAAGGGCTACTAAGATGACCAAGGAGACAAAGAGCCTGTCTCCTGTAAGAGGAAGCTTAAAAATTTAGCTTGTTTAGCTCAGACAAATACATCAGAGAGAAGTAAGCCGCAGGAAAAAAAGAAGAGCTACTTAACCTAAGGAACAGTTTTGGCGTAAGTACAAGTGTATGTAAGTTGGCCAGGAATAACTGAGCTCTAAACTAAATGGGTGTTGTTTGATCAGAGTAATGATATTCAGAACATCCTTCCAAATGGCTGCCAAGTGGACTAGTGACATCAAAACTCCCTCCCCTCCCCTGTTCTTCTCCAAAGCTTTAAAACCAGAAGATGATGAATTTACGAATCAGATTATCTGCTGTGATTGGCTGTGGTAGCGGGCAGTGAAATCCCCTAGCTGCCTTCTTACTGCTAAATAAATGAAGATCAGAGGTAGTAAGGCATGGTCTGGCTCATCCCCTCGTTGGTGAAGTTCAATCTTCTCTAAGTAGACTGTCCACATGGTGTAGCACTTGGGTTTGGTCTCCTCTGCAGCCCATGTGTTGCCCTCAGGAAATAAAAGCTGTTGTGTGAGTTTTTTTGGTTTGGTTTGGTTTGGTTTTTTCAGTTCAGAGGAACTCAGATGATCCAAGGGCTGTGGTGTAAGGCAGCAGAGCGATGTTTTTATAGCACGAAATAGGTGCGTGCTGCACACCTAGGGGTTCACTACGCAGCACTCTGTACCTTTTGAGGCGCTGAGCTTTTTTGGGTTTTGCTGCTTTTTGTTTAGTTACGCTTAATTTACAGACCACATCTCAAGGCTCAGTATCTCAGTGGCCATTAGATCAGTGCTAGAAAACTGGGAATCTCCACGGTTTTGCTGATGAATATCCATACAGGACCTCACATGCTCTCTGCCAGAACTGTGGGGAGTGTGTCATTTCCAGAAGAACATGGATGGAGGAAACCAAGCCTGGTCCAATCTCATCCATGCTGTCTCCCGGGGTGCCACCCTGGCGTGAGGGACACCCCAAGTCTTCCCTTATCTTGGAGACGGCTAGTTGGAACAGCCCAAAGCAAAGCGGGTGAGGAAGCTAACAGAGAAGCAATGTGGGTGATTACGGGTGTAGTCCTTGATTTTATTCCCCGGTTCTCTTTTGTACAGCCGTGTTACTATAATCTCCTGGGTGAGATTCTTTATCCTCAGTAGAGGTGTGCTTGAGAAATTCAGAAAAAGGTTTCAAAGATACAGGCAACCTGGTAACCATGGTAAGTCTAAGGTGGTACAGAAAGTATTCCTAAAAATAAAATACTGTCAGTAGAAAAATTAATTTTCCTAGACTTAAAATTATTGTCTATATTTAGCCACTACCAGCTCTGCTGGTAGAAGACGATCAGTCTTAGGAGTTTTGTGGACGTATTGGTGAGATTGAGAGTACTCTTTACAAAGCATATGAACTTTTCAACCATAGGTGTTGATTTTCATTGGATTTCAGAACTGTTTTTGACAGCAGAAGTAGCTACGAACTCCACTTTGAAGGTAAACTGACTTTGTTGTTTACATGTGGTTGTTCCTTCTGTGCAGGGGAGCAGCATTTTGCTTCTTTTGCTCAGACAGCCTTATGCTGTGGGACATGATGCATGTTAGAAACCCACTGATGGCTTGAATTAGAATCTGCTGGAACTGGGAGCCCTGCCTTTCTCTTGTGATCAGTCCTGTTCACACAAGGAACAGTGTTAAAACCTGTTAACAGGGTTTTCCTCTTCGCTTTCTCTTTTAGTTTATTTTTTTTTAACAAGTATATATGTATATAAGTTATATTTGTATATATACCATATATATCTCACTCAGGAATAATCAGAGAATTTAGAGACTTAGGTACACTTGCAACAAGTGATGTCCTGTATATAGGTATGAAGGGCATTAGAGGCTGGAAGAATGACTTCAATTCTGACAAGAGAGATCAGGGTTGTATGCAGTGTTGTGCATCCAAAACTAGAAGTAAAAACAATATCTGAATAGAGTTTTTAATAAACGTGTTGGGACCAGAGATGGAGGTGGGCCAGTCCATATCACGTTTTGCTGGAAGAAAGATCTCCAATGGTTTTCAGGGCAGGGAAAGTGTGAGAAGAAGAGGAAAGGGAAGGAAAAAAATCTAATTTTTGTGTAAGCAGAGTTGGTGAATGCATGAGAGTGAAAAACAGAAGAAACTTACACTTTTGTGATGAGAGCACCGAATTATTGCAATAAAGAGTACAAAATTATTGCATTAATAACATTGGCTCACAGACCTGAATGAATGGCTGCAATGATTTGTGCAGTTGCCTGGATTACATATACTGCCACATACAGACTCACCATACTGAGGTGTATTAAAACTGTTGGTAATGTTGATGGTGAAACATAAAACTTGGCTTAAAACTCAGATATTTATCAAAAGGTTTGCTAAGGTTCATGGGCCTTTTGAATGAACTTGAACAGAATTATGGCTTTGCAATGACATCATGAAAAATTTGTGGTGCAATATGAAACACAGTAAAACTCCTCACTTACAGAGGCAATTTTCAGCCAGGCAGCACCTAATACCTCCTGCATGTTAGTGAGACAATCATATCACAGCCCTTGTGCCTTTGAGAATCTCTCTTTTTCAAATAAAATAAATGTTGCAATACAGACCTTCTTTGCATTTCAGGTTTAAATGGCAGATTGTAATTAGTGTTTAGAGCATGTGAAATGTGACTTGGGGAATCTGCTGTGTACTGCTTACAAATTCTGATTAATTTTATAAAAAACTGTTTCATTTGGTACCTCCATATGTGATGAGTCACCTAGACCTGGCAAGATTCCTGAAGCATATTGCCTGTCCTGTCTGAAAGATATCACAGATCTTCCACAGGAAGTTTGTTAGCATTAGGGACTGAGAAATGGTAAAACAATGCACGTGCTAAGGAAAAGAGTTAGAAAAATCTGGTTTGACAATGCTACCTGAGGAAATGGGAATAGGGAAATATACGTGCAATCTCTACGCAAGAACAAAAAAACAAAGGTGTAAAAACGGGTTTAAAAGGATAAAGGAAAAAAAAATCACAGGATTTTTGGTAGCCCACTTCAAACTCAATGCACAGAGACTCTCAGCTACCTTGCAGAGGATGTCCTACAACACATGTGATGCAGCTCACTGCTGTATCATTTATTCAAGGGGAAAAACCCACCTGGATGATATCAATGATTTATAGTAAAATAAAATCTGAGACTTTTTTTTTCCTCAGCAGTTACATCCAGACTTTATTTCAGGGCTTCACACCTGGAGACAGATCTGATCATATAGGGAGAAGGTCAGATTCAATATAATGGAAAGCTGACTAGGGTGGGAAATGCATGTGAACCAATTTGTACTCCAGAGAAGTTATGACGAGAAAGATTCAGGAAAGGAAACTTTTGAACATGAAAACATATTGATGCAAATCTGAAATTTACTCAGGATTTGTCAGGAAGCTGATGAACAGAATGAGGAATAAGAATTTTACTGCTTTGTCTGGAAATAAAAATATATACACATATTGCCTAAACTGTCTATGATTTAAAGTGATTAGTTTTACAGACTTTGGCAAAGTTTGTGTGGTATGTGTTCGGCTGTCCCATCTGCTGGAGCATATAATCAACCCTATACATCAACAAAGAACAGAGCCACTCCTGTTAAGTATGAATATAGATGAAGAATCACATTGCCATATTTTAAAATATAAAAGAACAGCTGAGGAACAAATATTTATTTTTAAAACAGAATCACCCTTTTTTGTGTAGGGGGGGGGGGGGGGGAAACAACTCTAAACTTTCTGTTCGTGGCGGGGGACTTTCATATGTTTTCAAGGCAAAAAAAAAAAGTTCCTGTATTATTGTGTTGTAAGAATAATCTTTTCCTGTTCGTGCCTTTTTCTTTCATTTGCATTAGCAAAGTGTTTCCTCACTCCAGGACTTAGATTGCTTCATCTGACTGAGTAGTCTTCAAAGTATTCTCAAGTAAATTCTCTCTTTCCTTGAAATATTTTTCCTTTCCTTATCTCAACGTTAAGTCTCTTTGCATCACTCAGTCTACAGGGGTTACTAACAGCTCTCTCCAGAAATCAGCATCTTGTATGTTTATTCTATATTCTGTCTTCATATGACATCAGATAATAGTTGCTTGGTGTGCTATGACAGCCTTTAAAAGTCATGAATCTTGTTTAAAGTTTTCAATGTGGATTTTCCCCAAAGAATTAGATGTGAAATGTGGGGACCTTGTTGTGAAAAATCTGATGGGAAGACAGAAGTAATGAAGATTGAGATTTAAAGTAACTTGGGCTCTGTTGAGAGAACCCATAAAAGGCTAGGTTATCCTCAAAATGGAGTGGCAGTAGCAAAGACGGGACAAAGAAATGCCAGTGTGCTTATTTAATACACCCTTATGGCAATTATTATTAGGCAACAAGTAACCCTTATCTTAAACTAAGAAGCTTTTCTTTGTACTGTATGGTCTGATTCTGGCCACTGGATCATTTTACATCTCGAATCTGAATCACGGTCCTAAACCTGGTATATGGTGTCGGCTCCTAGGAGATCAACAACTCTGGGAGCAACCTAAACCCTGCAAAACACAATTTAAAAGCCCAGCATTGTGTTTTTGTTTTTACCTAGCCTGGTTGTATTCCTTATGAGAAGTTATCCTAATTTTACATAAAGCAAGACAGGAAATTATGGTAGAACAGTGGCAGAATCTGGGACTTTCAGGCCTGTTTTAGCACCTCAAAAAATCAGCTCCTAAAGCTGCTCACTGGACCTGCACTATCTTGAAGTGCATGTGACAACTCCCACACTGTCAGGAACCATTCCCCTGAACAAAAATAAATGTTAAGTGGTGCAAGGAGGGGTTTGGTTCATATCCTGTATTGAGTAGAAGAGTTAGAATCATAGAATCACAGAAACTTTTAGGCTCGAAAAGACCCTTAAGGTCATCGAGTCCAACTGTAAACCTAACACTGCCAAGTCCACCATGAAACCAGATCCCTAAGGACCATGAATGGAAGTTGAATGGAAGTTCCACTATGTGATGGATTCTGAAATTTTAAAACTTGTTTACATTGTGTATGAGAATTCAAGAGAAATGTTTTAAAATTCTCTGAAGGAAATTTTCTTTGAAGTTGTATCAGGTTGTTAGAAACATTTGGTTTCAGAAAAATGGAGGCATTTAATTTTGATGTTGACTTTTTTCCACTACAAAATATAGTAATACACAATTAAAATACGCAAATTATGATAGACTTTTAAAAAGTAGATTAAAAAACCCCACCACTTTGATCAGCATACACTGTCAAAGGAAATTCAACCTTCTTGACAATTTCCTTCCTTTTTTTACTTCCAAAATGAAATTCCAGGAAAACTGACCGGATTTTACAAGGGTTTTGATGGTACTGCATATTCTAATGGAAAATGGCTCTTTGGGAGTGTCCCTGAGCCGCTCTGGTAATGAGTTTATCCATGAGACATTTGCTGAACAGGTAATGTCTACAGAATTGAATTACTGTGCTTCCTTTATAACGCACTGATCTTTAGATTCATGATTTCATTTGTTTACTTTCCTGTTTTATGGCTAAAGTGAAACTAATCAAGGAATAAAAAAACAGGACAGAGCTCTATATTGGCATGCAGTTTACGTTTTCTTATTTGCAGATCTGCAAGCTTTTCAAAACTAAGGCAATAGAAAATTAACTGTTCTGTTGAAGGATGCTGGGAATTGCTCTCACTCCCACCGGGGGAAAGTTTTATCTTTTGAAACATGGCTTGATTTTAGTTTTTATTATAATTAACTCAGTTAATAGAAGGAGGAACAAAAAAATACCTGTCAAGAAATTAGTTGTAAGACCAGTCAGTTCATTAAAAATAAATAAATAAATAAATAAAAATCACCCATTCTGCCTCTGCAATATATCACAAAAGGGAGAAGAGGATATAAAGAGGAAAAATAATGTGATTACTTTGATTCATTATAAGCTGGTGTAGTAAATTTTAGAAACGCTGTACTTCAAGTCATTCTAACAAAATACAAGCCACAAGTCGCTCATTCGCCTAGGTATATTCTGAACATTTCAGATTTATCTTTTTAGGAAATGTATGGCTTTGCTGCATACCTTCTTATCTTTTCCATTGCCTGGAAAAAGTAGAGCACTGAACTGGTAGGGACAGATGTATCCAAAATAAAGTAATCCTCAGTCTGGCATAAATGTCCTTATGGTACCACTATAGGATACCACCAGTTGCTAACAGAGAATTCTTCTCATCACTCCTTAACTGTGATTTTTTGTTTTGGTCTTACCTCCTAAGCTACCGTCCCCTCAAACTACTGTTGTTTGTGCTGCTCCAGCTGCAGGCAGGTAGTTGTGTGCTGCGTGTGGCACAAGCACAGTGCAAGTACAGATTGTACCCCCGAGATCTTTCAATCAAACGGGGAATGTGAGGACAAAACTTCACTTTCTTATTAGCAGCAGGGTTGGCTTATGTGTAGCTTAATCACCATCAATTGTTTTCTGCCAGGAAAAGGAGCATTTTAAAGAAAGGCTTCCAGTAGATCATGGTTTTGGTGTTTTTATGTTCCTGTGTAATCGGCAGAGCATCCGCATCCTGGGAATGTTATAAAAAAGGCTCAGCGAGATTAAGGTGTGTTCTGCATAGGGGATTTTGGAAAGATATCTTAACTGAAATTATACAAAGCTGCTATAAAGAGGAAAGGAATAATCTAGTATCCATGTCCAGGACCGCCTTTTGCCGGTGACACAGATGAATTCCACAAGAGGAGACTCTTTATCTTTTCACTAAGGGTAGAGATACACTGGACCAGACTGTCTAGGGCAGCTGTGGAATCCCCATTGTGGGAATTAAAAAAAAAATGAGGCCAAACACCTGTCAGAAAAAACAGATATAGTATAGCAATGAAACCAAAGAGTGGGAAGCTTATCTCCCAGGCCTGTTTCAGGCCTATCTTCCATAATTCTGGAATGGCTATTTTTATCAGCTTGTGGATGAGGGCAGAGGGAAGTCAGTCCTTCCAACCAAACTGCAGCTGCTCATCACTGACCGGGGCTGCTGCTGCTCCCCAGGTCCGTTTGAAGGACACACACACTGCAGACCTATAGTTCTTTCTAGATAATCTGAGTTTCTTTCAAGTTTGGGTGTATCAGAGCTTTTCCCACAGTGGGTCCACCCATGGCACGTAACACTTGGACACTGCTCCGCGTGGTGTCCCTCCAGCCCTGGGACACAGTCCCGGAGTTCTCTTTGCCGGTGCAGGCATACTAGAGTGATTGATCTGACAGCGAGAACGACCTGGAGGGGCCAGGCTTGTCGTTAACTTCAGAGAACCTCAGGTAGAACCGATCGCCAAACGTGCGAAAGACCTCGAGTTCAATAACCGCCTGGCTGCTGAGCTTTGTAAAACCGCCGCCTCGCACTGAAAGGCAGATGGCTCGTGGAAGAGCAGAGTCTCTCCAGGGACTTCCCAATTTCAGTTCTCTGAACGGGGCTCCCCCAACACAAAAGGATAAGGGATGTTGAATGAGGCCACCATGGGGTTCCTTACACTGAGCTCCCACCGCAGCCCATCCTCCTAATCTGCTCCTCGCCTCCCAAGTGTGATAATGTATTAGCGTTGCCATTTTCTGGACAATTTTAATGAAGCCAGGGGCTGCAACAGAGACAGCCAGGCCTCCTTATTGGTATGGGCCTTTAGCAGCAACTTGAGTAATTTGGATTTATATGAGTCTCCTGAGACATATGTTAAAGATTTTCCCTTTGGGTACTTCAGGGCTGTATTATGCCTGTAAATTTTGCTAGGGAGAGGGTAGGATAGCTTGTCTTTCTGTGTGATACTCCAGTCTGCATGTTGGATTTCCATATGGTGTAAATACTGTTGCTCCATTGACTTCACAGTCATCTCCTCCTGAGACAGCTGCATCTCCTGGCTGCGTACAGCAAAAATTAAGACTCGAATGAGAAGTACATGAGGGAAATTCAGCTTCTGTAGGAAGCAATATCAGTGGGCCAGGGCAAAAAACTTGCAAGAATGGAGTGCAAGGGGATATTTATCGTCCCAAACCAGACACTTTTGTCAGCAAAATTACTAAAGTTAACAAGTTGAATGCCTTGTTGGATCTTAGCCACTTATTTCTGGAATCAGCTTATTGGGCTGCAAACGTTCTGGCAGTGAAGACTGGAGGCTGGGACTTTATTTCCCCCCCTTATCTTTGGCTATGAAGCTGCGATCTATTCTCCATACACTTACAATTCTTGCCTTGCTTCTTCCACTTCCAGGTAGAATCCCTGAGATGAACTTACTTTAGGGCTAACAGTGAGACCAGTTAGGAACATCAGCATCATATAGCTTTTTCTAACAAAGATTATTTAATGAGAACTCCAGACTGTTCACTGTCTTTGAGTTTAGCTGTGGAAGAAGTTCATGGTGCTAGTGTTTCTTTGTGATATCTTTAATCATTTAGGCTAAAAGTATCCTACAGGTCAGCTTTTTTACATTTCTTTCACTCGGCAGTTTGAGAATAAATGATTTGCTTAAGTTTGTAATTCCCACACATGTTTTCCTGGGATTGAAGCACTCGATATCTGTAAAAAGATCCTTTACTTCTAGAAGCACTCTTTTTTATTTTCTAGCAGACTATACATTTGTTGACCTTCAGAACAGAGCTGTATGTATCACTGATTTTTTTTCGGTTCAGTGGTTCGAACAACAAAAAAAAAGTCATTTTGGGTCAACCTGAAATGAAAATTTGTTTGGTTGTTTCTCTCCCAGCTCCTGAGAATCAAGACTGAAAATCGTTTTAGATTGAAGGAAATACCTTGTTTGACCTCAAATAACATTGGATAAATTTTATGCCGCTTTAGTAATGCAGAGGAAATTTGGGAGCAAAGTACTGAATTCACAAGGGAAATTAATTCAAAAAAAGTGAACGTATCATGCTATGTTCTTCTGTTTACCTCCTTTTTCTGGCCCCTTGAATCCCCATGTTTGCAACAGCTTTTGGGGAAGTGGGAGATGCAGGTTCAAATCCCCCCTCTCTCTGATTTTAAATATAGATTTTCTATCTCTGTAGCATGCCTATTGGTGCATTTCAGTCTCGCTTGCTGAAGCTGTTCCACTTTTTGTAAATAATTGAGTATTCATTTTGACAGACAGGGAAATAAATGTGAAAGCCTGGTTCTTTAGCTTGCTGGTTATGACATTTTTAGCTTAGAGGTATGAAAGTCAGTTGAAGTCCTTGCTTCAGCGATAGTTTAACCGCTTCTGCTGGCTACAGGAGCTTTGAAAAGAGAGCTCCTTCCTAGAAATATTGGAGTGCCTAATGGTAAGAGTAATTTTTCCTAATGAAGGAGACTCCGAGTTCAGGTTCTGCTGCACACAGGGGGGAAGAGAAGTAAGAAAGAGCCTCCTGCCCTCCAGCTACCAGTGCCTTCATGAGGGGCAGTACCACTCTGCACTACGAAGTTCTTGTGGGGCTGCTGGAGTGGATTTGTAAAGTTTACGAAATGTTACGTTGCTTTGTCCGACCAACAGTGTGTGTCGAAGCTGAGCTGAACCCACAGATAGCTTCAGCTACTCCAGCATTCATGTCCTGGTGACAAGAGACATCAAAGCAATGTTGACCAGTGCTAATTCAGAGCCCTTCCCAGATTTAAGTTGAGAGTTAGGATTGGTTTTGAGGTACCAGTGGAGGGAAGGAGAGGTTATATAAGGAAATCGTCAGTGTGTGCAGCTTGAGGAGGTTTTCTGTATAAATGAATAACTCTGTGTGAATTAAAAATATTCCACTTTCAGTCTTGTTAGTCTTCCAGGCAGTCATATTTTATAAATAGAAATAATAAATGTGATCAGAAAATGCTTATAAGAACTTTGAAGACGTAAAGTGCTAAAAAACAAAGAAAAAATAGAAGTTCTAAGTTCATGTCAAATGAAAAGTCTCCAAAATTTTGACAGTTTGACAGGCATTTTCCATTCTGGGTGCTCCTGCAAGTGATATCCCAGACTTTCTTTTAAAGGCACACCAAGCACATGCTGAGTATGTACACCAGTGAATTTATCTAAAATAAGGAAAGGATTTTAAAGATGACAGATAACAACATCTTGAACAATTATTTTGCAGTAAATAACTGAATGCAAAATATTTTTAGGAGAACACATGTTCAACGCCCAGAGGACTGAGAAAAACTATATGGGTCACTGTGTCTATTCACTAGCAGTCATATCGAATAACGAAATTATGCTATTGCGGCCAGGTCCAGAGAACACCCACTTCACACACCCTTATACCTGTTATCCACAAGTGCCTCCCAGCACCCTTATATTAATTAAAGACCCAGGTTATAGGTAGAACATTCCACAGGCCTTTCTCAGTGTTTTGCTTTTTAGGGACATCAGGACAGCTATATCTTGGCATCATGGCCCATGCTTCAGAGGAAGGCAGAAACAGCAGTGGTTTCTATCAGTCAACTTAACCTGAGGAGAAAAAGCCCTCGGAAATGTGATGGTTAATTTATGCCTGAGAATGTGAATGGGACTACAGATCTAGAAAGCACTACAAACCGCTTACCTACCTGGGCCTTGTTTTATCACACCTTATTTTAGACATCCACCATGTAGAAGCCTACATTTGATCTAGTCATAGAGACTACCTTAACAGAAAATGCACAAAAATAAGCATTTCTGGAAGACTTCTTCCGTTTTAGTATCTAACATAGGTTGACATGGATTGCGCAGTGGAAGTGACTGTAAAGGAAACATTTGCTCTCTGCCCAAATGTAGACATCAGTACCACAGGTGTCCAGGTTTGGACTGATGTACTCCACCCATTTTAATTAAGCCTAGTTTATTACATAACAATGGCAGGACACCCACCTAAGATCTTGCCACCCTGGCAAAACTGAGCCATCATTCTTACAGTTTCTTTGTATCATAAGTGTCCTTGCTTCATTAATTTTGCCTCCTTTATTTTTGCCAGGTCAGGGCACAGCAGGCTAGCAAGGCAATGGAAGGGTTTGTTTTATAGGGGATTGATTCTGAGAAACTCTAAGGTAATGCAAAAAGAAAAAAATTAAAAGAAAAAGAAGAAAATAGAAAGGGCAATAAACAGTCAGCTGTGTAAAATGTCCTATTATGTGATTTAAGATTATAGAGAAATAATAATCTTGAAGCACAAAATGTACCATTTTGCTTTATTGCTGAGAAACCCCAAATTTATCTGCTCTAGAGTTTAAAAAGTCAATTCTTTAATGAACAAGAAGCCCTGCTGGTGTTATATTCTCTCCCTTGTTTCTGTAGAGTTATATGCCAAGCTATATTATTAAACTGAGAATGTAACACACCACTATTTAAAATTTTGGAACCTTACTTTACTAAAGCTAATATTCAGAGGTTATTGGGAGAATGGGAAGGCAATTGTTTCAATTGCATTAAAACAACTGTAATGTTCATTTCAGCTTCCTTTTTAATTCTTGCCTTCCCAGAACCCTATGCCAATCAAGGAAAACTCATTAATCCAGTTAACAAGCATAACAACAGTTTTTCTTGTGGAATCAAGGAGGCAGAACTCTGCTGCACATTGTCCAATAGCCTAATGTTTTCTGCCTTTTCTTGTGCAGAGCTTATAGCTTTGCTTGGTATGATATTTTCTTGACTTAATTTCATAAGGATCTGATCCTGTTCCATTGCACAACAGCGACAAAAAGGGCCTTTGGCGTAATTCACATGGTGTCTCTGCATTCTGTGGCCACAGATAGTATTCCTTCAATGTGTCTTTCAAAAAGAGAAAAAAAAAAAACCAAAACGTGTCAAAGGAGCAAAGGATGCAGAGAGGAGAAGCAATTATTCCGTCTCCTTAAATATCAGCCAGCTATTCTGGCCAGCAAGGTATGGCTGAGGATGGTGCATTTGTTGGAGGGGTGATATTTTTTTCATACCTTACAGGTATGTGAGAGATGGGCTTCCACTAATGTGGAGACTCCTCATCGTCTAGGTAAGGAGTTTCACTTTGAAACTGTAACTGAAAAATAAGAATGAAGATTTTAAAGTACCTAAAGATATAGGACTTCCAGTCCCACTGGCTTTCAGTCATAGGTAGCTCTATGTAGAAGTCACCTCTTAAAATTTTTCCTATGGTCTTATTTCTGGCAAAACTGTATCCAGTTCCTCCAATTTATGAAGAAAATCTTCACAGATGTACTATCTGTCATCTGCAAAATGTCTTTTATTGTGACAAACAAGGACTTCTCAGACACCCAACTCAGCGTTCTCTAATATCCACCATGACACGAAAACACTGCATTTTAACTAGAGAGGTCAGAAAATATGGCTGCAGAGGTTGTTACTCGTCATTTCCTCCTTCAGTAACGTAACAGTTGCTTAAAACTGAGTGCAACCTGTAAGTAAAATGTTGAAAATACCAGTTCAGCATTTGATAAATTCAAATATTCACATTTCCTTTAGTGGGTTTTTCCCTCAAA
Source organism: Astur gentilis (assembly GCF_929443795.1). Taxonomy (NCBI): domain Eukaryota; kingdom Metazoa; phylum Chordata; class Aves; order Accipitriformes; family Accipitridae; genus Astur; species Astur gentilis. The sequence goes on along the minus strand of NC_064892.1, from coordinate 28,677,533 downwards.
GACATTTGAATAATTGAGTTCTACTGGCAGGAAAACAAATTCTGAAGTTGCAAAAACAATACTGAAATTCACATACAGATGTACTCATGCCCAGAGTATATAAACACTCACCAAACTGGGAAAATTAAATAAAGTCACGTGTTTTACCAGACCAATTACAATGTACCAATGCAGATCATGTAGCAAGCACTGTATATCAAAGGCTCACAGGGAACTGTTCAGGCTCAGTCCATAGTTAAAAATACTCGCCAAAAGTGGCCAGATGATTTTGATTAACAAATAAACTAGAAAGTAGATTTGCTAGCAGATATTCAGCAAGCAGAAAATGAGGTTGCATTCAGCAGATGAATTATTCATTGTGAATTATTTGCTCAGTTCTAATAATTACAGCAGGGAAAATTAATTAATGTTACAGCAAATACTTTAATTTTTATAATAAAAAGATTCATCATTGAAATGAGTCTCAAAAAAAGATTTCTAAATGGAAGAAAGAATGAGACATGATCAAGAATAATATGAAGCTTCAACCTGAATACAATTTACACCTGTGAGTAATTTTACAGAGATATAATCTCATACAGATATAGTTTAAGTAAAGCACTTGGACATTTCAATAGTTTCTTACTTACTTTCCTTTGCATTATGTTTATGAGAAATGTCCTTTTCTTAACCATGGTTTGCAGATGTATTTACAGGATAATATCATTATTGTAGTAAGTACAGGTTTAGTTCTCATTATTTTACTGATAACTTTATTGCCATTTCTTCACTTCTTGCAGTCACAGTCCTAGAAGCTTTACTGAATGGAGGGATTCTCAGCAATGAAGCAACCATGAAATTAGGGTTGAAACCACTAAACTGACAGTATGGATCTCCATGGAGACTATCAAGAGCCTGGTGACAGGAAATCTTTGCACTGGCGTAGAAGGAACACGCTTATTCAATCTTAAAGGGAAATAATGGAAAACAATGACAGAAAAAGCTGCTTTATCTCAGCCACCCTCTTTACTGTTAAATCTTTTAAAACAATACATAGGTTGCACTACAGAAAGGAATGTCCATATGGGGACAGTTCATAACAGGAGAAACATAACAATATTTAAGGGAAAGACATTTTAATTATTATATCAACAGCCTTACAGAAGGGTTGTTCAGTTATAGAGATTAATTTATCAGAAAACTAATGTGTTGAGGCATTCACATTTATTAAACCAAAAGCTGCCTTTCTATCAAAGTGAAAATTCCCACAGAAAAGTGTGGCAATGAAATTTTTCTTGTTCTCATGAAAATGAAAGGTTTTTTGTTTTCAATTTTGGCATCAAGAGCGGTTTAAAAACATACGTTTTAGAAGAAGAACTGTAATAATAATAAAATCCATTTAGTTTGGTTTTGCTGACCTTTTTATCAAGTGCAAAAGCTTTTCCTGACCAAGCCTAATAGAATCCCCGGATAATTTCTGTAGGTTGTTTAAAACTTGAATATAAAATGCTTTTTGCCACTGTAGGGCTGATTGAAAAGGATACATTTAATTCCTCTACTGTGTTGTTTAACTAACAGAAGTTCTGTGCCATAATACGTTATTAAACTCATAATTTAAACCTGTCTTCCAAAAAGACTTTGCGAAAACATGGGTTACCATCAGCATCCAGCTGCTTTAGAGCTGAGTAACTATTTTGTGGTTATGACTCAACAGGGTGGAAGGCAAGAGCAGCACCTGTCAATATGCGTATGCCGAAAGCCGTCCCAACAACGCAGTGGTAACAGTGGGATTAGAGATCCGCTGTGCTGAGAAGCCTGCCAATATATAACAAGGATGTCCCTGCCCCAGAGATTTAATTTTTTCCCCACTATGATATAACCCAAACCCACAGCATCGTCACGAAATGGAGAGGCAGGGATAATACAAGACCTTACAGGTGTAACCACACGAAATACTTGACATGACTAGTTTCATAGGCTCATGTTTAAAAAGTGAAAAATACATAAGAAACAAGGGACATTAAATATGTCAGTATCCCTACTGGCTACCTGCCTAAATGTTAGTCAAAGTGCTTATTAATGCAGCCTGAATTCAAAGAGAGGCAAAAAAGCTTCTTGAAATCAGAGTTCAAACAAATGCAAGGCAAAAGGGCTTTCTGCAGACTCCCTTTCCTTCTTCCCAGGGAAGCTCTGGCCCTTGGGTCTGTCCAAATTTAGAATATAAGAAAGCCATAAAATTCTTTTTTTTTTTTTTCTTCTTTTTTTTTTCTTTTCTTAAATGTGTGTGTATTTCCTAGTTTCTGTCCCTCGTGGAGCAATTAGCCTCATCTGAGCCCTGGTACAGTTTCCCATGGCAGATCTCCACAGCAATCTCTGCAGTAGGTCAGACATCTGCTGAAGTCGCTTGCTTCTATGGTTTTCGTTTAACCCTTTTCTGTGCTACGAGGCAGTCATGCAGCCGGGCACCAAGAGGAATCGGAAGCACGGGTGTTATTTCCACCCATCACCGTTCTTTGCAGAGCCTTAGATGTGCTGTTTGAATCCTCTGAGCCTCATTTGCTGGGTACGCCACATGGCAATTCATGTTTTCAGTTTGAAGGTAGCGTTTGGGCTCGGCAGGTCTTTTAGCCCTTTGCCTCCCGTCCTCTGTCAGCAGCGTGTGCCCTGCTGGATCCCCTCCGTGCCCTTGTGAAACATGTTGAAAACATCTCTGCCTGTCTGCTACATTTTTCCTTTTCACATTTTTTTTTTTTTCTTCTTTTTCTGAGCGCAATTTTGCCTGGCCAGTGGCAGCTGTTGGATCTCTAATTGGCAGTGGAATACCTCTCAAATTACAAGACTGTGCCACATATAAAATATCAGTGTTCCTGTAATATTGTGGCACGGCAACCAATATGTTAACTCAGGAGGCTTTCTGACATCAGGTGCTACAATTCATCCTTTTAATTTTCCTTAAAAAATACAGCTTGAGAAGGGAGAGTTTTCAATCACAAAGCTACACGTTTCATTAGTATTCTCATTACACTTCATACTATTTATTTATGGAGTGCTCAGAAGTGTGATAGATGCTCTATGGCTCTGCAGACCTTAGGAGCAAGCTTTAGATATGACAAGGCAAGCGAGACTTGAACAATAGGTGAATCAGTCAATTTCTTTTTGTATTAATTGGATCTGGGAGGAAAACCAGAGGGGGGAAAAAACCCTCCGCTATTCCAGTATTTCTCGAACTTCCACCGACTTTAATGGCATTAGTACTGAGGCCTTAACTACAGCCTGGTTCTCTTTGAGGAGCGACGACAATAATTTCTCACTAAGACTCCGTAAAACCTCCTGCTTATTTTTCCTTTCTACACCTTTTGCAGTAAGATTTCTGTGTCAGCTTCCCAAGCATGCCCAGTGGGGGAAGCCTGATTTTCGCTTTTGGTGGATTGCTGATGCCTAACTAACAATAATAAAAGCAGTTTGTGTCCCTGAACCCTCCCAGGAACGTTGCTGCCTGAACTGGGTGTTATGCATTGCAGCTCGGTCTTTCGGAAGCGCCTATGGAAACAGAGCACACCGACTTGTCAGCCGCTGCTCAATTCTTCAATTAAAATGTGAGCTGTCTCTTTTATAGTTCTGTGTTTTGTCTCCATTTCTTATTGCAGCACTTCTACCTGATGCAGGTTATTTTAACACTTGCTTTCTGGCAGTCAGTTATATATTGAGGATTTTTTGTCCTCTGGGAGGTGTGCTCTGTTGTTTTGATTGATTTTCACTCTTTTTATTACCTGCAAAATACTAGATTCTGAAAGTAATAGCAACCATCGTTAAATAGTATAGGAAATAAAAGATACTTTGGTTGTCTTAAGGCTGTTTCAATCTCCTTTTGCCTTTCTACAGAGGCACATAAGTTTGTCTATGGCTTAGCAAAAAAAGCCTTTTTTTTCAAAGTAGAGATTTTTTTGTCCTTTAAAGGCAAGCTCGAAAAGCTATACGTTGTTTGAAGAGAATAAGAAAAATAAGTTAAGCTCCAAGAGTCTGCTTTATTCTGCCCACTACATTTATTCCTGCTGTTAGCAGGATTAAAATTTACTACTAGAGAGAGGCATAAATAAAGACATGTTCTTGGAAAATATATGCAAATGCGAACACACCTTTCAAAACCTCATTTGGCGGTTCAGATGCCTAAGTGCCTGAGCTAGAAGCTACTGTAAAATTGAGTGCAGAGTGGAGAAAATGCATACAAAGTAAGCCAGAGGCAGAACAAGGCTGCAATCCAGGTCTACGGAGGACCAGTCCAGGACAGCATCCTCTAGGCTACGTTGCCATATATTTCCCTCGGTTATGTTTGCGAGAGGGCATTTGTCTTTTCAGGATGGTCAAAATTTGCTGGCTGGGGATCTGGATTTGAGGACATAGCCCCCCTCGTGGGATTTGCTCCCTGCTGTCCTTCCACCAGCGGTAAATAACCTTGCAGGATGTGCTAGGGAAAAGTCAGATTGCAGCTGGGAGAGGAGGGAGGTGAAGGGCTAAAGCTGCTTCTGGGAGGGCTGGGCAGCAGGTTGACAGCATCATTTTCCATGCCTGGTCCCGGGGGAGGAGGCTAACTGAGGGCGGGCTGTAGAGTTTGAGTTTGGAGTCCTCCAAAATCAATAACGTACGTCTGTATTCAGCACCAGGATTTTCAGGGCAGGTAATTTAATACGGCTCTGAAATCTTCCTGTACAAATATCCCAGCTGTGATCGTTTGAAAATTGCCTGACCTGTCAGGCCTTGACACGAGGCATTGTTGGGAGCAGATTCTCTGGCCATCCCTTGAAATCACACCCAGGTAATTAGGCCCCGGAGGGCTGGGCGTGCCTTTATCACACAGAAATGATACAGGCACTCCCCAGCCCTGCTGCTGGCCTCCCTGGTAAACAGAGATACGACCCAGGAAAACGGTGCGGTGGCGGATGTGCCCTGTTAAACGTGTGCTTGATCTCTTTTTTTTGGGCACCGTGTGATATTAAAGGCTGGCGTGATTTAAAACAGCCTGTGGACTGCTCAAACACAGGCCAAGGGAATGGCTTTCACGGAGCGACAGACCTTTTGCACAACAGCCTCAACCTATGCAATTTGATTGCACCTGAGGAACCGACCCTTTGAATGACAAGGGCAATGACCTGAACTTGGCTTAAAATAGGCTGAAAGCTGGTTTTAATCCTCCCATTATTTCCTCCCAGAATGATTTCTAATCAGAGGGGCCAACCTGTGAAAAGTCTAGCTAGTTAGCATATATTTCATTCTTCTTTACGTGTTTATTTGCACTGTTTTCCAGGCATGTGAATGAATGATGTGAATAATGTGGTTTGAATGCTTCAGTGACTAGGTCTTTTAAATAAAACCAAGAGGGGATTGATCAGTGTCACGAAAGAGGCAAAGAATCCCTTAGAGCAGCAGCTCACATAACTGTGGATTGCATAATTCAAAGCCGTCCTGGGGCATCTTTAAATGATGCATAGATTTTGTTTTCTTACTTTACATTTTTGAGAGGAGAAAGTTAGACGAAAGTTTTGCACGGGCCAAAGTGTCACGGACAGATGTGAAGTGTTTTCCTTGAAAGAGAAGATGCCTTGCCTGCCTGCTTGTTTAGAGTGAGGGGGGAAATTAGCTCAGCTACATTCAATAAGAGACACCGTCCGAGCGGTGCTTTCTCCCTGGTTAATTAAGATACGCGTCGAAAAGGTAACACAGGGAGACGAGTTCAAGCCTTTTTAACGTCGCTGTTAGACATTGGTGGTGAGGATTGTGTGAGCGTTCCTGGTTTGCCGGGGAGGGGATTCGTAAATCAGATCGTGATCTGGTGCAGGAGGGCTGCGGGAGTCTCGCCGAACTCCCTGACTGCTGCTCCCTGCAACAAAAACCCGCAGAGCTGGGCATCAGATGGTGCGAGGCAGGAGGTACGGCGAAGGAATCCAAGATAATGATTTTATTTGTTCAAGCCATTTGAGTTTTTTTAAATCGGCAAATTAAGACAACGTAATTAGTTAACAACAAAACCGTATTTGCTTAGCCTGTGAGTCTGAAGAACCGGCATCATTAAAACAGCACCTGTGGGTTACGTTTAATTACCGCGCTTTCGAGACGGAGGTATACATTTTAATTTTCTGCGTGTTAAAACGGAAGCCAAAGTTTAACCAGTTGATATTTAGGAGAGAAGAGATGATTGTAATTTATCGCACCACTCACCACCCTCCCCAAAACGCCAGCAGCCGCCGGTTTGGCCCCGAAACCACTAGATGGCACAGCCCGCTCACGGTTCGCCCCCGGCAGCGGCGAGAGATACGGGGGGGCGGAAAGCAGGAAAAACGGCCAGCGTGAAAAAACTAATGATGGAGGCAAGAAGAGCCTTCAGGGTTCGAGCTGGGTTCTTGAATCCCGCCGGCAAACCGAGGCGGAGAGCTTGGTGTAGAAGAGAAATAAATGGGTCTTGGACGCGGCGGCGTTGAGGCAAGGGATGGAGGGAGAAGGGGTCTGGGTGATTTTGTGCCGCTGTCCTAAGGATCACACCTTCTGCGTGCGTGTCAGCGGCGATGCGGTACTCAGTTTCAAGCTGCAGCTCCCTTTGCAGTTGGTTTAGAGATATTTTAGGGGTGAGTAAGAAACACGGGAGACCCACAACCCGAGCTGTTGCGCGTAACACGCACCGCTTTTGGCACGCTACGGCGTTGCAGCAGAGTGATACTGGTCAGGTAGCGATCATTCCTGAATGCCCTTTCTCTAATCACTTTGGGGCAGAGATTGGCTTTATGTTTGGGGCAGCAGTAAGTGTGCTGGCAGTGCTTAAACAGCACGTGGCACTTCATAGCATAGCTTAATTTTAAGTACGCGTCAGTGATATGCTGCCAATAGATTAACATGGGGGATCCCACAAAATTATACCCTATAGCTTGTAATAAAATCCGTTTTCCAAAGCAACATGCGTTTGAAGAGAGGAGGGGATGGCAAATACACTTGTTTGCTTATCCATTTAAACAAAAAGTGTATTTTCAAAGCATGGAAAGGAACTGGGCAAGCGAGATGATGGGAAAGGCCAGATTCCCCAATGTGTAAGGGGATTGCTGCCTTGTGAGTGGGGCTACAGGTCCCCTGTGGAGCACCCCTTGGATGCAAGGAATCTCCTCTATCTCCTGGGATACAGGGGATTTCTAGACACCTCTGCATCTCCGTACTGCATGGCAGTACACAGGGTAGTCTGGGAGAAGGGAAGGATCCAGGCAAACCTCTGGTCTCCTGTAACGGTCGCCGTGTCCCTGGTGGGAGCTTGCAACAGAAACACGGTGAAGGGGCTGTCGGGCAGCAGCTCTGAGAGAGTTTCTGCATAGCAAATTGAGAGGGTGATTGAGGCACCGATAAGCTGGTTGTCTTCCCCTGGGGGTCTGGGGCTTACTGCCAGATTGAACAGCCTGCGGTATGCATATCTGTCTTTCCCAAAACAAGTCATAGGGTATCATACTCGCGCCGTCGCTTAGTTCCTGTCAGCGTAGGATTTCATCTTCTATTTTCTGCTCTGAAGGGTGTATTGCGGGTGGGTTAGGTCATTCAGGTACAGACAGCAAGACAGGATCCTGAAACAAAGCCTTTTCCTCCTCTTCCTCAGAGACTCAGGGGAAAAGCTGAGCTCAGAGCTTGTGTGCATCCAAGGCGCAGCTGCTGGCACAATCCCAACATCCCCACAGCTATCAAATACTGGGGTGACTGGAGCACGAGGACTGAGCCTGGCACACGTGCATCTACACCCTACGCAGACCTCCCATTTCCAGAGTATGAGGTACTCTGAAGCGAGTTGAGTCTTCACTCTCCAAGCTGTGTTACTGGGAAGCCAAACATGACAAAATTCCATGGGCCAGCAAACACAAAAAAGATCAAGGTGCTATGGCCCAGGTGTTAGGGTGCAGACATGGGAGAGGTTGTTTTTGGGTTGCAGACCTTCTTCAGGTTTTTGGTGGCTTTTTTTTTTTTTTTTTTTTTAATGCAATGGCTGTTTCATGTAGAGTATGTGTTAAATTTTTCATACTGTATCATGGACACTTATGGCAACATGCCAGGAGCTCATCAGGCCATCCCTGGAAGGAATAGCACAGCAATGTTCACACAGGGAATGAATGACATCAGAAGCCGAAAACCACCCCAAACCTTCCATGGGAAGCAGTATTGTAGCTCAGAGCTCCTGGCAGAACAAAGATCCCCATCATAAAATACCATTTGTAGCCTATTGTGCTTGGTTTGCACTCTCTCCCGAAAGCTGAAACTTCAAATTGTAAGCCCTACTTAATCGAAATGCATGCAATCATAACCTGGATTTTAAAGAACTTTTGGAATTTGCACAGTAAAATCAAAATCACTGAAAGATTTTTTTTTTACAGGAAGACTGGGGGTTAAAAAATGACTGAGACAAAGCAGAAAGAAAACCAAACATCAGACTGTATCAGAAACAATCATTTTGGTATAACTGAACTCAGAAAATGCACATTCTTTCACTTGTATTTTAGAATTTTGTTTATAAGGATACCACATTCACCAAAAAGTAGTTGCATTTTACTGTGTATAGCTCCACGGTTTCACAGCACAATTTACTGCATTGTAACGAAGGCTTTTTTTTGGGGGGGGGGGAGGGGGGGGGCTTTTCTGTTGTTGTTTTGCTTTGTTCATTTTTTTTAACAGCCACACTGGTATTTTGTTCCTATAAGTATAGGATTTCAGCCTGTGTTTCTTGATCCTGAAGACAAACCACCCTGGGCAGCGTGAAGGAGTTAGGCATAGATCAGTCCGGAATTAACAGGTTAGTTAATTTCAAGTGATTGAGCTTTAAACAGCATTTGGATTATCCCATGCAAAAGCACCTCAATCTGTAAATCACAGTGGTAAAACACAGTGATTCCTGAGGGTATATCAATTGCAAACCTTCCCTAATGATTTTAAAATCTCCCAAATGAATTGGTATATTGACACAACTCTGTCCACAGTGGGGAATATTTGTAGTTCAACAGCTATAAATCCTAGAAGAGTTGAATAATCTTATACTAAACCCAACTCTGTAAATGTTATACACATCCACTGTACCTTCTCCAACCATATTAGCTTATTTAATAGCTCTAACAGAGAAATGCTATCTATTACTGCTGTCTCTGCTGGCAGGCTCACAACAAGAGGACGTGCAATTCGGGAAGCTGCAGCCATCCCACCCCACTCCGGGTCTGGGTACCAGTGGGTTAGGTAGGCACCCGGCTGCACACACTAGATAAAGGTGCTCAGAAGTTCTCATTCCACCTCTAACGGAGAGAGCAGGCATCACCTTTATATAAACATATGGTTAATCCCCTGCCTCCTGACAATTCACCTGTTCTGACTGTCTGAGCTCTTTCGTTTTTAACCCAGAGTCCTTGCCGTAAACATAATTTTGGAGTAAAACCAAAGCAAGCCACCATATATTGGCAGCTGTTAATTTATACTGTCTACAACAAGTTGAGTGCAAATAGGTGCATCAGAAGTCTTGCTGGCATGAAAGAGTCCTGACTTTGATGGAAAGAGGGGAGATTTATGCTGGAAGTTGAGGCTTTCATGATGCAGTATTCAGCTATGGTAGTGACAAGTGTTGATAGATTAAAAAGTGGCATCATTCATAGTGCGAGTAAATGTAACATGCTGCATATGGCTGTAAGAGACCATTTCTTCTAATGAAATTACATACATAATAAATGCTATGGACCTCATTATGCATGAACAGTGGAATAGTTCTAAACTATTTGAGTGGAATAGTTCTAAACTATTCGAGACATCTGTCTAAACAAATCAATGAAAAGTCTTGGTGATCTTCTCTAAAGAAACCTCTTACGAACTGAATGTAAGTTTTTTTCCTGTTACAAACGATGGTCCTGTTGCTGCTTTTAACTTTAACTTTTATAGAGAGTGAATTAATGCAGTAATGGCATCATCAAACTTCCCTGCATTGTAATTACAAAGATCTGGTAGGGGTATATCCTTTTTCTAAACAATGTCACATCATTTTATGCTGATCCCTGATCCCACTTTCAATATATCTAGGATTACCTTACTGAACAGTACATAAAGCAAACATTCCCTGCAATCAATACTATAAAGGCCTGTCTGAGTCAGCTGCAAGTGCACTTTAGAAACTGCCTCTTCTTAAATCATGTCATGGCATTGGAGATCAAACAAAGCACTGAAGGTGCTAGTCCCTGAATTTACATCTCAGAGTTTCACAAAAGGGCATTTACGGTGGAAGACCCAGCAAAAACGCACATACCCTGTGCGGTAAGAGAAATGACAAAGCCTGTTTATTCACCCTTGTGCTCAAATGGACTGATCCAAATCTTACTAAAGTTAATGAAGAGACTCTGACTTGGATTATAATGGGGTTTTGATAGACATTTATTAAAAAAAAAAAAAGTAAATATATCTATTTTGCTAATGTAAAATTTCTCTCTAAGCAATTACACTTACCAAGTCCTCAAGATGTTGAAATTTAAGGGTATAATTGAAGTTTATGAATCATTTTATGTCTGAGAACATAGAGGCATTTTTGCTTTGGCTATCTGTGTTTTTTTACCACCTATCTGTGGTCCATGTAAATAAAAGCCATACACACAGACACTTAGACATTCTCTACTATTTGCACATTATCATTAATAAGTACAGAAGATATCTTGCTCTTTCCTCTCCTTCTCCAGATTCATTCTTCAGCATCTTTCTTTACTACACAGGTAATGGCAAGAAAGAAAATAAAATTTGATGATTGTCTTCTGGAATTAAAAGACACAAATCTCGAAACCATTGCTAAACAGAAAGTAAAACCTGGGTAAACTTATATTAAAAATGTGTGAGCAATCTCAAATGAAGTGTGCATATCTTCACTGAGGACATATGTCCTATTACGGGAGATGGCTGCTTACACTAGCACATTGAGGCGTGCATAAAGTTCTCACATTATCTAGCCCTGGTCAAAACATGGAGCTTTCCTCTCACGGGGACCTCTTTCACTGCAGCTGTGCATTGCAAAGTTGAAAACTCAACATTATTTTTAGCTATGGGAGTACCAGAAAACACTTAGTAGAGTACTATAAGCTAGCATCCCTGGACTTCCCCCTGAGAAGGGTTCATTTGCATGCCTAATATTCAGAGTGTAATTCCCTCCCCTGGGCTAGACTTCCCAATGCACCGACAGGCTTCTGGCTGGTGCTTTGAGTGGCGTCTTCTCCACTCCCTCCGCTCCTGGGGGGATAGAGCTTACTGGAGGATCCCAGACAATAAAAGAAATAGGACATTGCCACTAAAACTCTCGTGAGGGACAGCAGGAGCCCAGACAAATGCAGCTTTGTACGTATCACTCAGAGGTAAATACCTCATATAAGGATAAGTTGAAGTATTTTCAGCCTTCTTTCTCAAAACAACACATCTTTTGTGACTGTGCTCAGTGTCTGGCTACCCGTTAATCTTTCAGTCATTTCCCCCAGAGCAACAACTTTTGAACTTTTTTGGCAATGTTGATCTTTGCATGAAAACAAAACAAAACAAAACAAAGTCCCTACATGTTTCTTGAACATAGGCAGCTACGTAGAGACAGGGGGCCTATGTCAGTGACCCAGAGAGGGAGTGTGTTGCTGCAAGGCAAAGAGTTATCATCTGCTCTGTTTCACCATGAGCATGCCCATCACCAAACTCCTCAGTCAGAGCATATCATAAATAGGGACAAAACTCTGCAGAGAGTTAAAGGTAAGGGAAAAGGAGAAGGCGGGTTTAACTCTGTTGTGGTTTAACCCCAGCCAGCAACCAAGTACCACGCAGCTGCTCGCTCACTCCCCCCTCGGTGGGATGAGGGAGAGAATTGGAAGGGTAAAAGTGAGAAAACAGCTTGTGGACTGAGATAAAGAGAGTTTAATATGTAAAGCAAAGGTGCACGCGCAATCAAAGCAAAACCAGGAATGTATTCCCCTCTTCCCACAGGCAGGCAGACGTTCAGCATCTCCAGGACAGCAGGGCTCCATCACACCTGACGGTGACTTGGGAAGACGAACGCCATCACTCCCAACGTCCCCCCTTCCTTCTTCTTCCCCAGTTTTATATACTGAATATGACATCGTATGGTGTGGGATATCCCTTGGGTCGGTCGGGGTCAGCTGTCCCGGCTGTGTCCCCTCCAACTCCTCGTGCCCCCCCAGCCTGCTCGCTGGGGGGTTGGGGGAGAAGCAGAAGAGCCCTTGGCTCTGGGTAAGCACTGCTCAGCAGGAATGAAAACATCCCTGTGTTATCAACACTGCTTCCAGCACAAATCCAAAGCCCCATACCAGCTACTATGAAGAAAATTAACTCTGTGCCAGTCAAAACCAGCACAAACTCAAAGACAAATATAGGGTTACTATGGGAAAACACTGGGGGTATGGAATGCAGTTAGGGATGTCAAAAGAACATGTGGATATGATATGAAGATGACTGGGAATGTAAGGAATGTGAGGAAATACATTTCAGTAGTTTGTTCAGTCACTTGTCATTGAGTACTGCGCTTATTTGTCATATCCAAAGCACTGTGTTTAAATCTGAATCTAGGTACGTATGTATTTGTTGGTTTGGATCAGATTAACCCAAACCATGTTTTTATTGACCCAAATTGAAACATGTCACTGTAGATGAGCCTCGTCTGACCAAGTATAAACACCTACCGTGCAGAATTTGCTATCAGCCTCGTCCCTCTGCACTCCCTTTTTAATCAGTGGAAGCTGTAGACCCTTCTAAGGAGTGATTCATGTCTCAGACATTCATTTTCCTAATGGAAAATTGGAAAGCTTCAGCACTCTAGAAACTCTCTGTCAGGCATTTAGAAAACTCTCAATAAACTCCAGTTATTTCTGTGTCCAAGGTAATGGTTCTCTATATACTTCATTCTGAACATGGGTTTCTTAGAAAATGCTGAGTTTCTAATGGCAACCACTTGATGTTCTGAGCGACATCCTTTAAAGTTCAGAGGAGGAAGATCTCCATTTTGCATAGCAAAGGACTAGTCATAATTGATTGGTGTCAGCAGAAACAGGTAGACAGGCAGCACGAATGTGGAAAACTGAATAATAGGAACAACGTCCAGAATTCCAGGAGAGACAATATGTCATAAAAATTGATGTAAGATGTATGAGGAGATGCACTCACCGAGCTCAGACATGAATCTACACAGACACTGCTGCTGTGTACCAATTTTACAGGAGCTGCAGTACGTTATCGCTTCTGACCTATACCTGAAGAAGAAATAACACGTACCCCGTAAATGATAGTTCCATATGAGAAGAACATAAGTCATCTTGGCATTTATTTCTACGTTTGTTGCCGGACCAGCTCAATTTGTTACTGGTTACAGATCCAGACAGCCTGGATTTTAGTATCAGTCTAGGCACTGCAAAAGCACTAGTCCCTCCCTAAAACAGTCTTGCAGAAATCCTCTTTCCAGAGCAAATGTGTTTATGTAAGCCAACACAAAAGTAAAACAGAAGAAGGGCAGCATACTCAAGTGCAACTTTCTTATGAATTCCCTTCTTATGAGTTTTCTTTAAAAGACAGTACAGAGAATAAGAGAGACGTTTGCTTGAAAGAGAATACAAATACATGAGTTTTCATTAATACCGAGACAATCTCCAATGACATACTTGTTTTCCTCCACTTTTTCTTAGCTAAAAGTAATTGAACATTAAGAACAGTGGGAAATACAGTAGCTGCAAACCAGTGAAGATTTTCTTTTTCTTTAAAAGAGAAATTATTTTCCAATGATTTCAAATATTATTGTATTAGGAAGAAGTATCCTTTGGATTCCTTGTATTCCTTCAGCAATTATAGTAAATTCTATTAATGTGTTATGAGCTGCTTTTCCAATTTGATTCAACATAATTGCACCAATTTGGTAGCATTTTCAGATTCCAGTCTCTAATTCCCACCTAAATGGCTAAGATTTCAGTACCAAGCTGCTCATCGTCTTTGATTTTCTTAAATGGCAGTCACCTCTTGGCTATCTGCAGAGAAATATTCCCATGCTCAATGGCATAGATAGTGTGGCTGGCATATGCTTTTGTGCATCAGATGAAAGAAATCTCCCCATGCGGTTAACTGAAGATGCCAGCCACGTTTTCATTGCCTATCATAACTAACGCCAGCACCAAAGCCTTTTATTATCACCAACCACAGGGAAAATCTTAATAAATAATGGAGTCAAAGGTCTCAATTACTCGCTCTGGATCTATCTGTATGCACACTCAGTCTTCATTCCTGTTTGCAAGGTCTTAATGCAGGTATAAGCTGCGCACCGTCCAAGACACCTGCTATTGTCAGAAGACGTGGAGAAAAACACTTCCCACATGTGCTTTAGTAGGATTTCCAGAGACCTAACCCTCCTTTAGACTTTGCCACGCCTCCCATTCAAAACACGTCAATGGTTTCCAGCATTACTGTGATTTCACTGCTGGTCTACAGCTGGAAGAAGACCAGAGTCCAGATTTCCTGTCAATCACCTGTTACTTCTCTTGATGATACGCTGGCAGTGCAGAAATATCCTGAGTCCAAACATGTGAGGTAGCTACCAGCTCTGAATGTGTCAAAATTGTCGCAAAGTCCATGATACCAGATTTATTCCCTGCTTTGCTCCATCATGTGGGTACCAGATCAGACCCCCTCTGCAATGTTCCACCTCACCCTGTGTTTGTCCCCTCGCCCCAGTACGTTTTGTCACCCCTCTAAAGAAGGAGATAGATTAGCATTGGACACAGTTATTCCCCCACCTCCTGCGTCTCCAAATTTACCCCACCCCAGTGAAATGCTGGAGCAGACCTGCTGTGTATGTTAGATCAGTTGGTCCCAGGAGGAGCGCATGTGGAGAAGGGAAGAATCTGGGCAAGTGTAGGAGAAAAGCATGGACTGGGAGGTAGTCCTTGTGCTGTAACTTTCACACTAGTATACATCTCCTTCAGGACAAGTCTTGACTGGCCGCTCCATACAGATTTACTGCGGGGCAGTAGACCCTCACCCCATCCAGAGCCTTCCAACACCCTACAGACCCCTTTGCCTAAAGGCTTACTGTGATTCCTGACAGCGTCAAGAGTCTTTTCAGGTATCGTTATCTGGAAAGACTTCAGTAATATTGCCCATCACTTACAATTCTTTCATAATTACTAGACTGCATATTTGGTGTTACCTTGGCCCGCTGACTACTATGCTTATTATGTCAAATGGCTCCTTTTTGACAAGTTCGCTGTGGCATTCAGCTGCACTATCTATTGTGGTCTGAAACAATCTGGACTGTGTTACTTGTCATCAGAAATGTATCCAGGATTTTCTAGGATTTGAGAGAGTTCGAATTTGAGAATCAGGTTTCGACCGTTAGAGTTATCCCTAGGTGCCAAAGGGAAAGTCTGAGTTTAGAGCTGCTGCTCTTCAAAGTTTGGCAGTATTTAAAGTGGATGTTTCAGTCCTAACTCTGCTTGTTATATTTCCCAAAGCTTTCCTGCCATTGTACATTCTGTGCTATAATAACCAATGCTCTAGCACTCGACTGCACTACTTATAATGCTCCCAGTGCTACTTGACTCTGCTACTAAAAATGCACCTGATGATAATGCCACTTGCCCACTACTTCCTAATGCACCACTGGTTGGCTCATTACTGGATGCCTGGAGGCAAAGTGAACTGTCCCAGTCTTTCCCTCCATGTTGGCAAAGATAAGGGTAGCATAATAAATACCACTCAGCCATTCGATTTCCCAGTTCCACTGAGTTCACGCATTTGGAATAGGTTGTAAATTATCTTGAACACAATCACCCATAAATTATCACTGATGCACATACACTGAACTTTGTGCTCTTTATTTCAAAACAAGCACTGTCTTCAACAAAGCAGCTCAGCTCAGCTGCTTTCCAGTCTTCACGTGCAATAGATTGTATCTTTAACAAATTATTAATGTTCCTATTACAAACTGATTTGATTTATATTTTTGCTGCTAGCAATGGTCTAATTATTTTCGTATTACTGTGTGGTCATAATGATAATTGTCCTCAATTTACACACTGACTAAGCATTTACTTTCACAGATTTGGAGATTGTGAGATTACTGATGAGAAAAAGCAGGGAACATAGAAGTTTAATATAATTAGTTGTAAGGGGAGTCTCTAATAAGGAACCATAAAAACTCAATTTTCATTGAAAGGATCATTTTACATTGTATGGTTTTTGCACTGGTTTGTGTTTTTTTTGTTGGTTTTGTGTTTTTTCCCCCCAGGAGCAGAACAAGCTGATCTTACTGTCACAGATATTTTATTTGAGCAGTCTATTTATATGTCCTTCCCAGGTTGGTTTTTTTTTAACTTCTCACAGAGGACTATGACATGAGAGATGATATGTAGATATTAACGCACTATATTAAAGACTGGGACCTAACTGTTCTGTACATTTTATGATATTTAAGGGAGGACAAGAAATCCTGGCCCTGCCATCTTCAGCAGAGCCAGGATTTTGCCTTTGGATTGGCAAGATACACATATGTGTATAAAGCATCCACCAGGGAGAAAGGGGGGGATAAGATAACAACAAAATAAACAAATTATCGCACAAAAAGTCTGAGCTCGCTAACAGCTTGTCCATTGTCTGTAAGCCCTGTAGGTTTCACAGGGGAGGCACGTTGTAAATAGTGATTTGACAGTAATTACGTGGATTTGTGAAAGAATGTTTGCCATGCATATTGAAGGTGGCAAGTTAAAGCCTGAGCTCATCACCCTAAGGTCTTTTTATAGTTAATAGAGAGACACAAACATCTGCAAAGAGGAATTCATCTGGTCTTTGCTAGATTTCTGTCTGAGGTTTGGTACCAGCCGGGAGGCATCTACTACTTTCCATTAACTCTAAGGGAAGCATGAGAGAGTTGGACTGTACTTAGACAACTAAATTTTAGATGCCTAATTTAGGCAAGATCAATCCCACCCATGGAGGGATTATATTTCCTGCCCTCACTCATAAAATAGGGTAAATGACAATGAAAGGAAGTGCTGTTTTGAATAGTTTCCAAGCAAGACACAATCATACTTCTCGAGCTTTGAAAGTTTCAGCTTACTCTTCTGTCCCCATAAGACAGCATTAGAAAGGAAAAAAAAAATATGCTTTTATAGAAAAGATTATTCATTCTATACAAGAAGAGTACTACTTCTACTGCATTATACCTACAGAAGAACCTGAAATCATGCATGGTTATGAACATTGTGCAGAAAAATATTTAAAGTATTTGTGTAGTAAACCCAGCATTTTGTGCTTATTGTAACAGATTTTGAACACTTTTAATAGATTGTCTTATGTTCACCTGTAAATTCATAATGGTAGATTTTCAAAACCAGAGATCTTCATCATGTGACATCAGAACCACAGTATTTAGGAAACCTGCACAGTCTATGAAGGAGCAAGTAGTTGTTGTAACACGAGTAACTCCATTAATTAGAAACCTAGTTTGACAAGTTATAACCCTTCTTCCTAATTTTAATTCTACCTGGTGGATCTGTAGGAATGAGTTATTAATGCTGATATTCTGAAATGCCACTTAGGTCTTGTGTAATCAAAGAACTGTATTCTCTCAGAACACAAAGGAACCCCTAGTGTGAATTTGTAATTAACATGCTGAAGGGGATGTTTCCACCCATGTACTGAACGCAGTTGTTGGGGCTAATAAACAAGTACAATGGATTCATCCTTTCAACATGATCAAAGCGTACATGAAGATACAGGCACATGCAATTTTGGGAAGTATGGAGACATTGCTCAGCATAAGCTTATATCAGAAGAAGGATGTTAGATCTGTGGTTTTGGATATGAATAATTTCCAGAAGAGATACAAAAACATTTTGCCTAGACTAGCAGCAAGATGCACTGTGTAGCATTAAATAAAAGATAAGGCAGCATCTTTGGTACAAGTGAAACTCAGCACCACTCTATAACCATACCTGTATTGGAAAGACTCCTGAACCAACAGGACTATTTATAGCTAATGCAAAGCTTTTTGGAAGACAGAGTATCTTTTATCAGACCAACAAAACAGACAGTTTTCCAGGCACAATAGTCTTTCTTCAGGTCACTTCACGCGCGTGAGTCTATCTGTTGTTTGGTGGTTTGGGTTTTTTTACAGTGTAACAGTTGGTAATAAAAGATATTGCCTCCAAACAAAAACTGCTTTTCTTGTACCCTTAGGACATCATGGTTACTGTGTATGCCACCCTAATAGCTGCCTTAAGCAAACCGATCGAAGGCATAACTTGCCATGTCTTAGTTATGTTCCTGTAAAATTGAAGTTGAGCACAAAAATCACTGAAGTTTTTATCAGGTGATCCATGGCCAGGGGGTGGCCTCATTTAGCTATCTCACGGTAAGAATACTGCAAAGATACAAGAGACTCATCTTGCTTGTTAGATTTGAGAGGAGGGTGGCTACTGAGGTTGGCAGATATCCTACTGACAGAAATACCCACCATTTTTCAATGAGGATACAGTCCGAAAGTGCTGACGTGAAGCAACACCTACTCATAACAGCCTGTTGCATTGCTATAATCTCTACAAGACGAATAAGTCTTGTATTATAGCATATTTACTATAGGTTAGGTTACTCCTTAATAATCAATGTCTAGGAACAAAAATCATATTTACGCGTATTGAGACATGTATGAGTAACCGTACCATTGAGGTCTCTGGTTACTTTTAGTCTTTCTCCTACGGGTATTTGGCTATTGCCAACATCCACAGAAAAAGAATTTCCAGACTAAAAATATGCAGTTTCTCTCCTTACAATAGCAAACCAAAAATATTCCAGAAGTCATATTCAGTCCTTTAACTCTTGACCCTTGTGCCAGGGTCTAAGGATACGACCTCTTTTTAAAATATCTTCTAGTTATCAACATAAGGAATCTCTAACATAACACATACTGGAAATAGGGAAGGCTGATAAATTCTGCTCTTGGTGAACAGTCAGCAAAGGTCTGAAAAGTAAAAAAGTATTTGAAAACCTAAATAAACAGAAGCCTTATCTACCTATCTCCCAGCAAGCTAGCTAGCTAGTGTCTTAGTGGTTTTTTCAATGTAGAGCCTATTATCACAGAAGCTAAATACCTAACACTCTAAACAACATGCAAACTGAAGAAGCTGACAAAATACTTGCCTGGAACATTGCAAATCTTTCTATTTTGTGCTATGTTTGCACAGCTCATGCATGAATGCTCTCCCCATATTACTGAGATTTTGTTTGTTAAGATAGTGAGGATAAATGAGGAAATATATATTTTGTGACTTGAACTGAAAGTGCAGAAATACTTCCAGCGTTATGCACTGCAATTTATTTTTTATTTTTTAACATAAAGTTTTATGGTAATGAAGAGGAGTTCATGGACATTGCTTTCTCTGTTTTCCAAATCTTATTTTATTTATTAATAATTTTAAAATGTCACGAAGCCTCAGTTTGCTGCATGTGATGTTACTTCTCCTGAAAAGAAAATCATGTGGATTGCTAAATTATCAATTCAATTGGTTTATCTTTGAAACTAAAGAGACCAGAAAGCAAAGAGAAGCCTTGGGGAATTCATAGTAAATCTAATCAGATACAAAAGCATTTGTAAATCTCTGTGCATCTTCATGTTATTTTTTTGTGTGGTAACCGTATTTTCAGGAAAATGATTGTGGTACACTGTTGCAAAACAAAGAGCAGTTGTTCCTTATTCTCTAATAGGTAATACTATATATGTATATATACTCTCTCTATATATACATACTGTTCTCAATTTCTTAACAATATTCATTGCTTGGTTTGAAAGATGCCATAATGGCCTTTCTTAAGCAGAACTCACTCTGGAACTCATTCAGCTCCTGAAATTAAATGCAAAAGATGGAGCACAATCCTAGAAAGGCCACTACTCTTACTTTGAACACCTCCAAATTCTCTGTTTTCAGCTTGGGAGTCTATACCTGCTGCATAAACTCTGGCTGGTGGGTGCTGCGTGCTGCCCAAAGTGCCCCGGTGCTCGGCTCCTCCACGCTCAGGCTCAAATGCCCACCACCTTTTTATTTTTATTTTTATTTTTTAACTGCTCTCTGGCCCTCTCTCAGGCCTCAGCAGTTATGTACCTCAGAGTCAACTTCACACCAGTGGAGAAAAGGAATCTTCTTCGAACAGTTTTGCCATCTGTGAGATCCATTTATAAGTCGTTTGCCTCTGCTGTTCTAAACCCATCAGCAGTTATGCACATGGATAATTTTATGGACTGGGCTGGATCCTTGAATGGGTAGAGACACACTCTGACAGTTAGGCTAGGTAAGTGTCCAGCTGTTTGCAGCAAGAAGGCTTTAGCCTTTAAGATTTTCTGGCAGGGACTATGCATTATGGATGTTTTTTACAGCTCCTAGCACATGTTCTCCATTTTACTGAACACCCTTCTTGCCCCAGTCCATAAAGGTTCACCTGGAACAGGGCTGGATATGCCTCACTCAGGAGCCCAGTGAGTTTGGCATCAGGAGTGTTTGGATTACGGACCACTTAATGAGCAGAGGTCCAATTAGAACAAATTCAGAAATCGTGGGTGAACACACGGACGGTGAAAGAGTTGGAGAATTCCCTTTTGGCCCTGTCATTATTCATGGGCAGAGAGTAAAGATCTGTGCCTGTGATGATTGCATTGATGTTTATTAGCAAGGCAAGTGTTTTTAAAATGAAGATTAAAAAATGGCATTGCCTGTTCATAATATCATATCAATTCTATCTAGTTTTTTATGGTATATGTAAATTATGTTTTGGATTTGATGTAATCTACCAAAATATGATTAAAATGCTTTTTTCTGTTCATTTCATTCTATCATCCATGATAAGATGGCATCCCTGAATTGAAAAGCCATATTCATTAATAAATAGTCCCATATTTCCAGTAACTGCTCAGGAAAAGATGAGTTTTAGCCAAGCGGCGAAGTAAAAGCTTCAGCAGAGTTTCATTTCTCTGCAAACGGGAAGGAAACCTCTGGAGTTCGCCGTCTCCACTCAGCGCACGCTATTCCCACCCAACTGTGTTACCTCCTACAGAGCTTCACTCCCGGGACCAGCCTTTCGTCAGTTATTCTGCATTGATCTCCCCTGTGGGTACTGCCAGCACGGGGCCAGATCACCCCCTCCAGGGGCAAATCCCGCATCTATAGGAGGAATCTCTAGCTGGGGTCACCCGATGAAACGCTCCCAGCATCTCTTCAGGCAGCACGGTGCACGCAAGGGTCTATATTATTGTGGCTGCCTGTTTTCTCCTGCTTGCAGGACTGGAGGTAGGAGAGACTCCAGGGAAAAGATAACGCAGCTTCCATTTGCTGTTTCCTAGGAGATTCCGTCGAGAGCAATAAGGGTGGCTGAGCCTGTTTGGAAATCCTGGTCCCTGGCTGAACCAGCAAGACCTGCTCACACACAGCTCGCCCTTTGAAGAAAAAAAGCTGCTGGGCTTGCTTTTGGGGGAAAATTTGCTGCTCAGGGTGGCCTGGTGAGACAACTGAGCTTCATGGGCTTGGAGGAGAGGAGCCCTCAGATGGGAGGAAGGCACACAAAGTCTGGGAGCATCTGGAAGCGGTGACTCGAGCTTTTGGTAGAGCTACAGTGCACAGCTAGAGCAAAACTGTACTTGGTGTGTCTAAGAAAAGGATTAAAACCGGCCCAATAAAACCCGGTAATCTTACATTAGTTGTATATGAAGGTTAAGCACAACTTTTGAATGATATTTGAATATATGGAGATGGATAAAAAAGGGGGTACAACGGCCCGTGAATTAGCAAGTGGATTGTGTCTGACTGAACTTTGGTAACTGAGCTTGTCCGAAGAGATTAATTTAGCACTTAATCTACTTGGATTCAATGCACATGGAAAATTATTACATACTTCAAATAAAAAGGTGGATTAGCACAAGATCACAGTGTGGGAACTACAAAAATTTGTGCTAAAATGAAAATGAATTGTTGGCTGTAATTCCTCAAGAATCAGTATCAGACCCAATGCTGTGGAAAATATCAGCGATATCTTGAGTACAAAAAATAGGAACGTGTTAATAAATTTTTTCAAGAAATACAAATGTAGCAGATATTAACAATATGGAAGATGATCAGAATATCACATGGGAAGAAATGGATAGGCCTGAGAACTGGGATAACGTATGTGATTTAATTAGTTTGAAATGCGAGGTAATGAACACAGGGAGCAATGAGAATTTCTTCAATCAGAACTTCTGCAATCATCCTAAGGCCCACTGGCTGAAACAGGAAGACTTAGGGGTATTAGTCAGTCAAAGAATTATTATGCACCACCTAGGTGCATGTAGCAGTAAAAAATGGAAATACAATTCTCAGATGTATCCAGTGAGGCTTTTACAAAACGAAAGCATTAAGTATTAATTATAAGTTGCACTGGTGAGACATTATCTGGTATAGAGTTTAGAATTCCAGTCATAAAAGCTCAACAAGTTAAACTCCTAATGGGGAAGGTGGAGAGAGGAAGAGTTAACAGTACTGCTATAGAACAGAAAGTCTGTTTTGTGGCCAAAGCTTATCAATTTGTTTAACATAAAAAAATAAAGTAAAATAAAATAAAAAAAAAAAACAAACAAAAAACTAACAAGACGAGTATTTTTGGTCTATTTGTATAAAGATATGATAAAAATAGAAGGAAAAGAAAAAGAAGGCCCATTAAAACTAAGGGACAATTTTGACATGAATAGGACATAATAAATGTGGCATAGAAATTGGAAAAAAAGATGTTCTAGAAAAATCTTATAATAGAAGTAATGGTGGCAAGCAACTGAACTGGTTTCAATGCTTAATGTTTTCAGTGCAAGGGATTTGATAACGTGATTGATTATGATGAAGGACAGCTGGAGTCAGTGATGCAGCAGTGTCCCAAAGCAAGGGACCTCATGTTGGAGCTGGGAAAATGAAGCCAGAAAAGACCAAGACCCTGATTTTAGGAAGACCTACATTGTCCTTACACATATAGACCTAAGCTGTTGAAAGCAAAGTAACGTTTAACTGAACAAAATGGCAAACAATGTAGAACAATGAAACTGAAACTAGCAAAAGACTAAGCAATAGAAAGGAAAAAAATGGTACAGAAATTATTCGATGGAAAATAGCCATTCTAGTTTGCCATATGCGTAACAGCGAGATGTATGAATGTATACCTGTATAGAGATATCTATCTATATTGATCTATCTGCCGATGTTAATTCTCAGGGCCCCGTGGGCATCGCTCCCCATCCTGGGGACTGGTTGCCTGGGCCAAGGGCCAGCTGGCAGTGTGATGGTCTATCCCTGTCCCGTCCGGGGCACTGTGGGATTTCATCCTTGCCAGGGAAGACATTGCTCCTGCCTTGCCATCACCCAACGGCCTGGGTCCCCTTCCCCCAGGGAGCAGCCCTGACGTTGGCAACCCTGACACTAAACTACTTTCATGGTCTGGTATTACTTCTTCGAGAGGAAAAATTTTTTCAGCTCTGGGGATGTGGGAAGAGTTTGGGGTTCTTCCTTTCTGACCTATAAGTCCAGTGTTGAGGAGCAGCAGGAGTCTGGATCTGGGTGGGATGTGCAGAGAAGCCTGGCAGCCGGGAAGCATTCTGGAGTTCTTTCTTTGCCAGCTGCCTTCAAGCCCAATACTTGATTTCTTCCGTCAATACCAGCCTGAAAAATAGCTAAGCAAATGAAATCCAGATGTTTTCTTCTGAGCGTGCAGCTGAAGCAGTCAGGAACGCTGACGACACAAGAGCTTCCCAGCACAATACGCTAAAGCTCTCCCTGACACCCAACGGTGCTGAAGACCCAGTCCTAGAGCTGATGAGGTGCTGGTGGATACCAGAGGGTTAGCAGAGAACACTGCCATTCCTCTACAGTCCCAGGAGCTGCAACGGCACGTGTCCTGGGTGTTTTAAATTTTGTTTTGGATATCCCACGTCACTCTATTTGGTATGGACTCCCCGACAGCAGCACTCTCATTTCAGCAAAAGCAGTACAGAAATGAATCGCCTTCCTGGGTAATTTCCGTCTGCGCTGCTGCACAGAGGAAGGAAAGGGAGTTCATTTTCCTTTGCAGTTACCAACGCTTGAGACCAACCAACTTAAAACAAAGATATTTTTTTTTCTTCTTCTCTTTCTCTTTTCCCTCCTGGAGTGTAAAAAAGAAATTGTATTTGTGAAAATAAACAGCATATTGCTATAACACTTCCCCAGTCCCAAGCATTTTCTCAGACTGCCTTTTTTCCCCCTGAAGATCTACAGCACTGTTCTGGTGTATTAGACACCCCCCCCCCCCCCAGGATTCCTGTATGTGGACTACATTAATGAGTTCCATGTAGACCATAGAATATTCTAAGTATGCAGGAAACATTTTAATGCATTCTCCAGAAGGAAAGTTTCTTCTAAATCGAAAGTGACTGAGTTCTCAGCAAAGTAACTTTTACAGCTCAACCTATTTCATTTTTCTGAATTCACAGTTGTTAACATCTGTGTGTACTTTGCTGTTTTTACTTGAATGCACTGATCATATGTTAGTATTTGATTTATGTTAATGAAGACGGTAATTGGATGATAACCGAAGAGGGAAAGAGGAACCAACATGAAAAGAAAAATGCTGCAGGGGGAGCAAAAGTCCAGGAGGGTTGGATCCATTTCCTGTTAAGGTCCTCAGGAGTGTTTTCAGTGATTTCACTGAGCTATAGCTGTTGTCCTTAGTGAAAAAAGAGTGAGGTTCATTAACAGCTGTTATTAAATGAAAATTATTACCAAAAAAAGTGTAACTCCCACCTTCCAAAGAGCTATGTGGAAAGAGAAAAGTGGAATTATTTGAAGGGGTTTTTTTTTTCTTTTTTTTTTTTAAATGCAAATAACTTTGAAACTGAAGCTCTTTTTCCTTGGAATTGCAGGGATGCCTGTGTTGGAGAGAGTTTCTCAGTTTCTTTGCCTGGGTCAGAGTAAGAGAGGGGCCCCCATGAACTGCGGGAAGGACACAAAGTCCTTTCTCTGCCTCATGCACCTAATTTCGTAGTTAGCATGTTCCCTGACACATTGCTTGGTTGAGAATGTGGGCCCAGGCATGATCTGGAGTGGACCCAAACGCACTGCACGGATGAGGCATTGCGTTCGGAGAAAGGGAGGTTAACATTGGGGACGCCAGCTTTGCCTTGCCGCTTCCCTTTATGACCAGAGAACGGATGCTTTGAGTCATAAACACTAGTATAGACATGCCTTGTGCGTCCCTAAAACTAAATGCTTTACCCCTGTGGTGACTTTTCTGCATTCTTACTATCAAAACTCCTGCCTGTTTTAAAAATGGCATAACACTAATGATGCCAACACAGCAAATGCTTTGCCAGGACTGCTCAGAGTAGTCTCCCCTGACATAGCACCGATTATTTATTTTGAAACATTTTCAACATCGCTTCTTCTGTCTTCTGTTATGTCAGCACTTACAGAATGTCATTTTTCTAATAAATTAATTTGTTATTTGGAATTCACAGAAGTAAAATATGAATGGGGTAGAACGAAGCAGACAAACAAACAAACAAAGGATGAAAAATGTAGAAAACTGCTTGGGAATACATATTGAAGTCACCAGGTTTTAAAATATCCTCTTGCTTGTGATGTTACTTGAAAAGCGGTGACAACACTAGCATCTCAACACGTACAGGGCAATGCATGCTATAAAATGACTGTGGACTTTTGATATCTTCTAGATCCACGGGTGGAGAGGGGCATCTGCATGATGTGGAGTTTCAGGAGTATGGAGAGAGGGACTCTGATCTGAGACCCCTCTGATGATGATACATTCTAATGTAGAGAGGGTAACTACTTGGCTTTTGGCTTGAGACTTACAAATGAAGACCTCAGAGCTAAGGATTCCTTTTGGCTTTCCAGTAATTTTCCCTGTGTCTTGTTATACAGCATCCACACACACCTTTGATTAAGTGAGAAGTGGAAATCAAGTGGAGGGCAGAAAAAAGCATGCATTATCACACAGCTTTGGGAGTTAAGTTGAAATTCAGCATGCAAGAGCTTCTGCAACCCTGAACTGCAGCAGCTGTCCTATGCTGAGAATGTGGGTACACGCTGATCTGATGTTGGCCATTACCCCTAATTTAGACTGCAGATGCCAAGGCAATATGTTTGTAGGTGGAGCAAGAATGTAAGAAAAAGAGGAGTGGGTGGGCTACCAGATAGGTGATACTTGATTTATGTATCAAATGCAGAAATAATGAATACCGTTGCTTCTATCTTAAGGTTGTTGCAGAAAAAGTCTAGATTCCCCAGGGTCTCCCAGAGGTAATGGGACTAATTCCACTGTCCCATTGCTCTGCTGTACATTCTGTATTTTTGAATTAAGCTGTAAGGATTGGGTAAGGTGGTATCATAGCAAACTAGGTAGCAAATTTTGTAGGACTTCTGAATGATGCTCACCAAGTCCACATTTCAGCAGTCTGCTCCTGTTCAACAGAGCTCTTAAGAAGGTGAGAGGTGCCAAGCACCCACTTTGGTCTCATTGCCTTCATCCCTATTCCTCAAAGCCTTGGCCTTAGGTAGATACGTATCGTCCACAGTTTTGTAAGGCAATGATCCACCGCACTGCTGGATGACCTTGGCTCCTGCTGGAGTCAAGAGTCCTGTACATACAGCAAGGCACGAATGCCCACGAGTCGTCCGATTACAGAGAAGTACGTGCACTACGGGTTTAGCTAGATCGAGCCTCTTGACTCCATAGGGGTAGAAAGTACCAGGTCCCTTGGTGAACTTGACCCTCAAGGCTTTGAGTTGTTGATATTCACGCTGACTTATGCTGGCCATGCTGGGGAAGGAAGGAGGGCTAAGGGCTTCAGCACATCATGGCGTTAGAAGAAAGAACTGTCTATCGTCTATTCCCAGCAAAGGGAATAACGCTGCAAAAAAAAGGCTACAAAGCTGCCCTCCTCTTGGAGAAGTTAAAGTGACAGCCGTGCAAACCGGCTCAGCCAAGTGTTCTCAGGTCCCATTTCAAGGGAAGCAGACAATGATAAATTGAACAAAGCAGGTGGGCTGGGGAGAGAGAACAACGGAAGGAACAACACGCAACGGGGCAAAGCGGTCCTGCAGCTGTCTCTGCTTTGTCTTCTTTTTCCAGCGGTCCCAGTTGAGGAAGGGCATGACTTAGCACTCAGGAGAGGTGGTAAAGGCTGAGCATTATTTTGCAGAAATGTTTTTAAACTCCTTTCTCTCTTCCCCCCCCCCCCCCCCTATATTTTTTATTGACCCCAGCATCAAATTCTCAATAATCTTTTAATATATGAGGAAAATAAGCAAAGCATTTGCACTCATGTCAATCTAAATGAAAGCCATTTCTTTGGAATTTATTTTTTTTTATCTTTTTGCAAGTATTATTTTATTGTTTCGTTTCTCTTTTAATCCCCCTTTGTTTCATTTGGCAGCCGCAACAATAGTTTCTAGCCTCTGGCAAGGAAAACAGATGAGCAAATATTCTCTGTCTTGGAAGTTAAATGCATCGCCCCAGCGACAGGCCTCTCCAGCTTTCCAGCTACCATGAATCCTGAGCCTATTCTTAAATTGGTAAGTCAGCAGCCATGCCAGCACGATGCTTTGCCAGAATTGTTCAATCAGGCCAGTCTATATTGATTTATTTTTAAATGTATTCGGCATCAGTTCCTCTGTTTTCTGTCAGTTAGCTATACTGTCACAGGCTTTGATTCACCACCCCTTCTACTGCAGATCCTATGAACACATTATCAAGCAGCCAGTGCACCTCGGATTTGAAGCTGACAATACAGGATCAATGTCCCTGGGGTTCAACCCTGAATTTCAATAATTCAATTAAATTCCTTGAATACTGGATTCAGCCAGAACATCGATTCCACATTGCTTGCACGTTCACGTACGAGGCATCCTCCGCAGAGAACCTGCGTATAGTCCCCTTGTCGGTGTATAACGAAGGGAAAAGAGGAGGTATTGAACTGGAGGAAAGATAATCAAGCGTTGAACCTGCTGAGCCTATTATGTGAAAAACTGTTCAGGAGGATGCTGCAGCAGCTGAAGCCACTGGAGGATATTGTATGTAAAATTGGGGTTCTATTAAAAATGTATAAACATATCCAGGATTAGGTTTTAAAGCTATTGCTACAGGTATGAAATGAGCTTAACTGAGAACTCCTGGGTTCCCTCTAGACTCATTTACAACTAACCGAGGGAAAAAATAAACTCTTTTATTGCTTGAATAATACTATGCTACCTATAACAGTAGTTAATAGTTAATAAGGATTTATGCCTCTCATAACTGAAAGGTGTATCTAGTTTCAGCAAGTGGGAAGGCTTATATTACAGATACTAGTAATTCATCGCCCATTACTTTGTTCACAAACAATACAGGAAGAAAGAAGGAGGACGAAAGAGTCTGTGCAAGCAAGTGTATGTGAAACCACGGTTTATTGCCACACGGTAAGATTCTTTAAGGATGTCCCAGATTCCAGGCCCGACCCCAAACATCTCTGGAGCTGTTTCTTTGGACGCAAAAGTCTAGAATTGCATGGTGCCCTCAGTGAATAGTTATTCATGCCAGGTGTAAATGTAACAGCCTTCCTCCTATCCAACAGCAGCTGCAAATCTATAACCGCAGGATGCGCCGAACAGTGATAAACACTCCGCCTTAGTCTGCAGCTGGAAGCTCCTTGGGACCCTCATTACCTCTTGGTGGGTGTTTGCACAACGCCCAGAATGAGAAGTTACCGTTTTATTTGAAGAAAAAAAAGCTTCAGCCCTTGCTGTAAAGGAAGAAGGTAAAATAGCAGTAATTGATAGTAATAACAACCGGGAAATCAACCGCCCAGACAACAGAAAGTTTGGCATGGCTGGAGGGCAGCCTTTAGAAGAGGACATTTCTCCGTATGGTCTAATTCACAGGTCATTTTTCATTGACCACTAAGGGACAAGTCATTCCCCTTTTAACCATTTTACTGGGACTTCAATTAAGAAAAATTCCAATTGTTTCTAATTAAGCATTCTGGTTATCGAACATTTAAGCAAAACATCAAATAAGGTTCTGTGGCAAATGGTCCTTATAGGACATAGCATAATAGTACCCTGGAAAGTAAGCATTTATAGGCCTTTCAATATCAATACTTGCCCTAGTATAGCCAGCAACAGTGAAACAAAAGAGCACTGTGATTTTAAAAGGAGTCAACTTTTTTTTTTTTAGAAACTACAGCCATTTCAATTCCATAGGTTAGATTGCTATATGACTGTTCTTGTTCTTATTCATTTATTTGTTGTAGTAGCAGCCAGAGACCCGTTCTGAATTGAGCTATTGTACAAACACTTGGAAAAACACAAAAATTATTTTTACAAAACATGAATGAGGATCAATGAAAGCTGAAACAGATAGAGCTTGGAATAAATACCATTATGAGATGGGTAAAACCACTTATGTATACAACAAAAGAACACGTTGGGTAAGAAATGACTGGGCAGTAGTCTCAGCTTAAAATGTTGTTATTAACATGTTGAAGGGGAGGAGGATAAATAGATGGCTATTTGAATACAATTTTGTATTTATTTTTCAAAAATGCAGTCTGCTTCCTACCTAGGAAAAGTAGTCACATTCCTTTTTAAAAAGCTTTATTCCTTTTGTTGACACCTTCTCAAATGACAGTGAAATTTTCATTGACAATATCTCCAGGGACACCATTTTAATATCTTTTGACAGTGAGGACCTGCCCTCTGACTAGCTGGGTTGTTGAGGGTAAGTCTCCCTTCTATAGCATCATTCACTATACAGGTCTTTTTTATTTCAATCATTAGTTCACCAGTGCAGGGATTTTTTAAAATTTGTGTAGATAAAGTTAGAACATGTGTCTCTCTTCTTATTTGTGTCCCACAAACTGAATTGTAAAGTTAATGCTAGTAATAATACTTGCTTGAATAAGATTTCAGGATCAGTCCCCTAGTATACAAGTACAGTGATGGTTCATTATACAAATATTCTTGTGACACAGACTGTTGTCCTTTGTGGCTGAAGCAGAGCTAATCCAATTAATTTGTTCATGAAAGACAAGTTGGTTTTAAAACAGGGTCTAGCACAAAGAGGAAAGGACAGGTTTTTATTAACTTTCTCCCTTGTCTCAAGACATATTTATTGCTTTCTGCTCAAGCAGAAATAATAAAAGCCTAAGAGTACGACCACTTGCATGAAAAATCTTTCAGCTCTTGTGCATGTAAATAGATTGGACTTTTGATTGAAAATACTCTATGTATTTCCTAAGGCTGAAACTTTAGGGCCTTATAAAATGTCTAATTTAGAAAGATAATAGTATGTGCAAAAGAGTGACTTTCGTAATACATGGCAGCAACATTATTAATTAAAGAGGAGGACACTGCAAGGATATGTCAAAGCGAAAAAACATTCAGCTAGCAGAAACAGACTGGGCTATAGGTCAATTTTATTGCATTATAGAGGCAAACACTGTTTTTCACTTTGTGTTACCAGATACCAGTGAGATACTCAAGACAGGTTTTTGCTAAAAAGAGAGACCACATAGAAAGCCTCAGTAGTGACATCTAGAAATTATGTGATGGAATAGGGATATTTTATCTTCATCTATAAAGACTCTTGCCAGTGGTGGCCTTTATGTATCTCTGAAAGAACAGCTGAACACAACAGAGCGGAGTAAATTCACTATTTGAAAGGGTTAATGTGCATTTACTCAGGCACCAAGGGACAACCACGTATTGGCAATTGCTCTGCTGGGAGACCTGTGAGCTGAGCTGCAGGATTACAGTCACTCCCTTTCTGGGTGCTGAGCACGTAATCCTACTGGGCTGAAAACCTCCAGGAGGATGCTGTTAATGAAAGCAACTTTTCTCCATCCTGAAAATAGAGACAGATTTATCTGAGTGTCTGGCAGAAAGTTCTTGCCCTCCAGATTATGACACTAATAGTCATTAGCAGGTTTAAAAAGCTTTACTTATGCTAGCAAGGTAGGATATACCAGTCACCTTGGGATATACTGAGGCAGAAGTTGGGGCAGTATTCTCAAACTTATTATTGCATTGAGAGATGGGGTCACGCTCAGAGAGTTTTATTGTCTGACTAAAACACCTGCCTTGAGAAGTATTTGTCCAGTTATGAGCAAACTGGTTTCTCTAAGACTCATGGTCCTCCTCGACCTTTATATATTGCAGCTATAAACAGGAGAGATCTTCACCTGGCTTTATTTGTCATGGGTACGCTGATGTTCAAATATTTTGAAAATTTTCACCAGGCAGCATCTGCACTTCTATTTAGAACACACTTCTTCCGCTCAAACAGGCTGTACTGAATTGTGCTGCAGTACTGACTAATAATGCAGTCCAGCCTGGAACAGTGCTAATTAGCGGCTGCTGAAAACATTGATTGGTCGATACATGGCTTTCAGGGAAAGTTTATGCAAACCCACAATGCAGCCTGAAGTATGCAATGTTCTGCTGCCCGGAATATGATTTGCAGTCAGGTCGCTTTCTCATTATGAGTTTTGACCTGTATTGGGTACGTTAAGTAAATATCATCATAGATAATCCATAGTGGAATAATCTTGTAGACTGTTATGTGGAATTCCACATTTTCAGTTGAGACTAGTAAGCTTTCAGAAAATGGTCTTCTTGTCTTGAAGGTAATAATGGGGAAAAAAACCCGCTAGGGCTCATTAGATTGCCTATGTCTGGGCATGATAGTCCGATTTAAAAACCAAAAGGAAACAAAATAACATTCCCAGAGCAAAATAATGATTTAATCTGTCTGTGGCGTATGAAAGTATTTACACGTTTTCACAAGTTGGAATCAGAAACACAGCAACAATACAGAAGTTGGGAAAAGCATCAGCTACACAAGCCTCTCACTTGCCTCTTTGTGTTGGTGCTGCATTTGCTCGATGACTGTCCACCCGTTGAGAAGTCCCAATCATCAGAAGCAGCTGGGTTTTTTTGACAGGGTGGGCATTCCTCCACCTGTTGAAGGTGCCACTTCAGCACCCACGCACATGTCTTCTTGCTTGGCTGAGGTCGGCGTGCTTTGGATAAAGTGCGCGAAAGAGTAAATGCTGTACTTACTGGGGAAAAATGTTTATCCAACCCCACCGTAGTGTGCTGTGCAGAATCAGTCTTGCACGTGATTCATTCCCTTTGTGCTCTGATCTGTGCCACTGTTGCTTTTCACTTGCACTGCTGGCTGAGGGTCATCAGCCACTGGTGATTGTTGAACATTCGTTTTCTCTGTGCCTTCCATAGCAGCAAAGCTTGTCCAAAGCTTTACAGCAATGCATTTTCCGGCAAATGTGTCCCCTTCTCTCCTTCTGTGGCCAGGATGCGCTCAAAAAAAATCCCTCTGCTGGTCGCTTTGCCTAGCGCTGCAGAGATGAATACTAAGGTTTAAAAAGTTTAGAAGTGTTTAAATGGTTATCCTTGAAGTACCTTGTCAGTGTTAACATGGCAATCTTTATCTTGTTTCAGGAAAGGTTACTTTCCTTTTTACCTTTTTGCTTGCTTTCTTGGTTCATTTGATGCATCTTTTTTCATCTATAACAACATTTAGATCCCTCACGTACAGATTTTTGCAAGCATCTATTCTGACATCCTTCATGACATATCACAAAGAATGTAAGTACTCATTCCTGCATCTACAAGCTTTGGTGGATTGAAGAATATCTCTTACAAAATGTAGGTCTTCAAGTAGCAGAGGCTTCACCATGTCACAAAATAAATTCTTCTCCCAATTGATTGCTTTCATTGTAAAAATCACTTATTACTAGTCTAAATTTGTCTCGTTTCATTTCCCTAGCCAGCAGAAGATGTTTTGTCATTTTTTGCTAGTCAGAAATCTTTCCCTGACATACACAGTGATCAAACCAAACTCATAACCTTTCCCACATACAGAAACAGGGCTGAGCTCCTAGAAAAAGTTAGATTTCCCAGGTCTCAGGTGGGTCTTTTGGCTCTTCATTGAACATTTCCAATTTGTAAACATCCTCTTTTGCAGTCCACAGATTTTGTTACTATTTTATTAACATTATTAATGGGTATATACAGTGGAATAAACAGTTCGTGCTTACTCTCAGTATTATTTTTTATATCTGAAGATGACTACTGCTTTGTTTTTTTACGTATTCTATCATACTGGGAGCTCATGTTTGGAATATCTATTTATCACTTCAGAAACGGCACTTTTGCAAATACCATTCCCCCTTCCTGCAACTCTGACCTAGATTCCATTTTCACAGATGCATGTCCTTAAATTTGGATGTTTTAAAAGGCTTGATGCTCAGATGGTCTCATCTTGCTAAGTGAACTTGATTACTCTGTAGAACTGACCTGTCCTTATCCTAATTTACCACTTCACTGATTTTGTGTAATCTACAGACTTTACCAGCAATGATATTTTCTTCCAGATCAGTGATAACAATATTGACTAGTGTGGAGCCAAGAAAAGATGATGGTGGGATCTGACTAAAAACATTCCTATTAGATGATGATTACCAGTTAACAATTTGCTTTGCTATCAGCTAGTTTTAATCCATTGAATATATACCATATTGATATTTTTTTTTTTTTTTATAGAACCAATTTATTAATCAGAATGTGATTAACTACTAGGTCAAAGTATGTACTTACAGATAACTTTGTCAGCCATATTTGTAATCTCAACAGGACATAGTTCCTATCAATGAGATCTGTTTCCCGTCAAGCCCTACTGATTAGCATTAATGTTATTGTGATTTTTTTTTTTATCCTGTGTGTACAGTGAACCTGAAACTCTACTCCTCTATTAATCTTCCCACGTACCCTTGGTGGGGGATTACGTCTCTGCTGCAAGAAGCTGATTCTAGGTTGAGATCACATTGCCCCTTGGGTGAATTTGCAATAATTGAGTTGTAACACAGAATACAACTTTGGGGGGGACATAGAGTGTGAGGGGAAGTAAGAACTGGGAAAAAAGGTTACATGACAGTGTAGTTAGCACTCTGTCTTGCAATTTTATGTTCATTTTACTCCTTCGTGAGTTTTGGGTTTGTTTTTTTTTTTTGTTGTTGTGGGTTTGATTTTTTTTTTTTTTTCCCCTGTTAATTGCTTTGTGGTTCTTAATATTCTAAAACTGGGACATCCATGGCTTTTCAGGATTTTTTTCATTGCTTTTTCTAATTCTTAATAGCCCACAAATGTAGGTACATCAGTACCTGCGAATAGTAACAAACTTTTAGGGGATTATCTTTTTCTTGCTTTTTCTTGAGGTATTCTCAGCTATATCATAGCAGTTTCATAGGTATTGTGCAGACTTTAGTGAAAACATTCAATGATTTTGCATTGTTTTAACACCTCTGCACCCCAATCAGCACTAGATATTACAGATTCCAATAGGGTTTTTTTAGTAAATTATCTACAAGAAAACTGAATTACAGTAGTATCTTAGAAATCTAGTATAGGTGCTTTCTAGTGGGCTCGGTACAAACATTCCATTTTGAAGACTTTTGGCTTCCCCCCCACTCTTAATAGTCTGGCCCCAAATACCACCTCAAAATGACATTTCTGGCTCAGGAAATCCAAGAACCACAGATTGCTGGAGGCTGAGAAAGCGTCATTGTATGCTTGACCTATTTTACTCCTTTCTATTGGCATCTGTTGCTGGCCATTGTTGGAAATGAACTGTTGGGTATTTGCTTTAACCCAGTTTGTTGTTCTTGTGGTCTCCATTTCTTGGATAATTCATATATATTCTTTAGAGGTACCAGTATATTTACTTTCTTCAACTTTGCTGCCTAGGTTTTCAAACCCTGATCATTCAGGCTAAACACAGCAGCTATATCACTGTAGTAAATGGTCGCATGATGCATGTTTTCCTTTTTTTCTGGTGCTACAAATGCAGCGTTTGTTAAATACAGGAGTATTCCATTTATATTTTATGTTTGGGAAATCAATCTACCCTCAAATATACTCAAATTCTCTTCATGTTTCTGCCACAGAGAATAGTTATCATTTGTTCCATATGTATATTTCCAGTGTACAGCAAAGGTTTTTTTGGAGAAGAGAACATAAAAGCTAGAAGGAAGTGGTAGATGATATTAATTTGTATTAACGAAGGGCATCATTAACCATCAGGCTTGTTAGAGTGCAACCTGAATAAAACACATGCTATGGAGTTGAAAAGGAGTAGTACTTATTATATTGCTTTTACTGTCTTTCAGTCTATGAATTTGTCTAGCCCAAATTACTTGCCGATGGATGCATATAGAAGTGCAGTGATACCCTTAGATCTAAGGCTGGAGGGCACTTCTACATGTTGACTATTGAGACAATATTAATGAAATTCAAGTCACCAAATGACAGACTTTGATAAGATTCAAATGAAGAAAGGTTTCAGTTTTCTTTTTTTGCAGTAGCAGCAGACCCATCTGTTCTTGTGCTACAGCCAGCTGAAGACTGGAGCAAATTTAGTGTAAGTTAAATGGATTTATAATTGAATAAAATAAATAATCTGTCTTCTGGTTTCTATGTCACTTGATTGGAGATATCCAAGACATCAAGATATAAACACACTTAGCAGGACAAACCACCAAATCAAAAAAGCACACTCTAAGGGAAACGTAGCACAGCCAGTATCTCATGAGTCCTTTGCAGTCCATACTACTGGCTTGCAATCGTACCTTTAGTACTCAGACACACTGAGCTAAGAGTGTCACATTGCAATGGATCTGTAGCTACCCAGGTGTAGACTCTGACGCAAAGAGATGCCCTAAGACAGCAAGAGAATTGCAATTTCTTTGTCAGCAATTTTGATTGGTCCCCTTAGAGAAAGGAGTGCGTTATACTCGTTCTTTCCACATTTTCTCAAAATATTTGTGAGCATGCTGCTTAAGAGTCAAAACTTTTCCACTTTCTACACTTGGCATTCAAAAGCTGGAGTGGAGAACACAGCTGGACATTCAAACCTGCCTGTCATGCACGCTGAAGGCAGCAGCAGAGTGATTTCTCCACAATATGAGGATGTGATTTATGTCTCTGCTCTGCTCCCTTGCACCAGTGCCCAGGCTGTGCCATGCTTTGCTCTCATGCAAACTGTAATCTGTATAAAAGTCTCTGTTCTCATATTGTTAACTGATCTACCAGTCTACTTCTAGCTTGGATGGAAGCGAATTAAAACAACAGAAGGAGCCTATGAATAGGAAAGATTGCATATAGGTTTATCTTCCCTCCTAGAGCCCTCATACAGAGTTAAGAGTGTGGCAGCCTGGCAGGAGGACAAGAATTTTTAGCACTGCTTAATGAAATTAAAGCAGGTCAGACATAAACATGAGGCGGCTGTCCTGCAAATTGTTATACACATCGACAATTACGTAACTGTATATGAATATATGTCTATGTGTGTATCAAACATATGAGCTGCTTCACTGAAGCCAATGCGGATCTACTTGTGTGGCTGAGATTTGGCTCTGCAGGTCCAGGGAGAAAGAATTATGCTGTATCTTTTATTGATGGGAACCAAGAGACATCTTTGTAATCTCAAAATAGCCCTTGGAAGAAAAGCAGGATGGATCACTACCTAACACCATGTTTCTTTTTTACTTCCTTTTTTTTCCTGCCCATCTGTCCCTCATCTCCAAAACAGTAGGAGTAATCTTAATTTGGTGCACTAGAAGAAAGAAGGTTTATAACCTGGACATAGAGGTCCTTGCCTGCTAGTGGCAAGACAGATGCTGTAAGGAGTTCCTATGCATGGTTATGAAAAGAAAGAAATATTTTTATTGAAAAAAGTTAGTTCTAAGTCCAATATAAAAAAAATCAAGATATTCTGGTTATGCTGCAAGGGAACTTGACTCCCTCTTATAGATAGGGTGGTGTGTGTGGCTCCCAAAAGTACAGTTTCTTTTACACTAAGCAATAATTTAGTCGAAAAGCTACAATAAATCAAAACGTTAAAAAATTAATCCTCCTCAGAGTTAAGGGTTAAGCACTCTGGCTATAAGACTGGGGTCAGAGTCTTTCTTAACATCTCTCTTTTTTTGCCTTTGGAGCATTGATTCCTTGCTTTCATCGTAGCTCAACTTTGTCTACAAGAGAGCTAGAAACTAGTTATTTATGCAAAATACCTTATAGCCTTGGACATACACATCCTGCAGGGTTTCAACACTCAGATCAAAATCGTAAATAAACCTGTCTCACTTTTAGGGCAAATTTTGTAGTGAAGAACACTGTTCTCCTGTGCAGGTGCCTGGGTGGTTTTACTTGCCTTTTGGTTCTCAGTGTTTGCTTCCTTCTCAAAAATGTAATGACATTACATTTGTTTTGTGATCAGCTATAAAAGTGTGTTATTACAGAATAGAAAGAACAATTCCTGAAATGAGAATTTTAAACTGTAAGCGGTAATGTTTGTTTTGAATTACAGTAATTCACTCGTGGAAAAAATTAGCATCTGAGCTATATGCCAAATTCTGACATTCCCATTTCATAAACTATGTATTTGCCAGAAACAGCTGTAAAACTACATAAAAGCCACAAGTTAACTCTTATAAATTATAATTACTTTTTTTTTACTAATCCAAAGACTGTTTTACTGTTTTTATAATGTGTATCTAATACTCATTTAGGGCGGTGGTCACTGACCATATAACGCTAAGTGTGTTTTACATTTAATAATCAAGTTTGCAATCAAATCCACCAATTTAGTTCATGTTTCAAATAGGAACCCAAGTTTCTTAATGGTCAAATGCAACATTTTAAATTCTGTTAGTTCAAATACTTTTTGCTGAAAGAGTTGGACTAATGTATGACTAGGCTAGACAGATATTGCTCTCAGGTTTTCAGACAAAGAAGGAAAATAGCAGAAAATAGAGCACCTATATTGCAAATGTTTAACTGAGAAATCCAAATAAACATTCAAAACATATGGGCTTAGGTCATTTTCAGAGACAATTTTAGGACGCCTATAGTTTCATATGTTCGCTTTGTTATTCTCTTACTCTTGAAAGGTGGTATCACTAGTAAATGGTACCACTTTTTGCACAAAACGCTTCTTGGGGAATCACGATTTCTCCTTTTCCCAGTAAGGATTTGAAAAAAGTAATAATACTAGCATTTTCAGTGTTTCTATAGAACCGCAGTCATCACTGAGCTTAATTGAAAACAAAGAAACAAAGCACCTCTGAAAATGTGGTCTTACAATATGAAGTTGGAAGGAAATCCTAAGGTATTCAAATTTCTTGGACGTTTCTGACAGTTGTAGACCATTATTTGAATACTGATAATACAAAATAAAAGAAAGAGGGGTTTTGTTGTTGTGTGGTTTGGGTTTTTTTTTTTGTGTTTTTTTTTTTTTTTTTTTTTTGTGGTTTTTTTTTTTACATCTCCGTTTATAAGCTATACAGAAAGATTTAGAAACAAGGAAACAAACAAATAAAGTGCCTGAAGGTAGACTCTAAAGTAGTTTCCATTAACTTCAATTGAAAGTCAATTGGGATTTGGTGGAGTTTAGCCCTTCTGAAAGTTAGACTCTTTCCTTAGTACGATACCATGGTTTCATGAACCTATCTTTAAGCTTGTACTTATGAAAATCTTCTCCCAGACATTAAGTTTTCATTTTAAGGTATTTCTGTAAGTTGAGGAAAAAAAAAAAAATTAAGAAAATTTACCAACATAGCTCTCTCATCAGGCAGCTAGGTTAAACAATCTTTTAAGGTAACAATGCCCTCAGAGGCAACGTTTTGCCTACAGGAAAAATGTTATTTTTCCTTAACAAAGGGTCAAATATGAGAATTTAGCAAACTGAAGATTTACCAACAATTTTAGACCTTTTTGTCTTTCCATCTTCTTAGCGCAACACATTTTAGTTAACTCGAAAGGAGAATTAGGAGGCAGTGATGTTATAAGCTTGAGATGCAGTCTAATTTCCACCATATGGTGTTTTTGTGTTTATCACCATCTTTGGAACAAAGGGTAGAACTTCCTAACTTGTTTGTTTTTATGCTAATTTGTTTTTTTTTTTTTTCCAGAAGATCTCAATGGTTGACTTAAATCCCATAAGTTTCATTACTTTTTTTCCCCTTACTTTTTCTTTTTTTTTTTGAGCTGCTTTCACATATTCAACATTGCATAAAATACCCATTTGTAATTATGTTTAACCTTTTTAAAGCCTCTGGGTAAAGTCTGCTCATTAATCTTTAACCTGACAAGCCTTGGGGGTGGTGGAATTGGCACAGCCATGTATTAGAGGCTCAGAGACCACAGACTAGAGGTACAAAAGGGGTAATTAAGAGGTAGTATGAAAGGAAATGGAACAAAGCTAAAGGGATAGGATCATATTATGGTACATGTCAGACAGTAGTAAGGACAATGGAATGCAAATTCCTATAGACACAAATCAAAAAATAAAGGAGGCAGCGCATTTTTCAAAACAAAACTGATTTAATGATCTCCTTTCTTAGTCAAGCACAGACAACCTTCACTAAATTAGATCTCAAACATCGTAGTAATCATACAGCATGGACACACAGGTAGTTTTTAATAGTGTGCCCCTATTTATCTTTTGTTTGTTTGTTCTTAACAAACATGCTGCCTCCTAGCATCTGTAAAAGGCACAAGTTAGTGTATCTCAATATGTCTCAGCAGAAAACAACATTACCCGGACAAGCGTCATCCTGTAACTACGGGACAAATCCTGCCCCTGCCCCCAGGCTGTGAGGAACGCCTGGCTGCTGGGCAGCTTTGCTGTGCGGTTCCAGCTCTCCATGGGCTCACAGGGCAGACCATCACCACGGTGGCTTGGAGGGTCTGAGACGTGGGAAAGGAGTCGGGATTCAAAACACTGGCTCTGATGGGGCTTTATGGCTTTTCCAACACCTCGCCAGGGAGTACTTTGAAATTGTGGAAGCTGTTCTCTTTGCTGTTCCTAAAGGACAAGGTCCTGTCATCTTTCTGACTGCAACCTGAGACAGGTGTCTAATTTTAAGTTCATTAACTATTCCATTGACCACAGTTAGCCTCTTCGTTTGATTAGACGCTTGCCTTAGCACCTTCCTCAGTCTGATCTCCTCTGACCGATCTCTAAAGTGGTGGCATTAAGCGGTGATTGTCCCCTGGTCCTCTGCAAAAATCCTTATCATTCGGTTGCGGTATTTAGACTTGGCTCCAGGGACTGGGCTTTCTTTAAAGAAAAAATTACTTTATGCTTCTGTAAGCCTTCAGTGTATTCTTGAATAAAACTAGACTGTCATGCATTCAGAAGCTGATAACATTATAACCAGTAAGTCCCACATTGGGGAAGGATGGGGTAGGTTATAAACCCCAGCATTACCAACTTTTGGGTTTTTATATCCACTTTCATAACAAGTGGTGATTACTTTCCCAATAGGTAAAGCTGCTTTTATCAAGGGGTTACATGAGAACCTTAGTTTTCATCAGAAATAAAAATAAATTTTAAAAAGTGCTATCTCTGGCCTTTCTATTTTCGTAGAGGTGCAGCAGCTGTGCAGAAGATGCAGCAAGGTCTTCTGTACCTCTCTCCCTGTTCATGGAAGGAAAAGTCCCTATGATCTCCAACGTCCTGGAGGTGCAGTTTTGACAGACCTTGCTCAAGGAAGGTCCTCAATATATTGACTGAGGTAGAGGCCTATTAGAAACCATTTCTATATCTGAATAGGCATCTAAGTGACTTACAAACATTTCGAAATGGATGTATTACAGGAATTTTTTTTTTAAATCCCCAAGGAAGATGAAATACTTGCACTCTAAAGAGGAAAAAGTCTTAAAGGGAGTATGTCCATGCTGTACTTCTCAGTGTGTTTATCTAGCTAATCATGTGGGTATGGGTAACTAGAAGAAGGTTAGGGGAAAAAAAAAAAAGATGGAAATAATTGTAATGGTGAAAAGAATGCATCTTAATTTGTCTTTCTCAAGGGCAAATACTAGACTCGCAAATATAATTAAAGCTCCATTTAAAAAATGCAACAGAAACATGAATAAGGTGGCAGAAGGAGACTTTGCCAGCTTTGTAGGGGGTGGCATGACTGTAGACATTCGTCTGATCACCCCGTGGGACTCGGCACAGGGTCCACCATACCCTGGGCCACAGAGCACTGACACCAATATGAGGATGCTGCAAATGGCGTTTATTCAACTGCGTCACGCCCTTATATACTGTCTGTCGGTCATCCCGCCTCCCTTAACCCTTCTCTTTCCGTACATCGCGAGATCTTCTGAGCGCCAATCCCTACAATTCCCCCCTCACTATGGCGGATGACCGACGGTACAAACTGGCGTTACAGGTATAAGTGATCCCACCACCTCATAGTAATTCGTGTACTGGTGGGTACCCGCACTCTGTATAAAGAGTTTCCGCACGCAAACAGTCAGTGCTGGTATCCCACAACAAACCATAATAACCACCACCAAAAGGATTCCAAATAGGGTCAACGTTTTTCAGTCAATCAAAGACAGGAGCCATTGCCAGGTCGACGAGAGGAGATTGTCAAGCCACTGTCACCTGCCTCCTGTAATTGATCGGCTTTGTCTAAAAGCATATCATAGTCCCCTGCTTATGGGGTACACACAGCGGTTGCTGTAAAGTGGATCTGCGGTGTTCAAAACATCGGTCACACCATTTTGATGTTCGGCTGGTGCGTCTCCAGAGTTGTTGTCCACAGCGGTCATACTTGGTAAGCACCCAAAGGTCACAACGACCACAGTGCAGGTACTTAGATGATCTTCTGAACGGCATCCTGCAAAATAACTCACAACAAATCGTTATTGACTGAGGTCTGGTTTCAACCACCGTGACGGCACCCAGCGCACACGTGAGTCTGGGTGCTCTGATGACTGTACTGCAGTATACCCTCTTCCCTGTGTCACCAAGCGCCACCCTCCTTCCCACTTTCCTGTTGGGTCTCAACTAGTGCTGCTTGTAATCTGTTTGTCCAAGCTTCTTTCTAAATCAAAAAAAAAATGGGAGTCAAAATCATACTGCAAAACTGTCGCGAATCCCAGGGAGTCAGTGAACCTGAAAAAAAAACCACGTCTAACAGAGAGCCTGTCATGGGATGTCCTAAGCCGTATTCATCCACGGTCTTCTTCACTTGTTGCAAAAGCTTGCTATCTAACAGAGACCACTCCACCCCCACACCACCTGGACCAGCTCGGACTGGGCAAACTAAAGGGGGTCCTTCAAAACGTATGCCGTCCATAACACATTCCTTTGCTACAATTTTCCAGTCTGGCAACGTGATCTTCGGTGAATCGGGAACTCCTTTCTGTTCCCCAGCTGCTTGTAGCAGCTGCCGCTGTTGCTTCACCTGCTCCTGTATCTCCTCTACTACTCGCTGCAACATCTGCAGCGGATCTGTAGCTGGGTCGGGCACAGGTATTAAAGACATAGGCGTTGCCGTTTCACTGGCTGCTGCCGACTGCGCCTTACAGTCGGAGACAGCCTTTTGTTTTA
The DNA here is from genome assembly GCF_929443795.1 of Astur gentilis. Lineage (NCBI taxonomy): Eukaryota > Metazoa > Chordata > Aves > Accipitriformes > Accipitridae > Astur > Astur gentilis. Next base: position 28,635,032 of record NC_064892.1, on the reverse strand, counting down.
CCGCTGCGTGTGGCGGACGACAGCGGTGTCCGCCCACCAGTTGCCACGCCTCCTCTAACCGTTGAGCCGACCCCTCGATTGAGTCCGGACCACTCTCTTCCTCTTACGCTACGCGCGTAAGAGGGGGTGTCCTGACTTTCCTTCCTCCTTCCTTTGGCCGTGCTCCGCCTCTCCCGACCTCCGGAGAGACATCCGGGGAGAAGGCGGATGTCGGCGCCATCTTAGGGTGAGCTTGTGGCGCGGTTCGCAAAACACGTCCCGGCACCCAATCCTCCGGATCATACAGGGGAACCGCTCCCTCCTCTACCTGCTCCTTTTCCGATCCCTTCATCACCGCCCTCTCCGCCTCCTCTAGTCTCTGCCTCTCCTTCTCCCGTCTCCTTTGCTCCGCCACGGGTTCCTCTGCCTCCTGAATTAACTGTCGCTCTTTCTCCCGCTCCTCCTCTCTCGCCCGTTCACGCTCCCGTTCAAACTCCTCCCAAGGGTATCCCGGTGGTTCGGCCGGTGCCGACGGCTGCACTGGGAGCACCAGAGGCGTCTGCTCCGCTACCTCCGTCAGCCCTTCTGTCCGTGCCCCCCCATCCGCCTGCACGCCCCGCTCCGCCTGCGCGTGCATCAATCTCTTTGCTTCCTTCCATGTTAAGCCCTCCTCCCGCACTTTCCTGAAAATCGCCCTAATCCGCCCCCACGTCTTTAACTCCGGACCATGCTGCGTCGCCATAGCCCGTTCCGCTAAAGCCGCGGTGCATTTCGGCCAGCACTCAGGAGACAATATGTCCCCCGGGCGCTCTATCGCTTCCTCTTTCAGGAGCCGCTCTAGGCAAGCTTTCGCTTCTTTTTGTCCCATAGGGATTTTTACCTCTCTAGAGCACGAGTCCAACACCTTCAGGACTCCTTCCATGCCTGGCCAGGCCTTCGATTACGCCCCGCGTAATCCGCCGATGTCCAATCACGTCGGGGTCACCACTTGTAGACATTCGTCTGATCACCCCGTGGGACTCGGCACAGGGTCCACCATACCCTGGGCCACAGAGCACTGACACCAATATGAGGATGCTGCAAATGGCGTTTATTCAACTGCGTCACGCCCTTATATACTGTCTGTCGGTCATCCCGCCTCCCTTAACCCTTCTCTTTCCGTACATCGCGAGATCTTCCGAGCGCCAATCCCTACACATGACACACAGTGTGGAAGTGGTCAACTTTGCACATAGAGTGCATCGAAATTTTAATATATCAGACACTCCAGATTGCAAATGGTAGCAAAAAATAAAGGCTTAATGTTTTGGATTAATTTATTTCTGCTTTACTGCTTACAAGAAGCATGGCTAACTATAATAAGTGGACAGGGGGCCAAATACTACCTTTTTTGTTAACTATCTAAATAATCTCTCTCATCTCTCTGTTCCTTAAATTAGGGTATAGGCTTTTTTAAGGCCAGATCTTAATATTTTGAAGATCCAGATCTGAAATGCACATTAGTGAGGCTCTCTTATTATGGCTAATTAATGAGAAAATATAAAATTATAGAAAAAAAGTGAGGAGATCCTCTACAGTCATTGTTTTAAATTTCATTAAGGGTGCAAACCTGATATACTGAGAAGTATCCAGCTCTTTTGGTTTGTATGAACTCCCAAGTTTGTTGAGTTTAGTTACATTTAAAGAGTTAAACCAGAATGAAACCAATTTAACAATGTAGAGAATCATGCCCTGGCTTTTGAAAGATCAGTGTAAATAAGAATAACCCTTCTTCTCCTTTCTTCCCTTAACCCAGCACTTTTCATTCCTTAATGAGATAGAGAACATGTGTAGGTCCTACTTGTAGGATTTGCTTATGTTTCTCAGTCCTTCAGGGCTCCCAAGAGGAACTAAATCAAATCTAATCAAACAAATTCTTACTAAATTTAACAAATAACTAGGAGATACTGAAGCCGGAATAATGGATGCAAGCAATATATGAACTGAGGATATAACTGTAAGACAATTATGGGAAAGAAAAATAGGTCAGAAAAAATAAGGCAGAAAATGCTGTGTTTTTAATGCTGTATTTATTAGCTGTCTGGGTCAGCTACTTTATCTCTTTCTAATCATCTGTGTAAATAAGACTAGCAATGTCATATTCTTTCATTCCTGCACTACACTGACAATTTTCATTGCTTAATGAGATCGAATGTTTCTAGGTTCTACATATGTATACTCATTCTCTTCAACCCTTCAGGGCATATTCCTTCCCATGATGAAAAAATCCTCAAATAATAATAAACAGTTTGTAGTGAATTCAGCAAATAAGTAGGATATGCATGCAACGCTTTAAATTTTCAGTTATAATAAAATTACACTCAAAAACCACAACATAAATCTCTGCTTGAAGTGCAGTATGGCACGAATCAGTGCACTCGTCATTTCCTCTGGAGTCTACAGTATTGGCTGTTGTTGGATACAGAATATTGGATTTAATAAGCACGTCTTGATTAGCACAGTGATAAACACCGTGTTACCTTAAACATGAGTAGTCTTTTTAGACTACTACTGACTTTTAAAATGGATAATATGATGCAAAATATATCAGTACTCTTTCCCCTCTGGCCTTTTTCCACACTCATGCAAAGCAGTTTACACATAACTTCCTTATATTTGATTCTCTTGCCCTCCTTAAAGTAGTGGTCCCACAGATAGAGCAGCTCCTCTGAATCCCAATCCAAAGAAATGGTAAAAAAAAAAAAAAAAAAAAAAAAGTCAGCCTAAACCAAGAATTTTTTCAAGACTCTAGGATAACGTCCCCAGAATAAGCTTAATGTCAAGCCGACACATGATTTATTTGGAGTGAAAGAGAAGCAGAAGGGGAAAAATTAAGACCCAAAGGCAGACTAAAATAATACAGAAACCAGTCAAAAAGCCAGGAGCAGCCAGACTGGGACCATTCAGAGTTGAACATTCCTTCATGGATAGGCATAATCCTTAGGAGAAAGGAGGTTTGAGCAAATTCACAAAGAACCCACTGCCCACAAGACATGAATATCAGCATCATGGGGATGCTGATTTTGGGAGTGGAGGAAGGAGTGAATGCTGCCTGTTTTGAGTAAACAAAATCTCTTACGAATCACAGAAAACTTGAATAGCAGATTCACCTTTTCACTTCTAAATAGTAATTCCTGGAAAGTCTCTGTAACACTGTTAAATACCTTTGGGGCATTTTTTCCAGAAACAAATACTTCCTACCTTTGTGTTACCCATTGTAACCTCCATACCGTTACATTTTTAGGTTTCTTAAACACTGTTATCAAAGGCTGACTGGGTAATTTTAAATCTATCTAGAACATGAATGCCTTTTTGCTGTTCTTAGTCTACCTTTTTAATTTTTCTTTTCAATCATTTTTTATTCACAGGGATCAGTTAAATACATGAAAAGGGAATGATTTGTCTCTGATGATCCTGATTAAGTTAATGCATATTTCATTACCACATTTTATACGTACCTTTTAAAATGGTTTTACCCCCTCACATGCTTAATGACTGTGACTCCTAGATCTTGACCTAACTCCTCACTCTGGCTTTGCCTCCCTCTGCTCGGTTTAGCAAGGTGACGTGGAGTTCTGACATCTCCTCATTAGATTGCTGCCAATTTCAGCTTTACATGGCCATGTCTGATCTACTGTCCTGCCCTGTCACTGCTTTCACCCCTCCTCTTTGTCTTCTGTGACTGTCAACTCCATCATCACACCTGATCACTCAGCTCCATAAATAACCCATTCAGTCCCTTTAACCCTTCGTTCTCTGTGGCTTTTTACAGGCGCACTGCTTCCAAGTCCTCTGTCTTCCTCATTCACAGCATTTCCAGAGTGTGGACTCCATTATTTCTACCTTCAGGAATTCAGGAGTTGGGCGTCTAAGCCTGACCTAGTCACTCTAAGATCTTTTTATAATCGCTGAGAGAAAAAGGCATATGCAGAAATTGATTCACCTCATCTATCTTAACCACCTATTTTAGGTTGAGATGAATTAACCCCAGACAGTATCTATTCCTCTCCAAATACTTACAGGGAGCGTTAAGTGATCTGTTCAGTCTTGGAAATCTCAAATGTCTAGATTTAGAGCATATGACTCTTAATCCTGTTGAATTTATTGCTCAATAAATTGCTGGCCAGCTTTGTCTACTGCTATGCTAAGTCAGAGATTGCCTTGCTACAAGTAATGGCAAATATATTTGTGCTGGGTTAGCAATATGGTTACTCTCCCATCTCAGCACAACAGTCCCCTTTCTGTAACCATGAGATTGTCTTTCTTGCTGTTAGATTTCTTTCTACAATGCACCCTCTGATTTTGGCTCCTTGCTTGTAATTGAGCCAGAATTATGCATTGCCATGACTGTGGGTGACAGCGTGAGTTCAGGCAGGTGGAAGCCACAGCCAGTCAATAATACCTTTCATCCCCTGGGCTTACTCTGAACCCTTGATATCTGGGCAGCTCTGCTTTGTCAGAGCAGACTCTATATGGTTGCCATCAGGCAAATTGTTTTGCTGTTTAGTACTGATAAATTGGAGCAAGTTATAATGCATATTAATATTAGCATAACCTATTAAAATTATAGACAGTTCTGGACAGTGGCATGGCCAGGGATGTGAACTGAAAACTGGCTGAACTACCTGGTTCAAAGATCACTGGCGTGAAGTCCAGCTGGAGGCCAGTCACCAGCATTGTGTCCCAGAGGTCAATACTGATTCTGATACTGTTTAACATCTTCGTTAATGACCTGGATGATGGGACCAAGTACGCCACCAGCAAGTTTGCAGAGGGCAAAAAGCCTGGAGGAATGGTTGATAGACAATATGGTTGTGCTGCTATTCAGAGGGATCTCCAGAGGCTGGAGAAATGGACAACTGGGAACCTTATGGAATTCAACAAAGGGAATTGGAAAGTCCTGCAACTGGGGGGAAAAACTCCATACACCAATATATGCTGTGGGCCCAAAGACTGGAGAGCAGTTTTGCAGAAAAGGGCTTGGGCGTCCTGGTGGACAAGTTGACCATGAGGCGACGATGTGCCCTTGCAGCAAAGGTGGCCAGTAGCCAGAAGGCCAACAGCTGCATTAGGAGGAGTGTTGCCAGCAGACCAAGGGTGGTGAGTCTTCGCCTCTACTCAGCCCTGGTGAGACTCATCTGGAGTCATGGGTCCAATCTGGGGCTCCCCAGTACAAGAGAGATAAGGACATACTGTGGAGAACTCTAGGGAGAGGCTACTGAGATGGTTAAGGGACAGAAGCATCTGCCATCTGAGGAAAGGCTGAGAGAGCTGGGACTGAGCCGCCTGGAGATGAGAAGGCTCAGGGGGATCTTATCCACGTGTATCCTGATGAGAGGGAATGAGGAAGGCAGAGCCAGACTTTTCTCAATGGTACGCAGTGACAGAACAAGAGGCAATAAGCATAAATCAAAACACATGAAATTCCTTCTGAACACAAGAAATCTTTTTTTTTTTTTTTTTACTGTGACAGTGATCATGCACTTGCACATGTTGCCCAGAGAGGTTGTATAGTCTGTTTGGAGGTGTTCAGAACCTTGTTAGACGCAGTCCTGGGCAACCTGCTCTAGCTGACCCTTCTTTGAAGGTGGTGAGGGTTGGACTACATGATCTGCAGAGGTCCCTGCCAACCTCAACCATCCTGTCATTCTGCAAAACCACCACAGGATTTATTAACATTAAGTGTAATAAGTGTAATATCTCAGTTGCCGTGGGGGAACAGTCGTCCATAAAGTTATCATATACCGGTGCTCTTCGGACATTTGATTTTTGTCGCAATTCAGGTAATTACAAAGTGCCTGAAGTGGTGATGTTAGAGCAAGTCTCACAGATAACAGGATGGTTTGTGCAATACTACTTAGAACACTTTCATTATTTTAATTCTTTGATACTTAAAATATTAACAGGGTTATTGATTCACATACTGTTCTGAATTGGGGCTCATATCTTTTCACTGTCACAAGGTAAATGGGCATATGGGATTTATAGCTTTTATTAATCATGTGGAAATAGATCTGTTTCTTTAAGGTGTGCATGTCTTATTCAGAACATGTTACTGTGGCGAGGCATAGGTGATAGTCTGGACAAAACTGTCAGCTTTGTTTCTAGTAAAGCAGAATTGCACTTTTTACTGAGTTTGCTTGTTATATATAAGATTGGAACACAAAAGTTGGCATCGTAGCATATGCACGTGCATGACTGGTACTGTTAACAAACATCTGCCTCGGCTGTGGCATGGGAGTTTTTACTGGCATGTTGATGGGTATGTAAACTCCTAGAATCATACCTAAGGATTGGGTTTTAACCATTTTTTTGATTCAAACTTTTGAATTTTTTATATTCCCTCCCCCCCCCCCCCCCCTTTTATTTGTAATACAGATACAGCTACAATAATGAAGCAAGCATTGGCCTTTCTGGACTAATCCACAGAGGCTGTTGCAAAATCATTCAAAACCCTCACAACAGCCTTGATGTTTATGATTAATCATGACCAAAGAAAATATATACTTAAGCACAAGGTCACTTTGCAATCGGATCTATACATACTGCTAGTCTATGACTTAATGCTCCTGGCCCTGTGACCCTCACCTTCCCTCTCTTTGCTCTCCAATTGCTTGCATCATTTTACAAATTAGATCCTGACTCCTTGACTGACTCGTCTCCTGTCCTTGGACAATGTCACTTTTTGGTGCTACTGAGTACTGTTATTCTGCAAATGAATAGAAATGAGAATATCAGATGTGTATGGCCTATGACGTGCAGCTGAAGAGTTCAGATTCTGTCTGGGAGAGGGTTCATAAGCTTTCTCCTCCTTTATGCTTTTCCTTTGGCCTAGTCTACAAATCTTTATTCATGACTGAAGTGGCCTTACCTGTGCAAGAATGAGATTGTAGCATACGAAGTTATGAGTCAAGTGATTTAAAAGGATCTGTTGCTAATCAACAGTTTTATGTTATTTAAATGTGAAATGCAATTAAACTAAAGAGGTACCTTTGAATCTTCAGTTCTCATTTTTTTCTGATGGTGGGTGGTGAGACCTAATAGGATTTCTCCTTCTCATCCATCAAATTGACCTCTTTGCTAATTAATGAGAGTGTGAGAATCTACAGAACTTGTGGCTAATGAGAATGTTTCATTTACTAGTGTATGTGATAGCATTCACAGCATTAAAGCATCATTCCAGATGAACTTAGGTGAATGTTTGGCAGAAAAATTCCTCCTAAATGAACAGACCAGAACACTACCGTTAAATCACATCCCCACTTCAACGCTTATCTGCAGCCTCATACCTGATTGCATTTTAAAAACTTCGTGTTGCTGCATTCTTGGACTTGATTGAGGACAGTACAAAGCCCAGATTCATCCTATGTACTTCAGGTATGTAACCAAGGCAACTAAGTCAGAAGAGTGTTGTCTTATGCTCTGTCTGTGGACAACAGACAGAGGCAGGCACTTCCAGAAGTCAGTCCAGACCCTCTAGCATGGCCTGTTCTCTTTATAGAATAAAAGTGAAGATTAGGGTGATGACGAAGGGCCTGCCTCCACCTTACATGGACACGACAAGATCTGTGTAGCTAATAGGTCAGGAGAGCTCATCCTCAGCTCCTTATAACATCCCAGCTGCTGTGTAGTTACAGATGTTGGGAACGGCTGTCTGTTGCCCATCAGCTAACCATGTTGACTTGCAAGGAGGAGCATGCCATGTTGTCCTAATGGAGGTAATGCATCCTAATCTGACCACGGCTAGCCATGAATGAACAGGTCAACCTACCCTGCTCCCACAGCCTTTTATACCTCCTCACGATATTTCCCAATTCCAAGTGCAAAACTGCTTCATCTTGTGCAGTCAATTTATATAACAAGAAAAACAAAAGATGCAGTTCAAATTCCCACTCACAGCACTTTCTCAAGACCTTTGGTGGTTTTATCAGGTCTTTCCTCTTGTTGGTTTGCCTTCTCCATATCTTCTACAGCTAGCTCCAGTCTACATTAGCTACATTCACCATCTACGTCAAATCTGTAACATAGACAAGCAGAATTCTGGCTATCACAGGGCTTTCCACTTGGCAAGTGTTATTCATTGGTTTCTGTTCAGGAAGGCATTTCTTAATTAAAAAAAAAAAAAAAAAAAAAAAAGAAATAAAAACCCCAGAGTCAAATATGTAAGTTACATTGGTTGGGAGATATTTCCTTTTTTTTTTTAATATTCCCTGAGAACAATCTGGACTCCAAAGTGCAGGTGGCCTGAGTAGGTGTCCAGAAATGCCTTCATCTCTTCTTTCAATTCTGCTTTTTTTTTGTTTGTTTGTTTTTTAAAATGAGTACAGGCTTTGAGTTAAAATTTTCAAAGAAATCATCCTGATGGGAGACAATATTAGTGCTCTACTAGGTAAGAGCAGAGAGAGCTATATATTTTGCTGCTATTTACTACAAAAGTCATCAGAGGTGAACCTTCATCATACATACAGGATCAAATTAGGGTATGTCTACATTTCTAGGTGCAGGTAAGTGCAAGAACCTTTGTTCATGCTCTGAACTGCAAGTCAAGAATACCTTGAACTGTGGTCTTCTGGCTGAATCAGTAAATCTTGCCTCTCCAAAGGATGACTTATAACATGATTATATGGCTTCCAAAGTGGGGCTGAGGTAAGTAGAGTGACATGTGGTCATCAGCACCTGACAGAGTAATGTCCTTAAGTACCACTAGTTGTTGCCATATGCTGAGTTTTTGATACTACATACAGTAGTCCTTTGTGCCTCATATGATAGCACAAATTATCAAAGAGTTGCAGAAGAATGAAGGAAAGAAGGAAGAAAGGAAGGAGGAAAGAAAAAGAAAGAAAAAGAAAGAAAGAAAGAAAAGGAAAAAAGAAAGAAGGAAAAGACAGAAAAAAGAGAGAAAGAAAGAAAAGACATTTAGAGGAATATTAGTACAGATTATTTAAAAGTTATGTAAGTAGGGGGACATACATGCCCTGTATTTCAATCATATGAAACACTGATATTTTTGTGAGTTATAAATAATTCCATGAAAAACTGTCCCATAAACTACTGGAAGGTTTTTGGCTCTTACCTCTAAAGCAGCTGCTGCTAGAGACTATTGGAGATGATCTACTGGTTTAAATAAACCGTTAGTGTGGTCTTCTATGGAAGTGTTTACGAGCAACTACTTAAGAACAGCTACTTTATTTAGTTTTCAACTGTTGTGACAAAAATGACAAATAAAGTAAAACAAGACTGTAGTTCCCAGACAACCCTTTAACATTGCTAGCTTTCTCCTTGACAGTAAAACCTGAGTGGGAAAAGCCCCCATCAGCCAGCAGGTGCTCACAGAAGGATGTGGGTACACAAAGCAGTGTGTAGTGCTTCTACTCCTTTCAGTTAATTGGAGGGAATGCAAAATGTTGACGTTTCATAACAAGCTGCATTGTCTTGGCATTTTTCCCCTCTTTCAATCATGCCTGAGTAGGGAAAAAAAAGTTGGAAAAAAAAGTACAAAGGAAGTAAAACATGCTAAATGATGAGATTTAGTAAGAGGGGGCACACAGGTCTTTACGATGCTGCCGCCACATAATTTCCGAAGTACAGCATAAATAATATTTTTTTATTGGCGTTAGACACAAATCATCTATTTCTTCTGCACACTTAAGTGGCAGTTGGTGTTTTAATTTTGGCTATGTGCAGTTAGAAGCGTGGCCAGCATATTTGTCAGAAAAAAAAGTTTAGCTTGCACATTCCTATAATTAGAGTGTGGACTTCCTTGAAGAAAGAGAAGTGAATGCTTCAAGGAAGAAAGAGAAGTGAATGCTTCAAGGAAGAAAGAAAAGTTTAAAATGATGGATAGCAACAAATACTTCTACCAAAAAGTACTGCCACAGTAGAGACAGTCATCAGATGTTCTTGTCTCATACTTTTTTCTGTGTGGCTCAGCACTTAAGCCTGCCCCACAACCTTTTCTACTCTCATTGCCTTCAAAGGAGTGCAGGAAGTAAATTAAAAACATAGCACACACTGCCATGGATGTTGACCCACTAAATGTTGAGAAGTTAGGGTGTACTTCAGGAGTGGCCCAACAAAGGTCACAGAGTCCTAAACGTTCTTGACTTCTGACTTCCCCTGGCTTTAGAAATTAGGCGCTTCTTCAGGGTATACCATGTACAGTCCATGCACACTCCTTCTGCACTGAGAAAATAATCCCAGATGTGAAACTCAGATTTATTACATTTATTTGTAAATGATTTAGCAGAAGTACCTAAATTAGAAGTTTTCTTCTTTGCATACCAACACATACCACCAAAGAATGACTGAGGTCTTAGATAACTGAAGGTCTCCAATAACTATTGCAGGCAACCTGCACACTTAAACCAACTTAAGTGTCTGATCTGAAGGTCTAAAACTGAGTGGTTTGAATGTCCTCCATTGTCACTGGAAACATGTTTTTCATTGAAATTTACAACCAATATAGAAATACAGAAAATCTAGGTTGATCCTAACCACCCACATGCTTAATTTTCAGTGTTTTCTCTATTGTGCTGACAATATATTACGAAGGCATATAACTAAATAGTATAAACTAAAATTTAGTAAAAATGTTGAAAACTCTAAAAAGATAGGTGAAAACCCATTGCAATATTTCATTAAAAATTCTATATTGCTTGCTAAAAAAAGGAATAATTTATGTTTTGAATTATTTAAATAATAAAATTCTCCCTCTTATGTTCAACTAAGTTACTAAACTGGAAGGTACTGTTGGGGAGTTGTTAATCAAATATCTTATAAAAGCTTACACTGAAAGAAAATTAAAATCACGTGTAATTATTCCCAAATATTCCTATTAATTACAGTACACCTGTGAAGTCTGTAGACAAAGCTGTAAGATTTTTGTTGTTTTGCATTGGTCATGATGAATGAATTTGAATTTTGGCTTAAATTTTCATCTCACAAAGCTCTTAAAAAGTGGGAAGGAATCGCTGGAATTCAGTAGTGCACAAGACTGGAATACGTAAGCCAGTCAAGAACAAGCACCTGCCTCAGACAATAACCTTTAGGAATATTTCAGGTGCCTTCTAGTCACATTGTATGCTCCCACACAGTATGAACAACTGAAATCTAGTGGCAGGTCATGGCTAAATAATTTGTGGATGTGCTTGTCAATATGGTCCATCTCAGAAATTTAATGACATAAGACTGATGTTAAGAGAGAGACTAGTTAGATCATGTACTCCCTGGGACAAACCAGGACTTTAGTTTTCAACCAGTGGTTTGTTTTCACAAAGGACTTCAATTTTCAAATCATCCTTCTTATTGGGTGATAAAATGAGTATGAGAAGACATACTGGCCAATTTTTTTATGTTAGTCCTTAGTCCATATATTTTGCATATTTAAGAATGTGATTTCAAAATTGCTGATAACACACCGATTCACATCTAATTATCATGTCAAGGGACTCAACAGAAAAATACATTGAGGAAGAGATGGGAAAGATTAATTATGAAGAAATAGTAGAAAATAACAGAGTGTGTACCACTGGCCAGACAATGGCTACTAGAGGATGCAATATCTGTCTACAAGCATTTTAATTGTGTGAACACCTAGGAGGTATAGGATTTGTTTAGAGACGTCCAAGGGAGCATAACTAGGAATAACGAAATGAAAATGAGCTAAGAAAAATGCAGACTTTACATCAGAAAAACTTTCTGTGAGGTCTATTAGTCTGTAGTAATCTCCCCAAGGAAGTACTGGGAGCCCATCACTTGAATAATTTAATACTAGACTGGAAAAAGCACTTGAGAATATACTGTAGGGAACAATCCTGTACTGACTTATTACAGCTTATAGATGGATAAACTACCTGCCTACATTGCACAGAGTTCCCATGGATTTGAGGGTCAGGCTGTTCAATGTATGACAGGACTATGATCTAGAAGACTACACTAACTTTTCACCCTGCAACAAAAGACTCTCAACATGCATCCACCTGCTGTTTTCCCCTTCTGTATAGTCCATGGCAGGAGAAATGTTATCCTTTTTGGATAAATTTCCTGCCTTCCCCCCCCCCCCCCCCTTGATGCCCACAATGTTAAATGGGTGAAATTTAGTGTGCTATCAGGCCATTCATATTGTTGACATGTTAACTGTTCTATGTCAGTTATGAACTACTGATCTTCCAGAGTTCAATAAGATCCAAGAAAAGCTGTAATTAAAAGATTTTTATAAACCTTTATTAAAGTCACAAGCTGTGTCCTAGATCTCCCAGGGCAAAATTAACTATATTTCTAATATTGCCAACTCTATGTGGTCATTGTGAAAATTCCCATTTTGCATGTTGTTAGCATGGTTTAACCCCAGCCATCAACTAGGCACCACGCAGCTGCTCACTTACTTCTCCCTCCACCCAGTGGCATGGGGAAGAAAAATGGGAAAAGAAGTAAAACTCATAGTGTGAGAAAAGAACAGTTTAATAGAACAGAAAAGAAGAAATTAATAATGGTAATGATGACACTAATAAAATGACAATAGTAATAATAAAAGGATTGGAGTGAACAAATGACGCACAATGCAATTGCTCACCACCTGCCAACCGATGCCCAGTTAGTGCCTAAGCAGCAATCCCCTCACCCCCACTCCCCCCAGTTTATATACTGGGCATGACATCACCAGGTATGGAATATCCCGTTGGCCAGTTTTCATTCAGCTGCCCTGGCTGTTTCCTGAGCCAACTTCTTGTGCCCCTCCAGCCTTCTCGCTGGCTGGGCATGAGAAGCTGAAAAATCCTTGACTTGGTCTAAACACTACTGAGCAACAACTGAAAACATCAGTGTGTTACCAACATTCTTCTCATACCAAACTCAAAACCATAGCACTGTACCAGCTACTAGGAAGACAATTAACTCTATCCCAGCTGAAACCAGGACATGTATTTGTTTTTATCATTGTATTAAAAAGATGAAGACAAAATGTAGTTTGCGGTCATTGTTTTTTATAGGTAGTACATACTTATAAAGTTATTTTATTTTTTCTGTCCATTAGCAATGTTGTGTTTGGCCTTCAGTGGTCTAACTTCAACTGTAAGCACACATAAAATCTCAGTCCCAGTCTGGCTTTTAGCAGAACTATGCATGTAACATATTTGACTTTAGAATATACAGTTCCGATAAAGAAATGTTGCAGTGCTGGTAAAAGGATTAAAAATCATGTTCTTGTCCTCTTTTTTGGCCTACCACAGGGTCCTATATTTTATAGACCAACATGACCTGTGGTGATCACATCAAGGATGTGTTCAGTGTCTTCCACGCCAGCAGTCGTCTTCTTAGTTCTTAAGGAAAATGCTTTCATTTTTGTATAGGCCATTTTTCTGGGTGTACTTTGCAAATGAAAGTAGTAGAAGTTGCAGGAAGGATGGACGAATGGTTGCTTTCTAGCCTATGGCAAGAGAGATCTTTAGTTCCCTACAGGTTCATAGACTTGCTTGGTGATGTTCAACAGGTCTGCTTGCTCTGTTTGCTCTAGTTCCCCACCTATGAAATACAGCTGATATTTCACAGGGTTCTGTTGTGGTTTAACCCTGGTCTGCGGCTCAGCCCCACACAGCCACTTGCTCACTCCCCACCAGTAGGATGAGGAAGAGAATCAGAAGGGCAAAAGCATGAATACTTGTGGGTTGAAATAAAGACAGATTAATAAGTAAAGCAAAGCTGTGTGTATAAGCAAAGCAAAATAAGAATTCATTCAGTATTTCCCATTGGCAGGCAGGTGTTTATCCATCTCCAGGACAGCAGGGCTCCATCACACGTAATGGTGACTTGGGGAGACAAACATCATCACTCCGAACATCCCCTGTTTCCTCCTTCTTCCCTGCAGTTTTTATTGCCGAGCATGACGTCATACAGTCTGGAATACCCCTTGAGTCAGTTGGGGTCAGCTGTCCTGGCTGTGTCCCCTCCTAAATTCTTGCAGACCCCCAGCCTACTCACTGTCAGGGAAGGTTGAGAAACCAAAAGGGCCTTGATGCTGTGTAAGCACTGCTCAACGATAAGTAAAGCATCCCTATGTTATCAACATTGTCTTCAATACAAATCCAAAAAATAGCGTGATATAAGCTTCTATGATGAAAATTAACTTCTTCCTAGCCAAAATAATATAGTGTTATGCTAAATACATTAACAGTTGTGAAGTACTCGGGCATTACAGTAATGGTAGCTACAGCAAGAGACAAAGTCTTTCTCATAGTCATGAGAATTAAGGGAGCTAATCCTTCTCTATAAAGATTATGATTCATTTTCTCAATCTTCATCTTGTCCTACAAACCTGTGGTAGCTTAGATTAGATGTTATCATTACCTTCAGGTGAGTTTGTAGCATGTTCAGAATATTCAGTAAACCATGACAAAGTTTCCCTAAGCAGGGTGATTTCTTTGTTTTTATCAGAGCTTGGCAAACCCAGTAAATTTCAATAAATAGTACATCTCTCCAAACGCTGAAAAATTTGGAAGTTCAATGATATTCTCACTCAGGTTGTTTAATTTTCTATTATACAGGAAAACAGAGCACAAAGTTGAATGAGATGAACAAAACTGAAAGTGCCTATGTTTTAAAAAAACTTTCTCTTTTTTTTACAGAAACATTTCTTGGATTTATTTTCTTGGTAGATTAAAAAAGTTTTAGAAACTGAGATAGGCATTTCTTTGCCCTAGTTTCTTAAGTGTTCTCTAATGGTTACAGATCTACTTGTAAAACTCCTTCCTCATATGGCAAGTCTATTTCTATGAGCAAGAGTATGCAGGGTCAAGGCTTATAGTTGTAATAGAATACTCAGGCAGAACTAAATAACAAAGAATAAAGTGAAAAACACCAGTAAATTAAAATAAAGCTGGAATACACTCAATTAGCTAAATTACTATTGATATCTGTCATTATATAGTACCCAGGGCTGTATAATTTTGTTCTAATCCCCTAAATGCGCAACTAAGCAAGGGAGAGAACATATATTCCTACAACCCCCAGTGGAGACATTGAGATTATGCATGCTCTCACTAATTTAAAGAGGGACTTTCACACTGGGATACATTTTAAAAAGAGAACATTTAAATAAAAAGCAATTTGGTCTGCCTGTAATTGTATTCCCCTTGCTGTTATTGCTAATTATTGAAGATATTTGTGCTTGAATGGGTGAACTCCTTTTTTTTCTTTTTAATTTTAAACAGCTCAGTTTCCTCTTCCACTCAATCCTGCTGAAATCACAGGGTCAGGGTCTTTCTTTCATATTCCAGTTTACCAGTGTTGGTGTGGTGGATTGACCGTGGCTGGATGCCAGGTGCCCACCAAAGCCGCTCTGTCACTGCTCTTCTCAGCTGGACAGGGGAGAGAAAATAGAATGAAAGGCTCATGGGTCGAAAGAAGGACAGGGAGATATCACTCACCAATTACCATCATGGGCAAAACAGACTCAACTTAGGGAAAATTAACTTAATTTATTGCCAATCAACCAGAGTAGGGTAATGAGAAATAAACCCAAATCTTAAAAACACCTTCCCTCCACTCTGCCCTTCTTCCCAGCAAAACTGCACTCCTGATTTTCTCTCCCTCTTTCCCCAGCAGCGCAGGGGGATAGGGAATGGGGGTTGGGGTCAGTTCCTCACACGTTGTCTCTGCTGCTCCTTCCTCCTCAGGGGGAGGACTCCTCACACTCTTTCCTGCTCCAGCGTGGGGTCCCTCCCACGCGAGACAGTCCTCCACAAACTTCTCCAACGTGGGTCCTTTCCTTGGGGTGCAGTCCTCCACAAACTGCTCCAGCGTGGGTCCCTTCCCCGGGCTGCAGTCCTTCAGGCACAGCCTGCTCCAGCGTGGGTCCTCCACGGGGCCACAAGTCCAGCCAGAAAGCCTGCTCCGGCGTGGGCTCCTCTCTCCCCGGGCTGCAGGTGGAGATCTGCTCCCCCGTGGACCTCCCTGGGCTGCAGGGACACAGCCTGCCTCACCAGGGTCTTCATCACCACGGGCTGAGGGGAATCTCTGCTCCGGCGCCTGGAGCACCTCCTGCCCTCCTGCTGCACCCACCTGGGGGGCTGCGGGGCTGGTGCTCTCACATCTTCTCACTCCTCTCTCTGGCTGCAGTTTCTGTGCCGCAGGAAGATTTTCCCCCCTTCTTAAATCTGTTATCCCGGAGGCTCTATCATTGTCTCTGATGGGCACGGCCTTGGCCAGCAGCGGGTCCGTCTTGGATCCGGCTGGCACTGGCTCTGTCGGACATGGGGGAAGCTTCCAGCAGCTTCTCACAGAAGCCACCCCTGCAGCCCCCCTGCTACCAAAGCCTTGCCATGCAAACCCAATACAGTCAGTCAAGAGGCAAAGTCAGCACACTCAAATGGAAGGAGTCATACAAATGCTTGGCTAAGGTCTGAAGCCTGTCTAGAGTCAGCCATATTCAAACTAGAAATAAGATTAAAAAAAATTCAAAAGTTTGAACAATAAGGGTGATGAGCTTCCATAACAAATTCCTCACAGAATTACTGGATCCTTTCTTTCTCTGTATGCCCCCATATAAAGGCTGGATGGTTTTTGGATCTCAGTCTTTTAAATGAGGCTACATACCAGCCATATACATGCTATTGGGCTCAACAGAGAGGTGATGTGATTAGTTTTAATGTATGGGAAGATAAGTATCTATTGGCCCTTTCTGACCTTAGAACAGACTATTATAAACTTTGACCTTACTCTAGTGGAACTGAGAGGTGATGGGAAGTAAAGATGATTGTAGTTAGAAACATTCCTCATTATTTCATTCTATGATCCATGTCGACTAAAAAATACCATCCCTTCTTTTCATATAGAGCAGAATAGCAGGAGGAAAGCCCTGTGACGAGTGTAGCCTTGTGATAAGAGTGCGAGTTTGTTAACATTCTCGTCTAAACTGTGGACAGGCTTTTTGTAGTCATTTTGTACAATGTGGAGGTGTGAATTTTGAGCATGGTGGGCAACTGGTGACTCCTCAGCAGCTGGAGCAAATTTCCCGTGCTAGGGGTACATCACATAACTGTCCACAGAGAGGTTTTGGCTCAAAGCTTCTGAGTGAATCAAAGTCCCAGTTGTGGCAGAGTGTGGGATGCTCAGAGTTGATCAGGCCAAAGTTCCTAGGCTACGCATCCCTGACACGTGCTGGTCCAGTGATAGAAGACTTTATAATTCTTTGATGGTGAATTACTCACAGAGTTCCCTTATTATTATTCTGAAACGTGGTATGGATCTTATATTTTTCCAGCCATATGAGGGTTTTCAAATGTGGTTAATAGGATCAGAGAGCCTGGCTGTCCTCCAAATTAATATATCTGAAGGCTAAATTTCAGAAAGCGTATTTTGAATAAAATGTCCCAAATATTTCGTAACTGAATTACAAGATCTAGCAATGTGCTAGCATGCTTTTAAAGATACACTCTGCTTTACAGGCAATTACAATGTCCTTTAATAAATGTCATTGTTTATCCTGATATGTTATACATATACTTATATGCACAGAACTGAACACTTTCTCAATACATTTTTGCCAACAAAAATAATTTAGTAGATCACCTTGTTTAAGTAAAGATACCTCATCTGGCTTTAGGTTTCTGCTACATTAGCCTCAGATATGGTCATTAGATTACTTCTTAATACTGCAGCTAGTTTATACTTCTGGGTATGTAGCTTAGCAATTACATGAACAAGGTAAAGAAACAAGAATTAGGGAATGTGGAGTGAAACAATTATGTGTTAGTAGATTTGAAACAGTCTGAAAAAGTTGCATTTAGTACAATTCAAGACTAAATTGTAGAACTCCTTGCTATGTTAGGATGCTCATACTAGATATGCTAGATATAGATATACTTAGACCATGATTTTCTGGCGCTGAGGCTGACTGGCAAGGAACAGCTAGTATTTGTACTAAACTCTTGTAGCTTCCAAGACAGAGTAACTGCATCCAAGCTACCTATTGGGAATGCTCCTAGCTTGTGCCTAACTCCCAAATTGTGCCTGGGAATTATTTGAAAGAGCTCTAATTGGTACAAGCCAAAACTGTGCTAGGGACTGTTATAATGGCTTAACAGATGATCTAGTTGCAGTTTTGGGAATATTTCCTGGCTCTTTTTAATTTCATACCACTGACATAGGCTACAGATGCTAAAAACATAAAGAGTTCAAAAAAATTATTCAACAAATAGTAAAAAAAGGTCTATTGAATACAAAGATGCATACAAAATAAGGACTACATATTATCCAGGAAACCAAGAAGGAAGCCTCTTTAAGCCACAAACAGCTGAAGACTAGAAGAGTATCACTAAATGCTTACTTTATTCTTACATTTGTCCCTGGGGCTCTATTCTTGGCTATTGCCAAGAACAGAATATTAGGGTGCACTAAAAAGGCAAATCTTTGGTTTTGTGTTCAACAAATGCAGGGACAGATGCAAAAAATGGTTGGACGGAAAGCGATTCCATGAAAGGGGACTTGCCCAATATCAGGGCATATGTTAGGTAAGAGGACGGCATGGCGTTTAACTTTGAAAAAAGCAATCTATCCTAGACTCCTGGGAAGAAATTCTGCTTGTTGCTGATTCATTGCATGAAGCACGTAAGTTTGTGGAGGCAGGCAGATGTTGCTACACAATGCCGGGAAAATGAATTGTACCTATGCCATAGGAACAGAGCAGGGGACAAGAGGTAGCGGTGGCGTATGAGAGGGGATTAAAGGTTCATGGCAAATCTACGCCTGGAGCTCTAGAAAAGCAATTATAGAGGTGAGCCGATCACTTCCCATTACAGATGAACTGCTATAGCACATAACCCTGCCACTCTAATACTTTAAGAAGCAGCTGTATGGAAAATATGAGATAACAAGAATATCTGGTGACTAAAGATATAAAAAAACCACCCCTAGATTTTCAAAATACTGACATTTACCACTCAGTCCTTTGAAAATGTAACCACTTTGGAAAGTGCACTCTCCCTCTGTCTATATACACACACATACATGGATGTGTGTGTATATATATATGTGTATATATGTATGTATATAGACACCTATCTGTGTCTCTCTCTCTCTAAAATGTGCAGCCAAAAGCAAAAAAGCCACTTGATGTCATATAATATTCTGTGATGGAAGGATGGGATGTTGTGCATCCTTCAGAATCGCACAGACAACTCCAGATAGCATTCTTAAACAGAACAGTTTACCTCTGTATGTTTTAGGTAAATGTTACATTTTTTCATGTTAGATATGTACTTGCTTTCAGATAGAGTACTGTTTATTTTCATACTGATGTTCTCTTCTTTGTTTAGCAATTTAGTTTTCTGATGAAAGAAAGTATCCTTGTTTTGCCGCCACGACCGCATGTGTATTTTTGTGTCAAAAAGATATTGCATGTAACAAAAACTTCTTAGTGAGCAATTGAAACTGCAGATTAGTCCATGCCACAGGCCTGATTCCTCTCTGCCACTGGTGTAACCCTCTCACACTCATTACAGCTGCACTAACCTAAAATCTGTGCACTTGTGATCAGAACTAATCTCTCAAACAAAAACTGCGTCACTTTATGAATTATTGTAATTTCAGAGGTATCTTTATTAGCGTCCTTGGTAAACACCCGATGTGTTTACTGCTGATACAATGGAGAGGAGCAGTAACACTCAGCAGAAACAGACTTAGCAAGTGCAGGCATTTTGCAAATTCCACAGTTATATCCTGTGTTATACTCTATATATCCAATTATATCCTTATATAGCCAGTTATATCCTATATGTTCCATACCACATGGAATTTACATTTCTGTTCCAGTTGCATCTCCCTTTTAAAAAATGACTAAAAATTGTGCCTGTGTTTACCTTTACTTTTTAAAATGGCAGGTATGAACAGATAATATGTTGTTGCTCAGGGACTGACAGGTGTGACTAACCAACCGGAGGAAAAAAAAAATCCATTGCTTTTAGACTGATCAATACAGTTTTCATCCCAATTGCGTGATCTTGGATGTTGCAAGAATGCATCTGTAACCGCTTTCAAAGGGGACACTACACATTTATTAAATCTGAGACAGCACCATTACAATCAACTAAAACTCGAGATCTGCTGAACACTTGAAACTATAATTTCCAAATATCTTTCTTTTCTTTAATTGGGGTTTGTTCTGCTGACAGATGAATGCACCCTCAGCTGAATTTGAATAGAACTACTGCAATAATCAGTGACTCTACTTGAATGAAAAAACAGGTAGCCTGGCTCTCTATGTGGTTATGTCTAGGAATGTCTCTCAGACAGACCTGACTCCCACTTTTCCTAATTAAAAGTGGTAATAACTGTTTTATTGGATCTAAATTACACTTTTATTTGACAAACTTAATTTAAAGTGTGACCTATCAACTTAATGACATTTTGAGGCTGGGCACAACTATACATAAATTAGAAGAGAGTGAGATGCTTTGCAATAAAGAAGTAAAGTGAAGAGAAAAAAATAAAAAAACAAATGAAGGATAAAACCACATCAAAACATTGTAGCTAACGAGGTTTGCATTTTGGAATGGAATCAGAGCTAACTCTGCAGAATATTGCTTACCAGGCTAATGGCGAAAATCAAATATATGGAACTTTGAAGTTTTGATAGGTGTGATTTGATTTCTATAATATGAATGCAGGAAGTTTTAGAATTGAATTTGCAAATATAGAATGAAAAGCTTGCCTTAGTAGTTTGAATTCTGGAAAGAAGGGTATCTGCTTTTTTCAAGTGCTTTTCGTCCGTAATTCTTGAAGCACTTTGAACAGACAGTTGAGCACCCTCATCCACATTGTCCAGAGGAGGGAGCTACTGAGATTGTACTACAAACTTGACAAATATTTGAAATGGCACCTAAGAATCTGATAACATTACGTCCCATGAGGGACAGAGATACTTTGTGGGGAGTGGTATCCATAACAGCTTCTCAGGAGCAGAGGAAAAGGCCACTGTCTGCCCTTAAGAGTAAAATCTGTGATAGGGATTCTGCTTACTAGAGTCAAAATACTCCTGATAGCACAAAGCCCCCCCCCCCCCCGCCCCCGATGAAATGAAGACATGAGATGGTAGAAAATGTTTGGAGAAATTGTTGGGAATATTTATCTTGCAGCTATGTCTTAGGCTGAGGTTTTCTCAGGAATTGCAGAATCATTAGAAGTAGTCATGGAAACATTTCATACATTCTCTGTTTCAAAGCAATTTGGGGAAAAAAGAATGTTGACAATGATCCTACTGTGACATTTCAATGTGTTTTTTTAAGTTTGAAGGAAAAATGATATTTTTTTTCAATTTCTTCTGCAAAATATGACCTCATGTAAGATTAAAAAAATACGGGAAATTAGAAATGATCCAAATCACATTTTTCAAGTACTTCAGCTGAAATTTTGGGTGTGGTTGGATTCAGTTTGTTAAAAGTTTTTAGATTTTGATATACTACTTTGAAATGGGAAGAGAAAAATTCTTACATTTCTAAATCACTGAGATGCGACAGCCAATGTCAAACTGTAAAGCTAGGTTGACATGATAGTAAGCAATCGAATTGCTGTGTTTCGGCAAGTAACTTTTGTTGGAAAAGCTGTGGTTTCTGGCTGTGCATGTACTGTCACTCCTTTTACTTGAAGTAATTTCAACAAGCATATTGTGCATTTCCTTTGCCATGAACAGTGGGACTTTGATTGTCCAAAAGGTACTTCTGCAAGTAGAGAGACATATCTTGAGGAGCACTGGAAGAAAGCATCAGGTTTTTATTTCTCCAGAAGAAGTAATTTTTCCAGCTACACATTGATACAGTGACACGGTTAGTGAATCTCTGAAGATTTTCACGGAATCAGAGAACAGCTGAGGTTGGAAGGCATCTCTGGAAATCGTCTAGTCCAATCCTGCAGCTCAAGGCAGGGTCACTGAGAGCAGGTTGCTCAGGACCATTTCCAGGAGGGTTTGGAATGTCTCCAAGGAGACTCCACAACCTCTCTGTGCCAATGCTCAGTCACCCTCACAGTAAAAGTGTGTTTTCTTGTGTTCAGATGGAATTTAATGTGTTTCAGTTTGTGCTCATTGGCTCTTGTCCTCGAGCAATGGCCTTTTAGTGGCCTTTTAACAGTAGAGTGATAACAGATTGATGTAACACATAGAGCTCCCTGGGAAGAATAAACTTTCTATGGTTTCTGTCAAAGGCTAAGTTTACCATCTTTTTCTGGTACGTTGAAACTGTACAGTCCCCAATAGTAGCTGGGGGAAAATATTTTGGAAAGTATTTGACAACAGACAAGAGAAAAGTTTCGTATCACCTAATCATTATCTTAAACTTTGAGCCTATGTGGGAAGGAATTGTAAATTCACACAAGCAAAAAAAAAATTGTATTCCTGTTATGACCTAGGAGTAGTAATTAAGTTTAGAAAACAAAAAGGGAACTAGTCACTAAAAGTGACAAGTGAAGTTTTGTGAAAGTTGTCACCTCTTACAGGGCTTGAGGTTTTTTTCTCCTTTAGCCAGAACATGTGTTCTCAGTCAATTGTATAAAACCAGTAAGCAAAAAAAAAAAAGAGAAAATATATGGTGTATTTATGGTGTGTTTTTGGTGTGCACTGTACGACTTCTTTATTTATATATCTTTGTCTTTATATATGTTATATATTTATACACGTATAGCATCTTTTTGTGAAACTTGGAAAATATGGGGTTTTGGTACTTTAGCCTGGGATACACGTTAACACACACATTCCCATTCAATGAATATACAAGGAATAATCTCCCAGAAGAAGACATACTTATATTTCTTTCCTCTTAATATTACCACACATTGAACTCCTGATGACCAGCTGAGCTTATCTGGAGGGTACAGCTGTAAACTCTGGGATCAGTGATTACTTATATGAATGAAACCCTAAAACCTGCAATGAATCATGACTGTGGCAGGCTCACAGCTCAGTCCACACACATTGCCTGAAATACCTTACCCATGAACTCTGTTTTTGCTAGTCTTGAACAAGTTCCTCAATGGAAACATCATCCAGTTCAAGTTTTCTAAGTTGGTTTCCAAAGCTCTGCCATCTAAATCCCCTTTTAATAACAACGGTGTGTACCAGCCATCTTGGGTGGATTAGGGGAAAACATAGTGAGAGATTTAAGAAGTGATTGCTACTATTACTATTACCCAAATTCAGCATGAGAAGAAAGTCAGCACAGGCATTCAAAGAGCATATGAAGAGTGGGAAGTAAAGGAAGGGAGAATTCTCAAAAGAAATAGAATAGGTAGGATGAGGAGAGGGACTATAATGGATTACATTTGTAGCTAGTACTGTGTTGCCACTGCCTATTTTACCTCCCTTAATGCAAGGTCTAGCTGTCTCGCAATCTTAAATCTGTATCTTCAAGATTCCCCTACGAAGAAAAGAAATATTCTTCCCTTTCTTTTACTGTGGACAACTAAAGCACAAAAGCTGTATATATACTGTTGACATGAACAACACCTAAGGTGGGCTTGAAGGCAAATGTGCTGGTTGCTGGGGTTCTCCGCAGGGAAATTCCATGGAGAGTAGGCTGCTGGCCATTATGGAGGGAAAAAACCCCCAGGTGTGTTTTCTAGTTTAAAGCACATCCTCTTTACCTAGATTCCCGGGTTCCTTTACAAGAAATACAGAATGTTAAGTACTTCTGAAAAGCAATTGAAAAAAGCTAAAACTACAAAGGAAAGCCTAGACTTCATGATTTAGGACTTCTAAACTAGGAAGGCAGTGCCTACGGCACTAATGTGGATTGATTCAAGGGTCTTCCAAATCAATGCAAACCACTTTCCTTACACCAGAAGGAATTCACTAGTTGAAACAACACTAGCTTTTTGATGCTTCTGCAGTCACTGTCATATAAATATTTGTTTATTTCAGTGGTTGTCTGTTTTGTTTTATTACTTGTTTTCTTTTGTTTCATCTCCAAAAGAAAAAAAAAAAAAACCAAACACCACCAAAACCCCACAATATTGCATGGAAAAGAAACACATTTTCACCACATTCACCAATCTGCAGAAATAATAAAATATGACTAATCTAGATCGTGTGGATTAGTGGGACTTCACCACTATTGCCCATGATATCTGAAGATTTCTTCGGGAAATTACAGGTTTATTTTTATTTTTACTGGCTGCAGTAGTTTTTGAGCATCTTTTATGCAAGTATAGGAAAGTAGGTAAGTCCTTGCCTATTAAAATTAATTTATCCATGGTTCCAGTAAACCAATAAATGAACATGTTCAGACATCACTGAATGATTTTACAGTAATAGCAAATGAGACATCATTTCCTCTTATACATAAGAAGACGGTCCTAACAGTAGGATGTTTGAGCACACCAGTAAATCAGGAAACAGGGAACTTTTACCACAGGAAGAATATCACTGTGAAGTGGGATTTATATCACTGTTCATTACATGAGCAGGAATCCCAGCTACCCAGCTGAGGAAAAGATTGAAAATAAAATGAAATGTAATAGAGATTTTTTTTTTTTCCTGGAAAGCTTTGAAGACAAGAAAGTGGAAACTAAATATGTATCTCTGTCTCTTTATATCCTTGTCGGTATGTTTGCACGTGTAGATAGAAAGAGACAGAAAGAAAAAGAATGAGGGGGTGTGGATAATATCACACTTTCATTAGTATACTTTGAGGAGGACAAAGCTGGGTTTTGGTAGAAGCAGATACTTAGGCTCCCCTTTCCCGTAAGTAGATTTTGGCAACAGTTGCAATACCTTGGAAACACGGCTGGTACTTTTGTGTGGCTGCAATCAGACCAAAATTAACCAAAGCTACAGCTATGGTGGCAGACTGGACGAACAAGTCTTTACACAGGAGCTATTCTATTTCAATGAATTTAGTTAAGTGAGAGGAATCCCTTGCAGACTGTCTGTAACCTGTGGGTTTGCAGTCGGAGTCCAGCCTTTCCTAGTTTATTGGTATATCCAATTTGTAAGCACCTTCTGCTATTCAGGCCGCTCTGGCAGAAGGAGGTATCTGACTCCATTCCTGGCTTATCAAGGGGCAAAATCATATTTCTCTAAGCATGTGTGTGTATATATTCCTATTAATTACATATGTGAGCATGTTGGTATTCTGGGAAGTAATTTTGACTTTTTGTTTGTTTTTTTTTTTTCCTTAAGTTCACAATCCACCCTAATTTCTACAAAATTTGTGACTGGAATTACTATATATATGTGTGTGTGTGTGTGCACACATGTATATGTACATAAACATTTTATGTGTTTAATGGGGCTAGTAGGTATAGTAGGATTGATTAGATCAATGAGCATTAGTTTCCAGTAGAAAGGATGTTTCCTATTTACCTTCTTAAGTACTTTGTAATATTTGTCCTGCAGAGCCTTGCAGTAATTCATTCAGTCACGTGTTCTTTGTTCCTTCTCTCACCATAACAGCAACGTGAAAATTCCTACCGTGATGCAATATTTGCTGTGAAGAGGCAAGCAGAGTTTTGCTACCATAAACAGATTTGGTTAGTGGCAACTTCTTCACACTTGTCCATTGTTAAGTATGGCCTTGCCATTGCCATTCTTCTGCAGGCTAGGATGGATGCTCTGGTGTTTCTTCTCAGCTGCTTCCAGTTTAAGAGCACTGAGCAAAGAACAGATATTCATGCTGTTATTCCTGAAGTATGACCTTGTATTTGGTAAAACCTTGCTTAAAGCTTTTTGTGATTCAGGGCTTAAAGTCTTGGCATCTCCCCAAACCAACAGAGAAAATGCTTATTTTGCGTTGAAGAAGTTGTTTCAACACATTTATTGAGGAACTTTTCTTAACCTTCTTACTCTTCTTTGCTCACTTCTTTCACAAATCCAAGCTGTCTTGGTGTCATGCACTCTTTTGTAGATGTAGCCCTCAAGGAAAGAAAAATGACAACTACCATATTTTTAATCACATAAAATCTGCAAGTTGGCTATGCAAAAAATACAAGGGAAAAATACCCAACACGTCAGCAAACTGAGGATTCAGAGGCATGGTAGCCCATGCAGCTACATATAATACAAATGAAAGTATCTCCCAGAGGTCACTTTGTCTCACAGTCTTTCACAGAATCACAGAATGGTTGAGGTTGGAAAAGACCTGGAGGTCACCTGGTCCAACCGGTCCAACCACCCTGCTCTAGTTGGGCCACCAAAAGCTGTGTGCCCAGGACAGTATCCAAACAGCTTTTGAATCTTCAAGGAGGAAGATTCTGCAACCTCTCTGAACAACCTGTACTACTGCTCAGTCACCCTCACAGGAAAGAATGTTTCCTGATGTTCAGACAGAGCCTCCTGTGTTTCAGTTTGTGCCCATTGACTCTGGTCCTGTCACCGGACACCACTGGAAAGAGCCTGGCTCCATCTTCTTTCATCCCTTCAGGTATTTACGTACATTGATAAGATCCTCCTGAGCCTTCTCTCCTCTAGGCTGAACAGTCCCAGCTCCCTCAGCCTTTGCTCTTAAAAAAGATTCTCCAGTTCCTTCACCATCTTCATGGCCCTTTGCATTGAACTGTCTCCAACATGTCCATGCCTCTTTTGAAATGATGAGCCCAGAACTGGACACAGCACTCCAAGTGTGGCCTCACCAGTGCTGAGCAGAGGGAAAGGATCACCTCCCTCAACCTTCTGGCAATGTGTGAGAAACCGAAAGAGTTAATGTCTCAAACCTTGTGGTGGGTCAAGTTCTGCTTAACCACGAACTCCGCATAAGAAGGAACTCTGCCTAGCAAGGAACCCCAGGTGAAGAGCAGCTGATCAGC